>NC_135806.1:95102190-95702190 GCF_964213995.1 Mustelus asterias | reverse complement strand
ATTGCTTCAGTATCTGAGAAGTCATGAATAGTGCCGAATATTGTGCAATCACCAGCAAACATCCCCACTTTTGACCTTATGATGGAAAGAAGATCATTGATGAAGCAGCTGAAGATGGTTGGGCATAGGACACTACCCTGAGGAACTCTTGCAATAATATCCTGGATCTGCGATGTCAAACCTCCTACGACCACAACCATCCTCCATGTGCTAGGTATGACTTCAACCCGCAGAAAGTTTTCCCACTAATTCCCATTGACTCCGGTTATACTACTACTCCTTGATGCCACACTTGATCAAATGCTGCCTTGATGTCAAGGGCAGTCACTCTCACCTCACCTGAGTTCAGCTCTTTTGTCCAAGGATGTTTGAACCAAGGATGTAATGAAGTCAAGAGTTGAATGGCCCTGGTGGAAGCCAAAATGAGTGTCAGTGAGCAGGTTACTGTCAAGCAAGTGCTGCTTGGTACACTGTTTTTCATAGAATTCATAGAACCCCTACAGTGCAGAAGGAGGCCATTCGGCCCATCGAGTCTGCACCGACCACAATCCCACCCAGGCCCTACCCCCACATATTTTACCCGCTATCCCTCTAACCTATGCATCTCAGGGGCAATTTTAACCTGGCCAATCAACCTAACCCGCACATCTTTGGACTGTGGGAGGAAACCGGAGCACCCGGAGGAAACCCACGCAAACACGAGGAGAATGTGCAAACTCCACACAGACAGTGACCCAAGCCGGGAATCGAACTCGGGACCCTGGAGCTGTGAAGCAGCAGTGCTAACCACTGTGCTACCGTGCCGCCCTGTTGATGACCCCTTCCAACACTTTATTGATGATGAAGAGTAAATTAATGGGGTGGTAATTGGACAGGTTGGATTTGTCCTGCTTTACGTGTACTGGATGTATGTGGTCAATTTTGAACATTGGTGGGTAGATGCCAGTGTTGTAACTGTACTGGAACAGCTTGGCTAGGTGTACAACAAGTTCTGGAGCACAAGTCTTCAATACTATTGCTGGAATATTGTCAGCAACCACTATCTTTGCAGTATTCAGTGCCTTCAGCCATTTCTTGACATCACATGGAGTAATCGAAATGGCTGAAGACTGGCATCTGTGATGCTGGGGACCATTAGAGAAGGCCAAGATTGATCAACCACTTAAACGTTTTGGTTGAAGGTTGAAGCAAATGCTTTAGCCTTATCCTTTGCACTGTGGCACAGTGGTTAGCACCGCTGCCTCACATCACCAAGGACCTGGTTTCGATTCTGGCCTTGGGTGACTGTCTGTGTGGAGTTTGCACGTCCTCCCCGTGCCTGCGTGGGTTTCATCCCGGTGCTCCAGTTTCTTCCCACAGTCCAAAGATATGTAGGTGAGGCAGATTAGCCATGGTAAATGTGTGGCGATAGGGTGGAGGGGAAGGCCTGGTAGGATGCTTTTTTGGAGAGTCAGTGCAGACTCGATGGTCCGAAAGGACTCTTTCCGCACTCTAGAGATTCTATGAATTCTATGTGCTGGGCTCCCCCATCATTGAGGATGGGGATATTTGTGGAGCCTCCGTCTCCTGTGAGTTGTTTAATTGTCCATTCACAACTGGATGTGGCAGGGCTGCAGAGCTTAGATCTGATCCATAGGTTGTGGAATTGCTTAGTCCTGTCTGCTACTTGCTGCTGATGCTATTTGGCATGCAAATAGTTGTATATTACAGCTTTACAGGTTGTCACCTCATTTTTAGCTATGCCTGGTGCAGCCCCTGGCATGCCCTTCTGCGCTGTTCATCTAACCAGGGTTGATCCCTTAACTTGATGGTAATGACAGAGTGGGGGGATATGTCAGCCCGTGTTGGTTACAGATGTTTTTTTGAGTATAATCTGCTGCTGCTTGTAGTCCACAGTGCCTCATGGTTGTCAAGTCCTGAGTTGATAGGTCTGTTCAAAATCTATCCCATTTAGCAAGGTAGTAGTGCCATACCACACAATGGAGGGTCTCCTTTGCCTCCACAAGGACTGTGCGGTGGTCACTCCTACCAATACTGTTGTTGACAGTAGGCAGGCAGGTTGGTGAGGATGAGGTTGACTATGTTTTTCCTTCTTGTTGGTTTCCTCACCATCTATTGCAGAGCTAATCTAGCATGTCTGCATTAAAAGATAGGACTGAGGACATCGTTTAGAAATTACTTCTAATAACATTAATATACAAATAATTAGCACGTTCACTTCAAATTCCTGTGACAATAACTTAAAATATCTGTTAACTAACTTATTGCAAAAGGGTTAATACCTCTGCTAACATAGTGGATGGAAGGTATAAGCAAATTAAGCACATTGAGGCCAATGTCAAATAAACTTATTTCTAAGCTTCTACCTTTGTTGCATATTCATCTCAGTCACTAGAATTTGTTTCCTAGCTCTTATTCAAAGATATATGATATTGTTCCTTACGGATTGCAATTAATTAGAAAACATTAACTAACAAAACTTTTACGCTATTAGATCAGCTCCTTGAAAAGGTCACACCTTATTGAATTAGGTAAAATTGACTTTTTAATGGTATATTGTCATAAACATTGCTGAATAGCTTTTCTGGCTCTGGAAAACTAGAAAACTAAATCTTTATTTTTGAAATGTCAGATTCCTTCATTATGATAAAAAAATATTCACATACTTATTTGTTTAAAGTATTTGATATTACGGCTTCTATCTTAATCACATATGTATGTCCCAAGTTTTATTCTGCTTTCTGTAAAATGGTAATTAAAATGTGAAGGAAAGTCAGTGATTTTAGCTTCATAGTCTGCTGTCCATGAGAATTCTTCTGCTCAGTGACATTACTGTAGCTGGGTACCTGGCGATCCCCTTGAGTTGGCACCAACTTCAAATTAACATTGGGAAGGAAGAAATCCATGCCACAGATATTGCTAGATTTTGGCGGGCAGCTTTCTTTGAGGTAAACAAGTGTCATTGTTTTGCAGCTAACTACAAAATCCAGGCCATTGATTTGCATTAATATGTCAAATTACTGACTTCTCAAAGATTGCAGTTACTATTGGGTTTCATTATTTTTTAAAAATCTCAGCTGGATTTATCTGGTAGCAGCTACTCTGCTGCATATAAATATTTGAGTTAATTAGTTAATGTAAGTCAGCGAGCTGCGATATTACATTGTCTTGAGCAAGGAGCTCCAACAGCACATAAATGCAATAAGATTTTCATACCATTGCTAGTTTTCTCAGGAGCTTTGGTACAACTGATTAAACAGGTGTAACTGAATTTTCCTTCAGAGTTCCTTTTTCAAAATTCGCAAGGATTTAATTCTATGAACAGCTACTCTGTGGTTCCAAACTTGATTAGTACAGACCTCATTAGAAATCCTCTGTTTCAATCCAGTCCTGACTGGATACATTCCGCAATGGACATGATTGACGAGAGAACGTGTTTATGCTCTGATACTATAACTCATAACTCTGATTGAAATTCATATAAGCCCTTGCGGAAATGTATTAGGTACTTTGGTGCACTACAGGTGTAATTAAGAGAACCAGTGGAATGCTTTTGAGATGTCTTGACGAGTCTTTGAGTAAACTGTAATCAAGTTCCCTGATAATCTTCGCTATCGTTCTGGCCTGTTATATCCTCCACATTATATTCATATGAAAAGGTCATGACTGTGTTTACAAAGAAACAAATTCATTTCTAAAATGTACGATCAAGGAATATTTGCACATGTTATGAAAGTTTGTGGGTTGCAATCACCTTCCCAGTTCGCAGAAGGCCATTGAAGGTTTGCAGTACTGTTTCCAGTTCCTCTTCACCATACTGCGACTACTCACTTCCTCTGGCATCCCCAGCCAGACCTGCTAGATGCAATGGCTAACCTTCTCCTGTCACTCTCTCATTTCAGTCCTTTTTCAGGAATAGACAGCACCAGATCTGTTTGTCAATCCAGTATACATTACTTTTGTTTGCAGTGCAAGTATTCAGAAATTGGAGTACAGAATGGAATGTCATGATACGTCAAGGAAAGCATTGCTGAATTGAGAACCACTCTTCAGCATGTACCTGTCCATCTGCTCTGTCACTGTTCTCTTCTGCCTCCTTCTGTGCTGTAAACAATCCATGATTTTACCAATTTCCACTAAACCGGTAGCTACAACAATGTTTGCCATTGCACTTCTACATCACACCCACCTCACCACTTTCCTGTCTACTCTGTGCCACCCTTAACTGGGTGGTGACAATATACCCTGGCCACCAATTAGCTTGCTTATTGAAAATCGTGTTTGATACGTCATCAAACAAAAATTCAGCCCATTCAGTTTTTCATACCCCTCTTAGTTCAGGAGGTCATTTTGTTTTACTTCCAGGGTCTCTTTGATTTCTCCATTGGGTTTGAATGTGATCTACGGTCCCAAAAAAACAGACATTTGTGCTTGAGGAATTTAATGTAATGTTCACCTTATGGTCAAAAGTGTTTGTAACACTACCAAAGATCCCATGGTGATTTCCTCTACATAATCTTGAGTATATTTCCTCTCTTTCATTTGATGACAAAATAATATTCCAAATTATTAATCAAGTTATTTTTTCTATAAAGTCTTATACAAAACAGAATGTGCAACATTGTCGATCGAGGAAAGAGTACTGTCACTTTTCAAAAAAGAAAGTGGCTGTATTATTACTGAATTTCCATTAGGATTAGTACTAATGCCAGGAAAAGGAAAAATATAAAACCTTATGAATTCTGTGGATGTTAATGAGTATGGTAGAAAGAAATAGAGTAAAATTTATTTTACTAAAGATACACATCAACTACTTGTTTTTCTTTAGATACCATTCAGTTTGCACTATACATTTTATGAATGAAGAATGCAACGTGCATCATAAAATGTCAGCTAACTACAAACTGGGTAGATCAAAAATTAAAGCATAAACAGCACCAATTTCCAGTAAAATGGAGAGGGAGATTACAAAAACGCATAAACACACTTTTATTATATTATGTTTAGGTTACTGTAAAGTAACACAAAGAAAGCTTTGGGCAAGTGAAGTATCAAAGACAGATATTTGTAAATTGTATGTATACCTAATTTTGTTTAATTAAAACATGAATTAATAACCTTGATTTAGAAAAACAGTATAAATCCATTTATTTATTTGCTAGCATTTTGCTGCTGAATCATTTTTTTATGATCAGATTTATGAAATAGTTTTGCTGCACAAATCACACAAGCAGTTATTTCTTGGAGAAATGCCACAAGACAATGTGTAATAAAATAATGTATAAACTGAACATGACAGTCAGTTCTGAAAATAAGCTATTACCTGTTTGCTAGCAGTGCCCTGAAGGTCAATTGACTCAGTCCCAGATTACTATGCAGCACTTTTGACCAATCCCAATTCCATTCGGTTATAGCTGACTGTTGATAAATGAAAATAAGGCATTGTTAGTTATTAATCAGAGATAATACGATCAGTAAATTACAGCTTCAGCTGTGATGGACTAAATAAAGAGAAGGAGGTCTTAAACAAGAGCTGAGACAGAAGATATCAATCATACACATGGAAAAGGCTTTTATTCCAATAGGATGACAATTAATTTATAAATTGACTTGGGTATGTACTCATTAGTTATTAGAAAGCTAAATCAATTTTGTTGTTGCTGTTCATTCAGGCCACAACGTTATTTTTCCCACCCACTTTTACAGGCAGTCTCTGTACAGGTTTTTATTAATCGCTTATTTATGCAAGGAAGTTAGTGGGTAAGATAAACAGTAACAAATAAAACACCTTACAGAAAAGTTGGGCTCAACTGTAATAATTATGTGCAGTTAACTGAATTATGAACCCAGAGGGGAGCTATACTCAAAAAAAATGTGAAATTCACAATTTGTGCTAGGGTATTGTGGCAGGTTGGACATAGCACTCTAGGGGAGTGTATGGCTAATGAATTTACTCTACTGTATTTCAAATAGAAATCTGCAATCAAAAAAACCAAATGTTAAAAATTAGGATCCTAAAATTGTTGGGCTTGCTTTACTGGTGTATGTGCAGTGGAGCAGGTGCAAGTGACTATTTCTGACCACATAAGTATGTACATCTTGGGTATCTGCTACATGAGCAGGGAAGGGAGGGATGAATACAGGAACAAGAAATATGATGGTGCTTGGAGTGTGGGACATGGGCAGTGGGAGGAGTGCTACTAGCAGATATCCCCAAAGGTGCATATTAGCCCCATTTTTTAGGGGAGCTGATCAAAACTTTAAATTACCCTAAGCCTGTCAGGTCATGATCCTTGCTGTGAAATCCCAGTGAGCACAACTTTCATCCCCTAACTACCCTGTATGCAGGACCCATCCAGTATCTAGATCACAGCCAATGGCAAGAAATATCCCGGTGAGGGAAATCTTTCTCCTCAACCCCACAATCTTATAAGTTGTGGGTTTGTTTGGGGCATGCAGAAATTCCACACATACCAGTCAATCTGAAATTAACAGCCTCTATCAGAACTCAGCATGTCCGAGTTCCAACCTAATTTTAACTGAGCATACCACACTTCAATGTTATGCTAGGTGTGTGTGCCTTTGTCTTTTCACAGATAGTTTGTTAGCAATCTTCTTTTCAATATATATCAATGTAGTAAATTATAACCTATTTTAAGTTTGCCTTAAGACCGCAGGCACAAAATGTAGTTATTAATTTGATTTACTGGACTGTGAATTATCAATGTCGCCAAGCCACTGTTGCGAAAGAGTTTGGTTAACTCTTGGCCAGGTCACTACATGACAAACTAAGACAGAATTTGTTAGGCAGCGATAGCTTGCCTCTCTGAAAATGCATCTTCTCTCAGTTGATGAGACAATGACATTAATGGCTGTCATGGGAAAGGTCAAGCTTAGGTCAATCATCCTTCTGGTCGAAGGAAACTATTTTCTAAACGGGAAAATGCTTAGGAAATCAGAAACACAAAGAGACTTGGGAGTCATTGTTCAAGATTTTCTTAAGGTTAACGTGCAGGTTCAGTCGGCAGTTAGGAAGGCAAATGCAATGTTAGCATTCAGGTCAAGAGGGCTAGAATACAAGAGCAGGTTTATACTTCTGAGGCTGGATAAGGCTCTGGTCAGACCCCATTTGGAGTATTGTGAGCAGGTTTGGACCCCGTATCTGAGGAAGGATGTGCTGGCCTTGGAAAGAGTCCAGAGGAGGTTCACAAGAATGATCCCTGGAATGAAGAGCTAGTCATATGAGGAACGGTTGAGAACTCTGGGTCTGTACTCGTTGGAGTTTAGAAGGATGAGGGGGGATCTTATTGAAACTGACAGGATACTGCGAGGCCCAGATAGAGTGGACGTGGAGAGGATGTTTCCACTAGCAGGAAAAACTAGAACCAGCGGGCACAACCTCAGGCTAAAGGGACGATCCTTTAACGCGGAGATGAGGAGGAATTTCTTCAGCCAGTGTGGTGAATCTGTGGAACTCTTTGCCGCAGAAGGCTGTGGAGGCCAGGTAATTTGGGTGTCTTTAAGACAGAAATAGATAGGTTCTTGATTAATAAGAGGATCAAGGGTTATGGGGAAAAGGCAGGAGAATGGGGATGAGAAAAAAATCAGCCATGATTGAATGGCGGAGCAGACTCGATGGGCCGAGTGGCCTAGTTCTGCCCCTATGTCTTATGGTCTTATATGTTGGCAAGAATCTATGGATAAATGAGAAAAGGAGGAACTACAATAAATGCTAATTTTAAACGTTTAATTTCAAACAATATAAAAATAAAACAGTTTAATACAAATCAATGGTAAAATACAGGAAATACAGTTTAGTATTTATTTCTATAGGCTTTAGTTCTATGCTTTCAAATGACAGACAACAGAAGTTGAGCACCAATAGGCATTACTGTGGAGTAGGAAGAATGAAAATTAGATTTTCTACTCCATTTATTTCCAGTGTGGAGAGACACTGGGAGGAGGAAATAACATCTCCTTAGAGAGTGGAGAGAAAATTGATAAGTATGTTCTGTCTAGGTGGTACTTTAATGTCTCATTGAAGACAGCCGAAAGGTCAATCATCAGAGATCTGTGAACAGATCTAGCATCAAGCTTTAACAGACTTGAGACAAAAGAAGATATGGATAACAAAATGGAGGTATATTTAAAAAATCTTGTGTAAACAAAATTTTTTAAAAACAATAAGAATAATGCACATTTTAGTTCTACTGTACTTCTATTGTGACATTTACCTGGTTAAAGTTGCTTGAACCAATATGGTTAAAAGCATGCAAAGGATTAAACACCAAAGGCTGTGGAAAACCGTGCAAAGTAAGTTGGTACGGCTTCGGTGGGACCCCTTTCACGTCTGAAAAATGTTGAAAATAAATTTGTTCTTTCAACCAATCCTAAAGGCAAAAAATAGAAAATATTAATGTTGAATTAAAAAAAGAACAGTGGAACAAACTTTAATTCAAAACAAATCTGTCCAAAGACAAATGCATTTCAAAATTTTTTTTAGATCAGTAAATAAAGTATTCAACATAACTTCATCAGCATTCTAGTATCACTATTGTCAACAAGTGTAAAATGTAAGCCCCACAATCTTGACAGGGAAGAGAGGGGAGCCCATTCCATGATTTATGGTGTCCATCCCCTATGATTCAAGGTGCCCACCCATTATGATTCATGGTGCCCACCCTGTGATCAATCGTGCCCATCCCCAATGATTCATTGTGCGCATCTTGTGATCAATCCTGCCTCTCTCCTGTGATTAAGCATGCCCACCCCATGATTTATCATGCATAGCCCATGATCAATTGTGCCCACTCTACTGTGATGCATCCTGCCCACACACCATGATTCAGCGTGTCCACCCACTGTGATTCAACATGCCCAATCCTGGAATTCAGCATGTCCACCCCAGCGTGATTCATTGCGTCAATCCCCATGTTCATTGTGCCCCCCCCACCCCCCCCCCCCAGTTCATTGTGCCCACCCGCTGTGATTCAGCATGCCCACCCGCCTGTTATTCATTATGCATTTATTTAGAGCATTTAATGACCTCAGGAAATCCCAAAGCACTTTACAACCAATGAAGTATTATTAAAATGTAGGTTTGGTTGTAATGTATGAAAAACTGCAGTCAATGTGTGTGTACACAGGATGGTCCTGTAAACAGCAATGTTTTAATGACCAGTAATCTAATTTGATGATGTTAGTTGAGAGATAAATATTGGCTATGACACTGGAGAGAAAGCTCCTTGCACTTTGTTTTATGTTCCTGTGAAAGTCTAAGAGGATCAAAGGCACAGGTTGGGATTTCCCACTCTCACAGAGAACATGATCGCAAAATCTCGCGAGAAAGCCAAGGGACAATTTGTCGCAATATAAAAGCATGAAGCAAATTGTGCATTCCCCCATCGAAGACGGGCTACTTTTCCCATCACTAAACATCACAACTCCTGGAATTCAGCATGCCCACCCCAAGTCATGTCATTATCATATATTCGTCAGAATCATCCCTCCATGTTGAATTTAAATCTCACATCGGTGTGGAATCAGAACACCGTGTTTTCCAACAGCATTTAAGTGCAGTGGGCGACCTGCGCTTCACTGAGAACTCGAGGGTTAGTTCATTCAAATTAGCACAGCGCTCATAGGGATCAACGCAAGGCTTCAAAGTAAACATTGCCAGGCATTTCTGGGGGTCTCTCAGGCAGATCTGCATCGTGACCAGACCAGAGTTAAGGTGAAAAAAGCAAAATACTGCAGATACTGGAATCTGAAATAATAACTGAAAATGCTGGAAAATCTCAAGTCTGACAGCATCTGTGGAGACAGAATAGAGCCAACGTTTCAAGTCACGATGACCCTTTGTCAGAGCTGAAGACAAGAAAAATCAGACACGATTTATACTATGAGGGTGGGGGGGGGGGGGGGGGGGCTGTAATTGATAGGAATGGCATAGACAAAAAGACGAAGGGATTGTAAATGGTGATGATAAAGGCTGAGAATGGTGTTAAGAGCGTCCATTAAGAGATCAGAATGTATAAATGGCTGAACAAAGGTGCAGAGTGTAGGAATGCAGCAGTTGACGCTAGTGGGATGGGGGAGAGGGGTGTAAAACAAGATGGAAAATGAGGTTTTAGAAGTGGAAAAAGAAAAGAATATAAAGTAATAACAATGGATGAATAAGATGAAAAGAAGAAATGAAACAACATAAAATAAATGTAGATGGAGTGGAGGTGGAGGAGAAAGTTCATACTCTGAAGTTATTGAACTCAATGTTCACTCCGGAAGGCTTCAAAGTGCTTAATCAGAAGATGAGGTGCTGTTCCTCCAGTTTACGTTGGGCTTCACTGGAACATTTTGGAAGAGAATTCCAACAGGACACAGAGTTAGAGATAATTCCACAAATCTTCAGTATGAAGCCTTAACTACTGGGTAGAAGTGCATGGAAATATCTGGGTATGTGCTGCCCATTACTGTACAACCATGACGGTAGGAAAACAGTGGGCAGAGTGTCTCTTAATTTTCAACGTAGGTGAGACTCCTATCCCTCAAATAAACTTTTCTAATTCTAAAAATGTAACATTTTCAGTGTTTTTCACAGGAGAAAGGAACCTTGGGGTATAGTAAGTTAAACCTGAATCTTTTCTCTGAATGAGGTACAAATCGCCCCTGCACTACAGTATCAAAGGGTAGAAATTTTCCTTTTTCACCGTGTGTAAAAGCAGACCGGCCTCAACAGTGGCTTTCACTGCCGTATTGTTAGGAACATACTGCAAAAATCTTCAAGGCTAGGGTCCCAGGGACATTATGCTGGCAAAGACCGCCCCGCCAGCAACTTTGTTTTTTAAAGATTGGGGCACCATTTTTAAAGTCCACCCAGGTGCACAGAAGTTAAAATGCCTCCGTCGTGCAACCTCCACCCCACTACACTGCCCGCTGGGGGCAGTGCCCAGGCATTGCACGGGCATGATCCTCTCCCCCTGAGCTCCTCTGGGAGGTCAGCCTGCAAGGTGTATGCTGTGGGAGACCAGTTGTAATTCATACCAGTGTGCCCTCACACTGATGTGAATGGATTGTCTAACGGGCGGGTGGGGGAATTGATCAGGTATAGAGGCCTGATAATGAGATTCAAATTTATTATAATGATGTATCCAACAGTGGGGGCAGTTTTAAGCCTGCATTCAGCATCAGGGAGAATGGCAAAACAGGCTGAAAATCCGGAGAGAATCGTGAAACGCGACTCTGTCCGGAGAAAGCGCGTTCTGTGATTTTGCCTGCCCCTCACCAATGACGTGGCAACGTTCACGCCCATAAAGGACAAGAGCCTCAATTAATTGATTTGCATTAATTCTAATATAATTAACAGCCCTCCACTCCCCCCAGGTGGCCATATTTCCTCCCTAGCTTTATTTTCAAACCTTGCCAGCATGACATCACATCATTGAGGTTTACAGCAGGTTCATCTAGTCATGAACCTGTCGTGGGAATTCCTTCAGGGGCACAAAGATGAGTGGAGGTAGAGGAGCCACTGGAGGAGAGGAACATGCCAGGCAGTGCCCAGGTTGATACTGCCAGTTTCCAACCTGGCAATGCCAACCTGTGCTAGGGATGAACCCTAAATGGGGCCTCACCAGAGGGACCATGTATGTGCAATGGTGGGGAGAGAGAAGGAGATGCCGGTGACAACTGTTGGGGAGGGGAGGTTGGAAATGATGCTGGTGTTGATCGTGAGGCGGGGCAGGAAATGCAAGTGTTAACTGCGGAGTGGGCAGAGATGCTGGCATTAATTTAAGGGGAGATGTCGACGTTAATCACAAGAGGGGGGGAGGGGGAAGAGATGCTACATTGATTGCAGGTAATGGGTGGAGGGATGCTGGCATTGATCACGGGAGGATGGGGTTAGTGGGGGGTGGGTGGATGCCAGCACCTATCATGGGAAATGGGCAGGGGAGATGCCGGCTTTAATCGTTGAATGATGGTGGGGAGAAAGATGCTGGCGTTGAGTGGGGAGGGCTGGGGGACTCCTGAGACCTCCGTGGTGGGATGGTGGGAGGTTATTTCTTATCTGACCTTTTGCAGCCAGCTTTACCTGCGTGTTTAGGCCCTGTCCCTCAAAATAGCATGGTGGAACATCCCCCTCCATAAGATCTGAGAGAAAACCTGTCTGTTTTGCTGGAGAGAAGCACATCGATTTTCAGTCAGATCCTGACTCTTCACCATTTTTTGGTAAGATTCTGCTCAGTGAATTTCAGGATTCCTGATACATCAGTGATGGCGGTGGGGACAATTGTGGCGAGATTCCTGCCAATATAAAATACGATTTGAGCCTCTCGTGGGATTTTACACTCGCGTCATTAAACTGGCCCAAAAAGAACAGGAACGGAAAATCCTATCCAAATTTTTCTGTTTAAAAGTGTTCCATGTGAAATTATTCTGGATTGTTTTATAGCTACATTTATATATTTGTTGCCATTTAATATTTGATGCCCAATTTACCAACAAGTGATCATTAAACCTGATGAAAATAATGCAAGTTCTCCAAAGTAGTGTATCCTTTGGATGGCTTTTACTTCAATGTTAAACTGATTGCTTAGCTCACCCAAAAGATCCAAAATGCTATCTGCAGCCAAGTCTAAAATCTGCTACCAACAGATCAGCCAAAAAGATCTTTCAGTGCATGCCTGCTATGAAAGACAACCTTTTAAGTTTAGAGCTAATGCGATCAATGAACAGAGGAAAGGGAAACATCACTGTGCACCAAAAAGGATCGTTTCCGCAGAGATTTTTGGCAGCAGCATGTCCATGATAACAACATAAAAAGAATGCAAGCTTATCATTAGAAGAAACAACCATGTTTCTGGCCACTGAAATCTGAATTTGTCCAAACAGATCGGTGGTTGACAACTATGTGTATCAATATTACAAAACATGACATTAAAACAAGTGCATGTGCGCAGCAGAACTAGACGTTATGGAAACTGCTTTCAAATATAAACAGAAGAGTTTCTTTTAAATCAGGTTCTGAGAAGCAGTATTGCAGAACCACATCCTGAAACAGTTCTGAAATATAAATGTACCATACTCTTTGCCTGGTGATAAAGTACATCAGGGATCATGATATATCAGTGTTACAGTGGATCATTACTGTAATGTGCAGTTTCTTCCTCAGTTAACTCTTGCTTCATAGTAGACTGAACCCATGTGAATTGGCAATCCAGAATAAAATGGGTTCCTATCTGATTTGTGCATTAAGTTGGTAACTGAAAAAGCAGAGAATTCCCCGAAGTAAAGGGTGAAACTATGTTGCTCCTGACTGACTAGTGTGCAGTCTTATGAACGTGTTTTTATTTCAATTACAGTAGATATAAAATCAAAATATGTTTTAAGTTTTTTAAAAATAACCGCAATTGGTGAAACAATTGTTGAACATAAGTACAAAATATTTCAGTTCCCTTTAAATAAAACTGTTTTTGAAAACAATGTGACAGAATTTTATTGCTAATATAATTCAATCACAATTATACAGAAACCATGGGCGTGATTTACCACGCAACCTGGTGCATGTTTCCCAGTGGCTGAAGGCAGCCCACCACTGGCCGGAGGCAGCCCACCACTGGCCAGCGGCGGGATCTTCTGGTCCCGTCATTGTCAACAGAGTTTCCTGTTGAATGCACTCCTTCTCATCATGAAATCTGTGGCAATGGTGCACCGTCAACGGGACTGGAAGACTCTGCCATTAATGGCTGGAACATTCTGGTGTATATTACTGGATGACAAAATTACAAGTCAGAAATTAATTAAACTAACTAAATAGTATTAGAAAAACTGTGCATTAGATTGTATCTCAGATTCTCCGGTCTCCCAGCCATGTGTCTCCCACCAGCGGGAGGTGGTGCATTGTTTGCTAGCAGCAGGATTCTCTGGTCCCGCTGCTGTCAATGGGAATTCCCACTGACACCACCTCATGCCAGCGGGAAACTCGCGGGTGGGGGTGTGCCGGCAGGAACCAGAGAATCCCGCCGGCATGAGCAGCCAGACAATTCCGGCCTATATGTTTCAAAAACATATTTGTGTATATACATGTAATATATATTTAATCTATTTTGAGCAACTTTCAATAAAGAAACAATTTTGTTTTCAACTCAATTTTTTAAAATTCTGATTTTCTACTGACTAAAAAGAGGTGTGCTTTCTTGACTAACCCTTAGTTGATAGCAGATGCCGCCTCAGGCCAATACACACCTAATTGCTTAGTAAAAAGTCGGTTTCCCTACCTCATTGAGTTGGATGACATGATAAATTTGCCTCAAGTATTCACTACCACCTGGCTGATGGCAGATATCCATGAGTATCATGCTTATTTTCTGCTTAGTCAATTCAGCAAAACTGTCTTTCTCCTGTGCAAAGCAACCTTCATCTGTGAGAAATGTACTGCAACAGCAAGGGGAAAAAAAGACAATTATTTTGTGTACATTTAAGATTCATTCAAAAAGTGTACCTTTAAATTTCTTCCCTTAAAAATAATTGGTTAACTGTAATAAAGTTAATGGGGCCATGAATATTTGTTGAAATTTGTTCAAAGGGACGTAGAAGAAGCCTTAACTCTTAGTTCCCTTGTATCACATTGAAATCCCTGCAATTATTTTTATCTTTCATTAATACGGACAAAGAGTTAGATTTCACACTAATTTTATCGAGGTGGCTTACAAACAGGTGGGTTCTATTGACAGTGTAAATATACCTAATTACAATTCACCTTTTGAAACCACATTCTGATCTTCCAGATTAGACCCATGATGATAGCTTACAGAGTCATAGAGGTTTACAGCATGGAAACAGGCCCTTCGGCCCAACTTATCCATGCTGCCCCTTTTTTTTAACCTATAAGCTAGTCCCAATTGCCCGTGTTTGGCCCATATCCCTCTATAGCTATCTTACCCGTGCAACTGTCTAAATGCTTTTTAAAAGACAAGATTGTACCCGCCTCGACTACTACCTCTGGCAGCTTGTTCCAGACACTCACCACCCGCTGTACAAAGAAAATTGCCCCTCTGGACCCTTTTGTATCTCTCCCCTCTCACCTTAAACCTATGCCCTCTAGAACAAAGAACAATACAGCACAGGAACAGGCCCTTCGGCCCTCCAAGCCCGCGCCGCTCCCCGGTCCAGGATTGAATCCTGAATCCAGGATCCCCGCCCAATTTTCCAGCCTATCTACATACCAATATCCTATCCACCGAGCTGTCCCTCACAGCTACGATGCTTTGTTCATCACAACCTATTAACTCACCCCCACCCCCCCATTCCAGACCATGTGATCTCCAGGGAGAGGCGAAAACCCAGAGTGAAAACCCCAGGGCCAATATGGGGAAAAAAAAATCTGGGAAATTCCTCTCCGACCCCCTGAGGCGATCGAAACGAGTCCAGGAGATCACACTGGCCCTGATCGGAAAATGCTTCCCAACCCTAGTCATTTCCACATCCACGAACACCATATGAATTCCCTGCCCCCGAGACAGGTTCCCAAATATCCGCAGTCTCGCTCTGTACTGGCACCAGCAAGATGATCATAGAATGAAGCCTTGAAACGAGAAACAAGGAACAATTAGCCCGCGCCGCTCCCTGGTCCAAACTAGACCACTCTTTTGTATCCCTCCATTCCCACTCCGTTCATATAGCTGTCTAGATAAGTCTTAAACGTTCCCAGTGTGTCCGCCTCCACCACCTTGCCCGGCAACACATTCCAGGCCCCCACGACCCTCTGTGTAAAATATGTCCTTCTGATATCTGTGTTAAACCTCCCCCCCTTCACCTTGAACCTATGACCCCTCGTGAACGTCACCACCGACCCGGGGAAAAGCTTCCCACCGTTCACCCTATCTATGCCTTTCATAATTTTATACACCTCTATTAAGTCTCCCCTCATCCTCCGTCTTTCCAAGGAGAACAACCCCAGTTTCCCCAATCTCTCCTCATAACCAAGCCCCTCCATACCAGGCAACATCCTGGTAAACCTCCTCTGTACTCTCTCCAAAGCCTCCACGTCCTTCTGGTAGTGTGGCGACCAGAACTGGACGCAGTATTCCAAATGCGGCCGAACCAACGTTCTATACATCTGCAACATCAGACCCCAACTCTTATACTCTATGCCCCGTCCTATAAAGGCAAGCATGCCATATGCCTTCTTCACCACCTTCTCCACCTGTGACGTCACCTTCAAAGATCTGTGGACTTGCACACCCAGGTCCCTCTGCGTCTCTACACCCTTTATGGTTCTTCCATTTATCGTGTAGCTCCTCCCTACATTATTCCCACCAAAATGCATCACTTCGCATTTATCAGGATTGAACTCCATCTGCCATTTCCTTGCCCAAATTTCCAGCCTATCTATATCCTTCTGTAGCCTCTGACAATGTTCCTCACTATCTGCAAGTCCTGCCAGTTTTGTGTCGTCCGCAAACTTACTGATCACCCCAGTTACTCCTTCTTCCAGATCATTTATATAAATCACAAACAGCAGAGGTCCCAATACAGAGCCCTGCGGTACACCACTAGTCACAGGCCTCCAGCCGGAAAAAGACCCTTCCACTACCACCCTCTGTCTTCTATGACCAAGCCAGTTCTCCACCCATCTAGCCACCTCCCCCTTTATCCAATGGGATCCAACCTTTTTCACTAGCCTACCATGAGGGACTTTGTCAAACGCTTTACTAAAGTCCATATAGACAACATCCACGGCCCTTCCTTCGTCAACCATTTTGGTCACTTCTTCAAAAAACACCACCAGGTTAGTGAGGCATGACCTCCCTCTCACAAAACCATGCTGACTATCGTTAATGAGTTTATTCCTTTCTAAATGCGCATACATCCTATCTCTAAGAATCTTCTCCAACAACTTCCCCACCACGGACGTCAAGCTCACCGGCCTATAATTACCCGGGTTATCCTTCCTACCCTTCTTAAATAACGGGACCACATTGGCTATCCTCCAATCCTCTGGGACCTCACCTGTGTCCAGTGACGAGACAAAGATTTGCATCAGAGTTTTAGACTCCCCTACCTTTGGGAAAAGATATTGACTAGCTGATCTATGCCCCTCATTATTTTATAGACCTCTACAAGATCACCCCTCAGCCTTCTACGCTCCAGAGAAAAAAGTTCCAGTCTATCCAGCCTCTCCTTATAACTCAAACCATCAAGTGCCGGTAGCATTCTAGTAAATCTTTTCTGCACTCTTTCTAGTTTAATAACATCCTTTCTATAACAGGGTGACCAGAACTGTACACAGTATTCCAAGTGTGGCCTTACCAATGTCTTGCACAACCTCATCAAGATTACTTGTATTCCATGTTCTGACCAATGAAACCAAGCATGCTGAGTGCCTTCTTCACTACTATGTCCATCTTTGACTCTATTTTCAAGGAGCTATGAACCTGTACCCCTAGATCTTTTTGTTCTATAACTCTCCCCAATGCCCTACCATTAACTGAGTAAGTCCTGCTCTGGTTCGATCGACCAAAACCAAATCACCTCGCATTTATCTAAACTAAATTCCATCTGCCATTCGTCAGCCCATTGGCCCAATTGATCAAGATCCCGTTGCAATCTTGGATAACCTTCTTCACTGTCCACTATACCACCAATCTTGGTGTTAGCTGCAAACTTACTAACCATGCCTCCTAAATTCTCATCCAAATCATTAATATAAATGACAAATAACAGTGGACCCAGCACCGACTCCTGAGGCACACCGCTGGTCACAGGCCTCCAGTTTGAAAAACAACCCTCTACAACCACCCTCTGTCTTCTTTCATCAAGCCAATTTTGTATCCATTTGGCTAACTCACCCTGGATCCCATGAAATTTAACCTTATGCAACAACCTTCCATGCGGTACCTTGTCAAAGGCCTTGCTGAAGTCCATGTAGATAACATCAACTGCACTGCCCTCATCTACATTCTTGGTTACCGCTTCAAAAAGCTCAATCAAATTTGTGAGACATGATTTTCCACTCACAAAGCCATGCTGACAGTCCCTAAACAGTCCTTGCCTCTCTAAATGCCTGCAGATCCTGTCTCTCAAAATACCTTCTAACAACTTACCCACTGCAGATGTGAGGCTCATTGGCCTGCAGTTCCCAAGTTTTTCCCTGCTGCCCTTTTTAAACAAAGGCACAACATTTGCCACCTCCAATCTTCAGGCATATATTGGCATTGAGAATGTCAATGTCAATATAAGCTGACAAATTCATTTGTCTCTTCATTCGGATATGTCAAACACTGCATTGAATAGATTGCAATTCAATAACACACTTAATTGTCAGAAGAAATCAAAATGTGCTATATGTAGCCACCAAATCTGTATCCCTCTTTGAGTCTATAGCAATGGAGTGCAGGTTCAAGCACATATCTGGCAAAAACTGTTGGACCTGTTTTTCCAAGGTATTCTCCCCATGGGGACTGCCATGCGTTCACATGCTGGAGTTGAGGCACTCCTCTCTCGCAACACTGTGTTTAGGGTCTCCGATAGTTCTGGCTAAACCGCCCATGCATCTCTTTGATGCTCCAGCATCTTTTTTAAGGGGCATTTCCAAAGGCTCATCATCTGACTCTGACTTAGCAGTGATCTTTTCTCCAGCAGTCCTCTGAGACACCTTGGCTGCCACTGCCTCTACCTGCTGTTGACACGTGCCTGGGAGGTGACCACCAGAGTGTTACCCTGAGCTGAGACTAGGCATATGACCCAATGAAGTGTATCTCTGGGCTGCTGGAAGATGTAGGTGAATGTTGTGAAGACAATACAGATGTGAAGTCTTCGTCATCATCCTTAATCTATCCTAGGGTCTGGGGTGGAGGCTGGCCTCCCTCTCTTCCTACTGGCACTTAGAATGGAGAAAACAGAGAACGACGACTCCCTAGGCTGGCTTATGCTTAATTTTCAGTAGTTCTCAGAATGATGCATGCTTCTTCACTAGATTCCTCGGAGTGGCCAACTATAACCTTGGCACAGGCATAGTCTCGATCCTCGCCTGCCAGCTCAGCAGCCTGCTGCTTAAATTGAATGAGGGGTCTGACCTCCAGGATCCTACCTCCCGTTTTCTTTCTCTCCCTCCTGTTGTGGGCTGTCCTCTTTTGTATAAAGACATATAGTTGGATAGTGAGCACATCTGATGAATGAGCACATCAATGTTTGCTAATTCTGTTGCTATTAACTGCCCTGACTCCCCAAAGCCAGGCCAATAGTCAGGAGTATGACAAAACACTCCCCACTTGCTTGGATAAATGCAGCTCCATAAAGGTGCAAGAAACTCAATACCATCCAGGACAAAGTTGCCTGCTTGATTGACACCCCATCTACCATCTTCAACATTCACTCGCTCCACCACCAATGGCAGCAGTGTGTACAATCTACAAAGATGCACTGCAGTAAGTCACCAAGGCTCCTTCGACCACACCTTCCAAATCTGGACGTCTACCAGCTGGGATAAGGGCAGCAGAATCATAGGAACAGCACACCTGTAAGTTGCCCTCTACTCCACACTGCATGATGTGCCTTCACTGTGACTAGGTTATAATTGCATAGTTTCCTCCCTAACAGCACTCTACTTGGGCAGCATCAATTCAATAAGATAGCACCAAACCACTTTCTGAAGAGTATTTGTGCATGAGCAATGGAAATAATGGCCTTGCCAGTATGCCCATAAATTGTGACAGAATCACAAGAGCAGTGATGTGAATTTGAAGCAGAGGGTTCGTTTATCCTAGCGGAGTGGATGAAATCACTCATCCATTTCCTGCCCTGCAGGAATGAGAACATTGCTCCCTTCCTCTTTAGCCTGGAAGATTCTCCAGGAGGCACCGCCAAAGCATGTGGCCAGAGCTTGCTGACTTCATAGAATCTCATAGAAACCCTACAGTGCAGAAGGAGGCCATTCGGCCCATCGAGTCTGCACCGACCACAATCCCACCCAAGCCCTACCCCCACATATTTACCCGCTAATCCCTCTAACCTACACATCTCAGGACTCTAAGGGGCAATTTTTAACCTGGCCAATCAACCTAACCCGCACATCTTTGGACTGTGGGAGGAAACCGGAGCACCCGGAGGAAACCCACGCAGACACGAGGAGAATGTGCAAACTCCACACAGACAATGACCCGAGCCGGGAATCGAACCCGGGATCCTGGAGCTGTGAAGCAGCAGTGCTAACCACTGTGCTACCGTGCCGACTTCACATTGACACTGTTGTCTCTGCAAATCCTAGCATGATCAATGAATAGCTATCTGGCTGGCCATATTTAAAAGGCACCCAGACATAATGGTGAACTGCATGACTTCCTGCCTGCCCCACCATGAGACTTGACGTGAATCTCACGGCTGCATAATTAATTAGGAGAACAGCATACAATTCAGCGTGCTCTCCTGCCTCACAAAACCTGAATATTGCTGAAAAAGACGTGCTATCAAAGGTTTTGGTCTTGAACTAATGAGGATAGCTCACAAGAAATTACCAACAGTAACAGGGGAATAACAATTTATAACATATGAGAAGACAGCATTGATTGGTTGGCAAGTAAACTCTTATTGGTGAATGCAGCATGGAACAGTTAACTGTTCAGCTTTTTTCACATTTAAAACATGCAAGTTGACTGTGATTGGTCCAAATCTTCTACTCACTCCAAACTCATATCACTGCTAAAGGCCTTGTCCAGGTATGTAGTCCATACAGCCAAATGGTTGGCGGATTGTATCAAACAGCACGTCCCTTTGGCTGTTTGTAACAAACAAGAAACCAGCTGTATCTTAAATGCCCATGTCTGATAAATTATCTGTAACATGCTTGACTAGTCTGTGGGACAGTTCTCCTATTTTGGCACAAGTCCCCAGACGTAAGTAAGGAGTATTTTGCAGGGTGTGCCATTGTCACTTCTGGTGCCTAAGCTGATGCTGGGTGATCCATTTAGTTTCATTCCTTATTCACTCCTGGACATGGCGTCACTGGCTAAGCCAGCATTTATTGCCCATCCTTAATTGTCCGTTGAACTGAGAGGCTTGCTAGGCCATTTCAGAGGTTAGTTGAGAGTCAACCACATTGCTGTGGCTCTGGAGTCACATATAGGCCAGGCCAGGTAAGAATGGCAGATTTCCTTCCCTAAAGGACATTAGTGAACCAGGTGAGTTTTTCCGACAATCGACAGTGGTTTCATGGTCATCAATAGATTCTTAATTCCAGGTTTTGTTTTTATTGAATTCAAATTCCACCACCTGCTGTGGCAGGATTCGAACCCGGGTCCCCAGAACATTAGCTGAGTTGCCGGATTAATAGTCTCGTGATAATACTACTAGGCAGGTATCATGCCAACAATTCTGAATGAACATGTCAATAAGAACAGCTGGCATGACACCAGCCATCCCAACTTCTCTGCTACCATCACTAAACTACATCCAATGAACTTTCCTTGAGGTTTGATACAACTGAATGGCTTGCTAGGCCATTTCAGATGGCAGTTAAGAGTCAATCACATTGCTATGGCCTGGAGTCACATGTAGGCAAGGCCAGACCAGGTAAGAGTGGCAGATTTCCTTCCCTTAAGGATATTAATGAACCATAATTGACAAGGGTTTCATTAGACTTTGAATTCCAGATTTTTTTTAAATTAAATTCAAATTCCCCCATCAGCCATGATGGGATTCGAATTTATGGCCTCAGAGCATTACCCTGTGTCTCTGGATTACTAATCCAGTGACAGTATGACTTTGCCATCACCTTCCCTTCTTCTGTCACTTTGCTTCTTTGGTCATGAATCCTTACACAGTTGACCCTTTCTCATTCCATCTTCGGAATTTTCATTCAACCTAAATCCCTCCCTCTGGCCTCTTACCCTCTGTTGAACATTTCACTAAGAACAGCTGGCATGACACCAAACATCCCAATTTCCCTGCTACCACCATAAAACTGCATCCAATGAACTTGCAGCACTGAATTCTCTCCGGTGCCTGCTGACAAGGGTGGCACTATTGTTGTTTGGCGAGCTAACCTCTAACTAGCAGAGACTGAGCATCAACTCCCTGACACCTCCTCCTATGTTCCACTGCTCCTTGACCTCACCACCAAACATTGAGCCATGATTTTTGAGACTGTCACTGACTTCCTCTCCTCTGGAGATCTACCCTCGATTCAAACTTGCACAGTGCACTTCTACCTCCTTCCCAAGATTCAAAAACAGAACCACCTCCATTGACCCATTATTCTTGCTCCATAGGACATTTTTCTTCCTATTGCGACTATATTTTTGTCCCCTTGTCCAGTTACTACCCATCTACATCTACAACTCTTTCAACACCTTTCACCTCTTTAACGGTCATCATTTCTTGGCTCTAATTGTCTTCTTTCCACCTGGGCACCAGTTCCCTCAATACTTCCATTCCCCACTAGAACTGTCTGAGGACTCTCTGCACCTTCTTTGAACAGAAGTTCAACCTGTCTCCAATCCAATGTCACCGTCCTCTGCCTGACTGAACTTGATTTCACGATAACAACTCTTTAACTCCATTCATTTCTTCCAAAAAGGTGTTGCCATGGAAATGCATATTGAATGTGGTTAGGCCTATCTTTTAGGGGACATGTGGAACATCCTTTATTCCAGACCTACTTAGGTCCCCACCTCATGTCTTTTTCCACCACTTCAACGAATGTATTGCTGTTGTTTCCCCTTATCGCCTCAAACTGGCAAACTAGATTAACTTTGATTATAATTTCCCTTCCCTTGCCTTCTCGTGGGTTATCATCGACTCTTCCCTTCTCTTCTCTGATTTCACTGGCTTTATCATTTACCAATGTTCAAGATAAGCCCACTGACTCCCACAGCCACCTTGACTACATGCCCCACAACTCACTGCCTGTAAACTCTCTGTTCCATTATTACAGTTTCTCCATCTCTGAGTATTCTGTTTTGATGGTACCACCTTACATACCAACGCTTCAGTTATGAATAATGTAAATTTTAACTTTAATTTGTATACATGTGTTGAGAAAGGCAAAATTGCTTTTAATTTCATTTAAGTTTTATATATGAACCTTCACGTCTGGGTGCCAGGATAGTCTTGTGACTGAAATGCTTCAGGTCTTTTGGATTTGTTTGTGTATACATTTCTAATGAGGCGTTACAACCCCTGAACTGAAAGAGAGGAGTTAAAAGGGGTTGGAAGTTCAGTGGTTCTGGAAACAAAACAAAAAAGTAGAAAAAGTTTTACTGCTGCCTAGTGACAGTGATGATGTGGAGATGCCGGCGTTGGACTGGGGTAAACACAGTAAGAAGTTTAACAACACCAGGTTAAAGTCCAACAGGTTTGGACTTTAACCTGGTGTTGTTAAACTTCTTACTGTAGTGACAGTGATCCAGTGACAAAGACAAAAAAAACAACAGGAGTTAAGAGGGAAGAGTTCAGTATGTATGTCAGCAAGAGAAGACAGGGTTTCAGTTATCTGAGATATAAAACTACAGGGCTATTGGGACAATGGTTAACTGAATAATCAATTATTAGACTCAGTAAAATAATCAGTTTAGCGAGATCTACCCTTGGAAGACTGAGCTGAGGGAACTAATTTGTTTCCTCTGCAGTTCGGAAACAGTGATTTTACAGTGTGGATTTTGGGTGTCTCGGGTAGAGATACAAGTTGGATGAGCAGCATTAATTGAATGCTCAAGAATTCACCAGAAGAAAACTGTTCACTGTGCCAGTCCCAAACGAGAAACATTTATGAAACGCTTGTGGTACCACTTCACTGGTTTATGTGTCTGCAAAGATTTTGCAGGGATAAGGGAATAGTGGGCATTTAAATTATCTTCTTGTGTTTGTATTGAGGGTGACACGGTGGCAGAGTGGTTAGTGCTGCTGCCTCACAGTTCCAAAGACCTGGTTCGATTCCAGTCTTAGGTGTCTTTTTGTGTGGAGTTTGCATGTTCTCCCCAAATCTGTGTGGGTTTTCGCCAGGTGTTCTGGTTTCCTCCTACAATCCAAAGACGTGCAGGTTAGGTGGATTAGCGACTGTAAACAGTGCGTGCTTGTGTCAAGTGATGGACTGGCATCCTATCCTGGTTGTATTCTGCCTAGTACTCAGTATCTGTCGAGATAGGCTCTGACTCCCCGCAACCTTGAATTGGAGTATGTGGTTAAGTAAAAGTGAAGTTTGAAGTTTATTTATTAGTGTCACAAGTAGACTTACATTACACTGCAATGAAGTTACTGTGAAAATCCCCTAGTCGCCACACTCCAGCGCCTTTTCGGGTACACTGAGGGAGAATTTAGCATGGCCAATGCACCTAACCAGCACGTCTTTCGGACTGTGGGAGGAAACCGGAGCACCCAGTGGAGGGTTTGTATTGAGATCTTTCCAACCTTTTTGACTATTACAATATCGTTCACTTTTTTTGTTTTAATAAATATTTTATTAGTTGTATTAAACATTCATCAGCAGACTCCTGTGAAATTGTTCAGTAATGTTCTCCCATGACTTGAAAAAAAAGTTAAAATCTGTCAAGCCAGTTTTCAATCTGGGATCTGACTTGTTCAGTATTAACAACAGCTGGGATTGTAATTCTTCAAATATGTCTTCCTTTTTCCAGAACCAAAGATTCCCCTCCACTGTGGCTGACCAGGTCCATGACAATGCCCGTTTCGTTTTGCACACTTTTGCTCTCACCAATTCTCCTTCCCACAACCAAAATAGGGTTCCCATTGTCCTGAACTTCTATTTTATTAGTCTCCACATTCAACAGATCATCTTCTGCCATTTCTGACAATTCCAGCATGAAGCCACCACTAAACAATCTTCCCCTGCCCTTTCAACATTCTGAAAGGACCATTCTCTCTGCGAGACCCTAGTTCATTCCTTAATCAACCACAGCATCCCATCCCTTTCCGAAGGCATTTTACGATACAAATTGCAACACCTGCCCTTTTACTTCCGCCCCTTACCATTCAAGGCCCCAAACACTCCTTGCAGATGAAACATCTATTGACTTATATAATAAAAGCAAAATACTGCAGATGCTGGAAATCTGAAATAAAACAGAAAGTGCTGGAAAATTTCAGCAAGTCTGGCAGTATCTAGTTTCAGTGACAGAAACTGTTCAGAAACAGTATTAACATTTCAAATCAAATATGAATAAAGTGCATATTCTTCCAAAAATCAACTCCAACTCTGACTTCTGTCCTCAATCTCCTACGCTACGAACATAAGAAATGTTAAATTAGGAACAAAAGTATGCCATTCAGCCCTTTGCACCTCCTCTGCCATTCAATAAGATCACGACTGAGCTTACACTGTAACTCAACCTCGCTGGCACCATCCTCATATCCTTCACTTCCCTTAGTGCCAATGTTCTATCAATCTCTGTCTTGAATATACGCAATGACTGAGTTTCCATAGCTCTTTGGGGTAGGTAATTCCAAAGATTCACAAACTTCTGAATGAAGAAATTTCTTCTCATCTCAGTCCTAAATAGCTGTTCCTTATTCCAAGATTGTGACACCTGACTTCTCTAATGAAGCTTCATGTAAGCTGAAGGAACAGCACCTAATTTTTCATTCAGCAATTTACAGCTTTTCAGACTAGACACGGAATTCAATACTTTCTCTAATCCCCCTCACCCTCCTCTCTCCCTCAACACATTTTCTTCAGATGGTAGCCATTGGTGATAATTTTGATATTTCCATTTACAAATCCTCCACCTTTTGTTTCATTACTTGTTCCATTACCATCTGCTTTTGCTGCACATGATCATCCCTTTTGTTACTGATACTGGGTCGAAATCCTGGAACTCCATCTCGAAAAACACCACATGGACTGCAATTTTGGGCTACAAATGTTAGCATTGCCAGAGACATTCATATCCTATGAATAAAGAAAACATTGGTCAATATCTTTAGTTCTGGAGTATAAGGTAGATGGTGGAGCGGAAATGAGAGATTTTCGCTTGGGGGGGAGAGTTGGCTGACCAAGCGCAATCTCACACAGTATAGCTAATTACATATCCATGTGTGAGGAGCATGGCAAATCTTGCAGCAGGGCAAGCAGGCAGTCACCGTCCCTGTCTATATCTCATGGGGCTATAAGTCCTGGTGCTAGACAGTCACTCACTCACCGCAAGTAGAAGCATCAATCTAACTCTCGTTCCAGAGGGTGGGACTTACTGTAGATAACAAAATGTTGCAGAGCAGACATGTGGCTCCACAGTTCAAATCCTCCCTATAGATTTTCTTTCAGCTCATCCAGGAAAGGCAGAAGGTGCTGTTTCCCGGGGATGGCAGCAAAAGGCCCTCCTGTCTGACCATAGTGGCCGAGATGAAGGCCACTGTGATGTTAGCGTCTGAGGGACTCGCAAGAGAACGGCTCAGCAGTGTCAAAAAAGGATGAATGATGTGCTGCCCTCCACCAGAGTAAGTGGCATCGTCATTGCCATCAAGTCAGAAGATCAAAACAATGGCAAAGTGTCATCCAGATTTGAAAGTTAGCTCTGTTTTCTCTCCACAGATGCTATCAGACCTGCTGAGATTTTCCAGCATTTTCTGTTTTGTTGTTGAAACTAGAGGATCAACCCTGGTTCAATGAAGAGTGCAGGAGGACATCTCAAGAGCAGCACCATAAAGATGAGATGTCAACCTGGTGAAGCTACAACACAGGACTACTTGCGTGCCAAACAGCATAAGCAGCAAGTAATAGACAAAGCTAAACAATTCCACAACCAACGGATCAGATCTAAGCTCTGCAGTCCTGCCACATCCAGTCATGAATGGTGGTGGACAATTAAACAACTCAGTGGGAGAGCAGGCTCCATAAATATCCGCATCCTCAATGATGGAGAGCCCAGCACATCTGTGAAAAAGGTAAGGCTTAAGCATTTGCAATACTCTTCAACAGAAGTGCTGAGTGGATGATCCATTTCAGCCCCCACTGGATGACCCTAGCATCACAGATGCCAGTCTTCAGCCCATTCAATTCACTCCACATGATATGAAGAAACGGCTGAAGGCACTGGATACTGCAAAGGCTATGGGACCTGACAATAATCTGGCTATAGTACTGAAGCTCCAGGACTTGCCCAGCTCAGAGCCAAGCTGTTCTAGTACAGCTACAACACTGGCATCTACCTGGCAATGTGTAAAATTGCCCAGGTATGTTCTCTACACAGAAAGCAGGACAAATGCAACCTGGTCAATTACCACCCCTCCCATCAGTCTACTCTCGATCATCAGTAAAGTGATGGAAGGGGTCATCAACAGTGCTAAGAAGCAGCACCTGTTTAGCAATAACCTGCTCACTGATGCTCAGTTTTGGTTTCATCAGGGCCACTCAGCTACGGGCTTCATTACAGCCTTGGTTCAAACATGGACAAAAGAGTTGAACTCTAGAGATGAGATGAGAGTGACTAGCCTTGACATTAAAGCAGCATCTGACTGAGTGTGGCATCAAGGAGTCCTAGCAAAACTGGAGTCAATGAACAGCAGGGGGAAAACTCTCCACTGGTTAGGATCATACTTAGCACAAAGGAAGATGCTTGTGGTTATTGGAGATCAGTCATTTCAGTTCCAGGACATCAGTACAGGAATTCCTCAGGGTAGTTTCCTGGGCCCAACCATCTTCAGCTGCTTCATCAGTGACCTTTCTTCCATCATAAGGTCAGAAGTGGGTATGTTCACTGACGATTGTGCAGTGTTCAGCACTATTCTTGACTCGACTGTCCATGTCCAAATTCAACAAGAACCAGGCAACATTCAGGCTTGAGCTGACAAATGACAAGTAACCTTCACTCTGCACAAGTGCCAGGCAATGACCATCTCTAACAAGAATCTAACCATCGCCCCTTGAAATTTAATGGCATTACTATCGTTGAATCCCTCACTATCAACACCCTGGGAGTTACCATTGACCAAAAACTGAACTGAACTAGACATATAAATACTGGGGTTGATGATTGCATGATGTTCAGCACCTTTTGCGACTCCCCAGATACTGTAGCTGTCCATGTTCAAATGCAGCAATAACTGAACAATATCCAGGCTTGGGCTGAAAAGTGACAAGTAACATTTGGGCCACACAACTGCCAGGCAATGATCATCTCCAACAAAAGAGAATCTAACCATTGCCCCATCAGTGATATTACCATCACTGATACCCCCACTATCAACATCCTGAGTTTTACCTTTGACCAGAAACTGAACTGAACTAACCATATAAATACTGAGGCTACCAGAGCAGGTCAGATTCTAGGAATCCTGTGTGAGTAATTCACCTTGTGACCCGCCAAAGCCTGTCCACCATCTACAAAGCACAAGCAACTTGCCTGGATAAATGAATCTGCAACAATACTCACAAAGCTTGACATTATCTAGGACAATCAGACCACTTGATTGACACCCCATTCACAAACATTCACTCCACTATTGATGCACAGTAGCAACAGTGTATACCATCCACAAGATGCACTACAGGAGTTCACCAAGGCTTCTTAGACAGCACCTTACCTCAGGTACCATATGAGCGATTATGGCAGCTAACTTTACCTTACCATCACCTCCCCTGGGGTGTCACTGTCTCTGATTTGTTACACCGTTTGTCCAACTTCCAGTACTAGATGAACACACATTTTCTCCAAATAAATATTGGGAAGATCAAAGCCACTGGTTTTAATTTTCCATTGCAGCAAAACCTGGACAATATTTAGGCTTGGACCAATAAGTGGCAAGGAACATTTGAGCCACACATGCGCCAGGCAATGAACATCTCCAAGGGAGAATCTAACTATCTCCTTTCAATGGCATTACCATCTTTTGAATTCTCCACTATAAACATCCTGGGGATTATATATGGGGAGTTGATGGCTTAGTGGCATTATCGCCAGACTATTGATCCAGAAATTCAACTAATGTTCTGGGGAGCCGGGTTTGAATCCCGCCATGGCAGATGGTAGAATTTGAATTTAATAAAAAAAATCTGGAATTAAGAATCTACTGATGACCATGAAACCATTGTCGATTGTCGGAAAAATCCATCTGGTTCACTAATATCCTTTAGGGAAGGAAATCTGCCATCCTTACCTGGTCTGGCCTATATGTGACTCCAGAGTAATATAATTGACTCTCCACAGCAATGCAGTTGACTCTCAACTGCCCTCGGGCAACTAGGGATTGGCAATAAATGCTGGTTAGCCAGTGACGCCCATGTCCCACAAATGAATTTAAAAAAAATCATTGACTAGAAACTGAACCGGGACCAGCCATACAAATACTGTGGCTACATGAGCAGCTCAGAGGGTGGGAAATCAGCAGAAAGTAACTCATCAACTGACTCCCCAAAGCCTGTCCACCATATACAAGGCACAGGTCAGAAGCGTGATCAAACACGCTTCATTTGCCTGGATGAGTACAGCTTCAACAACACTCAAGAAGCTCTACACCAACCAAATCAAAGCAGCCCACTTCACTGACACACCATCTACCAACTTCAACATTCGCCCCCTCCACCACCGACAGTGTGTACAATCTGCAAGATGCACTGTAGCAATTCACTTCGGCTCCTTTGATAGCACCTTTAAAGCCCATGACCTCTACCAGCTCGAAGGACAAGGGCAGAAGATGCATGGCAACACAACAACCTGTAAGCTCCCCTTCAGGTCACACACCATCTTGACTTGGAACTATATCACCGTTCCTTCACTGTCCGGGAACTCCCTTCCTAACAGCACTTTGGATGTTCCTGTAATACATAGACTGCAGCGGCTCAAGAAGATAGCACACCACCACTTTCTCAAGGACAATTAGGTATGGGCAATAAATGCTCGCATAGCTTGTGACACTAACACTCCATGAACAAAAGACAAATCCTCATCGCAAACTAGCTACCAATTCCATCCCTCTCCTTGGCAACTGACAGAGGCTGAACCAGATCTTTCACAAGCTTGGCATCTTATTGACCCTGAGGTGATATTTCATCTTAGTATCTATTCCATCACTAAACTTGCCTACTTTAACATTCACAATATCAGTTTATCTCCTATTGAAACCTTCATCCATGCCTTTGTTACCTTTAGACTTCAGCATTCCAATGTTCTCCCTGGTCTCCCATTTCCATTCTGCATAAACTTGAGCTCATTCAAAACTCTCCTGCTGATATCCTAACTCGCATTAAGTCCCATTCATTCATCACTCCTGTTCTCACTGATATGGCTGATAATCCAACAACACCACAATTTGAAAAATCTCATTGTTGTTTTCAAAGGCCTCATGGCCTCAACCTATGTTTAGATGCATTTGTTCAACCATTATAAACTTAATAACAATAGAAATAATAGTAGCATACACTTATTCAGAATGTAAACGAACACAAACAAAGCCCAAATAACTTTTTTTTAAAAATTAAGCTGCCTCATATAACAATCGCTTAATTTGAATTTGATTAAATTGTATTGTCATTTTTACACATAGGGAAGGCACTGTGTATTCATATTTAGCACCAAAGTAATCCAGTGTAAAGAGAATAAACAGACTAATATACCCACTTGTCTGTTGAAATACAGAAAATGATAGCGGAATCTGCTAACATCCTTTTCAGCTTGAAAGGATGGTCTTTCAAGGTGAATGATGACAAAATAAGGGATAAACAAAACAGAGTAATAAAAAGGAATAATCTAAAGTGTATTTAAGTATATGCTGATGGAAATTTTGTAAGTATAATACAAATAAGAAAAAAGTTATGTCAAAGCAGAATTTTAAATATTCAAATTTCTCTTTGTTAAATACTGGCTCAATAATTCTGAAAGGACACCATGTCTTGTTTTCAGAACAGAAGGGTAGAACAAACTATGTCATTTATCAGGAATCTTGCAGACTGACATTGAAAAAGTTGAGGCCTCTGACCAATCAGTACATCATGTCAGCACCTGAATTGTATCCTTTTCTGTCTATCACTTTGCAGGTGAAGCAAATGATTGTATTCAGTCACACCAATGATTAATGAGTTCCTCTGTAGATTTGGGACAGCCTATCAATCATGTCATTAGAGAGAATGTGGCCTGAAAGAGGCAGTCCTCAGCCAAGGAATAACTGCATTCATCTTAATCTATGTATGCACCCAGCCAGCCAAGTCAGGGTCACTATGATGGAAAACAATAATCTTTTCTTGGATAAATTACTTTGCAAAGTCAGGCATTTCTTCAGATTCTGAACTGCATATTTATTTTAGGATACTGACTGATGGGTTTACCACTGAGACGGTACTTCAGACTGAAAGTTATTTTAATGAACAATAATGTTACTACAAAGTATACAGAGGCAGGTGATGCATCCTGCTGCCATTTTCTCCAATGTTTAACATACTGCATTTTTGAATATAGAAGCGAACCAACCCATGTTATAAAACACCCACACTACCCTATTTCACAAAATTGTACAAGGAAGATTGGCTAGACTGGTAATGACTCATCCAGTACATAATCAAAAAAATAAACATATTTAAGCAATCTATGTATGATGCAATTTGTTGAATAATACGATTCTTCTATGTGATTCTAACATGTGTTTTTTTCTCCACATGACCCTTCAAGTAACATACCAAAATTACAACTGAACAATTAAAAAAAGTGTTGTAGTTGGTTGGATCAACCTTTGTAATCATAAAGTAGCAATGTTCCTATATTACAACAGTGACTATTTATCATTGAATGTGAAGCATTTTTAGACATCCTGTGGTCATGAAAGGTGCTATACAAATACAAGTGCCTTTTTTGTAATTGTTCAGGATTAAACAGCTATGGAACATAATACCTGAATCACAAAAATTAGTATGCAGGTATAGCAAGTGATTAGAAAGTCACATGGATGTTGCCATTTATTGCAAGAAGAATGAAATAAAAAAGTAGGGAAGTTTTACTGCAGCTATACAAGGCCGTAGTGAGACCACATCTGGAATACTGTGTACAGTACTGATCTTCATATTTGAAAAAGGATATAATTGGTTTGAAGCAGGTCAGAAAAGGTTCACTCGACTATTTTCTTGGGATGAAGTGCTTATCTTATGAAGAAAGGTTGAACAATTTGGGCCTAAACCCACTGGAGTTTAGAAGAATGAAAGGTGATTTTATTGAAGCATACAAAATCCTGAGGGGACTTGATGAGTGTTTCCTTTTGTGGGAGAAAAAGAAACCAAGGGACACAGTTTACAGATAAAAGGTTTACCTTTTAATACAGAGATGAAGGTCTTTGGAATTCTCTTCCCCAAATGTAGTGGAGGCTGGGCCACTGAGACAAAGGTTATGGGAGGGGCAAACAGGAAAGTGGAGTTGAGATCACAACCAGATCAGTCATGATGTTGTTGAATGACAGTGTAGGTTTGAAGGGCCAAATGGCCTACTCCTGCTCCTTAGTCCAATGCTGCTATGAAAAGAGAGACATTTTGCCTCAGCTTTTTAGCTTGCACACATTAGAAAAATGCCAGATTTCAAATGATCACAACAATTTATACTATGCTGACTGGCAAATCAACTCTGATTGGCTGAGGTGTTGGCATGGAGAAAGCAATAAGAATTATAGGTCCCCAAACTTCTGGATAATTCATAAAATGCACATGACTTGAACATGCTTTTGTTTGCAGAGAACAAGTCCATGTATATGAATGTATGTCACTTGTAGCAAGCATAAATGATGCACATTATGAGCTTCATTAACTATCTTAAACTATTTGTTATATAGCTATCAGCACACTCAGAGTGTTCAGCAAGTGCTGCTGAATTGCCAAATCACATCTAATAGTTTTGTTTTCAGTTTGCAAGCATGGGCTGGTTGCATGCTGTCTATTTTCTGTCTATTATGAACAATTTAAGGATCAAGCTCTTTGATTCTATCAGCCAATCGCTGGCACCACACCGGCACTGACATTCACACATGATTTTGCTTGATTGTGTGATAAGTAGAACATCTTTTGGGGCTGTTGGCTGCATCATGGTTGATCTTGAGCTTCAACTCCATTTTCCCGCTTTCTTTTCATTTCTCTTAATTCCCCGAGAGACTATGGCTAGGATAGACAGATTTTTGGTCTCTCAGGAAATTATGGGATATGGAGGGTGGGTGGATTAACTATGGCTGTACTGAATGATGAAGCAGGCTCAATGGGCCATGTGGTCCATTCCTGCTCCTATTTCTTAAGTTCTTATGATATTATCCTGTTAATGGAAAGTATCACACGTGTAGTAACTGCATATCAGTAGCATGAAATGGCTTGCAAAATCTGTTGCTCAAATTTTGAGATACTTTGCCTTTCCAGGGTACTTTGAGGTAGTCACGTTTCAGATATGAAAGTGGCAGCCTTTGGCCCGATTCTCAGCAAACAATGATCTGATGAGGACAGTCATTGTCCACTCTATTATTGCATCATGCTTGCAGGATGAGAAAATAGCTAGCGCCCATCTTACAAGATTGTTGAAGAGGCCAAACTTATACTGTGTGGAGCAATACAAATACTAACATGAGTATTGACTGATGAAAACAAATGAAGTAAAATGTCAACAACAGACAAATAAAAATCCTTTGAGTTCTCCACAGACCCGAGTACTTACAAATGAAGCATCTTGGGATGGTTTTCTACAATAATGGTACCAAGGCTCAGTTGAGGTGAGTGCAATAGGTGCAAAAAACAGGAGCCTGTGCTCTAAGAGGGCCCAGGCTCAAGCAAATATTTTCCACACACTGCTAGAACAACAGCAATCATGGTCAAGTAGCCTGACAATTTGGATGGTCTACACTCCAGATCATTAGCCAAGTAGGATGTGCCAGATTCCCCTGTCCCTATTTTGTGGCTCGCCTCACGTGTGGAGAAATGTGTTTGTTGGGTGCCTGTAGCAGAGGACATGGCGAGCACTTTCTTCAGTCCCACTGCTTAAATGGTAAACTCCCTGATCCTCCTGCTTGATGGCCAAGCTTTCTGATCTCCTCAACTGCCCTTCTCACTCTTTTCTGCTTGATGACTCTCTCCTGAGCCCTTGCTGTAAGTGCTGAGGAGAGGAATATTGAGTGGGAGGAGATCAGGAAGGGCCATGTTTGAGCAGCAGGAAGTCATGAAGGGCTGCCATCAAGAGGGAGCAAGTAGAGAAGGGCAGCCATCGAGCAAGAGGTGGTCAGGAAGCTTGGCTCTCAAGAGGGAAGGGGTCAGGAAGGGCTGTCATTGAGACAGAGGAAATTGGGAAGAACTACCCTCAAATGGGAAGAGGTCAAGAAACTTGGCTATCGAGCATGAGAGTGGCCAGGACTTCAGTTCTGGAATCCCTCCCATTATCTTTGATCTGCAATCAGGGCACTTATATGTTTATATGCAAGAAACCACAATGTGACAGATTATCTTCAACTGGCCAGCTTTATATAAATTGTTCTGCATCATTGAGAAGAAAATCATGCAGCAATAGTCCAGTGAACACATACGAATCTACATCCAAAAATATTTCCAGTTATGTCAGAAAAGTTGCATTTGAGACAAAAATCAATGATCAATCATAATTTATTCATTGTAAGTTAAGGTCCTATATTATTTCTGTGGCAACGCCCTGAGGAAACAAATTCATGAGCATTTTTTTAAGCTCAAGGCAATCATTTTTGACTTAAGTCAGTCCAGTTGATTTCAAATGTGACAGTTTCCAATTCAAAGAATCATTGAAGCAGCTACATGTCAACTGGCTCCACTTAATTAAGATGGAGGGGTAAAGTGGGTAGGATACGGGGTCCATAACAGCACACATGATTTCTCTCCCTGGCCCTGAATCATAAGAATCATAAGAACTAGGAGCAAGAGTACCAAATTCAGCCGCACGAGCCATTTAATATGATCATGGCTGATCTGATCTCGGCTTCAACTCCACTTACCTGTCTGTTCACCATAGCCCTTCAAACCTGTACTTTTCATTAAATTTACTCAAAGTCCCAGCATCCACCATGCTCTGGGGCAGTGAATTTCACAGGCTCACGACCCTTTGAGAGAAGTAATTTCTCCTCATTTCTGTTTTAAATCTGCTACCCCTTATCCTAAAACTATGACCTCTTGTTCTAGATTGCCCTACAAGATGAAACATCCTCTCCACATCTACTTTGTCAATCCCCCTTATCATCTTGTACACCTCAATTATATCTCCTCTCATTCTTCTAAACTGCAGGGAGTATAGGCCTAAACTGCCCAATCTCTCTTCATAAGTCAAACCCCTTGGGCAGGACTTTCAGGCCCCACTCGCCCTGAAACTGAAAAACCCCGCCCGAGGTCAACCGCCCCTCACCTGCTTTGATTCCTGTGGAAGGTGGAACGGGAAAATTCGCCCCCCTCATCTCTAGAATCAATCCAGCAAACCCCTTCTGAACCGCCTCCAATGCAATTACATCCCTCCTCAATACACAATATTCTAAGTGCAATCTCACCAATGTTTTGTGCAGTAGCAGAAATACCTCACTACTTTTATACTCTATTCCATTTCCCCCATGTGCATGTCATCCTTTCCACACACTATCTTTAATTCTGTCGTACAACCATCCCCAAACTCGACCTGAGAAATTAGTTTAGTTTTAAATTTTTAAAATATTGCACAATGACAAATGAAAATTGATGAAGACTTGTGCTTCATCTTATATATTTTGAAACAATGATAACTGAAAATAGTTAGCAGTCATTAAGGGAGGAGAAAAGGGTGGTTTGTGATCATACATGAAACTATCAATACTAAACATGGGTCTACTGAAATCATTTGCCCTCTATCCAAATACATTTTAAAAATAGATTGACTTGTAACACTTCTTCAAGTCTGTATTCTGTAGCTTCAGTTGCATTAAAATGTTAATATATTGAATTGAACTGACAAGCTATTTATAAATATATATCTTTGAACAATATTATAATGCTGAATATTACAATTGTCACTTACTGTTCTGTGCACAATTCTCTTGCTTTTCGTAGTTGGGCATCAATCCATTTAGGTTTCTGTTTCTCCAGACAATTGATGACCTTCTGTATTATTGGTTTGGGACTTTCCTTTTGCTGTCCCATAATGCTCTGAAGACATTCACTCAACAAACCCAGTTTATCTTTACTCCATCTATCTATTGTAACACTTGTCAAAAGCTCTACGGCATTTCCATCTTCCAGGGTTTGGCAAATAGTCATAACATAACAAAGAAGGCATGATTTCTGGAGCTTAGGAATGTTATGAAGTTTTGTTTCTGCTAAGTTGAAGAGGTATTTAATTGTTGAAGGCAATGAAGCAATTGCTGCAGGCAGGTTCCCAATTACGACAGAAACAGCCTGAGCTATAAGTTCTGTCAAATCTGAAAGGAAAATATTAATGATGATAATTAGTGTTATTATCGTAACACATCTTGCAGAACTAAGTCCCTATATACCAACAGCAAATTAATAATTTGTTTATTTTTAAATTTTTATAAGTGTAATTTTGTGTATACGGACCCCGATTTTATCATGGGGTGGATTGTTCTGTGTGAGGGGCCTAGACAAGTCACAAACTGACATTTAAAGGCACAGAGATTTTAACTCCAGGGACTCATTTCTAACTCCAAGCAAGCAGAATTTACTGTCTGGGAAGGAAGGAGGGAGGGACAAAGGTGGCTCAGGTGGAAGAAGATGACTGCCAAGGACCATGAGAGTGTGCAAATGAAATCTCAGCTTTTCTATGACCCACAAAGAAATCTAAAAATCTTTTTTAAAACTTAACTGCCAGGGTCTCTTCTCGGTAGACTTGACCGACTGGGAAACCATCACTGTTCCCTTGCTCAGGCTACCTATTAAAATAGCATTTCAGGCCTGGATGACGCTATTTCAGACTGATCTCACAGAATCAGAATCACAAAATCGTTACAGTGCAGAGGAAACCATTCATTGAGTTGGCACTGGTTTCCAAAAGAGCACCCTACCTAGTCCCATTCCCCACCTTTTCCCCTTAACCATATATATTTTTTCTTTTCCAATAGCATATTTAGCGAGGTTCCCAACAGCATGGGAAGTTGTTCTTGCCATCTGCAATGTAAAATGTGATCTGATTTGGATGGGAAAGCAGTGAGTAAATGCCTCGCTACATTTTAACTGCCCACCAGCCCAGTTTGCACCTGGCATAGAAAGTTCAAATTAAAGTAATTTTTAAAAAAAATTATTGATGGGATATAGGCTTCACTGGCTAGGCCAGCATTCATTGGCCATCCCTAAATTGTCCTTGCTAAGGTGGGGTGAGCTACCTTCTGCAGTTACTGTGGAGGTATATCCACAATGCTGTTAGAGAAGGAGCCCCAAGAATTTGAACCAGCAACAGTGAACGAATGGTGATATATTTCCAAGTCAGGATGGTGAGTGGCTTGGAGGAGAACTTCCAGGTGGTGATGTTCCTATGTGTCTGATGCCTTGCCTTTCTAGATGCTAACAATTGTAGCTTTGGAAGGTGTTGCCTAAGTGAGTTCCTGCAGTGCATCCTGTAGATGGTACACACTGTTGCTACAGACCGGTGGTAGTGGAATGAGTGAATGTTTGTGGAAAGCATGCTCACGAAGTGGGCTTATTTGTCCTAGATGGTGTCAAGCTTCTTGAATACTGTTGGAGCTGCACTCATCCAGGCAAGTGGAAAGTATTCCGTTACGCTCCTGACTTGTGCCTTGTAGATGGTGGACAGGCTTTGGGTAGTCAGGAGATGAGTTACTCATAACATGATTCCCAGCTTCTGACCTGCTCTTGTGGTAACAATATTTATATGGTTAGACCAGTTCAGTTTCTGGTCAATCGTAACACCAAGGATGTTGATAGTGGAGAATTCAGTGACGGTAATGCCACTGAAGGGGCAATGGTTAGATTCTCTTTTGTTGGAGATGGTTATTGCCTGGCACTGTGTGGCCCAAATGTTACTTGCCACTTGTCAGCCCAAGCCTGGATATTGCTCAGCTCTTGCTGCATTTGAATATGGACGGCTACAGTATCTGAGGAGTCACAAAGGATGCTGAACATTGTGCAATCATCAGCAAACATCTCTACTTCTGCCATTATGATGGAAGGGCAGCCATTGATGAAGCAGCTGAAGATGGTTGAGCCTAGGACCACCCTGAGGAATCTCCAGTAATGTCCTGGAGCTGAGATAATTGACCCTCAACCAGCACAACAATCTTCCTTTGTGCCATGTATGACTCCAACCAGCAGAGAGTTTCTCCCCTGATTTCCATTGACTGTAATGAATTCAGGGTCATTGACCCTGGTGAAACCCAAATTGGGCATCAGTGAGCAGGTTATTGTTAAGTAAATCTGATTGATAGCAATGTTGATTACCTCTTCCGTCACTTCACTGATGACTGAGAGTAGATTGAGAGGGCAGTAATTGACTGGGTTGATGTGGCCGGCTTTTTATTTCAAACTGGGCATTTTTTCAAATTGATGGGTACATGTCAGTGTTGTAACTGTACTGGAACAGCTTGGCTGGGGGCTGAGCACTTTCTGGAGCATGTCTTTATTACTCTGACTGGAATATTGTCAGGGCCCATAGGCTTTGCAGTACACAATGCCTTCAATCGTTTCTGGATGTAACATGGAGTGATCCATTGGTTGTGGATTTGCTTAGCTATGTCTATTGCTTGTTGCTTATGCTATTTGGCATGCAAGTATTCCTGTGTTAAAGCTTCACCCTGTTGACACCTCAATTTTAGGTGTGCCTGGTATTGCTCTTGGCATGCCCTCCTGCACTCTTCATTGAACCAGGGTTGATGCCTTGGCTTAGTGGTAATGATAAGGGTGGGGGATATACTAGGTTGGGAGGTTACAGATTGTGATTGAGTTCAATTCTGTTGCTGATGATGGCCCACAGCGCCTCGTGTGCCCAGTCTTGAGTTATTAGATGTGTTTGAAGTATACCCATTTATCATGGTTGTAGTGCTACACGACATGATGAAGGGTATCCTCAATGTGAAGACAGGGTTTTATCTCCGCAAGGATTGTGCAGTAATCACTGCCACTATCACTGTCATGGACAGATGTATCAGCCACAAGCAGATTGGCAAGGATATGGTTGGTTCCCTCACCACCTGCCGAAGGCCCTGTTTGGCAGCTATGTCCTTTAGGATCCGGCGAGCTCAGTCAGTGGTAGTACTACTGAGCGTTTTCAGTGATGGACATTGAAATCCCCCACACAGGGCCCTATTTTACCATTTTGAGTCGAAGTGCTGGGCGGACTTGAAACTGGGAGTGTTTCAGATCCGACTTTTAGACCCGTTCTCAGGCGCCACCATTTGCACTCAGCCTGAAAAAATATCAGCAATTCTGAATCGCGCTTCAGAAGCCTTGGACGGAGCTTAGCGCATACCAAAATCCTGCAGTTCCGATCGGCGCCTCCAACTGCACATGCGCATATAAAAAGATAGAATGCGGCTCCCCTGCCACATCGCTCCTGGGCGGACAATGCCTCCCCCTGACCCCCACAGATATTGCCCCACCCCCACAACATTACTGACCCCCTTATCCTCCCACCCCCTCCACCCAGACCGATCGTGGGCCCCTCTCCCCCTCCCCTCCCGCCCCACTCCCCACCAACCTCAGGCAGAGTGGCAGCAGACCTCCCCTTCCACCTCACTGATCATAGGCAGAGTGACAGTGGACCCCCATTTTCCCATCACTGACCACAGGCAGAGTGGCAGCGGACACCCCCCCCTTCTCCCCACCACCACCAATCTCAAGCAGAGAGCCGTCGGACCCACCTCCCCCGCCATGATCTCAAGCAGAGAGCCGTCGGACGCTCGGCACTTATCTCCTCACTAACTGGAACGCCCGAATCAGAGTTTTGTGGAGCATGCCTGAATCATATTGCTGTGATCTGTGGGTCTGGAGTGACATATAGGCCATACCAGGTATGGAAGGTAGATTTCCTTTTACAACAATCGTCAATGGTTTCATAGTCATCTAAAGACTTCTAACATCCAGATTTTTAAAAATTTAATTCAAATTTCATCTGTCATGGTGGGTTTCAAACCCGGCCCTCAGAGCATTACTCCAGGGTCTCTGGATTACTAGACCAGTGACGGTACCACTACGCTAACACCTCCCTATTATTATTCCTGTTGAGATTGTTAATAAGTGAAACCAGGGTGGCTGACTATTGCATCAAAATGGTCCTGACATAAGTTGTCCTGAATGAAAAATCATTCTGGATATGTTAATACCAAACATTCAATGTTGGTGCCATCTGCCTCTGATGTACATTAGTATTTCCAGAATATAAGTAGTATTTTGTATACTGCAGCTGCAGTGTGCATTATCTACAAGGTGCATTTGAGCAACATTGTCAAGCCTCCTTCATGAGGACCTTCAAAATCTGAAGAAAATAGAAGAACAGGGCAGAAATGCATAGGAATATTACTGCCTGAAAGTTCCTTTCCAAGCCATACACTATCCTAACTTGGACCTTATTCACTATTCCTTTACTGTTGCAGAGTTAAAAACCTGGAAAACCCTCCCAAACACTGGATGCAACAGTTCAAGAAGGCAGTGTCCCGGAGTGCCCCTATCTCCATCCCATCCCCTGCAGAGACAATCTCCACCCACACCCCTCCCACAGGAGGCAGACACCACCCCTCACAGGAGGCAGATCCCCCCACCCACGGGAGGCAGAACCCCCTCGACAGATCCCCACCCCCCAAGCCTGCCATGGTCGCTGGCCTCCCTCCAGTCCTGACCGGATCCCAATGCAGAGTGGCAGTGGAATCCCCACCCCCACCGATCGCCCCCAGCTGACCCCACTCCTAGGCCCTGCCCCCAAGCCCCATCCCCTTGGCACTGCCCGATGCCTGCTGGGCAGTGCCAAGCTGCCCTCTGGGTATGGGCACTTTTCCCCTTGGGCAGTGCCAGGGGCACAGGCTGGCACTGCCAGGGTGCCCATGCCCAGGGGGCACCACCCCCCACCCAACCTCCTGGAAGCCCCCCAATTGCCCCCCCCTTCACTCCAGTGGGGTTACCTGCTTGGGGAACTACACTAAACCCCGCTGGAGTGAATTCGTACTGGCGGGGTGGGAGATGCTATCGGGTCTGGAGAATGAGGGTATAGTTGGGTGGATTAGCAAATTTGCTGATGACACCAAAGTCGGTGGTGTGGTAGACAGTGAGGAAGGGTGTCGTAGTTTGCAGGAAGACTTAGACAGGTTGCAAAGTTGGGCCGAGAGGTGGCGGATGGAGTTTAATGCGGAGAAGTGTGAGGTAATTCACTTTGGTAGGAATAACAGATGTGTTGAGTATAGGGCTAACGGGAGGACTTTGAATAGTGTGGAGGAGCAGAGGGATCTAGGTGTATGTGTGCATAGATCCCTGAAAGTTGGGAATCAAGTAGATAAGGTTGTTAAGAAGGCATATGGTGTCTTGGCGTTTATTGGTAGGGGGATTGAATTTAGGAGTCGTAGCGTTATGTTGCAACTGTACACAACTCTGGTGCGGCCGCACTTGGAGTACTGTGTGCAGTTCTGGTCCCCACATTACAGGAAGGATGTGGAGGCTTTGGAGAGGGTGCAGAGGAGGTTTACCAGGATGTTGCCTGGTATGGAGGGGAGATCCTATGAGGAGAGGCTGAGGGATTTGGGATTGTTTTCGCTGGAAAGGCGGCGGCTAAGAGGGGATCTTATTGAAACATATAAGATGATTAGAGGTTTAGATAGGGTGGATAGTGATAGCCTTTTTCCTCTGATGGAGAAATCCAGCACGAGGGGGCATGGCTTTAAATTGAGGGGGGGGTAGTTATAGAACCGATGTCAGGGGTAGGTTCTTTACCCAGAGGGTGGTGAGGGATTGGAATGCCCTGCCAGCATCAGTAGTAAATGCGCCTAGTTTGGGGGCATTTAAGAGATCCGTAGATAGGTTCATGGACGAAAAGAAATTGGTTTAGGTTGGAGGGTCACAGTTTTTTTTTAACTGGTCGGTGCAACATCGTGGGCCGAAGGGCCTGTTCTGCGCTGTAATGTTCTATGTTCTATTCCGTCCCGGGCCCAATAATGACATTCAAATAACATTAAAAATAGATTAAAATTACTTACTTGGTGTTCCCGCCAGTTTCCTGCGTGGTCCCGACAGCGTCGGATTTCCGGTGGTGGGAGACGTGCATGTGTCAGGAACGCATGCTTGAATCCCACGAATTGGCGCACACGCGCATCTCCTGAAAACGCGCATCTCCCGACAAAAAATTAGTGGGTCTAAGTGAGTGGGCAAGGGTCTGGCAGATGGAGTACAATGTTGGTAAATGTGAGGTCATCCATTTTGGTAGGAATAACAGCAAAATGGACTATTATTTAAATGGTAAAAAATTGCAGCATGCTGCTGTGCAGAGGGACCTGGGTGTCCTTGTGCAAGAATCACAAAGAGCTGGTTTGCAGGTGCAGCAGGTAATTAAGAAGGCAAATGGAATTTTGTCCTTCATTGCTAGAGGGATGGAGTTTAAAAACAGCGAGGTTATGTTGCAGCTGTATAAGGTGCTGGTGAGGCCACACCTGGAGTACTGTGTACAGTTTTGGTCTCCTTACTTGATAAAGGATATACTGGCACTGGAGAGGGTGCAGAGGAGATTCACTAGGTTGATTCTGGAGTTGAGAAGGTTGGCTTATGAGGAGAGACTAAGTAGACTGGGGCTATACTCATTGGAACTCAGAAGAATGAGGGGAGACTTTGTAGAAACATATAAGATTATGAAGGGAATAGATAAGATAGAAGCAGGGAAATTGTTTCCACTGGCAGGTGAAACTAGAACTGGGGGGCATGGCCTCAAAATAAAGGGGAGCAGATTTAGGACTGAGTTGAGGAGGAACTTCTTCACACAAAGGGTTGTGAATCTGTGGAATTCCCTGCCCAGTGAAGCAGTTGGGGCTACCTCATTGAATGTTTTTAAGGCAAGGATAGATACATTTTTGAACAGTAAAGGAATTAAGGGCTATGGTGAGTGGGCAGGTAAGTGGAGCTGAGTCTACGAAAAGATCAGCCATGATCTTATTGAAAGGTGGAGCAGGCTCGAGGAGCCAGATGGCCTACTCCTGCTCCTAGTTCTTATGTTCTTACGTCAGAATGGGAGAATCGCCCCCACTCTGTCAAAAAATGAACTTAATTCAGAAAAACTAAAATTAATATTAAATGTATTGCAAACATTTTTTAAAAATGTTTAAGCATAATCTCTGAAGACATTTCACAAAGGGTAACATGGTGGCACAGTGGTTAGCACTGTTGCCTCACAGCACAAGGGTTTGATTCTGAACTTGGGTGACTGTCTGTGTGGAGTCTGCACATTCCCCCCATGTCTGCATGGGTTTCTTCCAGGTGCTCCAGTTTCCTCCCACAGTCCAAAGATGTGACGGTTATGTGGATTAGCCATGGTAATGCATGGGGTTGCGGGTATAGGGCAAGAGGGATGGACCTATGTAGGATGCTCTTTGGCGACTTGGTGCAGACTCAATGGGCCAAATGGCCTCCTTTTACACTGTAGGAATTCTATGATCACAAATCAAATATATTTATTTATTTCATTCTATACAAATCAATTTTTTTTTTTAAAACTACATGTCGCTAGAATCCACATGATTCATTTTCATTACCAAAAAACAAGACATTTGATTTATATGATCATCTTCAATAAAAAGACACCTACTTTTTCCAGTTTCTCTTCTTTTAAATTCCCTTGGTATATAATCCCATTCTTTGGGAATTTTACTGAGCAAACTTTCAGGAAGCATTTGCTTATGGTGGTATGTGACAGGATGCTCTACTGCTTGCCACATGAGAACCAAGGAGATGACTTGCTTCAGTATTGTCTTGCTCGCATTGGATATGTAGTGGTTCAGACATCTTAGCACCTCTGATTTATCTGCAGTTGTAAAAGTTGATAACATTAGTTAATCTTCAGACTTGTTAAATAATGCATACTGCATTCAAGATACACACACAATTTGGAGAAAGTAAGTCTTTTTTGTTTGTACAAATATTACTTCATCACAGCTTTGAGTCCATGTTGCTTTCGTATTACTCATTTGCATTTTAACAAGATGGGCAACAATTTCAGGTTTGGTTTCAGTAAGCAGTCACCTTTGGCAAGTTTTTAATTAATTCAAAACCCACTCATTTGCACAGGGTTAAAATTGGACCCCTTATTTCTAAAGAACTGCATACTCAACATTTAATGCAATGAAATTGTTAAATTATGTTTTTTTTTCAGGTTATGAACTGAAACTGTGCACTCTGCTGAAAACTTGGGTGGAACTTTCAACTCTGGAAACTTAAGACAGAATATTCAGGATGGCAAGTGCTGAGGGTCTTCCTGAGGGTCAATCTTAAGATGAGTCTTGGGGATCTTGGGGGAGGGGTGGTAGGGGATAGGGGTGATTGCAGCGTCAGGGAGTATGCTGGAGAGAGGTGTGGCTGTAGCTCCCAGGTCCGAGATCAAGGTGCCTAAAATCTGAAGGGGCCTTCCTGTCCAAGATGCAGAGTTGGTTCTTTTTCTGTTCTCCACCCAGCCCTGACCCATGTGTGCCAGCCTAAAAATTGGCCACTTAGGGGCCTGAGTAAGTGAAAGGGCGGGTTCCCGCCAGAAGTTCTGCCCGCCACACCGTGAAATTTCGTCTGGGTCAGGGCGGGAGGAATCCCAGAGGGAATCCCATCCATTCAATTTTATGCTCCCCCGCCTTTGAATCCACCTGGGGGTGGGGAGGGGGGGGTGCTAATACTCTGCCCTAAATATGCTGGCGAGCGGGAAAGTTGGCATGGCTCTTGCTGGCCGATGGGTCAAATTGCCACACTGGACTGTCCGTTTTTCACCTCATTATATATGCATGTCTTTGGACACGGGTGAGGTCCCTGAGGATTGGAGGATAGCGAATGTGGTCCCGTTGTTTAAGAAGGGTAGCAGGGATAACCCGGGAAATTATAGGTCGGTGAGCTTGACGTCCGTGGTAGGGAAGTTGTTGGAGAGGATTCTTAGAGACAGGATGTACGTGCATTTAGAACGGAACAATCTCATTAGTGACAGACAGCATGGTTTTGTAAGAGGGAGGTCGTGCCTTACAAATTTGGTGGAGTTTTTTGAGGAAGTGACAAAAACGGTTGATGAAGGAAGGGCCGTGGATGTCGTCTATATGGATTTCAGTGAGGCATTTGACAAAGTCTCACATGGCAGGTTGGTTAAGAAGGTTAAGGCTCATGGGATACAAGGAGAAGTGGCTAGATGGGTGGAGAACTGGCTTGGCCATAGGAGACAGAGGGTAGTGGTCGAAGGGTCTTTTTCCGGCTGGAGGTCTGTGACCAGTGGTGTTCCGCAGGGCTCTGTACTGGGACCTCTGCTATTTGTGATATATATAAATGATTTGGAAGAAGGTGTAACTGGTGTAATCAGCAAGTTTGCGGATGACACGAAGATGGCTGGAATTGCGGATAGCGAAGAGCATTGTCGGGCAATACAGCAGGATATAGATAGGCTGGAAAATTGGGTGGAGAGGTGACAGATGGAGTTTAATCCGGATAAATGCGAAGTGATGCATTTTGGAAGAAATAATGTAGGGAGGAGTTATACAATAAATGGCAGAGTCATCAGGAGTATAGAAACACAGAGGGACCTAGGTGTGCAAGTCCACAAATCCTTGAAGGTGGCAACACAGGTGGAGAAGGTGGTGAAGAAGGCATATGGTATGCTTGCCTTTATAGGACGGGGTATAGAGTATAAAAGCTGGAGTCTGATGATGCAGCTGTATAGAACGCTGGTTAGGCCACATTTGGAGTACTGCGTCCAGTTCTGGTCGCCGCACTACCAGAAGGACGTGGAGGCATTGGAGAGAGTGCAAAGAAGGTTTACCAGGATGTTGCCTGGTATGGAGGGTCTTAGCTATGAGGAGAGATTGGGTAGACTGGGGTTGTTCTCCTTGAAAACACGGAGAATGAGGGGAGATCTAATAGAGGTATACAAGATTATGAAGGGTATAGATAGGGTGAACAGTGGGAAGCTTTTTCCCAGGTCGGAGGTGACGATCACGAGGGGTCACGGGCTCAAGCTGAGAGGGGCGAAGTATAACTCAGACATCAGAGGGACGTTTTTTACACAGAGGGTGGTGGGGGCCTGGAATGCTCTGCCAAGTAGGGTGGTGGAGGCAGGCACGCTGACATTGTTTAAGACTTACCTGGATAGTCACATGAGCAGCCTGGGAATGGAGGGATACAAACGATTGGTCTAGTTGGACCAAGGAGCGGCACAGGCTTGGAGGGCCGAAGGGCCTGTTTCCTGTGCTGTACTGTTCTTTGTTCTTTGTTCATAAATGAGCAGCACATTGGAAATTCTGGCAGGGTGGTATGGGATTTGTCCACCTTGCCATTATCTCATCAAGCTGCAGCTCTGGGCATCAAATACAAATGGCACCCCTGCACACATTCACTTTCTACAACTCAGGACTTGTGGCAAGTAACAGCCACAAGAATGGACAAGTGTTGTGCCTCGAAGTTCAGCGACAAGTGCCTGGAGAGACTATTCCAGGCAATTGAGGATCAAAAGGGGGGGGGGGGGGGGGTCCTCTACACGCATGCTGATCCCAGAGGTCCAGCAAACCCACCATCAAGAATTGGGAGGATCTTGCCAGAGCAATCAGCACCTGCAGCCCTCAAAAGAGGAGCACTTTCCATTATAGGAAGAGGATGAATGATCACAATCTGCTGTGCTAATATAAGTCAAATTTCTCCTCATTCTCAATGCACACTAACTCTCAAAAGGCCATCACGCTTTCGCAGTTACAAGGGACATCACCACTGATTCTCCCTCACACACATTTACAACTTCTTTTGTCACATCCTTCACAATTTGCAACTTCAGCCCTTATATCGGTTCACAGCACACACAGAAGGTATGCATGCTTATTATCCTGCTCACAGTCTGTCTTTATGCAAGATAAACTCACCCACAACACAGAGAAGGATCACATATAGCAGGAGGGCTGCCAGAGCTCAGGCCATTCACCATTTTGAAGAATAGGTGGCAGAGCTGGCAGACGAGGACCATTCCTACTCCAAAAGTGAGATCACGTTTCCCAACAAGCCAATGAGGCCCCATTCACTAGTTTTCATCCACTCATCAAAAGGAAGTGCTCTTTAATGTAGGTGAATCTCCAGCCAATCAGTAATTATCTCTTCTGTCTATTACAGCTACCAGTGAGAAAAGGTGGAGGAACACAGCTAGGCAGCCTATCAGTCCTATCCCCAGACCAACTCAGGTGAAAATCCTGAGGACACACTAAATGTAGAGCTGTCACTGTGTTCATTTGCACCATCTGCCAGGGCAGGAACACACACCTCATTGGGGCCCAGTTTTAGAGCAGGCTTGGGGGTCACCATCTGGTCAGCACTGCACAGATTCGGGTCCACAGCAGATGGAGGCAGTGACAGCCAAGTTCACCGACATTCAGAGGACTGTTAAAAACCAGGTGGCTGCTTAGTCTGAGTCTGAAGTCGAGCCTCTGGAATTGGCCCTGAGAGAGATGTTGGAGCTCCAAAGGCAGGCAGGGTTGTCAGAGGCTGTCTGCAGATCAGAACAGAGAATGGAGGACTTTGTCCATGTTCTGTCTGATGTAGTGGCACTGATATGTGAGCACATCAAGGTCACCATGGGAAGGGTGGCATCCGACATGGAGACCATGGTCCAGTAGTTTGTGTGGGATAAGCACTTGAACCTGGACACCATCACTATAGCCATCAGTGGGATTCACCATTAGCTATTCAAGAGGGAGCTAGGGCACCTCAATATCCCTCCAGGGGCCCTTTCTCCTCAAGGAGTCAGGGAGGGGCAGCGTCAGCTGGATACTCCAGGACAATACAACCAGGACTCTCCAGGGCTATCCAGCCACTCCAAGTCCTCTCTGCCTGTGCCTCCAGCAAAACCAGCTGTTCAGGTTGAGAAGGGTGCACCTGTCTCACAGCAGAATACCCAAAGCAGGCTGGGCTTCACTAGGCCTCAGCCCTCCAGAGGATGCCCGTCAAGGTCAGCACAGGCAACAGAGCATAACAGTCAGCAGGCTGTCTCCACCTCTGCTGCAGATGTTGGGGAAGCACCTAGATAAGGTATGAAAAATAAATAAATATTGAGAGCACAATGGTGGCATGGGTGTTCACTCACTGTGTATATTGTGCACATCAGTCAATATAGGTATTTATGCTGACTTGCAATGGACTTATTCTAACATGATGCTTTTCTGTGTGCATTTTTGGTCACCTTATCTGAGGAAGGATGCTCTTGCTATAGATGGATTGCAGTGAAAGTTTACCAGACTGAGGGTAGGACTGACGTATGAGGAGAGATTGTGTCGCTTCTTCTCGCTGGAGTTTAGAAGAATGAGGGGGGGATCTCATAGAAACCTATAAAATTCCATCAAGACCAGACAGGGTTAATGTCTAGTCTCCCATCGATGGATATGGTGGGCCATTTAAATTACTTTGGCAGAACCGTAATATTCCACTGGGCAGGAGCAGCCATAAAATCCTGGCTTGCATCTCAGGTTTACAGGTTTTTTAAAAAAACTTGTATAATGCACAGAATTAAGAAAGAGAAAAATGCTATTCTTGTTCTGTTTCCTAAGAATTGCTTCCACGACAAAATCAAAGCCAATATAATTTGCTTTAACTTATTTGTAACTGAAATTTTAAAAAAGATATTTGTTCACGGGAAGAAAATCAACCTGCAATTTTTTGTCAGTGAATATGTTCTGTTCCTTAATCAAATTATAATTAATATTTTCAGCATTAAAGTTGGAAGTACAATATGTTATAATACCACACCTGATAAATAACACAACTGATTCCATAACTGGTACTTGTCCATATAATCTTCAAGAACAATACTGAGACACCTGGGCAATGATTTGGAGTATGTCATCACCATCACAATTGCTTCTATCAATTTGGACTGTTCATCACTGTTTTTTCCCTTAGTCCGGACATCAGCAAAGTTTTCTTGATCAATAACTGCCAAAATAAAAATCAAGCAATATGTTTTCAAAATGAATATTCACACTTTGAAACTCAATCAGCTAACCAGATTAGAATATCTTATTTAGACTATTTTTATTAGGCTCATAATAAAAGGAATTATCTTGGTCTGCAAGCACACCAGGTCAAACTTTCCTCTGTCCTAGCCCTGAACTCGCATCTTTTTCTAGTTTCTCCCCTAGCTCCACTCATGCCATCTTCAAGCTTATCTTGAACAAGACCCACCTCCTGCTCCCTCAGTGCTATTCCCACAAAAATGCTGAGAACTCAACTTTCCTTCTTGACTCTTATTTTAGTTAATATTGTTAATGTTTTTTTTCCACAGTGGTCCCACTCTTCTTCAAATCTGCCATAATCATGTCTTTCCTCAAAAAATCTGCCCTGCGCCCCACCACTTGCAAATTATTGCCAAATCTTCAACTTTCCTTTCTTCTCCAAAGTCACTGAACATGCCGTCAATTCCTGAATGCATGCTCATATTTCCCCAGAGCCCCATGGACTGGATGTTACAGGGCACTGTATTCTCCCCACTGACCAAAAGGTCAGTCATCAGCCCGCCCATCTGAAACATGAATGGGACTTCTTCCCCCTTCTGGAAGTCCCACCCTAGAGTGTGGCTGGCTAATCTGATTGGCCAGCAGTTCTGTAGCTCTTACAAAGTTATATTGTGATATCCTCCATTTACTCATTTTTAAAAATCCAATTACGGGATTTGGGCGTCACTGGCTAGGTCAGCATTTATTGCCAATCCCTAGTTGCCCTTGAAAAGGTGGTTGTGAGCTACCTTCTTGAATTGCTGCAGGTGTAAGTACACTCACAGTGCTGTTAGGGAGGGGGTTCCAAGATTTTGACCCAGCATAATCTTTCCCTCAATCAATGTCTTTTCCTCATCTTTCCTTAGGTGATTCTTTTTGATGAAATTTTGTAATGCTATCACTGCTGGGGAAGGTAACATGTTTCTACTGTGGGATTTTGTCATAAGCATTAAGAACTGTCAGGCCATGTCTAGCAAATCAACATGTAAAATAAAGTACTAAAACTACTTTCTTCCAACACTCTTTCATACCATCTAATTTACCTATTCCTTTCCAAATTTAAAATTATTTGCGCACCATTTTTGAGATAATCTGCTATCTTCAGGCTTCTGAAGTCTTTCAAAGATATCAAAATTACTTGTAGAATATTATTGCGTTTCAACACTTTGCATGTAAATTGCTGCTTAGAAGTGACAGTAGAAAGTGTAAAGGTTACTATCAGTACCAAATATTTTGGAAAAATGAAATACCAGAAATGCTTAGAGATAGGCTTGCACAACAATTAATACTCGACTGCTCCTTCGGCCTTTTGGCTAAGATCAAGTGTAGTACGGATTGGATGCTGCGCTTGGTCGAGGTCATTGGGTTGCATTTAAGCTTCATATTCATATGAAGCAATTTTTAAAAGCAGCATCTCGGCCTTTTGGCTAAGATGCAAATGAGATGAAGCCTTGGAGGAGGAAACCTCCCCCTCCTCCAATCAGCTTGGCTCATGTAGATCAGGCCCAAGACAGGGTAAAGGGTCGCATATCCTGCCTTGTCAGCTTGGATCGGAAATGTCTCAACTTGTTGAGACTCTGAATTCGACTTGATTTGATTGAATTGGAAAAGTATTTAAAAAAATACTCGACTGCTCCTTCACATCATTGAAATATAATTTTATGCATTTAATGCAACACAAATTCAATTCCTATACTATTTGTAACCAGAAGCTTCAAAGTATGAAACATTGGAACTAGAGAGGATTGGGAGACATAATTAGCCATAAAGATAGGTATCTTTTGTGTCACTTAAAATAATTCAGCAGCTGAAATAAACACAGATCTTCTTTAATCAATTATGCCAAAACTTAGTGCCATTTTGTCAGGTCTGGTGATACCCATTGTTATCATTAATCTCTTTACAGTCAGTTCGCCTTGGTTGAAACTCAGTAAGAGAGTGGATGGTGCTGCCACCAAGAGACCATTTATTGCCTGAAGTATAAAAAAAATTCATTCATGTAATTTTATAATTGATCAATATAATTTAATCAATTAATATCTTTCATTTTTCTGTACTATTTTCAATGTACCATTTATGTAAAATTCCTAAATGTGCTATTTTAACAAAATTTATCAACTGACTTAAAAGGTATGATTTAATAACTTTGTTAAAACTATCACTGATGAGTTTGAGACAAATGTGTTAATTAAGTGCAGTAAAAATGATAGTTAAGGAAGTTCAATCCCACATGGCCATCTAGACAAAATCTCTCAAAACTATTTTTTTTCCAATGGTAAACATAAAATGGATGATAACATTAATTGACTTAATTGTGTGCATGATATAGATTATGCATAGTTCAGAGGTACAGTTAACAATTTTGGGGTTTCCCATGGGTATTCTCGCATAAATTGGTCACTTCTACAAACAATGTGAATTTTTTTATTCATTCATAGGGATGTGGGAGTCGCTAGCTAGGCTAGCATTTATTGCCCACCCCATAATTGCCCTTGAGAAATTTGTGGTGAGCTTCCTTCTTGAATGCCATACATCAGGCACTATCCAATATCTAATTACATAATAGCGTAAACAGGAACCTAACAAAAGTAACCTGTTGTAAATTGCACTGAATATTGTGTCTTTCACACATGCCCTCACAAAAAGTTTCTCATAGGTGAATACCTAAATGTGATAAGGATTGATATGAATCATTCAGCTGCTTTATGATAGCCATCAAAAGAACATACAAAGTAAAGTAAAAGTTGCAGGTAGATTTAATCTCATTCTAATTAACCACAGAACCCACCTCAAAGACAGGAAAATAATAATAAATGTTATATCATTCCTATTAGTGTGTTTGTTGGGCTTGTTCGGCTACTGGTTCTGTCAATCAAATTATCCACATCAGCTCCCATCTTTGGGTACCAGTTTAAAGAAAACATTTCCTGTTACCCACAAAATTACAGTGATCTTCATGGCTTCATGAGTATTGGCTATGACATCTGGCTCCCATTGTCTATTTTTGCAGGAAATGCTAAGTCACAAATTTTCAAAAACCGGCTTGTCTAGCTTTAATACAAGGCTTTAACATATGCAGCCAGTGGCCTTTTTTTAAAAAGTACGCCAAATCACTTTGCTTTAAACACATCACTTAAACAAAACGTATTCCCAAATTCTGGGTGGAATTATTGAATTTGCGTGAAAACTGGAGTAATTCACGCTGTTTTTTTCAGTGGGAGTTCAGAAAAGAATCTCCCACATTCTGCGCACTGCAGAGGCCACCAGCATGAATATCAGTAAATTTCAGGGGGCGGGGCCTTTTCCTGCTGGAGAGGCTAAAATCAGCGCGCTGGACAGGCTACTGCGCCGGATTTCCGTCCGTGCCAGAAATTGGCGGAGAAACGCACAGGCCATTTAAATGGTCATTTTGATTTCATTTGCATGTGATTAGGAGGCCCGGGACTGAAGTCTCCGGGCACGCTAGTGTCTCCCACCCCTTCACTCCAGCAGGGTTTACACTAGCTCCCCACTAATGGGGACCGATCTGTCAGTGCTGAGATCGGCGCATACATAGTAGCCCCGCACTGCCGGCCACCTAACTGCTGACCAGCTCAAATCGCTGGCCAGCTCCTGCAACCCCCGCAATGATGGTGCTCCGCCCTCCACCCACGGCCCGATCGCTGGTCCCCCCGACCAGCCCCAAACCACCCCCTCCCGGCCCACACCGATCCCCCACAACCGACAGTTACCCCCTCGCATTGCCGACCCTCGCCTCCGACCACACAATGCCAACCTCTCCCCAGCAGGCTGTCCGCACCCCCCCACACCCCCCCCCCAGCTTACCTTGCCCCCCCAGTCCGTACCAATCGCTGGCCTCCATCCTTTCCCCATCGATCCCAACTGCAGAGTGGATGCGGTACCCCCCAGCCCCTAGGCCCTCCTTCCATGAGGCCTCGCCCCATAACCCCCTCCCCCCATATGCCCCATCCCTTGGCCCTGCCCCATGGCAAGTGGGCAGTGCCAAGGTGCCCCTTGGGCAGTACCAGGGGCACAGGCCGATACTGACAGGATGCCAATGCCTAGGGGACACACTCTCCCCTCGCCTGACCCTTTAGGAGGCCCCCATTAGCCCCCCTTCACTCCAGCGGGGTTGAGCCGCTAGTTCCCCATTACTGGGGAGCTAGTGTAAACCCCGCTGGAGTGAAGGGGTGCGAGACACTAGCGTGCCCGGAGACTTCAGTCCCGGGCCTGCTAATCACATGCAAATGAAATCAAAATGACCATTTAAATGGTCTGTGCGTTTCCCCGCCAATTTCCGGCACAGACGGAAATCCGGCGCTGGGAGACGCAAGCGGGGCACGAATGCGCGCGCAAAACCCGCGAATCAGCAGCTGCGGGATTCTCCCGGTCCACTGCACTAAAACATTAGTGCAGCAGGGTGGGAGAATCGCAGCCCCTTTTCTTATAAGATTGATTAAACATCTCAAAAAATGATTGCAACTAACGAACAATGTAACCAACAATGTAGTGTTTTAAACAAATAAAGTAACAAGAATTACATTCAATACACTGAATTGTTAATTACAATATTGAGAATAAATTTAGTGACAGTCTGTAATAGTTGTATTTTAAATATTTGAACCTTTGTACTATGTGTCATAGAGGTTTACAGCATGGAAACAGGCCCTTTGGCCCAACTTGTCCATGCCGCCCTTTTTTTTAAAAAACCTGAAGCGAGTCCCAATTGCCCACATTTGGCCCACATCCCTCTATACCCATCCTACCCATGTAACGGTCTAAATGCTTTTTAAAAGACAAAATTGTACCCGCCTCTACTACTACCTCTGGCAGCTTGTTCCAGACACTCACCACCCTGTGTGTGAAAAAATTGCCCCTCTGGACACTTTTGTATCTCTCCTCTCTCACCTTAAACCTATGCCCTCTAGTTTTAGACTCCCCTACCTTTGGGAAAAGATATTGACCATCTAGCTGATCTATGCCCCGCATTATTTTATAGACCTTGATAAGATCACCCCTCAGCCTTTTACACTCCAGAGAAAAAAGTCCCAGTCTATCCAGCCTCTTCTTCGAACTCAAACCATCAAGTCCCGGTAGCATCCTAGTAAATCTTTTCTGCACTCTTTCTAGTTTAATAATATCCTTTCTATAATAGGGTGACCAGAACTGTACATAGAATTCCAAGTGTGGCTTTACCAATGTCTTGTACACTTCAACAAGTCGTCCCAACTCCTGTATTCAATGTTCTGATCAATGAAACCAAACATGCTGAATGCCTTCTTCACTACGTTGTCCACCATGTGATGCGATGATAAAAGGTAAAGATTGATGTTATGATGGTAAAATACCTGGGGAAGATATATTTTTGTGGGGTTGCCCTGCTTATGCACTGTAACTTCAAGAGAAGAGCCATGTGATTCAAAAAATAGGAAGTGATGGAAATGCAGCAGTTTGGGCAGCACCTGAGAGTGGTGGTGGCGTAATGGTTTCCTCCGGGTGCTCCGGTTTCCTCCCGAACAGGTGCCGACTAAGGGAATTTCACAGTAACTTAATTGCAGTGTTAATGTAAGCCTTACTTGTGACTAATAAATAAACTTCAACTTTTAACTTTATTGTCACAGGGCTAGTAATCCAGAGGCCTAGGATAATGCTCTAGGGACCTGGATTCAAATCCCATCACGGCAGATGGTGAAATTTGAATTAAAAGTCCAACTATGACCATGAAAACATCGTCGATTGTTGCAAAAACCCATCTGGTTCACTTTAAGGAAGGAAATCTGCAGCCTGGTCTGGTTGACCTAAATGTGGCTGACTCTTAAATAACCTCAGAAATGACCACTCAGTTCATGGAATAAAGGGCATCCACATCCCATGAATGAATAAAAAGAATCTATGGAGAGGACAGAGGAGCTAATATGTTTTGGGTGGGTGCATCTACCATTTGAAGTCATGATCTGCTTATTTCTGGTAGATGTTCATTGTGTGTGCGCTGAAGCTAATATTTCATCTGGCATGTTTCCTCCAGAAGTGTGTGTGCATGCCCCAAATGCTATTTTGGAGCATTGAGGGCGCTTGTAACATTCGAAAAACAGATGCTAACGAGCACAATTTCTATACTCTCAGGTTTACTTGTTTTAGCATGGTAACCTCATTTAATGTTGCCATGTTTAAACAGTCAGATATTTGTCAAAATAGTATAAATAATGTTTCAGTTTTCCTCATTCTTTACTGATTCAGAGTATTGCATAACTATTCAAATACCAATCACCTCTCACAAAGACTGACATGTGCACAATCGTAACCAGTCTCATACTTCAATGGTACACTGTATTATCTCCTGCTACCTGCTACCAGCAGTTCAAGGACCTGCTGACAGGAGTTATTAGCCTATCAAGTGACCAATCTTTCCTCTACGGGAGAATCCATTTCTCCAATAAATGGTTGCATGATCACATCATATAAAAATAAATAAACCATGAAAGTGGCCTCGGCACAATGTTACTAGGATTATACGTCATCCTGTGGAGCCACAAAGGAAATGAATGATCGCAACTTACAAGATTGTATTGAATACATTTTATAATTTTAAAACAAAAACTATAATCATTAAAACATTGATGCTTTCCAACACTTTTAAAGTATAATTATTCAGGTAGCCTTCAGACTGAATGCTAGTATGTCCTATATCTAGTGATAGAGCTGTATTAACACATTTGAGACTTCAGAGATACTGGCTGTGGGAATGTAATTCTGTTACTCTCTATGAAGATGTTAAATGTTTTTACTGATTTAAATTAAACATCAGTAAATATATCAATAAGGTAGAAACAGAACCATAATTGACAAAGATGTCAGATAACAAAAACACAAAGGGAAGGTAAATGATGATGATCTTGGCTAAGAAGAGTGCTGATAGCAGCCATTAAGAGATCAGAATGTGTAAATGGCAGAACAAAGCAGAGTGTCAAAGGACAACCTGAGACATGTAACAGATGGGGGTGAGGTGTCCACAGCATTACCAGTAAGAGGTGGATGCAGCTGAGTCTGCAGCTGGAGTGGGAGGGCACTTCCATGTTGAGGCCTCCTTGAAGGGCATGTAAATCGTGTCTTCAATCTGTTTCTCTCCAGACCCAAAACAATACTGACTCCTGTTTTTCACCCTCTGTGGGGAAATTTATCTGTATATATTTGAATGAGGGATTTTGCAAACAAAAGTATGGAACAGATTGAATCACTTGACTCACACTGCACCTGGTTAAGCAACTACTCGATTTTAAATATCTCATCCTTATTTTCAAATCCCTCTATGATCTCATTGCTCTCTTTCACTGTAATCTCCTCTGGCCCCACAATTCTCCAAGCTATCTTTTCTCCTTCACTAACAGCCTTTTGAGTATCCTTAGCAGCCAAAGCCCCAAGTGCTGAAATTCCTAAACCTCTCCATTTCTCTCCCTACCTTTTCTTGAGAGCTCCTTAAAACCTAGTTTTTTGACCAAGTTTTTGGTCACGTGTCCTAATATCTCTTTATGTGGCTTGGTGTCAAATTACACTGTTGTGAAGTGTCTTGGGATGTTTTACTATGTTAAACGTGCCAAATAAATGCAGGTTGTTATTGTTTTATGGAATCCAATGTGAGGGATTTCTCTTTTTAAACACTAATCATGCATCACTTTGTTAATGTCTATATTTTGATGTTGAAAATATTGGAATGGAGGAGAAAAGTTGACAAGCAACAGAAACCTGAATGAAATACAACAATAGTACTGGAGTTATCTGTGCCAATGAACTGTCTTGGAATAAGTATAACTAACACTATTACTGGGATATTTTATCTCATTGAGTAGCCAAAAGACAAAAGATTATTTAATAAAAATTTATGCTGATCTTATAACTACAACCAAAGTGGATCATTTTAACTCATTAGCAGAATTATTACTTCAAACATTAAAATAAATGAGAGGATTAATTTAATGAAAGATTGCTTGAACATGCCTTTAAATTGCCTGCTTTATTTTAAATTATTTCAGAATGAAACAAATGTATGTGACGGTTAGACAGTCCCTGAGGTCCGTAGATCATAAAACTATCAATTGTTCGGGTGATCTGAAGGCACAGTGATTAGCACTGCTGCCTCACAGTGTCAGGGACCCAGGGTTCAATTCTGGCCTTGGATGATTGTGTGAAGTTTGCACGTTCTTCCTGTGTCTGCATGGATTTCTTCCCACAGTGCAAAGATGTGTAGGTTAGGTTGATTGGCTATGCTAAATTGCCCTGTGTCCAAAAGATGTGTAGGTTATATGGATTAGCAGGGTAAATGTGTGGGGTTACAGGAATGCTCTGTCAGAGAGATGGTGCAGACTTGGTGGTTTCTATGATTACTGAAAGAAAAATTGTTTCCGCATTCACTCTATTATATGTATGTATAGAAAATGTTTACAGCCAACAGAACTTGATGCATGTACAAACCCACAGAGATAAAGAAATGAATATTAGTCCAAAGCATCCAATAAAATAAGAATATAAAATGGCTATAAAAATGCGCAACATATAAAAAGAGCTCCAAATTACATCAAGGGGCAGCAATATCATTAAACATGATTAAGATTCTGATATGCAAAAGTAATTTAAAACATTCGTGTGGAATCATTTACAACTATATTTTTACACAACAAAAGCTAGTTACCTGAGAGGAAAATGACTGTATACAGAAGATAAATTAGCAGGAAATTAGGATGTGTAAAACGAGTTAAGAGGAGGAGTCTAAATATAGCAGGATCAAAGTGTTGCATGGCTTCTTCAGTGCTAAAATTTCTATGTTTTTATACTGATTTTAGACTTTTTTTTATAAATCTGCACATGGGGATCAGCAAAAATATCATACCATCATCCCTCATTAAATGCACAGTAAAGAGCAACAATTCTATTGACATCAATATTATAGATCATTCTGCAGAGTAACCATTCCTTTGAAATGGATAAACACTAGTATTATTTTGTCAATGGCTGAATGGCCAAATTTGCTGCTATTTATTTCAAACCAAGTACAGGGTACTTACAATTTGGACTATTACTCTATCATTACACTTCCAATTTATTCTCCAAGTATACATTTTTTAAAGATTTACTGTTAGTTGTGATACTTGGTCCTCTTGACTGATCATAGGAAGTTTCACCATTACACAGTAAATTGATGCACAAATGTACTGTATCCTAGAGCAAAAGAACATGGCCAGATTTTGCAACTGCTGCTGCTAGATGTTAGTGAGGCCGCACAACTTCCAGTCTGAAGTGCACTAGGTACTTGACAAAGTTTCCCTCAGCAGTCTTCTACCGGGGAATTTTCGCAAGGGGTGCACAATGAGTGCAGTTGATAGTAACGTTAATTTAAAAAGTTCATCAAATTTTCCACTGATCTGAAAATTGTGGTGGACCAACCAACTGTACTCCCAAAGGCCCTGTGCTGCAAATAGCAAATATGAAACCACATAGAATTTGGGCTAATTGCCCAATAATACCTAATTAATTACACATTAAAATATTATATATATAATTCCAGGCATAAGGGGTCTCTCAATTCTCAAATAGTTAACAAGGAGGCCCACATTACTTTAAAAGTTAAAATGGATTGATTTATTAACATTGAATCCTTTAAAAGTCTGATGAATCTTGTTGAAATTTAAGATATATGATCTTCTAGCCTGAATTATTAGACCTTCTAAACATTATGTTAAAATGATTTATTTGCTCAAAATTATTGTACTTTCTGAAATTTTTGTTTAAATTTAAATTTTGAAATGTTTAGTTTTTAATTAATAATATTAATTCTATCTACTAAAATCTGATTTTCCAATGCTTTTCCTCATGTGATTTTCCAAAATCTTTTACTGCAGCAGCCTTTCCTCAGTAGAAAAGCAGAATGCCCGGATCTTCCGAGGAGTGGCAATCATCCTGGATTGCCGCTCCACGAGATAATTCTGATGTTGCTCCACATTTCCTCTGCGAACTTCCACCAGCTTTTCCAGAAATGTGGAGTGCAGTATCCACTGGGAGTTCTGTCAAAGCTGTGTAAAGTTGGGGGAACACAGGATAGTCCTCTTCTTCAGCACCAGCTGCCATATGATAAGTTTAAATGTCCAGTCTTTGAACGGATGAGTGAATAGGTAAGTGTATGAATGAGCAAATGGTTAGGGTGGTGGTAGCTGAGTAAATGGGTGAGGTGGTAAATGGGTAAGTGGGTAGGGTTGTTGTGTGGGTAGGTAGGTGAGCTAGGTAGGTTGGGAGCAGGTAAGTGGGTAGGATGGGCAGGTGGATAATTGACTTGGTGGGTAGGTGTGTGAATCTCTCAACCAGAGAATGATCGGGCCTCCCTCCTCCCTCTCCCCCCCGCCTCTCCAACCAGAGAGCGATCTGGCCTCCCCCCCCTCTGCCACCCATCAGTGAATGATCTGGCCTCCCTCCTCCCCCCCCACCAGAGATACATCTGACCCGCCTCCTCCTCCCTCCTCCCCTCCTCACCAGAGAATGATCTGGTCCGCCTCCCTCCCCCCTCCACCACTGATCTGAGTTAGAGAGCCATTGGAAGCTCTGAACTTCCCTCTTCAGAAGCTGGAGCGCCCGAAACAGACCTTTGCCGAGCATGTCGGTTTTGCGCCGAATCTGGATGCGCGAATGCGATGGTAAAGGGGGAAATGCTGGTAAAGTTGAGTGGGCAACCCATTAATTCAATTTAAATGCATGCAAATGCATTTAAATCGCCATTGCGCCCATTTCAGGCACGATTCGGATCGTGGCCATTTTCAGACCTTGGGAAAGTGGGCATCTGTGCGGACGTGGGCGCGGATCGTGTTAATGGCCTCACGCCCAACTTTACCAAGTTTTCACGCTCAAAAATGAGCGCGACGCAATGATCAAATCGGGCCCATATTTGTCAGGATCCAAAACTCCATTTCTTCAGCGAACTGCTTGCAGTCCCAGTACTGGTTCCACTCCCAGTGCCACTGCTGGAGCAAAAGAACTGCTTGCCATTTGATTGGCTGGCAGCTCTTGGAAGTGGGGTTCCCTCTCCAAGGGGGCGGAAAGCCTGTTACAAGCTGTCTTGCACTCCACTCACATTAACTGCAGCTTCTTGCTGCCAGTCTTCACCATGGCATAGGAGCAGTTTATGCGGCTCTGCCTTTCAGCTCTGATAAAGAGTAAGAAGAGCAGCAACACAAACACCAGCAGCATCAGCTGCTTTCTCCTCAGCCACATGCTGCTCCAGAGGGACTAGACACAGAGATCCGGCACCAAGGAGGCAAGGCTGTCAACACAGGGTAAAACAGGCAGAGGATCATTTCTCTTCACATGTGTAAGCACAGGTGCCTCGTAGGCCCAGGCATACACAGCAGGTCATTGCTGACATCTTCAACCTTCTGAACTAAGGCCTCCTTCCCAGTGCCATTAAGGTCTCTTTGTCTGTGGCTCTCATCAATGTTGTGTGCTGTCTTCTCTGCAAGAAAAAGCAAAGCATTATGAGTGTTAGTAATGGATTGTGTGGATAAGAGGGTAAAACAATATTTCTGGAGGGTGATTGTAAGGCATGGATATGAGAGGGCTATAGGATGAGGTGAATATGAGTATTGGCTGCTCGGATGGAGATGTGAAGTGTCTGAAGAGTGAGGAACCAGTGGAGCTTCAAGGCGCATTGCTCTTAGGAGTACTGTGCAAATATTGAATTTGTGTTGCAATAGAATGCATGTTTTAAGTTTGGTAACCAAGTACATCTGGGGAAGGATTAGGCAATCTTGATACACTGGCATCAGGTTGGGGAGACCATACTTACGTTGACTTCCTTGGCCACTTCCATCCATGCCTGCTTGGTTAGAGAGGCTGGCCTCTTCCTCCCATCCTTGGGTGATATCATCACACTGCAGTCCCTCAGATCCCACAACAGAATCTGTAGTTGGAGTATTCTCAGGTCTTCCTTCCATTCCTCTAGTTGCTGAAACCTCAAACCCTATGTCCCGTTGACCAATTCCAACCCAGGGCAGGATTTCTTTCATCAGAAATCCTCCCTTTGACAGATCCAGGATTTATACCTCACGCTGTCCTAGAATAGCTGTGGCTCCTAGAGATAGGATGCTTATGACATGTATCAGTTGAAGAGCCTCCACAAAGCCTGCTGAGTAGTTCACAGATTGCGGTTGCCTGCTAATGATCCCACCATATGAAATAAGGGACTATAGTGAAAAAAATCTGCCAATTCTGGGACCTAACCCATGAACTCTCAATCTTTTCCTGTCCCAACTCTTGAATACACCTCTGCATAGGCTTTGTTATGCCTTACCATATCCTTTGCAGAAAGGTTTTATTTAGCTGACATTTAATAGCAACTTTTATTTTACAAAACCTCATACTTACATGTGCTGTTCAGCAGAATTCGAGGTACCAGACAGTCCTGAAGCATTAGCATTTGCAGTAATAAATTCCAGTTACAGTTGGGTTGTGACAATAACAACATTAGGTGTTGCTTGACTGCAACTTTATCACATGAAGAAGAGCTGAAACACACACCAGGCATAGATTATATTTCATTTCTTAAGAAAATGAGCAACCTAAAATGTAAGACTAAGATTAAATGACAATTCTTCCCAAATAGTTCTCAAATATATCCTAAAAGAATATTATATTATGGCTGATTGCTTTTGAAGGAAATGTCAAATGTTAGAAACACCACATAATTCACAATTGAAATACCAAGACTATGGCTGGAATTTTACTGGTCCGCCCGCCATGGGAATCGGAGTGGGTGAGGGGCGGATCATTGAAAGGTCTGTTGACCTCGGGCAGAATTTTACAGGACGAGCGAGGCTGTAAAATCCCGCCCAATATGTGTGTCTCTAAGTCTGTATGACAGATAATAGATATATTTAATGAAATAAAAAGAACTAACCAAGTAAAAAGAATAAATGAGGACCTATTCCCAATTCCTTTCAAAGCTTCTGACAGCTACTGATAAGATGCTTATACGATTAAAATTTAGTTAAATTATGTCGCAGATTGGATGAGAATTTAACTTGTGCAGAGAGCTGAGTCAGAAGGACGTCTATTGCAGAGTATGAACAGATATGATGTAAACAAAAAGACTGTATAAATGGATGTGTGAGAGATTGAGTGAGATAAACAGTAGGAGACAAAATATTATAAAGAGAGAACAGCTGAAACATTACGATTGTGTAATTAACCCTGCTTGATATTCTTCAAGCAAATATTATCAGTTACGCCTCACACTAATAAATCTGAAATGAGCAATTAAACTATAAAAAGATCTCATTATTTCTGTCACATTTATATATCTGCTGTTTATTCTTCCTATATCAAAGCCTATCCTATTTGATGTTGAACATTTCAATTTAAATAAAACTATATTTAAATAACATTTGTTAAAGTACACACAAGTGCTTCCACTTAGCACCTAATCATGAATTTTAGTTTTAAAGCATGAATGCAAAGTCTTGATTTCTCCTCCATAATTCCATATGCATTCATATCTGTCCTATTTTAGCACATGAACATATATAAATACAATTGTTGTTCCCTTTACGTTTGGCATTCTTGTAAATGGCCTCCCAGCCCATCCCCAAAAGACTGATAAGATTCAGCCCTTAAAAGTTAAAATGAACAGATTGCAATTTTCAGTTTTCAGGATTGCCTTTGATTTTTGCTAAAACTCAAGGAATAAATAAATTGCGTAACTCAAAAATGTTATTTTATTCTTTCAATTACAAGTCTTGAAACGGAGCATTGGTGACAGTCTTTGGTATATATTTTTAACATCAGTCGGTGACTTGACTTTTACATTAACCTTTAAGATACCAGTTCAAATTTCATTTTCTAAAAGCAAATTGATGTTTAAACTTGTTATATATTTAGAATGGTTGTAGGTTGTTTTAAGAGCTGATCACACAATTTGATGGTGATGTCATTAGGGTGCTGGCAGAGGCTATTGTTTTATTTTCAGTTTTGTATTCTATGCAGAGCAGAGAACAGCTCTTCAGTAAAACCTGTTAGCTTGAATCTATGTGTAGAAACCAAGTATTTTCTTCCTGTGTAAAACCCACAACCCCGAACATAATTGTGACAATACAAAAAGAAAATTGGCAATGAAACGAGGTTTAGTTTCATCGAGAACATCGAGAAAAGAGCCTAAGGTAGAAAAATATTGTGGGCCCTCACACTTCAAATATTAGAAGGCTAGGATTAAAGACTGAATGCCAGGAAGGCTCAGGGAAGAAAAATGCCCTGTGTGTGTTTTTAAAAGGGGGGGGGGGTTTCCGATCACAGAAGGGTGAAATTCCAGGCCTTATCTGACATATTTGAAGAGTGGATGTTTTGATGTACAGCTGGGGATGTTTGAAAAAAAAAATAGAGCAAGTCAATAGTCTCTAGGATAAAAAGGGGAATACATGGAAGACAGTAAAAAATATATATATATTGAGCAGTCTCAAGTCATTAGTGCTTGCAAGAGAGAATGTTGGGTCATTTAGGATTCATGGGCCCTTTCAATGAAGAAAATGAATCATGGAGGTCTATGTAGAGCAGTACTTTGTACAAGCAAACGAGCTGCTCGTACCAATTTTTCTCAGTACAATCGGAAGTAAAACCTTTAATTTGCTCCAGAACTTCGTTAAGCCAGCAAAGCCAGGAACCAAAATTTATGATGACTTGACCAAGATCCTTGAAGAGCATTCCTCTCCAAAGTAACTGATCATCGTGGAACGGTTCAGGTTCTGTTGAAGGAATCAAGTGGAAGGCGAAAGCATTGCTTCGTTTGTGGCAACCTTGAAAAGGTTGGCACAACCTGTGAGTTTGGTGAGTCGTTAGAAAATTTTCTTTGCAATCATTTAGTTTGTGGTCTCTGGAATAATGCTATCCAAAGAAGATTCCTTCCTGAACGTGCTTGGACATCAAAGACAGCAGTAGAAATCACAGTGTCTACTAGTTACATCCTCAAAGCATTCAAGTAGATTTGTCAAGCATGATTTCCCCTTCATAAATCCATGCTGACTGTGTCTGAATCAGCCACGCTTTTCTAAATACTCTGCTAATAAGTCTTTTATAATAAACTCTAGTATTTCCCCCTCTACTGATATCAAGCCTATAACACTGTGTTTTCTCTCTAGCCCCTTTTAAATCAATTACAGTAGCTGTCTTCCAATCTGCAGGAACTGTTCAGAGTCTATAGAATCTTGGAGGATGACCACCAATCCATCTGCAATTTCTAGCGCCACTTCTTTAAGTACTCTGGGATGTAGATTATCAGGCTCTGGTGATTGATCGGCCTTCAATCCCAACAATTTCCCCAACACCATTTCTCTACTAATGCTAACTTCCTTCAATTCCTCCCTCTCACTAAACCCTCTGCTCCCAAACATTTCTGCTATGTTATTTGTGAAGACCAAACCAAAGTATGTATTTAGATGGTCAGCCATTTCTTTGTTCCCCATTATAAATTCCCCTGTTTCTGACTGTAAGGTTTGTCTTCATAATTTCTTCACTAATCTATTTCTCTTCACATATCTACATAAGCTTTTACAGTCAATATTTGTATTCCCTGCAAGTTTACTTTTGTACTATATTTCCCCCACCTTAATCAATCTCTTTGTCATTCTTTGCTGAATTCTAAACTGCTACCAATTTTCAGGTCTGTTGTTTTTTCTGGCCAATTTGTTTGGCTCTTTATTGGATCTGACACTATTTCTAATTTTCCTCATTAGCCATGTTTGGTCACCAATTGTTGCCGTTCACCATGTGCTCTTTGAATGTTTGGCATTGCTTATCTACCATCAACCCTTTAAGTAACGTTCCCCAATCCATTATAGTCAGCTCGTACATCCTACCATTGTAGTTTCCTTTATTTAGATTCAGAACACTCATCGCAGAATCAACTACATCACTCTCCATCTAGATGAAGAATTCTATCATGTTATGGTGGCTCATCCCTAAGGGGCCTCACACAACCAGATTGCCAATTATTCCTTTCTCATTACGCAATACCCTGTCTAGAATAGCCTGTTCTCTAGTTGGTTCCTCAATGTATTGGTCCAGAAAACCATCCCGTATACATTCCAGGAATTCCTCCTCTGCGGCATTGTTACTAATTTTATTAGCCCAATCTATATACCCAGGATGACAGTGAGAGAAATGGCAGGGGGAGGTGGTGGTGTTGTGGTAATGTCACTGGACTAGTAATCCAGAGGCCCAAGCTAATGTTCTGAGGTCACTTGTTCAAACCCCATTATGGTAGCTGATGGAATTTAAATTCAAAGTAATAACTCTGGAATTGAAAGCTGGTCTCAGTAATGACTGATTGTCATAAAAACCCATCTGTTTCACTAATACTCTTTCAGGGAGGAATCTGCAATCCTTAACTGGTCTGGCCTCCATATGACTCTAAATCCACAGCAACGTGGTTGATTCTTAACTTCTCTATGAAATGGTGGAGCAAGTTTAAGGAGCAATTAGGGATGGGCACCAAACACTGGCCTTGCTAACGACAGAGGCAGCAGCGAGTATCATATAGAAGATGCACTGCAGCAACTCACCAAGCCTTCATTGACAGCACCTTGCAGCCCACAAGCTGTATAACCTAGAAGGACAAGGGCAGCACACCACTACCTGCAAGTTCCCTGCCAAGCCACACCACCCTGACTCCAAACTATTGCCATGATTTCACATGTGCAACCCCCAACCAGTGATGTGACAAGATTCCTGTCCAGGAAGGTTGGGAGCCTCATTTCAATATTTCTGAATGTAATTAGCAGGCTCCTCATCATATTCACCCTTCAACATTAGGAATTCCTCACTCACCCAAGTGACATCACGCTGGTGAGGCTCACAACTGACTTTTAAAAACAGGAACCAGGCAAAGGAAACCCACTGGGAGTGCAAAGTTAAGTATAGCCCCTCGGGGAAAGGGATATACCCAGGCAATACCCCAGTATTTATACTTAGCACTACCCTGGCACAGTTCCTGGCACCCTTGCACTTTCTCTTTGCAGCGTGACAGCTGGTTTTTCCCTGCAGACTGCTGGATTATCCGGCAGGAAAAACTGGCTGTGCAACCTAAGAGCTGCTCGCCAGTTTTCTCATCACAGCTAGCACTTTGTGCACCATAGAAAGCATCCTTTCCGGTTGTATTACAGTTTGGTATAGCTCCTGCTCTAAACAAGGCCGCAAGAAACTACAAGGGTTGTGAACGTGGCCCAGTCCATGACGCAAACCATCTATTGACTCAGTCTACACTTCCCGCTACCTCGGAAAAGCAGCCAGCATAATCAAAGTCCAGTTCGCACTCTGGACATACTCTCTTCCACCTTCTTCCGTTGGGAAAAAGATACAAAAGTCTGAGATCATGTACCAACTGACTCAAGAACAACTTTTTCCCTGCTGCCATCAGACTTTTCAATGGACCTACTTTATATTAAGTTGATCTTTCTCTACACACTAGCCAAGACTATATTCTGCACACTCTCCTTTCCTTCCACCCTATGTACTCTATGAATAGTATGATTTGTCTGTATAGCATACAACAAACAATACTTTTCACTGTATACCAACACAGGTGACAATAATAACTGAAATCAAAAATCAAATCAAATGGAAATTTCTGCCTATTATTTCTGTTCCTTCAATGTCACTGGACCAAGATCCTGAAACTCCCTTCCTAACTGCATTGTGGGTGTACCTGCACCAGGTGGACTACAGCGGTTCAAGAAGGTGGCTCACCACCACCTTCTGAAGGGGAACTAGGGAAGCGTAACAAATGCTGGCCTTGCCATCAATGCCCATGTCCCATGAAAGAATTTAAAAAATATATCACCCAACATACAATTCAATGTATATAAGAGATGTTGAAGGGGAGTTGTCCTTTCATGGTGACTTATGGACAGCCCAAATGGCTAGTTTTGGTGAGTGTTAGTTATTTTGGTGTGTGCCTGTTGCAACAAATTCAGAATGCATTTCATCTTTTTATTAAATTTCATTTTTTATAAAGCTATGAAATTAAACATAGATGGCAAATCTAAAGTTTGAAATAGTAAATCTCATTACCCTCTCATAAAACATACGGAAACTTTATAATTACCTGTGTAATTCATTTGAAAAACAGGAGAGCCGAATCCAATGTAACCATCCCAGTAAGCCCCTGTTCACTGATTCTAATGGCAGTGTAGAGTTATATTCAGAGAAACCATTGCAAAATACCCTGACAAAATCAAAAGTGAGAACTATAATTGAGATATTAGGAGGATAAAACACTACATTACTATATGCAGTCAATAAAATAGGGTAACCTGGTAGGTTAAAACAATAGGACATCAGATTTGATTATGATGGCTAAATTCAAATCTAAGCTTTGAGTAGCATTTGCACTTTGGCATCTTGTAGCAGTCATAGAAATATAGAAATAGAAGCAAGAGTAGGACATTCAGCCTTTCGAGCCTGCTCCGCCATTCATTTTGATCACAGCTGATCATCGAATTCAATATCCTGATCCCCCCTTCCCCCCTTATCCCTTGATCCCTTTAGCCCCAAGAGCTATATCTAATATCTTCTTGAAATCAGGCAACGTTTTGGCCTCAGCTACATTCTGTGGTAGTGAATTCCACACATTCACCACCCTCTGAGTGAAGAAATTTCTCCTCACATCAGTTCTAAAAGGTTTCCCCTTATCCTCAAACTATGACCCCTAGTTCTGGACTCCCCCACCATTCTTTCTGAATTTACCCTGTCTAACCCTGTTAAAATTTTATAAGTTTCTATGAACTGTGAGGAGGTTAGTGTAGAACTTCAAAAGGGCATAGACAAATTGTTGAAATGGGCACACAAGTGGCAGATAAAATGTGAAGTTATTTATTTTGGTAGGAAGAACACAATATAAAATAAAGGGTTCAACGCTAAATGCAGTGCAGGAGCAGAGGGATCTAGATGTGTATGTGTAACTGAAGGTGGAGGGCAGGTTGAGAGCAAAGTTACTAAAGCATACAGCAGGTTTATCTAATCTTTTAGCTTTGTTTCCACTTAAGGGGCCAATGAGCAAATTTTGGAAAAATAAGGTTTGGCACAACATTAAACAGAATCCCCAAAAAAGTGAAATATTAAGAAATGAAATAATTGTTGAGCCAAAATAAAGTATATCATCGCAATAAATTGTAGAGAAAAATGTAACTAATAAAACCTACCAGTGAGAGGGACAAAGTGTGTGTGCCAGACTCACTCCCAATCTCAGGGTGCTCACGCACGCACCTTCACCAGTGAATGGTTGTATGTAGGTGTTACTGTGTAGTGCTGAGAGTGAAAAACATGAGATTTGGAGTAAGGCAAACACACATACTCACTCTCACTCCCACACACACACTCTCACTCCCCTGACACACAAACACAAATCACATACACACATAAACACCCTCATTCTCACTCCCCCACATCCACTCACTCCCCAACAAACACACTCACTCTCCCACACACTCACTCAATCCCACATATACATGATCTCTCACTCCCCCGTACACTCACTCACTTTCTCACTTCTTCAAACACACTTACTCACTTTCTCACTCCCACACAAACAGTCACTCAATCACTCATACACACCTGCCAGTCTCTTCCCCACCCCCCTCCCTGAATCCTAGCACTCTGGTCCGCCCTATGCCCCAGCTCTCTTGCACCTCCCCAGGTCCTGACATTCTTGTCACCCCACTAAAAGAAAACTTTCTCCCCAGCAAACTAAAGGCCACTGATGTTTGCTGCATCTCCAATCACAGAATGTTTCTCTCCTAACATTTAATTGATCAACAGCAAGTGTGGGAGGGGAACAGCCTGGATTGGAGCAGCAGCTCCTGCAGAATCTTCCACTCTACTTATCTGTCTGACCAGCATTTTGAAAACTGGCTTTAGGGCCAAATTGAATGGCTTTGGGGCTACAATCCAACCTGTGGGCTGCCAGTTGGACAAGACTGGCATACAGTATCCTACCCAGGCTTTATTAATAGGGGCATAGAGTTATTAATGGGGGGAGGTAGGTTATGTTGAACTTGTGGAAGAAAAGATGTGAAGGCATTAGGGAGAGTCCAGGAATGAGGAACTTCAGTTACATGGATTGGATAGAAATTTTCAAAATCATGATGGGACAGAGTAGAGAGGGAGAAACTGCTCCCACTCATGAAATGATCAAGAACGAGAGGGCACAGATTTAAAGCAAAAGCGACATCAGAAAAATCGTTTTCACAAAGCAAATGGTTGAGGTCTGGGATACACAGCTTTGAGAGAATGATGGAGGCAGCTTCAATTGAAGCATTCAAAAGGGATTATTCAAAGCAGGATAATACCTAATTTTCTTGAAATCCAGTGATTAAAATTTTAAATTGTGAATTAGATGTCAGTCAAGATATGCTCTGCTCACTAGCTCTGACTATGACCACACTGAACATCACACTTGTACTGCCAAATTCTGAATATGATGTGGAGATGCCGGCGTTGGACTGGGGTAAACACAGTAAGAAGTCTCACAACACCAGGTTAAAGTCCAACAGGTTTATTTGGTAGCAAAAGCCACTGGCTTTCGGAGCGCTGCCCCTTCGTCAGGTGAGTGGGAGTTCTGTTCACAAACAGGGCATGTAAAGGCACAAACTCAATTTACAAAATAATGGTTGGAATTCTGAATACCCATTAGAAGTTCCACAGGTCACCTAGTTAATCATAATTTATCTGATATGCAAGTCAGATTTTCATGCGACCAACAATTTTTTCATTTACTAATAAATGTATTTGAATACTTACTCATATAGCTTGTCTAGAGGTGATGTTAAAACAGTAAGAACAGTAAGAAGCGCATTGCAATTATTATGAATGGTGAAGATCCAGCGAGACATATCCTCTGAAGGCTGAAGTAATTCTTGAGTGGAACGGCAAACTGACCATAAAAGATTTTCTGTGCACATAAGTATGGCAGTGATGTCAATTCTGTTGATGAATGCACACATACTAAGTTGATAGCATGTTAAAATATTTCACCAACTTAATACATTATCACATCCAGAAGCTTTCTTCCAAAAAAATTGCTAAAATATTGCTTTCTTAAAAGAAAATCATTATCTAATTAGCATTTGATACATCCATATATACATCAGTTTATTCTACTGTTAGGCAAAAAGGAATGATTGCTTCAGCTACAATTTGAAACTCTTAATAACACCAAATGAAAGTGTTAAACTTGTCCCTGTTTGTGCTTTATTTTGGATTGGACATTAAACGCTGGTTGAACCTGCCTGTTTGGGTGATGTAAAAGATCCAATGGCCCTCTCCAAAGAAGTGAAAGGGAATTGAGCCTAGTATCCTGGCCTATATTTATCCCTCACAACATTTATCAACATACAACTTGGTCATTATCACATTGCCCATTATGGTATCTTTACTGTATACAAATTGGCTGCCATATCTCCTACATTATGCCAGTGACTATATTTCGAAAGAACTTCATTGGCTGTGAAACGATTTTAGACATCCAGTGATTGTGAAAAACATTTTATGAGTACAAGTTCTCACATTTACATACAATGAAGTGCATTAGCATCTGTCCACTTCTCAAATCTTCTTAATTATTCTGTACTCTTCCTTAAAGTTTACCATGTCCTCTAATTTGGTAAAATAAACAAACATTAATATTATCTAATAAAGAAGAACAAAGAACAAAGAAAATTACAGCACAGGAATAGGCCCTTCAGCTCTCCAAGCCTGCACCAAACATGCTGCCCTTGTGAACTAAAACCCCTTACCCTTCCGGGGACCATATCCCTCTATTCCCATCCTCTTCATGTATTTGTCCTGACGCCCCTTAAAAGTCGCTGTCGTATCCGCTACCACTACTTCCCCCGGCAGTGAGTTCCAGGCACAAAATAATAATGATATGTTTCAATCATTTATGGAAACAGAGAAATCCAAAAACAGATTCCCAAGGCTAGCCAGTTCTTGCCATTTTAAAAAAACCCAAAGAAACAGCTCAGATATATCAGAGTAATGTAGAAAAGAGGCTTTCAGATTCTGGGGGCTTTGGAAGGAATTCTGGAGTAGAAGGAAGAACTGAGCATCACTTCCATTGGAAGTGATATAAAAGATGAGGCAAATAGAATGATTCAAAAATAGGAGAAAACAAAAGTTGATTTAGAAAGGATACAGAATTATGGAACAGGAATGATAGCCAACAGGTATAATACAGACAGTGGTACACACAAGAATGATTAATTAAGGATAGAATTTCAACCAAGGAAGCTTTTATTGATGCTGAAGTTATGATAGAGTCTGAGCTAAGAAATAATAAAGGATTCAGTAGCATATTGGAAGTACATGATAATCTACCAAACAGTGGGAAAGAAACTCACTATTAACCTCCTCACCGTTGCTTGGTTTGGGCCGCACCAGAACTGCTCAACTGAAGACCTTAATACATCCTTGATCCAAATATGGACATAAAACTGAAATTCCAGGGTATTAGAATGACTGCCCTTGACATCATGGCAACATTTAATGAAATGTGGTACTAAGGAGCCCGTGTAAAACTAAAGTCAATGGAGATAAGGAGAAAATTTCTGCGAGTGACTGAAGTCATACCTGGTATTGTTTATTCGAGGCCAATCATTTCAGCCCTGGACATCACCATGAGACTTGCTAAGGGAAGTATCCTTAGCCCAACTATCTTCGTGTGCTCTATCACTGATCTACCTGCCATCATAAAGTTAGAAATGGACCTTTTCACTGGTGATTGCCCAGTGTTCAGCTTCATTTGCAATTGTCCAGATAATGAAGTAATCCATATCTGTATGCAAGATGCAACATCCAGGCTTGGGTTGATAACTGGCATTAAATATTTGTGCACACGTATACTAGGTAATGATGACCACCTTTGACAACAGGGAGTCTAACCATCACCCCATGGCATTGCCATCTGTGCCCCTGCCATCAATATCTTCAGTGGGTTATCATTAACCAGAAATTCAAAAGGACCAGGCATGCAAATGCCTTGGCTGCAAGAACAGGTCAGAGAGAAGGGTTGGGGGGAGGGGGGGGGCGCGATTCTCCCAGCCCACTGCGCTATTTTAGCAGTGCAACGGGCCGGGAGACATCAATGGAGGCCTTTCCGCGGGCTTCCTGCTGGGAGCCATGGCTCCGCACATCCCCAGCTCCAGGTTTTTAAGCATCATCAGCTCCACTCCGGAAATCGGCATGGAGTGGATTTCAATATTTAAATTAACATTTGCATCCCACTAGTGGGCCTGGGACTGAGATATCTGGGTCCGCTAGCGTCTTCCCCCCTGCCAGGAATGGTTCACTCCAGCGGGGTTTACAACAGCTCCCCACTAACCGGGAACAGGCAGCTGACCCCACTGGAGGGAACAGAGGCTATTGAGGCCTCCCCAGGAGGTCAGGGATAAGGAAGGGGGGGGAGGATGCCCCTTGAGCAGTGACAGCCTGCCAGTGCCAGCCTAGCCTCTGGCACTTTCCAAGGGGCAAACTGGTAATGCCCAAGAGGCACCTTGGCATTGCCCACCAAGAGGGCAAGGCCAGGGGAAGGCAGGGCCTATTGAGGGGCTGTTCAGTGGGGGTGGGGGACCCCCTGCCACTCTGCACAGGGATCATGGGCAGAGGGAGGATGGCAATCGGGGCTAGCTATCTGTGTGGTGAGGGGAGGGGGTCAGGGCTGCTGGGGGGGGGGGGGCGGTGTTGTTGTGGTGATCAGGTCTGGCTAGTGGTCGGGGAGATTGGGGCTGGTCCAGGTGGGGGAAGGTGGAGACACGGGGCTGGCCTGGAGACGTCTGGGAGGCCAGCAATTGGGGATCGGTGGGAGGGTCAGTAGGCCAGCGATTGGGGAGATTGCAGGGCTGGCCAGCGATCTGGAGGCCTGCAGTACGGGCCCACTGCGCATGCACCGATCTCGGTGCTGTGTTGCTGGCCTCTTAGGTGGGAATAGGCCCCACCCACTGATTTTCAGAATAAATCCCGCTGAGACACTCTGCAGTGCTCAGAGATTCGGAAATTCAATCTGAACATCCCGCTAAAAAAAACCGGGAATTATTCCCCACTTTAACGCGAACTGGAGATTTAGAATTTTTTTGGGAGTGTCCCAGCCACGGTATTTTGCTGCGAGTGGGCTCACCACCTGACTCCCTGTGCCATCTGGAGGACACATCAAGATGATTTGCTACCAAAGCTGCCAAATCATCTTGCCAAAACTTTTTTGGCAGCTTGCAATCTACACACACCTGTCACCTGGAAAAACAAGTTTACCAGACGCATGGGAATATATTTCTTCCAGGTTTTCCTCTAAGTCCCCCCGCTGAATTGGACATATATTACCGTTCTTTCATCTGGATCAAAATTGTAGAAATCCCTACTAATAGCATTGTGGGGCATCTTATAGGAAACAGACTGCAGTGGTTAAAGAGGAGGGTCCACCATCATCTTTTCAAGGGCAACAATAACCGCATCCTCAGAATTAATTAAACAAAAACAAGGATGTGATGGTGTTCAATTCAGCAAGGTTTGTAATGGCAACAGAATTGCAGTAATAGGAACTTCAACTATCTGAAATTAGACTTGGAGAAAGAAAATATCAGTGGTCAAAAATAGAGGGCTTTCTAGAGGGAGTGTTTCATTAATCAGAACTTTAAATCTCCCGGAAAGACGGGTGTTAGATCTGATTCCTGGTAACAAATAACTGATCTGAAGGTAGAAGATTTGAGAAATAATGATTATAACTTAATTATGCTCACAATGAAAGCAGATAAAACCAAAGAAAAACTTAACATTAACTAATTTCAGTGGGATGAATGGTCGCAGAACCGAGACTAATTGGTTTATGAAATCAATTGCATTGGATAGCCCATTACACCCTCTGCTCAAACTTGGACATCCTACTCATGCTGCGTCTACAGTGTCTCACTGCTGATTCTCCTTGCAAGCAATCTATTTCCATCTTTCAGCACATAACCTAGCACAGGCCAGAAATTGAGTGAAGTGTTGGGCTCTGAAGATTGTTTGAAAGGAGATGAGTGAATGAGCAAAATGGAGAGGCGGAGGAGTTAAGAATGTAAGAATATAAGAAATATTATAGGGGTAGAGCTCCTTGAGCCTAAACCTGAGATTTGTAGTTGGTAAAAGATCAGAGGGTATTCTGAAGAGGAAGTAATGAAAATATGAAAAAGCTTGTTCATAATGTAAAAGGGAATGGATTATGGCTGGAAACAACGGGAACAAACAGGTCAAATGTAGAAGTGCCTGGATGAAATGGGAGTTGAGCAGAAATAGCTTAATTTGATGATTAGATTGAGGAAGGAGGGTAAAAAAAAAATGGGAGAATTGTGATAGACTAGAGGATACAATACAGCTAAGGAATCAAAAGTTTCAGGTGGATAGCTCAATGATAACTACATCAGCAGAGAAGGAGGCATAAAATAATGAAAAGCCTCAAGTAATAATTAAATTGTACTGGAGAAGGGTTTAAATCCCATCTGTTGGATCACGTACAATTTTATTCACTACACTATTGACATTCTGGTTATGGAGAGGGCACAGAGGAGGGCACTAAACTTATAACTCAGATGTCTGAACCGAGTGTAAGGAAAGACCAGACAATGCTGACAAATTCAGTACAATGCCAGAAAGATTTTTGCTGAATAAAGTAATTGAGAAATATAAGAGATTAAGTATAGGCTAGTATTTTTTAAGGTTGGGATAGATAAACTGGAATAGCCTTTTCCAATCTTGCACATTCTCATGCTTATATCAAAATGGATCATATCTTTTAAAATTACTTCATACAAATTTAAACTTTATAATACTTAATTGGGCCTACCTTATCTGTGAAGTTCTGTTATATGTAGGACAAGACTGAGAGTATCTGCAGGCCAGAATGGTTAAGAATTCACTCAGCACTTCAGCGAGAAGCTCCTGGGCTAACCTAGAGGGTAGCACCATCCAGAGATCATAACGGAGCGCACAGCAGTAGTAATACCACATCTGAATGGAAAAGGAGCATCTTTCTCCCTGTGAAATAAATCAGTGAACAATGGAGAGTAAGCTATCATTTTACAAAATAAATCTGTAAGTGATTCAATGTGAAAATGAAATAACTGGAACCATGGGTAGTTTCTGGACCAGAAGGACTGAGAGGAAGGAACAGTTTACAGAACACAAGGCCTCTGAAATTTCTCACTTTCCCTCAAGACTTTGACCCACAGTTAGGCCACTAATTCCACCCTCCTAGCCTCTGAATCGCCCTACATCGAAGCCTCCAACTTCCCTCACGGAATGACAGCCCTTTGGTTGACCACACCTTCCTCCGATCAATGCCCTGTCCTCGCCATCTACAATCAAAACCTTCCCTCTGCAGGGTGGTGGATTCTAGAATTAAGGTTTCCCCAATGATTTTCTGACTGATCCACTTCCTGTGCATTAGGTTAGTAAAAAATCTGCCCAAAAATGACTTAGCATCTTAGCTCCTTTAATATTACATAAATTTCCAGTAACATAACTAGAAGGATGTAAGTGATTGGATTGCTAAATTTGATAGCACCTAAAACGATCGCAGGGACTATGATGCAGTATTAATTCTTGCCCATTGCTTCCAATGCAGGCAGCATACCAGCTTTGTATTGGTTGCTAATTAACATGATTGCAGTATATGGCCAGGTCTAAAAGCATAGTTGAATAGCTCTGCACTGTAGCAGGATCCAAAATTGTGAGAGGTCACCACCAGTTGACGCTAGCCTGAACTACTTAAAGCCAGCCTCTAAAGGGTGGGTGCACTGTGACTGGAGCAGGTGCTGGCAGCCATTCTCAACCGATTCCAACTTGGGAAAGATATGAGAACAGCACAACATGGGAAAAATGAGAATCTAACATTTTCAAATGCTGCACTGGAGGCAGGAAGAGTAGAGGATAAGAGATGTGCTCTATCCACAGGAGGCCAGGAAGTCCTCCAAACGAACTCTCGGAAAACAGTGAGAACCGATAGCCATCAAGTCAATGTCAGGAGTCAAGCTTCTAGGCTCTGAATGCAGTACTGCAGAAATTTCAATGACTTCACAAAAGTGATCAATAAGTGCATCACCAACTGCACCATTGGCCTCACACACTGTTCAATGCACAACAGATCTGTCACTAGTCTACCAACAATCTCTGTTAATGTCAAGTCGCACCTAATAGTCATGGTTTTAACTGATCTGTACACATTTAGCACTGCTGAAAGACTCACACCCACATGTTCCATGAGCACACTACCAGCTATTCAACGGTGACAGTCACAGCACCCAAATATATTGCATCACAGTCACAGACACACTTCCCTTCTCCTAGAAGAAAATGTGATGAGCAAATTGAGGATCAGGTGCTAACTGACAGGTGAGTGAGTGAGTGAGTGAGTGAGTGAGTGAGAGTGACTGAGAGAGTGTGTGTGTGTGTGTGAGTGAGTGAGTGAGTGAGTGAGTGAGTGAGTGAGTGAGTGAGTGAGTGTGTGAGTGAGTGTGTGAGTGGGTGAGAAGTGAATGTGTGTGTGTGACACAGAGTGAGTGAATGTGTGTTTGAGAGAAGGGGAGAAAGTGACCATGTGTCAGAAGGAGAGAGGGAAATTGTGTGAGAGAGAGGGAGAGTGAGTGTGTGTGTGTGTGAGAGAGGAGACAGTGAGGTGTAAATCAGAGAAGGAGGCAGAGTGAATGTGTATTGGAGAGAGCAAAAGTGAGTGAATGTGTGTGTATGTGTGAGGGTGTGTGTGTGAGTATGTGTGTGAGAATATATGTGTGTGTGTGTGTGGAGACTGAGTGTATGTGAGGTGGTGAGGGAGAGATTAAGTGCATGTGTCCTTGTCAGGATTCTCAGTCACCCTCACACCAAAAATGCTTTCACCCACCCACAGTGGGTGAGGGTGAGTGAGCAAACACCCTGAGACGAGGAGTGATTAGGACACACAAACTTTCATCCTCTTGCACTCTAATGCTCATTTTTATTAATTGCTCTTTTAAATTATCAATTTATTTCTTTAGTTTTTTTCCTCAACAAGTTATTACTCTTCTTCAGAAAATTTTCAAAACAATTTAATGCATCTTTCTGAAATCTGCTCATCAGCCCGTGAGTGAGAAGAAAATAGAAATGTGGTCCCCATGCAGAAAGTTGAGTTAGATAGAACTATTTTGTTGTAAGTATATATTGTAACAAATGATCCAAAAAGGCATTAGAAATTGGAATTCGAATATGAAATTTATATAAAACACAAGAGCTGCAGACAACTGATGATGTATACAGTTTAGCTTTGGACAACTTTCTAATTGCAGCTGGAATTTTTTAAACTTGTGACTGAATTAAAGGCACCTCTTCAGGTTTCTTTAATTCAGTGGTTAACACTGTTGCCTCACAGTGGCAGGAACCCAGGTTCAATTCTGGCCCTGGGTAACGATTCCTTCCACAGTCCAATGATGTGTACGTTAGCTTGATTAGCCATGCTAAATTGCCACCCAGTGTCCAAAGATGTATAAGTTAAGTGGATTAGCCGTGGTAAGTGCACAGGGCTATGGGAATAGGCCTGGGTAAGATGCTCTTTTGGAGAGCTGATGCAGACCTGATGGGCTGAATGGCCTCTTTCTGCACTATAGGAGTTCTATGGGGTTCTATGGTTCAAAATGTAATCAAGACATAACTTCTTCAATTTTACTACTGGTCCCATCTCTTTAAATTTCATCCTGATCAATTCACTTCAATCATACCTTAGTGTCCAAATCTGCACCTGTAATCACTTGACCATTCAAAACTGGGTAAAAAGTGCACATTTCCTCTTAAGTATTCTAAAATCCACGAACAGTCATTTCAATGTAAATTGTGCTGAAAGTGGAAAACTAGATTTATTTAGGGGGTGGGGGGGGGTGCGATCTTATGAAAAAAAATTCTAAATCCAGAACGAGCGTGAAAATGGGAGAGTTTCAGATCCATTTTTTGCGGCGAGTCCAAATGCCGAATCTTATGCGCTTTGTGCATGAAAGAAATCCTGAAATCCGTTTCTCGCCAGCAGGGGGAAGAACAGGGCTTAACTTACCAGAAAGCCAGCTGACAGCAGCAGAGGGTGCCACTGCGTCACCCCCCCATGCAGCCCCGCAGACGAATGCGGATTGATTGACCCCTGCCCACCACAACCCCCATCCCCGGCCAGACTGGTCGACCCCCACACCTCACCCGCCCAGCTGGACTGATTGCCCCTTCCACACACACCCCAGCTGGACCGATCACCAACCCCCCCCTCCTCCCTCCCACCAATCGCAACTGCAGAGGGCGCAGCAGTTCCTCCCCTCCTTGATCAGCCCGCCCCCAGACTGGCCCTGCCTATCCAGTGGGCCCCAGACTGGCCCTGCCTATCCAGTGGGCCCCACCCCCCCTTTAGCTCTGCCCAATTCCTGGGTGGGCACTCCCAGGCTGGCACTGTCCCAGGGGCACACCTCCTTGCCGCAGATCTTCAGGGGGGCCTCAAAGGCCTCCAGTTCTAGTCCCCTTTGATGGGGGACCATACGTGATCCTCGCCAGAGAGAACCTCCCCCGGCGAGGCCACACAGGCAAGTCAGCCCGGACTCAATCATCCTGGGCTCGTTAATTCCATTCAAATAAGCATTTCAATAAATTTAAATAATTTATTCAGCCTTGCGCCAGAAATGGGCACAAGGTTTCATTGCGCCGGATCTCCGGTGCCGGTAAGATCATGTGAGGTGAGAAATCAGGTGCAAACCTGATTTCCCGGCTCTCATGCGACCTTACCGGCTTGCCCCGCCCATCGGCCAGCAGGATGCGACGGTAAGATCATCCCAATTTGTATTTATATGTTTGAATTAGAGAAATGAAAAATTAAGTTTCCATTTGACAGTAATATTTCAAACAGAAAAGGAAAGGATAACAAATCTGCTAAAACATTCTCCCAGAAAAATGCTGCCATTATTACTGATAGCTAAATTGAAACGTGCATTAATTTACCATGTACCATTTTGTACAGCAGTGCTGTAAATAATACCCCTGTCTATAAGAAGCATTGATTATTCTTTTCTTATTCAGCAGGCACAGTCAAAATACAATCAAAACACAGTTGTCAAATAGATAAGAAACAAAGAGCTACTGACTTAATTCTCACACCTCATAAAAAGACTTGGCGTCATCCCAGTGGTGGCTCTGTGCATCCTGGAAAATGCTTGTAGCACAAACCTTTATGCAATAATTGGTAACTTGAAACTGAATCACTCTGATGAATTCCTGATACCGCTGAATTTGTAACAAGAACAATGGCCTACTTAGAAAGAATGACAAAAGACACATAGGTTTAAGGTCTTAGTATAAAGGCAACAATTTCAGTGCTACAAATGGTTCTAATCATTTGGTATCAATCATTCATTTCCTCTCAGTGCTGAACCTAGTGCTGATATTAATATTCAAATCACTTTTATAAACTGTTCTTTGTTTCAAACACTTAGAAATATAGTCATTTTCTGGACAAATTTAAGTCCTCTTCTCATCAGAATAGTAATGTCATAATATAATTATACAATTTGCAATATTTCGTGTCAATTATTGCACTTAGAAACTGCAAACTTATCCCATCTTTTTAGTTACAGAGGTAAATAACAACTTGTATATAAACAGCATTGATTATCTTTCTCTTATTAAGTAGACAGCATCAGAAATAAAGGTCCTTTGGTGTAATGGGTAGTGTCCCTGCCTTTGACCCAGAAGTTCTGGGTTTGTGATCCACTCCAACTAAGGAACATGCAGTCATATTGCAGCCAAAACAGATTGAATATCAACCTGCAAATCCTTCCAATATACGCCAATGGCAGGCATTAAGAGTGGGAGAGATTCCTGGTCAGCCATGTGATGGATAGAAAGTGGAAGCCTCTTCCATCACTATCCATAGTTCCAGACTACAACATGCATGTATAAGTGCATGTTGCCACAACAACTCAGACTCCCTGGTGAACTGTAACACACCACCAGCAGATATCGTCAGATGCCTTTTGGTAACTATGAAACAGAAATTTATTTAATTGTTTATTTGCATTTGTAATTTAAATATTTGAGTGCAGAGGACTTACTTTATGTTTGACTCTTTCAGCAAATTCTCATATGCAGTTAAACAATTATGGATGAATATTGCTGTGGAGAGGATAACATACAGGTTTTGTACTGGAATCTTTGAAGGGACCTCTTTACTTCTCTCTTCAAGTCGAGACAGGATATCTACAGCCACTTTAGAACAGCCATCCAAAAAGTTTTCTCTAATTTCCTGAAGAAAGCTCTCACTGCTTGCCAGGGCCAATGGAAGTAACATATCAAGCCCTTCCATGATGTCAGAACAAAACTAGAGAAGAATAAAAGCAGCATCATGTTATTTGAGGCCTGACATAACATAATTTATGCACTCCTTAAACACATTCTTGTATCAAGAAAATGGTCCAATAATATATACAAGAGCTGTGATAAAACAGATTGACCCATTCTAGTATAAATTGTTGTAATAGAAATGTTTGTGAAAAAGGTGATTTATGAAGGCTAAATGTAAACTAGTTCCGCAAACTAGTATTCTGTTGCTGCTTATGCACTTTTATAATATAAATACTTCTGAATTTGCTCAATGGTGAATTTCAATAACACATAAATAGAAAGTAAATGTCAAAAACGATTTGTAATTCAGAACTCCCTTTTATAAAAGTTATTTAAATATTATTTTGAGCGCGCTTCTTTACGAAGACATGCTTTATATTTATATTATAAAGCTTAATTTATTTTATCCAATTACATGTAACAAACAATATTTCAGAGACAATCACTACTGTTGTTTTAACTTGCATATAGGCATTAATGTCTTTGAATACTAGTTAACAAAATAAAATTTGTATCATAAATCAGACCACACCAAAACATTAAATCTCAGGAACTGCACTATTGACACAGATGCTGAGCCTGGAGGTGGGGGTTGGTGGGGTGCTCCATGAGAAAAGTACTTGCGGAGCAGAAGGGGAAATGTGTGTGCTTCTATCTGGATTTTTAGAGGCACCTTAAAGGTTCTCAACCTTTCCACCAATGGGAACAGTTTGTTCCAGTCGCAGGGGATACAGAAACCCCTGTTTTGAAGACTACTAAAACAAAATAGATTAGTTTAAAATAGGAACCACAGTGTGCCTCATATATATGAAAAGTATATTATACAAAGGTATTGTCTGTATAAGCACATATATAATCATTTTTGAACAAGTATTATAGATTTAAACTGTATTTTTGTATTTTCTTGTGAGCTTTGGCCAATAAGCAATTCACCCCTTGGCACAATGGGAAATAAGTTTAATTAGACAGACCGCATTCTTTTGGAACAATGAAGCATAGAACATATACCCTATTATCAGGGGCAGGCCAGGCAGCTGCAAGCAACCAAGGTTTTTGAAATGAATAGAAAGATTCAGCTTCTAGCTGCAATAAATGGACGTATTCAGCCTCCATTGATATGGGGACAGAAAACAGCGAAGAAAAATGACTCCCTTTTCGTTCCCAGGATTGCAGGCATTAGGAGCGACCCTTGAACTTACCGGATTTGCGTAGGTAAGTTTACTAGGCAACGGGAGGGGGGAAGTGGGGTGGTGGTGGTGAAGAACCTCTGGGTTCGATTGACCAACGAATTATAATTCTGCTAGAAGGTAGAAAGCTATTGGCCAAAGTAAATAAAGTGCATTAATGTAATTGGACTGTCCAGCTTGGACGACAGGTTGGGTAGGAGGATCAAATCTTCAGAAATATTGATCTGTTGTGCTCATGTGATGTGATGTCAGAGAGACGTTGGAATCCTCTGACTATCTCTCTTGTTGGTCAAATAAAGAATGTCTTCAACTGCATACTGTTTTTTGCAAGCCTTTGTGTTAGCTGAATTCGGCTGAATACAAGACCCCCCCAGAGGGAAACCCCTAGAAAATCCCCTTACAGTCCCCATCTACTCTGTCCAGATCCATCATAGTCTTGAATACCTTTCTCAAAGCTCCTCTCAACATTCTCTTCACTAAGGAGAACAATCCCAGCTTCTCTAATCTATCCATGTAACTGAAGTTCCTCAACTGAATAAAATCAGGTTTGATTACTAACCTTTGACCTGCTTGATAAGTCAACGTAGTGCTTTGGGGAACATTTATGGTACCTGCACCATGCAGTGCACAGTTCCGAAGCTTTGTTATATAAATTATAAAATTATACTTTTGCTTTGCAGAACCAATCTTGTAAGTCTTTTCTGTACCCTCTTGAAAACCTTCACATCCTTCCTGAGCCAGAATTGGTACAATGCTCCAGTTTGCGACTAAATCAGTGTTTTATAACCTCTTTACCTTTGTACTTTATGAGCTGAATTATACGAGGTAGGTGGGAGCCCACCCAAGGAAAGAAAGGCCACCCGCAGCCATTTAATGACAAATTGGTATTAATCGGCTGGATTACTTCCCATCAAAGACAAGATATCCTGCCTCAGAGATCTAGCAGTCACTCAGGAGACCACCAGCTCTCAAGTACCAGCAGTGCCACTGTAGTCACTGCACATGTATAACACTTTCCCTTTCATGCACAGACGTTCTGAGGTCAATTGGGAACTGTAATTCTGGGCCTCCGAACCCCAACTGCCACTTAAGGTAGTGGAGTTTGTTACACACATCCCTTCTGAATTTTCTATATTCATTCTGGTTCTCATTGCATTATCAACCTGACATTTATTATATGCACTTTTTTTTCTGCTTCTTCTTAATCTACGGGCAGAATTTTCTCAAAAAATGACAAAATGTCATTTCTGGCATGAAAATTGGTGCAAATCCCGCCGGTCCTGGATGTGCGAATTGGATCGCAGTCTTTAGGCACTTAGAAAATTGTTCTTATCCCCCATGTGCATAACACTGCGCCCGAGGTGCAGAGCGTCTGATTCGCCCACCCTGGGGGTCATCTGAAACGTTCAATCACAAAGGACGTTCCATTTAAGCAGCTCCACAGCACTTGATCTCATTCAATTCAGGAGGATGGCAACTAGAAGAGCAGCTCCCAGATTTCCTGGCTTGTCACAGAGGCTGCTGAGATGCAGGAAGCTGAAATTCCTCATTACAGAATAGGTAGCCCTCATGTTGCAGGGAAATATCACAGGTTGAGGTTGAGCCCACTGGAATCCAAGGCACGTATTAGTTATTGGATAAACTTGCAACTCCCAAAGAGATTAGTGAATTCAGACTGGAACACCTACTCCTGTGTTTCCTTGTGGCTAACCACAGGTTTGTCAATTCCAGTTATTTTATGCTATTGCTATCAGATCATTTCACTCAGTAATGGCTACCTGCTGTGTACTTGCCATCTCCAACCTGGCAAGCTATAAAAGCAGCATGTAACCTGTCCGTTGGCTGAAAAAGTCAGAATGCAAGTTTAAAGAAGCTTTTATTGAATTTTTAATTGCCTTAATTAGCTTCCCACCAGATACAAGGGGACTTCCCACTGGCCTTGGAACCCAACCCCTGAATTCCAGAAGGGAACGAAATAGCTTCTTCAAGGAACTGAACTCCTGCACACATGCAAACCCATGACCATCATTTCTACATGTACATTGATGAATCCCAGCTCTGCCTCACCATCACATCTCATGATCTCTCCACTGTTGCTAAATCACCAAATTGCTTGTCTGGCATCCAGGACTAAACAGAAATGACCTCCAACTAAAAATGAGATCAAACCCTTTGTCTTCAGTCCAATCACAAACTTTGTTCTCTAGTTTTGCACTTCATCTCTCTCCCAGACAAACTGGCTGAGGCTCAAATAGACTTTTGGCAAACTTAGTATCATACTTGACCCCCACAATGATCTTCAATGATCACTCTTACTGCACTATTTCCATTTTTGTAACATCACCTGACTAACTTGTTGCCTTACCCATGCCTTTGTAATCTCTAGGCTTTATCATTTCAGTGCACTCTTGGCTGACCTCCATGTTTAAATCTCCCTAAATTTGAAGTAATTAAAAATTCTGTTGCCTGTGCCCTAACTCTGGTCAAGTCCCATTCTCCCATCACCCTTACATTGGATCCCAGTTAAGCAATGCCTTGATTTTAAGATTCTAATTCTTCATTTAAAATCTCTTGATAGCCTCATCCCTCCCTGCCTGTGTATTCTCCTCCCAGAAATCTGCACTTTCTAATTCTGGCCTCTTTGGCATCCTTAATCTTAATTGCTCCACAATTGGCAGCTGTGCCTTGTACAATTTGAGGACTCCAAGGTACAAAACCCTTTAAATAAAAGTATTAGTTCCAAATGTTTAATCTATAACGAAGGGGTCTTCAGTGTGCTTGACCTAACAAGGTATGAACAACCAGTATTTGTGAATTAAGCAGAATTCGTTTGTTGAAAATTTCCCATCTTACCACGGGAATGATAGCAGGCGAGACCATTTATAGGTCCATTGAGCTCGGGGTGCACACACGGCTGGAATATCCCACCCGAAATGTACAATGTAAATATTCTTAACAAGAGGCAGTGAAAACAGCCTGGAAATACTTTATCCTCAAGGGCGTAGGGTTCCTGTGATGCTGACAGCACAGCTGATGTCTGTTTTCTTCCGTCTCAGAAGTATTGATCAACTATGTCTCATAAGAATTATGATGTGGAGATGCCGGCGTTGGACTGGGGTAAGCACAGTAAGAAGTCTCACAACACCAGGTTAAAGTCCAACGTTAAAGTCCAGGTTGGACTTTAACCTGGTGTTGTGAGACTTCATAAGAATTATACCATTGAAGCGGTGGTACAATTGTGCCAACAAGTACACTAATCCTCTAATTTTTATCCTCACTTCTCATTATTCCAAAATCCCTTATTTGGAAATAGTCCAAATTCACCTCTTCCATTGGCCATAGGGTCCAAATAATTTCTTGTCATCTACCTTTGGAACTCCTGTTTCAGTGCTGTAAACAGAGACACAGCTCTATCTCTTACTTTCTCAGGTCTCCAAAGATTACATTCCATTGAAAACAAATGATACTTTTACTTTAGATATGGAGCAGTCACAAATACAGTTACATTCTCTTGTCAACATAATTAGGGCGGCACAGTGGTTAGTACTGCTGCCTCACAGCGCCAGGGACCGTGTTCAATTCCGGCCTTGGATGACTGTCTGTGTGGAGTTTGTACATTCTCCCCATGTCTGCGTGGGTTTCCTCCGGTTTCCTTCCACAGTCCAAAGATGTGCAGGTTAGGTAGATTGGCCATGCTAAATTGCCCCTTAGGGTCCCATTATGTGTAGGGGCTTAGTGGGGTAAATTCATGGTGTTACGGGGAGTTAGCGAGGAAAATACATGGGGTTATGGGGATTGAGACTGGGTGAGATGTTTTGTCAGAGAGGCGGTGGAGACTTAATGGGCCGAATGGCCTCCTTCAGCACTGTAGCATTCTATGATTCTATAATTTAACCCAAGCCCCACAGATATTAAAGCCATTGAGAACAAAAGTTAAGAACACTTCCTATCATAATATCAGAAAATAAAGATTCCCATCTGGCACAGATCAGTTAAAGTAATACATGGTTTGTTTAAACATAATGTGCCATCCTGAATTCAAACGGTTGAACTCAATGCTGTCAACTATTCCTTCAAAACAGAAAACTGCTTGAATTCAGACTTAGAGGCACCACTGAAGTAATAAATTTATTGAGTATAGTTTCTCACAAGCAACTATCTTCCTGTTCCACAATTATCTTGATTGTTAATAGTTTAACAGAAATCCAAACTGACCTATTTTAAAAGTAGCTAACTTAAAAGTTCATAAACATGAGTCCAGCCTATATAATATCCCAAGAAATATTATCAAAATCTTACAGCGTTTAATTGCCAACGCCCTATATTCTGGGATTTTCTCCCAAAACCAATTAGCTTCCCTTCCTCTCCTTCCTACTTTAAGATGCTTCTTCAGACCTATGTATTTTGTCAGTCCCTAATATGACTCCTTTCTGTGACTTTGGTGCCAAATTCCATTTGATAATGCCCTTGTAAAGTGTCTAGGGAGGTTTCACTACATTAAAGGTGCTATATAAATTCAAGTTGTTGTTAGAAATACAAGAATATGATGGGCTAGCCATGTTTAATAGTTCAACCACAAAACGTATGTGTTTAGGGATGAGAATTTTTAGAAAATGTCTGTCCATACAACCACAATGATTTAAAACCATGATTGTGTCATGGTCAATTTCATTTTTAGCGGTGCCCATCGCCACGGCTTCAGTGGATAATATCAGAGAAAGGAAAATTAACGAGAGTTTCCTTTCCTTATCTTTATCTAGTGATCTTTCCTGGAAATGCATGTGTGTGCAGATGTCACTGATATGTAGAATAAAGTCAGCTATGAGATCTCTCACTGTCAAATGAATATGAATTTATATATGAATATACACACAATTGTATACTATGTAGTTTGGACAACATTTGCTAAAAATTCCCAAGTGTGCCAAGAATTATACTAACAACCAATGTAAGTTTATCAATTGGACTCAATGTGGCTCATTTAGGCTTGCTAAAAGCTACATGTATTCATAGGGAGGGACCTGTCTTCCACAAGCAAAATAAACATGCCCAGGCGTCGTGTCTTTTTTGAATTAAACAAAAGTGCAGGGGACAGCAGTTCCTGTTGCATTCTTCATGGCAATGCCTCAACCAATCAGAGCTGGCTTGCCAATCTATCAGCATTCTTCGTCTCAAGCAGTATAAAATGTTGTTCCCTTTGAAATTGTACACTCCTGCATCTCTCCTGATGAGTGCAAAATGAAAAGTTTTGACAGTACGATTCTTTTTCAGCAATACTCAAGTTGTACACTACCAAGCAGCTATTAATCTTATATTCTTTCTCCTTGTCCCAAATATCTGCAGGAATTTGAGATTGCACAGAACCAAAACAAGTTGACTATTGGTGAGATCACATTTGTAATTTTGTATATATTTTCTAAGCCTGGAATATGACTTCTCATTACAGTAAACTCCTGGATTTTGCTATTCTAGCCCTAATGAATAATTTGATGTCAAACACCCAATGCCATGTTGTGTGTTTTGCCAGAGCTCATGGAAGGATGGGGTAGATCTGCTGCTAAAACCTAGAGGGATTTGGCCAGTTCTGTGTAAGGGGTAATACTGGGAAAAAACTGTTGGTACAGCCTTTACAAAGTTGGTAAATATTTTAACAGTATATTTAAATCTTTACAAAGGGTGTAAGAGGTAACAAAAGATTGGGTAACCAAATTCATTGGCAGGCATGAAATAGAGTTTGTAGGTAAATGGTGGAAGAGTGAGCACGTGAACCTAATGGCTGACAAAATGAGGCAGCTACTGAATAAGTTCACTTAAGGAAATATCAAGATGAGGAGGAATTTCTTTGATTTGATTTTGATTTGATCTATTATTGTCACATGTATTAGCATACAGTGAAAAGTATTGTTTCTCGTGCACTATACAGACAAAGCATACCGTTCATAGAGAAGGAAACGCAAGAGTGCAGAATGTAGTGTTACAGTTATAGCTAGGGTGTAGAGAAAGATCAATTTAATGCAAGTTGTGGTAGGTCCATTCAAAAGTCTGATGGCAGCAGGGAAGAGGCTGTTCTTGAATCGGTTGGTACTTGACCTCAGACTTTTGCATCATTTTTCCAAAGGATGAAGGTGGAAGAGAGAATGTCCAGGGTGCGTGGGGGTCCTTAATTATGCTGGCTGCTTTTCCGAGTCAGCAGGAAGTGTAGACAGAGGCAATGGATGGGAGCTGGTTTGCGTAATGGATTGGGCTACATTCACGACATTTTGTAGTTTCTTGTGGAGTTGGGCAGAGCAGGAGCCATACCAAGTTGTGATACAACTGGAAAGAATGCTTTCTATGGTGCATCTGTAAAAGTTGGTGAGAGTCGTAGCTGACATGCCAAATTTCCTTAGTCTTCTGAGAAAGTAGAGGCTTTCTTAACTATAGTGTCGCCAGAGGGTGGTGAATCTATGGAATTCATTGCCACAGAGGGCAGGTCACAGAATATATTTAACACAGATATAGATTGATTGGTAAGGGGATCAAAGGTTATGGGGAAAAGCTGGGAGATGGAGTTGAGAAACTTATCAGCAATTACTAAATGGTGGAGCAGACTCGATGGGCTGAATGGCCTAATTCTGTTCCAATATCCATGCTCTTATGGTCTAAGGAACACTGCCCTGGTGCCATCAATGCAGTATGCCTCAAATGAATGATTGCCATAATCAACATTGTGCACACCAACTGTGGGACCTGAAAACATGCAGACAGAGAAAGCAAACTTTATGAAAGCTGCCCAGGAAATATTATTTAATGGTACAAGTAGATAGCCCACATATGTATGCTGCAAAATGCTGCTGATCAACCTGTTTCACACCACCTAAGTTTGCTGTTTTTCATTGCCTAAGAGGACATGCATTCAAGTTACAACTTCCAAAGGAAACTCCTGGTATGTTTAAATTTTCAATAAGCTTAATGCAAAAAAAATTATAACATACCTTAATTGCATGAAGCATGGTCATATATTGACACATAGGTTGGATTTTAGGATGGTTGCATGGTTGCAATTTGTCTCTGGGAAATATAATAGTGCAATGCCTTTGTCTAGCAGTGTCATACTGCTGCTATTCAGTGAGAAAAAAGATCATAAAATAGAATCATAGAATCCCTTCAGTGCAGAAGGTGGCTATTCGGCCCATTGCGTCTGCACCAACTTTCCGACAGAGCATCACACCCAGGCCCTATCCCCGTAACTTCACATATTTACTCCACTAATCCCCCTAACCTACACATCTTGAGAATGTGTAAAGTCCACACAGTCACCCAAGGTAGGAATTGAACCCGGGTTCCTTGTGCTGTGAGGCAGCAGTGCTAACCACTGTGCAACCCCATGCAAGGGCTGTCCATGTTAATCGATGCATGAGCTACTTGTTTGATGCGCATATTGCCAGGACATTGGTTTACAACGTGGACGATCCATAGGCTGAACAGGAAGGAAGAAAGAGGTGATGAGTTTAATCTACATATAAGCTACAAGAATTCAATTGGTAGTAGTAGCCTGGTTGAGGAGGTCATAGAATCCTTTCAAGATAGTTCCATAGAGCAACATGTTCTGGAACCAACTAAAGAGCAGGTTATATTAGACTTGGTATTGTGTAAGAGTTTCTTCAGGTATTTAAACAGGAAAAGAGCATTTAACGAGTCAACTACATTGCTTTGGGTCTAGAGTCACATGTAGACCAGACTGGGTAAGGATGGCAGATTTCCTTCTCGAAAGGGCATAAATGAACCAGATGGGCTTTTATGACAAGCGAAAATGGTTTCATGGTCATCATTAGACTTTTAATTCCAGATTTTTTTTATTGAATTCAAATTCCACTGGCTGCCGTGGTAGGATTCGAACCCAGCTCCCCAGAGCGTGACCTTGTGTTTCTGGATTACTAGTCCTTGATAATACCACTATGCCACCATCTCTCCGATTTACTAAATTGACACCAGGAATGAGCAGGTTGGCTTATGAGGATAGGTTGAACAGGCTGGGCTTACTTCTGCTGGAGTTTCCAAAAATGAAGGATGACTTGATTGAAGTATATAAGATCCTGAATGGTCCTGACAAAGTGGACATGAAAAGGATGTTTCCTCTTATGGATAAGTCCAGAATTAGACAGCACTGTTTTAAAATTAGGAATCACCCAATGAGGTCAGAGTTGAGGTGAATCTTTTTCTTTTGTTTGTCTTTGGGGTTCTCTGCCTCAAAAGGCAATAGAAGTGGGCAGTCTCTGAAAGTTCTTACGGCAAAGAGATAAATTCTTGTTAGGCAAGGGAATTAAAGGTTATCAGGGATAGATGGGGATATGAAACTTGAAACAGAAACAGATCAGCTGTGTGGGTGCTGGAATCTGAAACAAAAACAGAAAATGCTGCAAAGTCACAGCAGGTTTTAGTAGGTATGACAGCATCTGTGAGAGGGAATAGAGCCAATGTTTTGAGTCAGGGTGACCCTTCGTCAGAAATGTTGGCTCTATTCTCTCTCCACAGATGCTGTCAGACATGCTGAGGTTTTCCAGCATTTTCTGTTTTTGTTCCAGTTATGATCTTATTGAATTGCGAAGCAGGCTTGGCAGGTCAAATGGTTTACTTCTGCTCCTATTTCATATGTTCGAGGCAAAATTATTGACGGTTGTGTTTTGTTCAATGAAAAGGCTGTCACTGGGATTCACTGGCCCATCCACGGCGTTTTTCTCGGCAGCAGGAGTTGATGCGCTATGTTGACCAGCAGCGAGTTATTCTGGTCCCGGCCCGGTCAGTGGGATTTCCCATTGATTCCACCCCACTGTGCTGGGAAACACGCTGCAGGGATGCGTCACTAGTGGATCCAAAAGATCCCGCTGGCGTGAAGAGCGGGAAGATCGTGCCCAGTATCTCTTCTCTGCTGCATGTTAGCTGCAGATATTCTTACAGCAGATGGCACATTTCATGTTTTGTGTTTATTTGGTGCATTCAGAGCCAGTTCGCCATAGTAATTGTCTCAGGGTATGCACGACTTGCAGATTTGGTTAGTGCCATAATCATGCATTCGTAATTATTCAAGTCCCAGTTGTGATCACTTTGCAACCATAGCTTATAATAGCTATCATATCATTTTCATTCATTTCTATTTGTGCTCTTAATTCATCCATCTTAGAACCATAGAATCCTTACAGTGCAGAGGAAGGCCGTTCAGCCTATCAAGTCTGCACCAAGTCTCCGAAAGAGCATTTTGAGTTTAAGCTTATTTATTAGTGTTAGAAGTAGGCTTACATTAACACTGCAATGCAGTTGCTATGAAAATCCCCTAGTCGCCTGTTCGGATACACTGCTGCCTGTTCGGGTACACTGAGGGAGAATTTAGAATGACCAATGCACCTAACCAGCATGTCTTTCGGGGTGTGGGAAGAAACCAGAGCACCCGGATGAAATCCACACAGACATGGTGAGAACTCCGCACAGACATTGATCCAAGCCGGGAATCAAATCCGGCTCCCCGGCACTGTAAGGCAGCAGCGCTGGCCACTGTGCCACTGTATCGCCCCAGATGTGTTGATTACTTTAAAAAGGATTAGGTAATTTTATGTTAAGGAATGAGATTGTGGTTATAAGAATACATTCATACAGATACAGCTCAATGATGTGTGAAGTCGATATTTCCTGACTAAAACAATATGAAAGGGTGGATTAAGGTGGATAAAGTAGTAGATATAAAATTAGATATTCTGGAGATATTCTTGATTTACCCAAGGATCATGTGGAGAAACAAACTAAAATCCTTGAAGAGCAGAGTGCGTGATCTGCAGATGGAAAGGGCTTAAAAGGGCAAAGGTGTTGTATTGTTACATTCTTCTTGAAACAGTAGCTATTCAAATACTTGAATACAATGGCTAGTTTATAACTTGCTTTTATTGTACCTCAGATCTTTTACTAGTATGTCAACATTCTGTTGTGCTGGTATTACCTTTGCAATTTTTTTGGGTTGCTCTTCTTCCATGTACAGATCCCATGTAGTTTTCACTTGGTGAGTACATGTTGCCAAGCTTTTGCTTGAAGTGTACTGGTTTGTTTCTTGTTGAAGGCATCCTGAACATGTATCTTCAATTACCATTTTCACACAATGGGCTATAGAAGACGCTAGACCTTTAAAAGCATTTCTCCAATCACATTCTAGAGAAACAGGCTACAACATAAATAAGCAATAGGATAATAATCAAGGATTAGAAATACAATTTAAAAGAAAAATTGTCAAGCTACACTATAATAATAAACCTGAAATCAAGAATAGAAGCTAGCAAAATGTAAGACTAAAAAGTTCAGGTTTACATGAATTCAAATTATAATTAGACTTGATCATTCCAAAGTAATACCTTCAATTCTATCAAATTTGTTCCATAATAGTCCCATTACAGATAACTGAAGGTGCCCAACATTTTAAAATAAATTTTTTGATATGTCTTTCACCTTTGCATAACAGGATTAAAAGAATGGAACAATTGACATCTGGCACTGATTACAAACATGGGTTGTTTAAAAGTATGAAATCCACAATATTAACAAATAAAAATTATGCCATTATAAATATTGTGCACTCAGTGAAAATTGCTGAGCCAGACAGAACATTATAAACTTCATAGACTCCAGTAAGACCAGGAATGACCAACGTTGTTCTGGACATTATATATAAGAAATAACAGAATCACACAGAACATACTATGGCATTCTAGTATAAAACTGCAATCACCATTTACAATACAATTGAGATTCATTCAATTCTATAAAAACATTGCTGGTGAATTCTGTAGATGTATTATCAAGCAACAATACAAACATATGAATCTACAATTTAAGAGAAAGAGTACGCCATTCGGCCATTCGAGCCTGCTTGTCACTCAATGAAATCATGTCTGATTTAACTGTGGCCTTAACTCCACTCATCTTTCTACCCCCATGCCTTTTGATTCCCTTGTTCATCAATAATCTAACTAATTCAGCCTTGGAAGTATTCAATGATCTTGCCTCCATTACTCTGAAGGGAAGAGAGTTCCACAACCCTCAAAGAAAAAATGTCTCCTCATCTCCATCTTAGTTGGGAGATCCTTTATTTTTAAACTGTGTCCTCTAGTTCTAGTCTCTCCCACTCGGGGGAAAGATCCTTTTAACATCCATCCTGTTAAGGCCCCTCAGGATATTATATGCTTCAGGGTTGATGCCATTTTATTAAAGAACATACTTTCTGCCATTTTAAAATTATTGTCTGCCAAAAGTGAGACTGAAAACTGCTGCTGGCTTTCAGACTGAAAATTTCAAGATTTTAAGAATAAATAAATTATTATAGTAATTCTTGGCATCAAACATAGAAAAATTAACATAAAGCTTAGATTACCTCGGTCACAAGTAGTAACTGCTCAGCTTGGATATGAGCTTTGTTCATCTCTGATGGCACATCAATGTTTGCTAGGGTTTTCTTTAGCACTCCTAACAGAAAAAAACCCTGGTGTAAATATTGCCATACTATAGGTCACGGATCTCATACATTGATAAACCACACTCATATACACAACTATTATTTCTCTTTTAGTCAAGTAAAAAAGTATTTTGCTTTAGATTTGAAAAATTATCTAATAATTTTAAAGACTTTCCATTCTAAACAATGGGATTGAGTTTCTCTCTTGGACAACAACCTGGGTGCAAGATCGCTGTCAAAATTGTCCTAGTTTTCTGAATTTACATTTTTGCTCAAGTTTCCTGCTCAGATTTCTTCTCTCTCCTTTCCTTCTCTCCCATGTACTTTATGAACGGTATGTTTTGTCTGTATAGCGCGCAAGATACAATATTTTTCACTGTATCCCAATATGTGTGACAACAATAAATCAAATATCAAATCAAATCTATTTGCATATTACTACCTAAAATCTACACTCAACCATCACCATCAGGCAGTGTTTTAGAACATAATTTTTATCTGCATTCAAATATTTCTTGATACATTTAAGTGGTAGCCTGGTACAATTTATTAAGGCAGATGAAAATAGATTTAGCAGAAAAAAAAGCATTCATAATCAATGGGCGGCACGGTAGCACAGTGGTCAGCACTGCTGGGTTCGATTCCCGGCTCAGGTCACTGTCTGTGTGGAGTTTGCACATTCTCCTCGTGTCTGCGTGGGTTTCCTCCGGGTGCTCCGGTTTCCTCCCACAGTCCAAAGATGTGCGGGTTAGGTTGATTGGCCAGGTTAAAAATTGCCCCTGAGATTCGTAGGTTAGCGGGATTAGCGGGTAAATATGTGGGGGTAGGGCCTGGGTGGGATTGTGGTCGGTGCAGACTCGATGGGCCGAATGGCCTCCTTCTGCACTGTAGGGTTTCTATGTTTCTATATGCTGCTTCACAGCTCCAGGGACCTGGGTTTGATTCCCGGCTTGGGTCACTGTCTGTGTGGAGTTTGCACGTTCTCCTCGTGTCTGCGTGGGTTTCCTCCGGGTGCTCTGGTTTCCTCCCACAGTCCAAAGATGTGCGGGTTAGGTTGATTGGCCATGCTAAAATTGCCCTTAGTGTCCTGAGATGCGTAGATTAGAGGGATTAGTGGGTAAATATGTGGGGGTAGGGCCTAGGTGGGATTGTGGTCGGTGCAGACTCGATGGGCCGAATGGCCTCTTTCTGTACTGTAGGGTTTCTATGAATGTCTATTCCGCCATCTCTGTGTAACTTGATTTTAAATAACCCCTAAAAAAAACTAGAGAATTATTTTCTAGTTTAAATGGCATACAATATTCTAAAATTATACAGGGCTTTGGTGAGATGACATCTGGAATTCTGTGTACAGTTTTTTTGGTGTCCTTATTTAATAAAGAATACACTTGCAATGGAGATATTAAGCAAAAGTTTATTAGATTGGTTCCTGGGATCAGAAGGTTGACCGATGTTGAGAGGCTGAGTAAATTAACCTGTATCATCTGGACTTTGGAAAAATGTTCTGTGATCTCATTAGAATAACATTCTGAAGAGGTTTAATCAGGTAGACACTGAGAGGTTGTTTCTGCTGATCGGGGAATCTAAAACATGGGGGCACAGTTTCAAGATAAGGAACCAATCATTAGGATTGAGATGAGAAGAAATTATTTCACTCAAGGGTGAATCTTTGGAATTCTCTACCCCAGAGGGTTAGATGCTCCATCGCTAATTATATTTAATGCTAGGATAAACAGATATTTGGTTTCTCATACAATCAAGGCATATAGGGAACAGGTAGGAAAGTGGAGTTGAAACTTGAGACCATCAACATCCTGAATGGAGGAGCAGGGTCAATGGGTCATATAGTCCACTGCTATTTCTTGTGCTTGTAATATTCTTATGATTTTAGTATTTAAAAGCTTTTATAAAATGCCTATAAGCATCCTTACACCCAGAAATTGTAAGGAGCCTCCTTGAAGAACTGCAAATGGGCAATATTGACAGAAACTTGCAATGATCACTAATTCAATCTGAGGGTATGACCAGTTTTGTGGGCCAAACTGGCTTCCAGCATCAAGTTTTTTAATCCAGCACAGAAACATTGTTTACTTTGTAGATAATTTGTGCTTGAAATTCCTTAATCTTTTGCAACAAATTATGTAATTTGGGGTGAATTACGCTGGAGAAACCAGCCACCTATCAGAAATTCTGCCTCAGTATGTTTTTAATTGTACAATCCATTATTTTTATTAAATAATGAAGCTGCAACAGGGCTAACAATATTTATCAGCAAGAGGAAGGATCTCTCCTCGTTGTATTTGACCACAGAATTCAAAAAGAAAAGTCCATCTCCATTAGAAGAAGTGACAGCATATTTGGATAAGTTTGTTGTGTATCTTTTAACTAATATGAAACAGTAATTAAATAATATTTTATTGGCTCCAACTGTTAGAAAGTAAGAGTCAATCTCCTTTTACATTGCAAATGAAGGAGGGAAACATTTTTCAACTTTGTGATGGCGCAAAACATTATAGAGCAGCTACTTATTATGCATCCTGTCCAATTTTCCTTTCCACTGAAGTTTGGGGCAAGGTTCACATCTCATCCTTTCCAGAGAGCTAAGGTAGGAGGGTCAAGGTTTTTCCCAGAAAAACTGTGGTAGGTATATGCATGTGCAAATTGTTCAGAATGTATGCATCTAAATAAAGCTACCTTTTGTTTAACTGATTAAGTGACTTGAATGAGGGTAAAACCAAGGTGCATAGCTGTACAATGGATTGGAGTATGATTTCATATTCACTCACAATGCCACTTTATATAGTTATCATTATTATTATAACATTGATGGCTTGTCTGCTACTAATATATCACAGATCTTTTAACAAATATTGGTGCTCATTATGGCTTCATCCAAATGGTAAATGTTGGCAATTTTAAAATGTATTTTACAATTCACAAAGCCTGTCACAAGAAATGTCAATGTTTTTAATTATTTGTTAAAAATATGCATAAAACACTTGCAAATCAAGTCTAGATACAAACCTGAATAGTTGGCAAGTGCACTTATGTATCTAAAGATATAACATTGTGTACATTTGAGAATTTTAGCTTTCAAAATGGTTAAATAAAACTGTCTCAGCTTCTTTCCAACAACAACTGTGATTCTAAAGTTACTTTCTGCGGGCGTAATCAGTATAATGAAAAATGTTTATTATAGTGCTGCAGAGCATGGTGGCACTACATATTTGAGCACTATTCCCATTTATTGTTTCTTGGCCTTTTGGTTGAGACCAAGCATCAGATCAAGCCCAAGATCAACTGCAATGCCTTTTCTTGTCAGCTTGGATCTTGTCTGCCTTCTTGTGGGAATGATGAATTGGATTCAATTTGAATTGTTTTATGGAGCAAGCAAGGATATGGATTAAGGAATTGCCCGCTCCACTCTTGGCTTTGTAACTTTAAGAGTGGAGTAAAAATTAAAAAACAATTCCCATCTACCACCCAAAGGTGGAATGTGATTAGGTCACCCAACCGTGCTCTGAGATACAATGTTACACAGGCCAGGGAAAATAGGGGGAAGCAAAGAAAACCATGCTGCCACAAAATATAAATAATGATGTTATAATTCTGTAAATGGAAATAAGGAAAACAAATAATTGTAAATCTATTAGATACTGCTAAGTTTTACCTCGAACATTTCTGCCATGCTGCATGGGAAAGTTTCCCAAAAAGACTTCCGAAGTTAGTTCCTCCATTCGCTTTTCGAAATGAAGCAAAATTTTCATCAGTTGGGAAAGGCACCTAAGCTGATGTGCCGTGAGACGCATGTTCCTTACCTCCTTAGTCTGCTCCTGTGGAGCTGGTCAAACAAAGTAAAGGATCAAAAATGTAAATTGGTAAATCACTACACTTAAGAATAAATACAACCTGAAAGTTAACAATGTTTCTGTGTGAACACTTAACACATATTCTAACAGAGACATTAACAAGGTTTTCGCGATTTAATCTTTTTATTAAAACAGTGGAAAGACAAATTTTATATGAATCTGTTAATATCACTGACAGAAACCTCTTGCCTCTTCCTTCTCCCTTCCTCATCTCCTCTTATGTATCAATAAATATTTGAAAATATCAGTGGGTATAGAGCAAGTGCAGGGAATTGGACCAAATACTTCCAGCTTTTGAGATATTACTGGCAGGATAGAATGAATGGTCTCCCTTTGTGCTGCAGTTTCTGAAAAAAACTGATTGTTAATGGAAAAGGGAGCATCGTAGTTTTGTCGCACAACTAGTAATCCCAAAGCCCAGAGAAATACTCCAGAAATGTAGGTTCAAATCTCACCAAGGTAGCTAGGAAACCTAAATTTAATTAACTAAATCTGGGATTAAGGACTGGATTTTACGGCCTTCTGCCAATAGTGCTTTCAGTGGGGAGGCACATAAAATATGATGGATGGCTAGCCCACACCCCCAGCCTGGTCACCATAATATGATAGGCAGGTGGGTGCTAAACGGGCAACCCGCCTGCCATTTTAAAATATATTTTAATGGGCTTGTTACCAAGCAAATTGATCTGAATATTATGTTGTCTACACCTAAAATATGAGAGTGAGAAGGCCGTTTTAAAACAACTGTAGAGAAGGTGGAAAGGAGGGTTGGGGAGGGGGACACATCATTCAGGGGATGGCCTGTGCATATCAGGTGCACCCTCCCCTCTCCAATCCTCTTTGTTCTTCCTCTGCTAGGCTTCCATCCAAAGCCCAAGTCTTAATTGTGTCCAGACACCATTGCTGTCTTCATCCCAGGTGAGTTATAAGGAGAGGCTGGATAGACTGGGACTTTTTTCCCTGGAGTGTAGGAGGCTTAGGGGTGATCTTATAGAGGTCTATAAAATAATGAGGGGCATAGATAGTCAACATCTTTTACCAAAGGTAGGGAAGTCTAAAACTAGAGGGCATAGGTTTAAGGTGAGAGATACAAAAGGGTCCAGAGGGGCAATCTTTTCATTCAGAGAGTGGTGTCTGGAATGAGCTGCCAGAGGTAGTAGTAGAGGCGGGTACAATTTTGTCTTTTAAAAAGAATTTCAACAGTTACATGGTAAGATGGGAATAGAGGGATATGGGTCAAATGCGGGCAATTGGTATTAGCTTAGTGGTAAAAACTGGGTGGCATGGACAAGTTGGGCCAAAGGGCCTGTTTCCATGCTGTGAACCTCTATGACTTACTTGCAACCTCAGCAGTGCCCACTACTCAGTGAGGGGAGGAGGATTTTATTTTACTCAAGAGCTGTTGGGATTTGGAATGTGCTACCTGGGAGAGTGGTAGAGATGGATGCCATAGGAAATTTCAAAAGAGAGTTGGTAACATGTTTGAAAGTAAATGAATTTAAAAAGGGCTATGGAGATAAGGCTGGAGAATGGGACTATCTGGGTAGCTCTTTCAGGAGCTGGTGCAGACACGATGGGCCAAATGTCCTCCTTCTGTGCTGTAATATTCTATGATTCTAAAGCTGCCAGCCCATCTGATTGGTCAGCAGCTCCCAAGGGTGGAACATCTTCCCACTCAGGGGCAGCAGTCCCATTCTCTGCTTGCTTAGCTCACCAGCAGCAGACGCTTGCAATGAGCCGGCTTTTTATTTTAGGTCATTCGGCTGGTGTCGGAATTTTACAAGGGTGGGGTGGAGGGCAGCAGTACATACTCTATACCCTGTCCCAGTTGCTCAATCTAGTCCACATGTTACTCCAGACCCACAGAAAGATGACCCTGCTAGTCCACCTGACACTAAGGGGCAATTTACTATGGCCAATCAATCTAACCCACACATCTTTGGACTGGAATATGCCAAAGGAACTCCCTTCCGAACAGCACGGTGGAGTACCTACACCTCATGGGCAGTAGAAGTTCTGGAAAGTGCTCATTATCATTTTCTCCCAGGCTTTAATTGCTAACCTTTCAAATGATGTTCACATCCCATCAAGGAATAAAAATAAATTCCATGCTCTTTTGACATTTTGCTCTTTTCGCCCACATAGCTTTCTGTCTGCCAAGTCTCGTGAGCCTCAGATTTAACTGTGGGGTTAGGCAAAAAGTCCCTATGACCTCATCAGTGAGAAATTTTGAAGATTTTAACACTGTAACCTTATTTCAGTATGATTGAGGAGCTATTCATCCAATCATGGACAAGTCAGTCAAATTATGAGGGCTCATTTGAGGTAATATAATACAGGGATGCACCTCTTAATGAACGCATTCCTTGAAGCCAGATTTCATTTCCTCCCTGATGCAATGTGGGAAATCTGAAAAATAAACTGAAGGGCTGCCCTCTGGTTTTCAGATGTCTGCCTAGAGGTCCTTAAGGACACAAATCATGGCAAGGTAGGAAGTCTTGCAGCCACCCTTCAGCAAAGAGATGGTTGAGCGGATTGATGTCAGCAGTATCAAACCCAGGTGCAGCCATTGGAATGGATGAAGTTCAATCACCTCAGAAAACAGAAAGAGTGAGTACAGCTCTTCATCTTCCACTTCTCTGAATAACACAACTGGATTTACACCTTTCATCCACTTTCTGTCACTCTCAACAGTTATCTCCCTCCATGATGTTCTTCAACTTACAATCATAAGGGCACACGGCAACACCTCTTTTTCGTATTCCAAATGCATACCTCTTTCTTTGCTCACTTAGCAGCACATCCTCATAGCATTGGCTCCTAATAGTGCTTTCATACTCTCGAACTCTTCCTGGCATTTCTTACTTACTTCACATTCCACATACTTGGCTTTACAATCAACATCCCCACAGCTTAATTCCATCATTTTTAGATGAAGATTTCTGCTCCTGTGTGTCTTCTCACAGGTCTCTTTCTGAATAGCTAAGTTGTACAGGAGACAACACACCACTGTGGTACAGGAGACTTTTTCTGAGGTATATTGTAGTGATCTCCTAAGCCTGACCATTTGTTTCAGCAGCCCCATGATGTGCACAATAATCCGTTCTGGATTCAGTTATACCTGCAGACATGGTGGGGTTTTACCGAGGGGTCACGAGGCATGTGTGAAGAAAATATTCCTTACCCCCAGCAACCATTCTGTCACTCTCCTGGAAGAGTCAAATATTGGTGGGATGGGGGAATATCACAGAAAAAAATGCAAAATGCTTGGGTACTTGCACAAACTTGTATGATCCTGTTCCTCTGATTGGTGACTAACTGGAAATTAATAATTGTAGCATATCCAATTCATTAAAGCTTCCGGCTGGTGTCCTCGTGTCTTGATTGCAACATTTGTGCAGCCAACTTGGTTTCAAAGGAAACCAGTCAATTTAGCAAATCCCTGAGTTTCTCTGTGTTGACTATTGTGGTCAATCGAGAGGGTGATCAACCCAGGCAAACTATATCAATGATCTGCTTATTGCAGCTGTATCTTGCAGATCAGGAAATGCGGTTAATGTTCCCTGTAGCAAATTTGAAGGGGTCAGTGGCAAAGACATTAAAGGGTGTGCTGATTTTGATAGCTATCACACAATCTAATATCCTGGTCCAACAGTAGATTATAGAAGTCTATAACATCTTGCCTGATACAAAAAAGTGAGTCTTAGCTTCATGCCCTGTGTGCTGTGAAAATACTTCTGAAATTCAACTTGAAGGTGGTTAGGCAGGTTGCAGCAGTGCAACTTGTAGATAATACATTGTATGACAGTGGTGGATAAAGTGCATGTTTAAGGTGATGCATGGGTTGCTGATCAAGCAGGCAGCTTTGTCTAAGATGGTGAGCTTCTTCAAAATTGTTCGAGCTGTTCTCATTCAGGTGAGTAGAAAGTATTTCAAAACACCAATTTTATTTGTTTATAAATGATGGACAGGCTTTAGGGAGTCAGGAGGCGAGTTAATTTCCACAGAATTACCACCTTCTGACCATTCTTGTAGCCACAGTATTCATACAGTTGGCTCAGTTAAGTTTCTGGTCAATGGTAACCCTTAGGATATAGATGGTGGGAAATTTGGCAATGGTAATTCTGTTGCATATCAACAAGAGATGGCTAGATTCTCTCGTATTGAAGATCGTCATTGCCTGACACTTGTGTGGCATAAATGCTACTTGCTAATCATCAGCCAAAACCTGATCATCCATGTCTTGCTGCATATGGGCACAAACTGCTTTACTATCTGAGGAATTGCGAATGGTACTGAACACTACCCAATCAACCAGCAAACATCCCCACTTCTGATTGATAAAGTAGTTGAAGATGATTGGACCTGCAACACTAACCTGAGAAGCATCTGTAGCGACATCCTGGGACTGAGGTGATGGATTTCCAACAACTGCAACCATCTTAGTTTGTGTGTACTAGATATGACTCCAACCAATGGAGAGTTTTACTTCTAATCCCCACTGAATTCAATTTTGCTAGGACTCCTTGATGCCACTGTCAAGGGCAGTCACTCTCATCTCACCTCTGGAATTCAGTTCATTTTTCACTGTTTGGACTAAAAGATCTGGAGCCGAGTGCCACGATGGAATCCAAACCAACAAAGCTGTTGCTGACTAAGGTTCGCTTGATAGCACTATCAAGGGCACCTTCTGTTACTTTTTTAAAAGCGGACGGATAGTACAATAATTAGCTAGATCAGATTTGCTTTTTGTAAACAGGACATACCTGGGCATTTTTCCACATTGTCTGGTGAATGCTAGAACTGCAGCTAGACACTTAAAAGTTTGAAAGTAGCAGCCTTTGACCCATTTGTGAGTTTATGCAATATACATCGAACATTGATCTGTTCTGAATAGCCATTATCCTGCAAGGATCGCTTTGATGCACTGTACTTCTGTGCCAAGTTTGCTTGGTGAAAAGATGGCTAGGAGCCCTATTTACAAAATTGCTAACAACACCAATCTCATTTATAGCTCTGTGTGCTTGCTAAGTCCCACATGTACAGGGACCCGTGAAGGCAGGCTTGCAAAGCTCAGAAGTATCTGGTGTGCCTCAAATTACCTGGAAAGGTAAAATATCTTAAAAATTTGAACAGCAAGTTAAGCAAGCCGTTTCACGTGACTATTATATAATGGCTATGTGTGAGTGGTATTTTCTACTAATAGGATGCTGCTGTCAGTCACAAGAACACAAGAAAGAGTAACAGGAGTGGATCAAAAGCCCATCAAACCTGTTCCACCATTCAGTGTGATCATGGTTGATCCTGGGCCTCAATATTTAGTTCTCTTTAACTCTGAAAAACGTTAAGACCAAATTAGCCATGTTCTTATTGAAGAGTGGAACAAGCTCGAAGAGCCAACTCTTGCTCCTAAGTTCTACATTCTTAGAATCCTTTCAGCGAAGCAATTTCTTCTCATCTCAGTCCTAAATGATTGCTCCTTTATCCTGAGAATGTGCTCCAATGTTTTAGATCCCCTAACCAATGGAAACAATCTCTCAGCACTTGCTCTATCAAGCCCTTTCAGAATCTTGTATGTTTCAACTTAGGAATTCATTTTGACTCTCCTCAGTTTCCCAGTCTGGCACTTACACTTCCAGAACTTGTTTTCTCTGCCAGCATTCCACTGCCCATCTTTTCCCCTAGTCTTCCCAGGCAGACCTGACTATTTTAATTCCTCATGCACTTAGACTTTTCATTCTGATCATGGGCCCCTCACACAATTCCTGCTTAGTGGCCCCAGATCAGGAGCATCATTAATTCCTAATAGCCTCTAACCTCCTTGTTCTGGCTGATGTTAGACACCCAAATGCCTACTCCAGTGCTTCAAATTGACCCTACTTTCTGTCTCAGCTTTCTAAACTGACTCTGCTTTTTCCCGATAGCAAACAGTGTCATGAAGCACACTGATGTTATCTGCGAGACTATCCCAACTTGAAACACCGGTTTGTGGTGGTGTATAGTTTTTTTAGGAATATTACGAGGAGTCACTTAAAACCCCAGTGTGGAACCAGTCCAGTCATTGTATAATAATTATTAGACATTTTAATAACTTAAAAGAAAAATACACATGAAAAGGACAATATTCGAAGACACTCAAGAACACAAATAACTAAACACACAAAACGTATCTAAAAATTTACCCTTTATTCCCAAAATATATCTATGATATCTAAACTCACTAGGCTTCCCTTTCCTAAATAATATCAAAATTAAATAAATCTATAAGTCAAATCCAGCTTATAGTTACTGCACAATACCGGGCTGATGATCAAGTCTGGGAAACATCTTTTCCTGGTCCAGTGAAAATATTTGAACTGCTTTTACAAAGGCTTCCTGCAATGACTTAGCTCTATGACTTAGATGCAACACTATAGCATCTGAGAAGTGAAACATGTTACAGGACCCTTTGGCTGTGAAATGAGTCTGCAATAGATGCAGGCCCATCATTGTCAAGTAAATGAAAGGAGCATGTCCAGCCTTCTGCTTCATCTTCATTCTCATCAATCACTTGAGTGCATAATTAGAGGAGCACCCAGTGAACGAGGCAGAGCTTAGTACCAGGATTTCAACGAGAGAGTTTGGATGGCCTTGGAACCAGCCCATAGATTGATCAGCAAAATGCTATTTAACATATTTCCCTACCACTGCATCAACTGTAGAACCTCATTGTGGTACTTTGCAGAAAACTCTAAAACCAGTGGTTAGAAATGCAAATGTAGCTGTGCTCTAATTTTCACCAACTCCTCTTACCATTTTGCCAGCATTATGCCAGCAGAGGCAAGTCTGTGTCAGGGATCCCTCTAGCCATTTAACAGCCCTACCGGTTTCAAGAGGCAGTAAGGAGTCTAACAACACCAGGTTAAAATCCAACAGGTTTATTTGGCAGCAAACGCCACTAGCTTTCGGAGTGCGGTTCCTTCGTCAGATGGAGTGGAAATCAGATTTCCACTCCATCTGACGAAGAAGCAGCGCTCCGAAAGCTAGTGGCGTTTGCTACCAAATAAGCCTGTTGGACTTTAACCTGGTGTTGTTAGACTCCTTACTGTGTTTACCCCAGTCCAACGCCGGCATTTCCACTTCAAGAGGCAGAGCAGAGTTCAAGTGCATATATCTATCTAGCAGCAAGGCAGGAATGGGAAAATGGACTCAAGAGTCTAAATTCACTTCAAAACGCAATCTGAAGAGACAAGACATAGAAAGGATGAATACAATTTTTTTATTGCAGTGAATGGTTTGATTTTACATTGATTAAATGTTATATGAAATGTATGCAATAATATATACATTATTAAATCATCATAAACATTAATGTATTTATCCTTCTGATTTGTTCTTAAAATGGGCAAAATTGGATCAATATAAACCAAATGTCAAGAATTAAAGTGAACATAAGTACAACTATACATATAGCAATTTTTAAACTTAAACAACAGTTTGTGTTGTAAAGTTGTATTTAAATAAACTATTTACAATTTATTTACTGACGTTACACATTGATACTTGAGAAGATATGGGAAAAATCTTATGGATATTCCCTATCACAAAGCCATCAGATGTTTTTGAACAATTCTCTTGTGATGATCTGAAGTTGGATCTATCTAAGTACATTTGGTAAAATCTGTCAGGTTAGGCAATAGCATAGGAGAATTGTTGCCAATACATGCAATTTTATTCTTTGTATAGTTGGACAATTCAAATTGGCAATTGAAGACTTGAGGATGAGTTGATAGAATGTATTTGAGGTAGTTTCTTGGAACAATATATTCTGGAAACAGTGAACAGGCTATTTTAGTTCTGCTAATGTGTAATGAGATAGGGTAAATGATATCACAATAATGTATCCTATAGGTGAGAGTGAATACAACATGATCGAATTTTATATTTAGCTTAAGCTCTTGGAGTATGAAACTAGTAGTTTTTTAACCCTAAATAAAGGCAAATACAAAATTACAAAAGCAAAGTTGGTTTCAGTGGACTGGGAAAGTAGGTTAAAAGGTAAGATGATAGATATACAGGCACTTAAGGAATTATTTCATAACTCTCAACAAAGACATATTACATTGAAAAAGAACCTATGAGACAAATGCACCATCTATGGCTAACTAAGCAAGTTAAGGATGGTATCAAATTGAAAGAGAAGGCATACAATGCTGCGTTATAGTCCTGATGATAGAAAACATTTTAGAAACCAACAAAGGTTTTTTCTACAACAGGGGAACTAGAATATGAGACTACACCAACAAGAAATATGAAAACGGACAGTAAAGAATTGCACAAGTAGATAAAAAGGAAGAGAGTAGCTAAAGTAAACATTGGTCCCTTAGAGTTTGAGACTGGAGAATTAACAATGGGAAATAAGAAAATTGTAGAAACTTTGAACAAGTTTTTTTTTCTGTCTTCATGTTAGAAGACACAAAAAGCATCCCAAGAACAGCAGAAAATCAAGGTGTAAAAAGAGAGAAGGAATTTAAAACAATCTCTATCACTAGAGAAAATGTCAAGGTAAACTAATGGAATCAAGGGCTGACAAATCCATTGGACTTGATCACTTGCATCCTAAGATCCTACAAGAAGTGTTGCAGAGGTAGTGGATGAAATAGTTGTAATCTTCTAAAATTCCCCAGATTCTGTAACGGTCCCAGTGGATTGGAAAATGATAATGCAACACCAAGGAAGGAGGCAGGCAACTAGTTAGTCTCACATATGTCATTGAAGCATTGAAAAAATGCAAAAACCCATTATTATGGAAGTAGGAACAGGCATATAGAAAATCCTAATGAAACCATGTTGACTCTGATTGTATGAAAGGAAAAAATGTTTGACTTTTTTGTTGAAAAGAGTTCTTTGCAGATGTAACAAGCAAGGTGGATAAAGGAGTAGCCTAAGTGTAGGGCGGAATTTACTGTTTTTTGCCGGCTGAGGCAAGAAAACCAGTGCATTGCTCACCAGCTACACAGCTGTTTTTTCTCGCCACATTATGTAGCAGACTGCAGAAAAACATCTGCAGATGTTGATGGGGTAGGGTTGGGAAAAGCTGCCAGCCCCACAAATCCCGAAATCAGGGCACCCTTTTTAAAGGACAAAAAACAAGGTAGTCCCCTCTCCTCCTCCACATGCACAAGGGAATCCTTCCTCCTACAGACACAGTGAACCCCCATCCCCCATGGACACGAGGAACCACGGCCCCAAATGGACATGGTGACACCCCCTCCTCCCCCATGGACATAGGGAAACCTTTCGGCAACAGATAACGGGAACCCTCCCAATGGACTCTCCAGAGAGTGTCCCGTTGGCACCCTGGAGCAGTGCCAGGGTCAGTGCCAGGATGCCAGGGCAGTGCCAGGCCAATGCCCAAGCTTGTCCCTCTCCCCGGGGTAGATGCTTATTTGTGCGCTGTTATCTATTTTGATTTACAAAAGGCTTTCAAAAAGGTGTCACATGAAAGGTTATCATAGAATCCCTGCAGTTCAGAAGGAGGCTATTCGGCCCATCGAGTCTGCACCAACCATAATCCCATCCAGGCCCTATCCCCATAACCCTACTTATTTAACCTACTAACCCCCCGACACTAAGGGGCAATTTAGCTTGACCAATCAACCTAACCCGCACATTTTTGGAGTGTGGGAGGAAACCGGAGCACCCAGAGGAAACCCACACAGACACAGGGAGAATGTGCAAACTCCAGCAAGCAGTGATCCAAGCTGGGAATCGAACCTGGTTCCCCGGCATTGTGAGGCAGCAGTGCTAACCACTGTGCCACCGTACCGCCCCTCTTGTATTACGTACAAAAGTTCATGGTGTTGGCAGTAATATACTAGCATGAATAAGGAATTGGCTTTTGAACAGGAAACTGAGCCTTGGGATAAATGAGTAACTTTTAGGTTGGCAAACTGTAACTAGTGGGGTGCTACAGGGATCAGTGTTGGGAACATTATTAATAATCTATATCAGTAACTTGGATAAAGGGATAGAGTATATTTGTATCCAAATTTGCTGATGGTACAAAGATCGGTAGGAAAGCACGTTATGAGGAAGACATAAAGTCTGCAAAGAGATTATTCATAGATTAATTGAGTGGGGAAAACATTGGCAGAGTGTGAGGTTATCCACTTTGGAAGGAATAATAGTAAAATGGACTATTATTTAAATGGTGGAAAATTACAACATGCTACTGTGCAGAGGGACCTGGGGGTCCTTGTGCATGAATCGCAAAAACTCAGTCTGCAGGTGCAGCAGGTGATCAAGAAGGCAAATGGAATGTTGGCCTTTATCGCGAAGGGGATGGAGTATAAAAGCAGGGAGGTCTTGCTGCAATTGTACAACGTACTGGTGAGGCCTACACTGGAGTACTGTGTGCAATTTTGGTCCCCTTATTTGCGGAAGGATGTATTGGCCTTGGAGGGAGTACAGAGAAGGTTCACCAGGTTGATACCGGAGATGAGGGGGTTAGCTTATGAGGAGAGATTGAGTAGATTGGACCTGTACTTGTTGGAGTTTAGAAGGCTGAGGGGAGATCTTATAGAGACATATAAGATAATGAAGGGGCTAGACAGGGTAGAGGCAGAGAGATTCTTTCCACTTAGAAAGGAAACAAGAACTAGAGGACACAGCCTCAAAATAAGGGGGAGTCAGTTTAGGACAGAGTTGAGGAGGAACTTCTTCTCTCAGAGGGTAGTGAATCTCTGGAATTCTCTGCCCATTGAAGCAGTGGAGGCTACTGTTTTAAAGATTTCCTCTTGTAACCAGCCTCCTTAACCCATGTGAGGGGTATTTAAATAGTTTTCAAAAACACTTATTTTTGCAATGGACATCCAAGCCATGATTGCAGCCCCAATGTCTGCTACTGCCATTTGGCAACCTTGTGCATTAATACAGAGTCTCTCAGAACTGGGGTTCAGGAATCCTTTGCATATGGTGGCTATGACCCCTCTCTATTCCCTCCTATGCAGCAAACCTTAGGAATATGAGCAATTCCATGCCTTCCAAAGTTCACAGCCAGATTGTCCCAGCCCCCTGCGCTGCTCAAATAGCCATGACGTGGAGATGCCGGCGTTGGACTGGATTGAACACAGTAAGAAGTCTCACAACACCAGGTTAAAGTCCAACAGGTTTATTTAATTTCCACTCCATCTGACGAAGGAGCAGCGCTCCAAAAGCTTATGGTATTTGCTACCAAATAAACCTGTTGGACTTTAACCTGGTGTTGTGAGACTTCTTACTCTGCTCAAATAGCGCAGTGGGCTGGGAGACATCACCAGGGGTCTTGAGCGGGACTCACAACTGGCTTCCAGCTGATGCACAGAGTGCCAAAGATTCATTCAGCTAATTACGCCCCAAAAAAAAACGGGCGGGGAAATCTCCCGTTTTCCCACCTGTTGGGCACTTTTATTTTGGGAGAATCCCGGCCCACAGGTTCTCCAATGTCAGGCCAGATCCCAAGCCCTGACCTAATATCCCACCCTTCTGGGGTTATAATGGGAATGCATCAGAATAGCGACAGATTTTCAACCCTGACATTTTGTGACTACCAGATTCTGCAATTTGAATGCATATATGAATTAACACATGCTGTACTGCACTGTAAAGGATATATGTGCTGATAAATTGCCTCCCACAATCTGAATATATTTAGTGGCACATCTTTGCATTAGATACACTAATTTGGGACAGACTTTACTATCCTATGATCACACTCCAGTTCTGAACCGCAAACAAATAGAAAAGTGAATGAATCAGCGATGCAGGTCAAAGAAGAAGGGTTTACTTAATTTGCTTGTGGCTACATAAATGGAATGATTTGATTTATTATTGTCATGTGTATTAGTATACAGTGAAAAGTATTGTTTCTAGCATGCTATAGAAAAAAAGCATACCGTACATAGTGAAGGAAAGGAGAGAGTGCAGAATGTAGCATTTCAGTCATAGCTAGGGCGTAGAGAAAGATCAACTTAACACGAGGTAGGTCCATTCAAAAGTCTGATGGCAGCAGGGAAGAAGTTGTTCTTGAGTCGGTTGGTACATGTCCTCAGACTTTTGTATATTTTTCCTGATGGAAGAAGGTGACTAGGTAGAAGAATGACTAGGTACAATAACATTATAAACTATCTGAATAGTAATGGAGTTTGAAATTAATTAATGAATGTCAATTCCAGTAGATTATCTATATAATTGCTCGCTGTCAATTGGATACTTCTTTTTCTAGCAACAACATTGTGAAACCTTGTAAAATGCCACTATTCATTGCTAAAATGGTGCTGCATTTCATACTATTAGTCGCTTTAAGGGCGCAACTTCTAACTGCTGTTAATTGACAAATTCTGAGCTCAATAACAGATCATTGTTTCTTCAAAATTTACTTGAAATTCTACCTTTCATTGTTGAATTCTTTAGGATTGCTTTTAACAACCAGCGAGTTTTGAATAAGCAGGGAAATGGAGCGAATGCAAAATGCATTGTAGGCCTAAATTTGATGCCTGGGGTATTTTAAATCCCAGGCATCATCTGCATGCCACCAATTAGCTGGCTGTCTGAAAGTGGCAGAAAGCAGCAGCTGGCTAGTTGGTGGGAGTGGAGTTTGTGCAGCTGGAGGGCACAGGCTAATACCAACGAACACACATTGGCAAGTCATAAGGACAGGGTTTCTCCTGCTCTTTCTAGCCCCAAGAAAGATTTGCAGCTAGCACAGAGGGCCTTTTCTTCCTTCCAACAGCTGCCAATCTGCCTTTACCTGAAGGGAGACATGGCAACTTCCATACTCACACTGGATCAAAATGCAATCAGGGTTCCAGTGACATGATGGAAGGCAATTTGCATAAATTTATGATGCCACTGACTGTTTCCGGAAGTCACCTCAGCCACTCAATTACAATTAGTAGTTAAATAGTGACCAAAGGGATTAGAACGGTTAAGGCAGATGACTCCTTTGAAGTCCATTCCCATCCTATGGAGTGGGTTAAAATTCCCAACCCATCAGTTAAGTTGTGATTGTGTTTCATGAAGATTGGATCAGTCGGTGCAAGTATAGCACAGACCTTCGTAAAACATTTCATCTTCAAAATCTTTGAAAATGTTGCTGATTGTCGTTCCCCCATCTCCCTGGAAAATCACTGCCAAATATTGTTCATGAATATGTTTGCTTTTGACTGAATTTTAGTGGGCTTAAATTTTTGTCTGGCCCTGATACATTCACCTACAGTTTTCAGGTAGTCTTGCATGTCTTTTTGGTCTCATGCATAAATATCTTTAATGGCTGGCAGCTACACATGTGCAACGCTTGATTCACAGAAGCAAATCTTTTAGTTTGACAATCAAAAGCAGTCTACTGAAACCAGAAGTATCTTTATTCTTTCATCACCATTTATACGCTATGAAAAGAGATTTCACCTGATAAATTGTCTTACCCAAAACACTAATTTACCATTTACTTTCAAGTGCTGACATCTTAAAAGTTTTTAATCCTTAATTTTACATTATCAATATTTTTAATTTACTTTTATCTCCAACAATTAAACTTTGCAATCCTACAGTCTCAATTAAGGCTAGTAAATGCAAATAAATGATTACAATGGGATTCAATCTCATGAATATCTGGGTGGGTGGGGGCCAATCTTCCAGCCCGTTGCACTGCTCCAGCAGCGCAGCGGGCCGGGAGACTCACATGGAGGCCGTGTAGCAGGTTTCCCATTGGGCCGAATGCGTCTGGGAGCCCAGCAATCGGGTGGTTGGGGCGGGGAGGGGGGGGGGATCACATGGCCAGCAATGCAGTGTCATGGGGCTGGCTAGCGATCGGGAGGCTGGCAATGTGAGGCTACTGCACATGCGCCGATCTCCGCTGTGTCAGATCAGCGTATGCGCAATGGCCTACTCAGCGTTATGCTGCCGGTCTCTCCAGCGGGAATAGGCCCTTTCCCCTGATTTTTAATGAGATTCACGCCAGTGCACTCTGCAGTGCACAGAGTGTGGGAGATTCATTTTGAAAAGCCCGCTGAATAAACCAGCAGGATTGACTGTGGTTTTTACACAAATTCAGCACTAAGAATTTTTTGGGGAGAATTCCACCCCTGGTCGGGGTCAGAAACTCCCAATCCAAAAACAGGCTGCCTCTGTGATGCATTATAGGATATATATAAGGTGTTACAATTGTGTAGTAATAATATAATAGGCCAAAATTCTCCCCAGAAAATTCTAAGTTTTGAATTTGTGGGAAAACTGGAGTAATTCACGCTGTTTTTTTCAGTTGGAGTTCACACTAGAATCTCCCACACTCTTTGCACTGCAGAAGCCACCAGTGTGAATATCATTAGATTTCCGGTGTCGGGGCCTACTCACATTGGAGAGGCTGAAATCAGCGGGCCTCTGCGCATGCGCATTGGCCCCAAAATATCTGCCTTTTGTTTGCTGGCCAGCTCAAACGCTGGCCAGCTGGGGACACCCACAGTGCTACCCTGCAACCCCTCCACATGGCCCAATTCGACCATTCCTGGGCCAGCCTTGAACCCTCCCCATCCCGCTCTGATCTCCAGCCCCCTCATCCCAGCAGTGACAATGTTCCCTGCAGACAGCTCCCCCCACTGACAGCCCCCCAGCCCCCTCGATCACATTGACAGAGAGTGGCAGTGGAACCCCCCCATCCACACCTATCGCCCCCCCAAGGCCCTGCCGCCAGCTGCCCCACCCCCCATAGGCCCCGCTCCCTCAGCACTGCCCAATGACCGGTGGGCAGTGCCAAGCTGCCCCAAATCATGGGCACTTTGCCCTTTGGGCAGTGCTAGGGGCCCCATGATGGCACTTCCAGGGTGCTCATGGCCAGGGGGCACCACTCCTCCACCCGACCCCGGGGGGGGGGGGGGGGGGGGGGGGGGGCCTGATTGCCCCCACTTCACTCCAGCGGGATGCTACTGTAATCCCCACTGGAGTGAAACACGCTGGCAGGGTGGGAAAGGCTAGTGGGCCCGAAGGATTCAGTCCCGGGCCAGCTAGTAGCGTTTAAATAGTATGTAAAATATCATTTAAATACTAACCCCACCTCCCAGCCGATTTCTGGCACCATGCAGATGCTGCCGGAAATCCGGGCCTGGGTGACACAAGCGCAGCTTGAATGCTCGCAAATCAGCCAACGCGTGGTTCTCCCAGCCCACTGCACTAAAAAATTACCGCAGCGGGAAGGGAGAATCACGGCCATAAATTTTAAGGGTAATTGTTCAGTGGTACATTTTTGCTTTCAAACCTTTAAATTGAGACAAAACGCCCTTTTCAAAATGGAGATACAGACAGATATCTTAATATCTTTCTGAGTTTGTTCAGAATTTGTCAGACTCTTATGTCCAGAACCAATCAATCACAGTCATTAAAATCTAAGACTGTCCACTGAATCTTCTAAATGTTTGAAGAGTCATTAGCTACATAAAGAAGCTACAGGAGACATGAAGGGACTTCAAATGATTTCAACGTAATTAACATTTCTCTGGTGAAACAATGCTCAATTGAAATTAAATAGCAACCATTTTGCTTTGGTTGCCCGCAAAAGGTATGAGTGCAGAACCCCCAAGAACTCAAGAGACATCATCAGAGAAGGTTCTCGGCCAAGAGAGAATAAAAAGGAAGTCTCCAGAAAATGTTCTGCTGAAAATAATCGAACCAATTTTCACATGCCATAACCACGAAACCATTAAGGAACAAGAAACCTTCTCTCTCCCAAAACCCGCTGACCCCACCTGAAAAGGCAGACACAGACAAATCCACCTCAGAAGCCAATGCAACTGATCAACATAATTCTTCGACAACCAATACTTCAGCTGCAGGCTAAGGAGTGAACTGAGTCTCATCTTTCTAAGTATCTTATATATATCCTTATCTGTATTTAGTTTGTAACTGTACTACTTTTACTTAACATATAAAATAGCATTTTTAAAAATAATTATCTAATCCTTTCTGCTTTAAAGGCTGGTTGATTTTAAATTGAATCATTCATAAATCAAAAGGGAGCTGTGTACATACACAAATTCTTACCTAATGAATCACTGAGGAAATACCTTTTTTTTATTCATTCGTGGGACATGGGTATCGCTGGCTGTCCAGCATTTATTGCTCATCCCTAGTTGCCTTTGGAGAGTAGTTGAAAGTCAACCACATTGCTGTGGCTCGGGAGTCACATACAGACCAGAGCAGGTAAGGATAGCAGATTTCCTTCCCTAAAGAACATTAGTGAACCATTAGTGAATCGGCTTTTTCGACAATTGACAATAGTTTCATGGTCATCAGCAGACTTTCTAAAACATTGAATTCAATTTCCACCATTTGTCTTGGTGGAATTCAAACCTGGGTCCCCTGAACATTGGTTGAGTTTCTGGATTAATAGTCCAGCGATAATACCACTCGGCCATTGCATCCCCATAAGACAATGTGGTCGTGACAAACATAACAGAGGAGGGAATCTGGAAATGGAGTTTCACAATGTTAATAAACAAGTACCTGAGTTTAAGACAAGAAAGTAGCATTTTTATAGCCAAAGATTGCATATGGCATTACATTTTTCTGGTTCAAAAACTACTTAAGAAACTTAAAAGCAAATAAATCTGCAGTAATCTTCATCTGTAGCGACCTGGGAATTTTCACAGTAACTTCATTGTAGAGTTAATGTAAGCCTACTTCTGACACTAATAAATAAACTTTATAATTTTATTTATTCTCTTTTTGCACTATTATTTAACACTGTCCACAGGTTGACAGTTTTAATCTGAAAGTTACAGAAAGAATTAAAATCATACAGATTCAAGTGATATTTTGATATTTCCATTTTTATAAATGATCTAGACAGTTTTGACCATACTAATGCCTTTCATGTTAATCTTAAACAAATATTGTTTACTGTGCTTGATTGATACTGAATAAGTTAAAGGAAAAAACCCCTCAACAGTTGTTATTAATTTCAACATTTTACTGGCACAAAGCTAAGTGCCATCTACAAAACAGAACAGATGCAGATGTTGAAAAAAAGTAAATAATCATTGTATGGCATGCTGCCAGATTCTAAGTAGATATATTAAACCCCAACTGAAGTACATTTCCCCAATGGATTATACTTATTGCCACTTCATTTCCTACGTACTTTATCTGCACTGTCGATCAGAGCACAGGGCTATTTTCAGTCTTTTGCTGACCCCTGAGGCCTAGCACTACCATAACAGCCATTAGTACAGGGAATTGTGTGTGTCTGACATGATCTGAAACCAATTATTATATATTTTCTTCAAACTGATACTCAAGTCTACTGGGAATCAGCAATCATGAAATAATTTACCTCCTGATTTAATTTTTCCTGCACAAATTAGTTGTACACTGTGCCGGCTGTACACAGCTGCATGTGACACATTTCTGCCTTATCAAGATTGCACTTCAAATCTTGAAAGAGAAGAAATGGATAGGCCAGGGGAATCCTGCTGCCTTTTGTGTTCTAAAAATCTATGAACAATTTGATCTGATACACTTACCACAATCATTCTCTGTAGATGAAAAATAATAAAAGAATGCTCAATACTGCAAGGAAAAATAAATGAATGACACATTCAGAAATTTAAGACCTGTCTGTCTTTGCATATTACATAATGCTGTTTTTGGACTTTAAGAGCATCTATCAGAATCCAAACAACCAAGATTGGTTCCTCCACCTTTCAAAACTACTACCATCAACTCGAGCTTAAAAAGCCCTTCCTCAGCAGGACCAATTGCTTCCAATTATCATGCCATTTACAATTTTACTTGAAAATTTGAGAATGCATTGCCACTAAACTTAACGTCCATATCTCCAGTTTGAGGCTTATTAACCTGTCTTCGAGTCACACCCAAAGTCACCACTAACATTCAGTTTCTGTGGAGCTCTGTCCTCATCTAATACTTCATGGTCTACTAATTGGTCAATCACCCTCCTAGTATCAATCATCCTCCTGAACCTCCTCTCCTACATAGTTTGCCGCTTAGCCTTTATATGATTCTATTCCAACATGTTCTACCTAACACAATCATATATCCTTGAGGAGGGACTGAATGGTTCCCCCTTTTCTCTCTCTTTGTTTGACCACAACATAAAAAGATCTTCCGTTGCCTCCGTTTCCATGCTCATTTCTTTGAGCAGGAATCTTTCCCCTTTCACTTGCCTCCAGTATTCTCCCTCTACCTGGATCCGACCCCTCTGACCTCCTCCCTGTTCTTGATCTTTTTATTGAGAACTGTCACTGAGACCTTGGCTGTCTCAATTTCTCTGCCCCTCTCTCCCACTCTAACCTGTCTCCCTCTGAACTTCCTGCACGCCCGTCACGAGGGGTCATGGGCTCAAGGTGAGAGGGACGAAGTATAACTCAGATATTAGAGGGATGTTTTTTACACAGAGGGTGGTGGGGGCCTGGAATGCACTGCCAAGTAGGGTGGTGGAGGCAGGCACGCTGACATTGTTTAAGACTTACCTGGATAGTCACATGAGCAGCCTGGGAATGGAGGGATACAAACGATTGGTCTAGTTGGACCAAGGAGCGGCACAGGCTTGGAGGGCCGAAGGGCCTGTTTCCTGTGCTGTACTGTTCTTTGTTCTTTGTCCTTCTTCTAAGTCCAACCCTGATCTTGTGACCAAACCTGCTAAACAGTTGTTTTAACATTGTTAACTCACATACTGACCTCCACTGCAAAGAGGCTGAGCGCCAACTCTCAGGCACTTCTCTTCCTATCTCCCCCTGGACCATAACTTCACCACCGAACATTAAGCCACTATTTCCAAGATGGTCACTGACCACTTCGCGTCTGGTGATCTTCCCTCTGCAGCCTCCAAACTCATAGTCCCCAAACCTGCACAGGCTGCTTCTACCCAAAATCCACAATCAGGACTGCCCTGGTAGACCCATCAGATCAGCTTTTTCCTGCCCATGGAACACATTGCTTCCCATCTTGAACACATCTTCTCTTCACTTGTCAGTCTCTTCCCACCGACATTCGTGATTCATCTGATGCCACACATCATATCAACAATTTCCAGTTCCCTAACCACGTCATCTTCACTATGGATGTCCAATATCTCTACACCTCCACCCCCCCCCCCCCTCCCCTCCACCTAACCAGGACAGTCTGAGGATTTTCCTCTTCTTCCTTGAGCAGAGGATTGGCTTGTCACTCGACCTCACTTTCCAACCGCCCGGTGACCGATATATGGTGATGGCTAATGTATGGCTGGGAATTGCTTTCTCATCCAAATTATGATGTCTGTTGATTTGTCTGCTCCCAGTTGAGTACTGAAGTTACTGTGAAAATCCCCTAGTCGCCACACTCCGGCGCCTGTGAAGGAGAATTTAGTATAGCCAATGCACCTAACCAACACGTCTTTTGGAATGTGAGAGGAAACCGGAGCACCCGAAGGAAAGCCACGCAGGCAAGGGGAGAACGTACAAACTCCGCACAGACAGAAGTGACCCAAGCCAGGAATCGAACCCAGGTCCTTGACGCCGTGATGCAGCCATGCTAACCACTGTGCCACCGTGCCGCCCTAAGAGACTATGGTAATGCTCAGTTTAATGCATGAAGGTACAGTACAAATTCTAGTGATAAAAATCCACATCCACCATTACAGTGCACGGGCTTCAAGCAACGTTCCTTTCTTGAAAGAAATCATGTTAGGAAATAAATTGATTACAAGTAAAATTTGATGGCAATAGGACCAATTAACTTTGTATTTAGTTTTTGTGTCTAGGAATCTAATGACCAGAAATTTCACATGGACCATGCCCAAGCTGTAGAAACTACTGAAGTAATTCCCTCTTGTCCAAAGTAGGGAAAATCCTGACATGCATTGTTATGGCTGAGAGGATCCTCCTAGAGACACGAGTGGCTTTAGACGTACAGCAGCAAGTGACAGCAAAGACCTCCGCAAGTCAACAAAATTCTTAGCAGTTGTCAGCACACTCCTGGACTGCTGTGAAACTTGTACTGGGTATCAGTGACACATAACAGTGCAAGAGAAATTACACTAGTAAAGTCTCTGCCACATCCTCCAGATTCATTGAGAGGAACATTGAACAAACGTCATTCTTGAACCCAGCCTCACAAGCAGTCAGGCAAAACACCTGCAAAATCAACTTCAATGGGCTGGACACCGTGTCTAGATGGCTGAAAATCAACTCCCACACAGGTCCTGATCTCTCTATTCTCAAGTGGCAAATGTTCCAGAGGACGACAAAGAAAACACTTCAAATACTGTGAAGCTCTCCTTAAGGCATGGAAACATTGACATTAATGAGGGGCTGAGGACGCTGCAATCAATCATTCCAAATGGTGATAACCTGACCATTTAGATGCATCTGCATCATACTTTAAGTCATAACACTTTAATGATGAGGCAGAGCAGTGGGGGAGAAGGAAAGAAAAGAAAGCAAATCCTGCACTCTGGATCCCATTCCTTGTGGAACATGTTCCCAAAAATCGGTAGGATAAGTCTCAATCTGTTCAGACTCAAGGCAGAAACTTATGATCCTTGAATCGAGGGACATCTAATAATTGGATTCAAAAATAAAGTCATCAAAGGCAAAAGAATTTTAAGTGAGCCTTTTCCTAAATATCACCTTTTGTGTATATTACCTTGGCCAAACACAGCAAGAATACATACAAAATGTTATGCTACATTTAATGTTTCAAGCAAACATTTTCTTTATGGTCAACACCAAAAGCCATTCTCATTTTCCTGACTCTCCACATTACCAGCTGTTGCGCAACTAAAAAAAGTATTTCCTGATTTGGTGAGCACAGAAAACCTGGTTCAAGCATTTAATTTATTAGATATACCATGAGCCTTTTCATAATCACCAAGACCTTTGGAAGCAACAAATGAACTGCTAATAGACAATGCTTTAAGTCAGGGATGGGAAATCTTTTCTTGGGACCCTGTGCGAGAACCTCTCCGGCTATGTCGAGGGCATCCTGAAACCCATTGTACAAAGAACCCCCAGCTTTTGTCGCGACACGACGGACTTCCTACAGAAACTCGGCACACATGGAGCAGTTGAACCAGGAGCGCTCCTTGTCACAATGGATGTCTCGGCACTCTACACCAGCATCCCCCATGACGATGGCATTGCTGCAACGGCCTCAGTGCTCAGCGCCAACAACTGCCAGTTTCCAGATGCAATTTTACATCTCATCCGCTTCATCCTGGACCACAATATCTTCACCTTCAACAACCAGTTCTTCATCCAGACACACGGAACAGCCATGGGGACCAAATTCGCACCTCAATATGCCAACATCTTCATGCACAGGTTCGAACAAGACTTCTTCACCGCACGGGACCTTCAACCGATGCTATACACTCGATACATCGGTGACATTTTCTTCCTTTGGACTCATGGTGAACAATCACTGAAACAACTCTATGATGACATCAACAAGTTCCATCCCACCATCAGGCTCACCATAGACTATTCTCCGGAATCGGTTGCATTCTTGGACACACGCATCTCCATTAAGGATGGTCACCTCAGCACCTCACTGTACCGCAAGCCCACGGATAACCTCACGATGCTCCACTTCTCCAGCTTCCACCCTAAACACGTTAAAGAAGCCATCCCCTACGGACAAAACCTCCGTATACACAGGATCTGCTCGGATGAGGAGGATCGCAACAGACACCTCCAGACGCTGAAAGATGCCCTCATAAGAACAGGATATGGCGCTCGACTCATTGATCAACAGTTCCAACGCACCACAGCGAAAAACCGCACCGACCTCCTCAGAAGACAAACACGGGACACAGTGGACAGAGTACCCTTCGTTGTCCAGTACTTCCCCGGAGTGGAGAAGCTACGGCATCTCCTCCGGAGCCTTCAACATGTCATTGATGAAGACGAACATCTCGCCAAGGCCATCCCCACACCCCCACTTCTTGCCTTCAAACAACCGCACAACCTCAAACAGACCATTGTCCGCAGCAAACTACCCAGCCTTCAGGAGAACAGTGACCATGACACCACACAACCCTGCCACAGCAACCTCTGCAAGACGTGCCGGATCATCGACACAGATGCCATCATCTCACGTGAGAACACCATCCACCAGGTACACGGTACATACTCTTGCAATTCGGCCAACGTTGTCTACCTGATACGCTGCAAGAAAGGATGTCCCGAGGCATGGTACATTGGGGAAACTATGCAGACGCTGCGACAACGGATGAATGAACACCGCTCGACAATCACCAGGCAGGACTGTTCTCTTCCTGTTGGGGAGCACTTCAGCGGTCACGGGCATTCGGCCTGATATTTGGGTAAGCGTTCTCCAAGGCGGCCTTCACGACACACGACAGCGCAGAGTCGCTGAGCAGAAACTGATAGCCAAGTTCCGCACACACGAGGACGGCCTCAACCGGGATATTGGGTTCATGTCACACTATTTGTAACTCCCAAAGTTGCGTGGACCTGCAGAGTTTCACTGGCTGTCTTGTCTGGAGTCAATACACATCTTTTTAGCCTGTCTTGATGCTCTCTCCATTCACATTGTTTTGTTTCTTAAAGACTTGATTAGTTGTAAGTATTCGCATTCCAACCATTATTCATGTAAATTGAGTCTGTGTCTTTATAAGCTCTATTTGTGAACAGAATTCCCACTCACCTGAAGAAGGGGCTTAGAGCTCCGAAAGCTTGTGTGGCTTTTGCTACCAAATAAACCTGTTGGACTTTAACCTGGTGTTGTTAAACTTCTTACTGTGTTTACCCCAGTCCAACGCCGGCATCTCCACATCAAATCTTTTCTTATCAAGGACCACACACACACAGACAAAATCTGTTTGTGGGCCACACAAACATAAAAACCAACTTCAATCACCATAGTCAGATTCCAGGTCTTTCAATAACTCCTTAAACTGGTGGCTGTTTAACCTTCTACTTTTAACGAAATTAATGCTTGATACTACTGTTGACATTACGTTGCTCAGTCGCATGGACTGTGTGCACAGATTCTCTGATGAATGATGCAGTGACATACAATCAACTTACTTGAATCAAGGTTGAGGAGATTCATTTCTTCCTGGATTAAAGCAACTGAATTACTTTTGAGATCCAACCATAGCTGGACAACAATCGGTGGTAAGAACACTTATTTTTTTCTTTTATTTACACTTTTATTTTTTTACTGCTGATGTAACTATCTCAAACATATCTTCACCTTTGGTGGTGTCAGGCATTGCTACTGAAGCAAGCAAGTCTTCTCAAATCCCAAAATTTGCTGTGATTCCACACAGAAAAAAAACACCAGTTATTTGTTATGTCTGTTGTTTCATCAATAGCCAGACAGCAAAACTTGAAATCAGGCGCTGAATCTTTCAGACTTTTCAATGTCTTGACCCATATCGTTAATAAGCTCACACTCTCAAATAATTAAGATTTTCACTGGAGCCTGTAAAGCTGCAATTGCAACAATGTCCACTCACACGTTCCTTCAGTCTTCATATTTGACGTGCTTCATGCGGTAGTGTTTTCCTACATTGGTTTTTCTCATAAAAGAAACTGCTTCTCCACAAATCAGGCACACAGGTTTGCTTTTCACCTCCACACAAAAAAAGGACACAACACATAGACTTTCTTCTTTTGTTTGAAATAGCCACATTTTTCTTTACTATACTTCGAACAGAGCAGCGGATTTTGCACTGAATTTGTTTTGGAACTGTGAGAACAGCACATGCAACAAATCCTCAAACACATATATTGTGTGGGAACAGAGCATTCCATACTAAATATCAAGACAAAATAGCTGGAGGGAAGTGGCACGTTTAGGAAATTCCACCTAAACATTACCTCTCGTAATGAGGATTGCACATTACTCCTGACAGACTACTCTCAAGCTCCCCGAGGAATCTGCACTAGTCTCAATCCTGCCGATTTTTGCTCCATCAAAGGGGGATACGGCATGCCTTCCACAATTATGCAGAAATCAACCATCTGTGATCAATAGCTCCTAACATCCCAATTGTGCTGTTCGAGAGAAGCAGAGCCAAAAAATGAACTCAGTAACCATGAGGCTGAGTTTTGTTGCATCTGGCAAGCAGGAGTTGCTTCTAAAATGGCAGGAGGTGCATACAGAATGGACAGTCTTCATTGACCAGAGTTTGTTACTGTGTTACCTTCAACCGCTCAAAGGCAGGAGTTCGAGCAGCGTCTGCCCATTTGGACTTTTGCATTCTGGTTTTCTTTGGTCTTCAAGACTTAAGAGCCAAAAAGTGGCTGGGCCGGATTTTGACAGCTCTCGGTAGCTGGACTGAGAAATGCGAGGCCTAAAATAGTGGAGACATATGCATCATATACACACAATTTTAAAAAAATATCATTGCAGGTCAAATGAAGAAGTGCAATGGGCTGGATCCAGCCTCCAGGCCTAGGATTCCCCATCCCTGGTTTAAGCTACAAACTACAGAATAGATCTGATAAAAACAATTGTTAAGCAGCTGTTAAGGGAATGCAGCAGTGTGCATTACATTTGCACAAACTTTAACTCATACTTTCCTCTCAATTAAAAAAAACAGATGTTTGCTAATCTAGAGATATATCTGTGCCGTATTATTTACATTGGGTTTACTCTGACCTATGGGTCTCCATCCATCAAAAAAATAAAGAAATAAAAGAAAACAGAATGTATCTCACTAAGTCAAAGAGATCTACTGAATAAACATACTTAAATAAATAATCTTTGCTGAATAGCGGTCAGATAAAGACCATTTGACATCTCACTGCAAATTCTTTGGCCTTGACAGACTAATCAGAGAGAAAAACAACAAATTACCAGGGAAAATTCTCAACCAAAGGATGCTGTAAAATAGCATAGCCAGTATCTCATTGGACAAGTCATCCATAGAAATGGAAGAATGGTGGACACATGGACTGGAATTTTATGCTGCCCCAGGGGTGGGATTGCAGGTGGGAAATTACATAAAATTGGTCAGCAGCCCCATGCCCTTTGCCTGCATGGGCACATTTTACCTGCAAGAAAGGACTTGCGGGTAGCCTGCTTGGATACATTGAGGCCCCCAAGTGAACAACTAATGCCCATAAGGTCTTCCGAATTCTCCCAACTCTGCTCACCCCAGGTTTCTCCTTACCCACTCCCCATCCCCTCAACCCCCACCCTTCCCCCTCCGAGATTTTCCCTTACCCCACTGCCCCATCCTCTCTTTCCTCAAGGAACTCGGCTTCCCAAATCCTTGTTGGTGCCTGCTAACTTGCTCCTATCAAAGTCCCCTTCTCTGCAGTTCTTTTAGTGGCCACCACTTGCTGGCACTATTGAGACAAGAGCTACTTGACCGGCTGGCAACTCTTGAAAGTGAGTAGCTTATGAGAAGAGGTTCCACAGACCAGTCAAGCAATAATCTGACAGAATAATATATTTCAGCCAATGTTAAAGACTCCTCTATCACATTTCTGGGTATATCCTATCCAACCTGTAGGACATACCAGAGGTGACAGTGCAGATCAATGCATTAAGAAGGAGTAGCCCTGGGAGTCGTGTGCTTCAACTCTGCACCCACAAAGTCTCATTCTCTCAAGTCAAATATGGGTGAATAAACTTCCTGCTCATTACAATCTACAGCCTTCCCTCAACTGATTAATCAGTACTCCATGTTGAAAACTACTTGGAAGAAGGACAAAGGCACAGAAGGTACTCTGAGCAGGGGAATTCAATGAAAGAACTGGCTGACTCCTGAAGATGCAACTGCCAGACTGATCTTGCAGCAGGTGTTAAGAGAACTAGTGCAAAGAAAAAATTTATCTGACCTCGTCTTTGCCGAGCTACCTGTTGAAGATGCATCTGTGCACTAGACTATTAATATGAATGACCACCACACAAACTTTGAGGAGAAGCCATCTCAACTTTACACTTGAGGACAACCTCCTTCATATTATGTGGCATTACTGCCATGCTAACTGGGATAGATTCAGAATAAGATCTAGCAGATGTAGCAAATCAAAACTGGGCACTCTTAAGGACAAGTGGGTCATTGGAAGCAGCAGAATTGTCTTCTATCTCAATCTGTAAATGTACATGATCTAACCCACACGATACCAACTCCGAATAAAAAAAAGACTTGCATTTGGTTAGCACCTTTCATGACCATCAGATAGCCCAAATAACTTTACAGCCATTGAAGTACTTTTTAAAAATGAAATTCTACTCAGTTATAATGTAGGAAACAAGCTTGCCAATTTGCATACAGCCAGCTCTAACAAACAGTAATGCAATCATGACTAGATAATCTGTTTCTGTGATTTTTACTGAAGATTAAATATTGGTCAAGACACTTCGTTGCTCTTTGAAAATAGCGCTGTGGGATCTTTGATATCCACCTCACGGGGTCAAATAGTACCTTGGTTTAATGTCTCATCCAAAAGACAGCATCTCCAACAGTGCAGCACTCCATCAATACCTCACAGGAGTGACATCCTTGATCTTTGTGCTGATGTCCTGGCATGGGGTTTAAACCAACAATCTTCTGTCACAGAGTTGAATCCTACCAACTGAGCAACAGCTGATAGCTTTCTTTAAAACCCTGGTTCAATGAGGAGAATGAAGTGCATAGCAGAAACCGTGCCAGGCATACCTAAAAGTAAGCAGCCAACTGGTAAAGCAACATGCTTGACAAACAGCTGAAGTACAGGTTAAACAATGCCGCAACCAGCAAATTCTAACAAATTTTTACAATCCCCATTCAGATCACGAATAGAGGTGGACAATCTTACTTTCTACTGATCTTCCTTTTGCCCAGGCCAACATACAAATTAAAAAATTGACATTAATTGCTATTCATATGTCTGACTGGGATATTAGAGATTCGCCATGCATGTATTTTAATGCAATTCACAGGAGCAGAACCTGCAACGAGCAAGTCAGGGAGATCTGAAAGTCACCACTCACTGTGTGGAAATGGAGAGAAATCGCTACGTCTTCTGCAGCTACTTCAGGTTACAGTTACAAAAGGTACAGGATTCGTGCTTCAGATTCCTCAAGGTGGAACCATTTTACACTGACAGCAGCAGCAGAGTTGGAGGGAATAATCACCTGATAGTTAGCTCAGAGTCCAGTCCTTTGTGTTTTGTGGATTTGCTTGGTGTGTGCTGAGCCAATGACTGAATATTATGAGGTGAATATGTTTCCACTCATTCACAGGAGGTTCTGAATTGAATCTTTATTTGGGCTTTTGATAAGGGGAAAGTTGAAATTAACATTATTAACAGCAGTCTCTGACCATAAGAGGCAACAGTGAGCAGATCACTGAGCCCTGCACATACACTTGGTGCCAAGTGCCCTGTATATACGTGCTTTTGTTGTGAATTCACCTGATGCCAGCTTCTTTCACTTTCAAGTAAGACAAGAGGATTGTGAACATGTTATAAGAAAAAAGACGGCCAGACACTAACAAGCAGTGTACCTACTGACTAGATCTCACATCGGAGGCAGGAGAGAGCCGCTCTGGAGAGTCCATAACAGGACAGAGTAGTGCTACTGTTAGCTCTGTACAGAGCACCAAGTCCTCCAGTAAACAGCCTACAAAGAATAAACTAAAATCAGGAAAAAAACTGTAAAGGTTTCTTGAGGTATGGTTTTGTTAATTGTGATGTGGAGATGCCGGCGTTGGACTGGGGTAAGCACGTAAGAAGTCTCACCACACCAGGTTAATGTCCAACAGGTTTATTTGGTAGCACAAGCCACAAGCTTTCGGAGCACTGCTCCTTCACCAGGTGAGTGGGAGTTGTGTTCACAAACTGGGCATATAAAGACACAAACTCAATTTACAAGATAATGGTTGGAATGCAAGTTTTTACAGGTAATCAAGTCTTAAAGGTACAGACAATGTGAGTGGAGAGAGGGTTAAGCACAGGTTAAAGAAATGTGTATTGTCTCCAGCCAGGACAGTTAGTGAGATTTTGCAAGCCCAGGCAAGTCGTGGGGGTTACAGATAGTGTGACATGAACCCAAGATCACGGTTGAGGCCGTCCTCATGTGTGCAGAATTTGGCTATCAGTTTCTGCTCAGTGATTCTGCGTTGTCGTGTGTTGTAAAGGCCGCCTTGGATAACGCTTACCCGAAGATCAGAGGCTGAATGCCCGTGACTGCTGAAGTGTTCCCCAACAGGAAGAGATCACTCATGCCTGGTGATTGTCGAGCGGCGTTCATTCATCCGTTGTTGTAGCGTCTGCATCGTCTCCCCAATGTACCATGCCTCGGGACATCCTTTCCTGCAGCGTATTCCTCGGAGCGGAGAAGCTACAACATCTTCTCCGGAGCCTTCAACATGTTATCGATGAAGATGAACATCTCACCAAGGCCATCCCCACACCCCCACTTCTTGCCTTCAAACAACCGCACAACCTCAAACAGACCATTGTCCGCAGCAAACTACTCAACCTTCAGGAGAACAATGACCACAACACCACACAATCCTGCCACAGCAACCTCTGCAAGACGTGCCGGATCATCGACACAGGTGCCATCATCTCACGTGAGAAGATCATCCACCAGGTACATGGTACATACTCTTGCAACTCGGCCAACGTTGTCTACCTGATACACTGCAGGAAAGGATATCCCAAGGCATGGTACATTGGCAAGACCAATGCAGAATCGACAACGCAGATTCACTGAGCAGAAACTGATAGCCAAGTTCCTCACACATGAGGACGGCCTCAACCAGGAACTTGGGTTCATGTCACACTATCTGTAACAACCACAACTTGCCTGGGCTTGCAAAATCTCACTAACTGTCCTGGCTGGAGACAATACACATCTCTTTAACCTGTGCTTAACACTCTTTCCACTCGCATTGTCTGTCCCTTTAAGACTTGATTACCTGTAAAGACTCGCATTCCAACCATTATCTTGTAAATTGAGTTTGTGTTTTTATATGCCCTGTTTGTGAACACAACACCCACTCACCTGATGAAGGAGCAGCGCTCCGAAAGCTTGTGGCTTGTGCTACCAAATAAACCTGTTGGACTTTAACCTGCTGTTGTGAGACTTCTTACTTTGTTAATTGTGCCATTGAAAGATTGATAAGTGCAAGTAAAAAGCCAAAACTACTAGATGTTCCCCACACTGTTATGGCACATAGAATTAAACAGTATAGTAAGGGAATTGTTAATAGACTGACATATCTGACTGCACTGATCAACAGTTTCGGCTGCTACTTTCCAGAGAAGTTTCAGATTTTGAAAAAGAGATGGGTGAAAAATCCCTTTGAGTTTGAGACTCCAGAGTCACTCATCAACTTACAGCTGACTCCAAATGAGAAGACTAAGCTGCAGCACCTGACCTGTGACAGCATGTTCAAAACATGCCACAAATCCATGATCTTATCAGCATTTGGGATTAGCATCTCCCAGAAGTAACCAGTGCTGAGTAAAACTATCATTTTGTCACTATTGCTCTTCGCAATGACATGTGCGAGGTGGGATTTTCTGTTCTCACAAAGGTGAAGACTGCACAAAGGAACTGGCTGAACTCTGCATCTGATATGTGCATTGCCCTCTCATTCTGTGAACCTGATTGGAGTGAGATCGTGAGGACCAAGCAAGTTCACCTGTCACACTGAAGGAAAGTGAACATGGCATGGGTCCCGAACACAGTAAGGAGTCTAACAACACCAGGTCAAAGTCCAACAGGTTTATTTGGTAGCAAACGCCACTAGCTTTCGGAGCGCTGCTCCTTCATCAGGTGAGTGGGAGATCTGCTCATCAACAGCAAACAGGGCATACAAAGACACAAACTCAATTTACAGAATAATGAATAATGATTGGAATCCGAGTCTTTACAGCTAATCAAGTCTTAAAGGTACAGACAATGTGAGTGGAGAGAGCATTAGCACAGGTTAAAGAGATATCTATTGTCTCCAGACAGGACAGCCAGTGAGACTTTGCAAGTCCAGGCAAGTTGTGGGGGTTACAGATAGTGTGACATGAACCCAAGATCCCGGTTGAGGCCGTCTTCATGTGTGCAGAACCTGGCTATCAGTCTCTGCTCAGTGACTCTGCGCTGTCGTGTGTCGTGAAGGCTGCCTTGGAGAATGCTTATCCGAATATCAGAGGCCGAATGCCCGTGACCGCTGAAGTGCTCCCCAACAGGAAGAGAACAGTCTTGCCTCCACATCATGGGTCCCGAAAGTCAGCCAGTTGGCAAAAGTGGGTTCCAGGAAAATACATTTGAAAAACACTTCTGGAGCATAGCATATAGAGAACATATTATAGGAATACTGGAAATAATTGGTAGTTGTTTGAAAAAAAAAGGCGACCAGGACAAGAATTACATATTTTGAACCTTTGAATAGTTTAATCTACCTGCAGATTGTGGTTTCTCCGCAATGAAGAGTGCAACGTTTCACAGACAGAATAGATGCTCCATTATTACCAGCACTATTACCAGCACTGTGTGTGATCATCCCATCATTAGGTTAGACGATTGAATCTGTGTCTGAGCAATTCGCTCCTAAATCTAGTTGTGTGACCATCAGCGTTACAATGAGAGCTTCTGAGATGCCACAGCAATTATGTAGCAACAAGCAAAAGTGTTCCCAAAACCCTCTTAAATGGCATATCATTGGAAAATTAAAATTTCTGTTTGTTATTTTTAATTGTTTAATGTATTAAATGTATTCAGATAATAATACTCCTTTTAAACTGAAGCAGATTTATCATTTAAATATATCTTTGCATTTTCCCAAAACATTCAATAGGATTATTTTATAAACCTGATCATAGAATGGCTTAAGAAAGTTAGTGCTCATTGAAATCACATCCTAAAATGCTTGCTTTTAAACAAAGTTAATCTTTCCTTTAGATAAAATTTGGATGCATTACACGGAAAATGAAAGGGAAGAGAGTTACAAGTGGACTTTGGCGTTCAGCCAGTCACTTAAACCACAACTTCTCCTATATATTATATATTTCTATGTACTTAAATTCGGAAACTATCAGCAATTTGAACCATTTACAGCTCTCTAGGGTGGTTTTTGATAGGGTTAATAATCACACAAATTTAAAAATCACATAAGCTGCTATGAGATAAAACAGAGGTCTTTATAAAAGTCTTCACAGATAAGCATCAAGGCCTTTAGTCTGAGAGAATTCATTAAATCAGACAACTGGATATGGGAGGAAGAATGATATACCCAGACACAAACTGGGATATCAATGATAACTTGTAACAATGATGAACTAGGTCAGCTCACGTGATTAAGTTTTCATGCTGATTGGATATTATAATTAAGCAGGTGTGTAATGATTGTGTGATTGGTTTTAATATCTGTACCTTATGATGTAACCCCAATAAATACTATGAATGGATAGAGATAACTCCTATACCTTAATTGGTATATGCTAATAACTTGTAATCACATTTGAAACTATAACTTCGTCTATTCTTGAATTCTGGACTCTGGCTAGTTACAGGCTCTCTGATCTGTGACTTTCCAGTGTCCTCGCTATACACCTTGAATTAAAAACAGCTGTTTAAGAGAACTCCGTGACTTGGTCTGGTTACTCGAAGAGTACAAGTTTGTGATCAATTAAAAGGCTGAACATCAAAACCCGCAACAATTCTGGAAAAGCTATCAGTAAATCTCACATTTGTATTTATAGTGTTTCATCACTTGGAAATGTATTCAAGTTGAATAAACTAAATTATATCTAAATTGTAGTCAACTATTACATTAACAATTGCATTAATCATTATGCACCAGCAACATCTTGCAAAAGGCAGTAAGATTATCAGTCTTTTTGTGGCATTAGTATAGGACGGATTTTGAACAAGAAAACACCTGATAACCTTCTGACCTAGAATCAAGAGTTGTTACACTGAGACAAGCTGACACAAAGGTCATCTCAAGTTGTTTGATTACAAAAGTTTGATCACAGGTTTTTGCAAAGCAATGTTTCAGTCAGCTATTGAGTACCCTGGATCTCCATAGCATTGTTAATTTTGTAAACACCCATAGATCTCAAGAAGTACCAAATTACAGCAGTTATAAAAAGAGTAACCAGGCAGGAAGGGGAGCTCATCATAAAAGCTATAAATCACCGAATAACAGAAGTGGTATCGGTAAAAATAATTTCTTGAATGATTTCATGACAAGCAGTGGGAGAGGCCGCACCCTGAGTGAGACACAGTCCAAGTGAGAATAATTGAGAATTTGGATCAAAGTGAGAATTTAGCTGACTGAGTGAGTGTTAACTGTGAATCATCTGAAAGCCATTACTCGGAGTAGGGCCTCAATAGGTGTTAATTATGTAAAAGGAGGCTAATCCAGAGAGTGACCCATCTCAGCTCTATATAAGAAAGGGGCTGGTTCAAGCACACAATTGATAAGAGATGCATGAGTAGTGAGAGAGGTAACATCCTGAGTATATTCAGGTATTGATATCCACAGTGTGATAGGAAAGGGCAGGGTGTACAACATAAAAGGCAGAATATACAAACATTAAAAAGCAGGAAATAGGACAAATGTGGAAAAAAGTTAGAAAGGCAAAATTAATGGCTCTTTACTTAAATGCACATACTATTTGGCACAAAATAATTGAATTAATGGCACAAATTGAGGTTATTGAGTATGATCTTAGAACCATTACAGAGATGTGGTTACAACGGGGCCAAGGCTGGAAACTAAATATTCAGGGTAGGTGACTTTTCATAAGGATAGGAAGGAAGGAAGAGATGGTGGGGTAGCTTTGTTAGTATGAGATAGAATAAGTATGATAGCAAGAAATGACCTTGGATCGGAAGATGTAGAAACCATATAGGTGGAGGTAAGAACTAACAAGCAGAATATGACACTGATGGGGGTACGCTACAGCAACCACACTCCCAACAACGGTAGCTATACTGTAGGGCATAGAATAAATAAGGAGATAATGAGGGTATGTAAAAATAGTAGGCAGTACATTAATCATGTGTGACTTTAATCTTCTTGTGATTGGGAAAATCAGATTGACAAAGGTAACCACCAGGAAGAATTCATAGAATACATTTGGGACAGGTTCCTGGAACAATGTGTTGTGGACTCAACCAGGGATCATGCTATTTTGGATTTGGTAGTGTGTAATGGTTCTGGTTTAATAAACAATCTGACCTAAAAGATCCCCTAGGAAACAGTGACCATTATAAAATTAAGCATTCAGTTTGAGAGTGAGAAACTTGGGTCAGAAACAACTGTTCCAAACCTAAATAAGGGTAATTACAAAGGAATAAGGGCAGAGTTGGCTGGAGAGGACTGGAAAAGGAATTTAGCAGAAAAGACAGTTGATTAGCAATGGCAGACATTTATGAAAATAGTTTATGACTCGCAACAAATAAATATCCCAAAGAGGAAGAAGGATTCTTGGAAGGGGATAAATCAACCATGGTTAACCAAGGAAGTTAAGGATAGTATTAAACGGAAAGAAAAATACAAAGTGGCAAAGATACCAGTAAAGTTTTAAAAACCAACACAAGATGACCAAAAAAAGATAAATTGAGGGTAAACTATCAAGCAATATAAAAACAAACAGTAAGAGCTTCTTTAAATATATAAAAAGGAAGAGAAAGGCCAAAGTGAACATACATTCATGAGGAGGCAGTGGTGTAGTGGTACTATCACTGGATGAGTATTCCCATGGCCCCGGGTAATGGCAAGACAGATGATGAAATTTGAATTGAATAAAGATGTGGAATTGGAAGTCCATGGATCATTGCTGATTGTTGTTAAAAACCTATTGGATTCACTAATCTTCTTCAGGGAAGGAAATCTGCTGTTTTACCAGGTGACTCTTAAATAGATACTGCGTGTCAGTCTTCAAGGTAGAAGACTAAAGGCCAATCCCCTGGACCTAATGGGTTATATCCTTGGATATTAAAGGAAGTAGCTACAGAGATAGTGGATGCACTGGTAGTAATTTTCCAAGAATCTTTAAATTCTGAACCAGTCCCAGAGGACTGGAAAACTGCCAATGGAACACCCTTGTTCAAAAAGGGTGGGTGACGAAAAACAGATAATTATAGGCCAGTTAGCTTAGCATCTGTCATTGGGAAAATTTTAAGAGTCCATTATAAAGGTTGTAATAGCAGAGCATTTAGAAATGCATAATATAATCAAGCAGAGCCAGCAGGGCTTCATGAAGGGGAAGGTGCTAATGAGCAGGATGGATAAAAGGGAACCAGAAGATTAATATACTTGGATGTCCAAAAAGCATTTAGTAAGGTATTGCACAAAAAGAGCCCATCATTTTCAGGGCTGTATATTAGCATGGATAGAGGATTGGCTGCTAATTGATAGAAGACAGAGGTGAGGTAAGAGGATTTTCAGGATGGCAACCTGTAATTAGTGGAGTGCCACAGGGATCAGTGCTGGGGCCAAAATTATTTACAATATGCATTAATGACTTGGACAAATGAAGTGAATTAACTATTGCCAAATTTGTGGATGACACAAAAATACGTGGGAAGGCAAGTGTTCAGGATAACAGAGTCTACAGACGGATATAGGCAAGTTAAGTGAGTGGACAAACTGTTGGCAGATGGAATATAATGTAGGAGAATGTGAAGTTATGCATCCTGGTAGGAAGAAAAAAGGAGCTGAATATTATTTAATTGGAGAAAGGCTGCAGCATAAATGATTTGGGGGGGCCTCGTCCATAAATCACAAAAAGCTAACATGGAAAGATAAAGAGAAGGCAAATGGAATGTTGGACTTTATGTCAAAAGGAATGGAGTATAAACATAGGGAAGTTTTGCTAAAACTATACAAAGCACTACTTAGATGGCACATGGAATACTCTGAACAGTTTTGGTCCCCTTATCTAAGGAAAGATATACTGGCATTTGAAGCAATCCAGAGAAGGTACACTAGATTGATCCTGGGAATGGAGGGATTTTCTTATGAGGAGAGGATGAGTAGGTTGGGCCTGTGTTCATTGGAGTTTAGAAGAATGAAAGGTGACCTTATGCAGAACATACAAGGTTCTCAGGGGGCTTGACAGGGTAGTTGCCGAGAGATTGTTTCCCCTTGTGGGAGAGTTCCAGGACCAGAAGGCACAATCTCAGTAAAGAAGTCGCCCATTTAAGACCGAGAGGAGGAGGAAGTTCTTCTCTCTGAGAGTAGTGAATCTGGAATGCTTTACTGCAGAGAACATAAGAAATAGAAGCGGGACTAGGTCACTAGGCCCTTCAAACCTGCCCTGTCACTCAATATGATCACAGCTGGATCATTACTGTGTTCCAGGCTGAGATAAAGATTTTTTAATCAGTAAGGAAATCAAGGATATGGCAATTAGGCGGGAAAGTGGGGTTAAGCCTCATCATACCAGATCACCCAGGATCTCAATGAATGGGGAAGCAGACTCAATGGGCTGAATGGCCCACGTCTTATGCTCTTAACATCTAAGATAAACAATAAAGATGATGTATAGGTTAGGTAAAGAATTGAGAACGGTTTGTAAATTTAAAATTAACAATCTCACATACCAGAAAATACTACACATTCAATTCTCTCACTCTTCCACCATATCATGGATCTTCTATTTTATCCTTGCCTCTGTGCTTGCTTGAAACCAGTTACATTCGAAACTTCTAATTCTCTCTCCATAGATATTGCCTTATCTGCCAAGTATATCCAGCATTTTCTGTTTTCATTTCAGATTTCAAGCATCCACAATATTTTGCTTTATAACTCATTGGCTTAGTTGCTATAATCAGTAGTCAGGTACTCAACTGTTCAATAGTTACACAATTAAATGATCCTTCATAAAACAAATTGTGAAAATATTGAATTAGGGATAGTTCAGATTATAAATAAGTCACATTATAATAAAAATATCAATGTATGTAAAAAGAAAGAAAATAGTTTAATTTACTAAATATGAATTTTGCAAGTGGAAATGACAAATATTCTCGTGAAATTAAGTGACCTCTGCCAGGCCTCACCTCAGATTGTATTAAATCATGTTGTACATTAGCATTCACATGGATATGTTAATTGAATGGAACTGCTGCAACTATTACTAAAAGGGAAAACATATAATAGTTATATGCGTGTTTTTGTTTTTATGGTAAAGTTGTATCTTCAGTGGAGAATTCAGAAAATAAATGTTAATCTCACCCACACTTCACTGCTGGCTATATTTTCTCCTTTCCCATTGGTTTGCTATTACATGAGATACACTGGTGGTGATGAAAATTTTCTGTGATGTAGAAAAGTCATACAATCGTAAATATCAGCCTAGGCTCAGAACTCAATGCAAACATATTACTGCATTTTAGAAGCATTGAATCAGAGAAACCTACAACACAAAGGAGGGATTTATTTGGTCTGTGACAGGGCTGACTCTTTGAAAGAGTAAGTCCCATATCTCCACTTTTTGTCCTAGCGTACCCCAACACTAGGAGATGTTGGGTACACTACATCTCCTAGCGGAGATTAGGGGATTTTCACATTAACTTCATTGCACTGTTAATGTAAGCCTACTTGTGACACTAATAAACTAAACTTTAAATCAATTACCACTAGTTATTGACAGTTTGCAGAAGGAATCTTTCCCTATTTGTTCTTTCAGAACTTCATTATCTTGATCTCTATTCCGTCACCCCTTCAACTTCAAATTCAAGAACAATCCTAACTTTTTCAACCTCTCCCTGTAGCACAGAAGGAGCCCCATCGTGCTCGTGGGTGACTGGAGTAAAGAGAAAAAGAGTTTTTTTTAAAAGAGGAAGAAAAATATATTTTCATGCACCTGAGAGCACAGACAAAGCCTTGGTTTAATGTTTCATCCAAAGATGACGCCTTGAACAATGTAGCACTCCTTCAGTACTTCAATGAATCAGCCTGGAACCGAATTTGGGGGCTTGAACTCACAACCCTCTGATTCAGAGCTGAAAGTGTTACCAGCAAGTGAAAGCTGACAATGTAGTAAACATTAATTTAAATAAACAAATATCTACACATTCATCAAACATATTAAAAGCTCTTTATGCAAAGTAAGTGGCAATGAAAGGCACTAACCCACAAACTGTACTGCTCCTTTTTGTTTGTTTAAACTTTTGTTTGTCTTCGCCAAGTGTTGCACATTTTTCCTCAACTGTTGTGCACAAAGTTTTTCAGTAAAAATGTAGAGTTCTTCTGCAATATTCAGTAAGTATGCATCATTAATAAATTCCAATACTTTAGTACCCTCCACAAGTGTACGTAAAGCATACAAATCTTGTCTCATCATCGTACACACCACAGGAATCATGTTTTCAAACCCATGAGCCACTTTGTCAAAACTGATCTCATCGATGTTGGTCAAGATATTACTCTGCAGCAGATCTTGCACAGATTTGCACTGGATACTTTGATATTTGGTTAGAACTTCAGTTTCTGGGTACAGAAATAAAAGTTGCTGAAGACACTGTGCTTTGAATTGAATATTTGGAAGCGTGTTATTCATTCCTTGACAATTTTGAAGCTTATCAACCAAAAACCTGCGAAGATGTAACCTCACATCATCCCACACAGACAGGGCATCAAGAGAATCATTGAACTCGATGGAATGAACTGAAGTAGTAGAAGGAACATGAAATGAAGCTCCACATGAATTCAATGGAAATACAACACCGCACTCAGCAGAGAGGTCCAGGAGTAGCTGCATGATCATTTCTTCTGGGCATTCTTCTGTCTTCAGAAAGTGAAGCTTGTAATAAAGAAAACAAGAGACAAGAATAAATACTCACAGATAGCTACATAACTGACATCAGCAGTAACCAGTTACTGTTTCTTCTTGACAGTTATAATGATGATATCTATATCAGGAACCAGAGCCTCACAGTACAAGATAGATATTGCACCTCAGGCAACTTTAGGAATATTATTGAGTGCAATGGGAATACTCTTTATACACAAGCTTCCAAAATCTTTTCTAGCTATAAATTTGCAGTTTGTTTACAGCAAAAGCAAAGAATAAATTTTGCATTATTTACTCATATGGTATTTTGAAATAAAATTCCTACTCCTTGACCTTGAAGCTATCTTGGACTGCAGAGTAAGGAATTCACACAAGGGACTTAAATTCTTTTGTGTGCTATTTTTTCTATATTTTTGACTGGACTTCCTCAAAGCAGTCGTTAGTACATTCACTTCATATGTTTTCTGTGGGAAAGCTATTTTCTCACCTCTTTTGGGTAACAAATCTTTCTCTTTGCCCTCTGGGTATCTTGTCCAGAAGACTCAGAGAATGAACAGGCAGTGTTAATACAGGTTAATAGTTGTTGCTCTGAGCCAATGTGCATGACCAGAGTCTCAGGTGAGCTTCCCACTGATTTTTCCTCCCTCTCTATAGGGAAATGATCGATTTAGTTCAGTGTCACCACAAGCGCAAGAGTAGACAATATAGTGCATTGGGAAATCATGAGCATGCTGTGACTACTATTTTAATTTATTAGCCTAATTTCAAAGATATGTCAATGTATATGCTGGGCCATGAATGTATATGCCTCTACATTGAGTTTAGTAATGATCCTTATGGATGAATTGCCTCCTTGCACTTATTTTCCAGAGTTATAAATAAAAGATATCTATCTGGGCAGGGGATCAGAAGGTTACAGAAACCTGTAAAACTTACTGGTATATGAGTCAGTTTGTCTGATTTGCCCACCTCACCTTAAATCACTTTCAAAAAGAAGCTGCCAAACAAGACTTCAGCACTGCGGAAGTGCAGAGGGAGTTGGGTATATGTAAGACTTCTCGACTCCCAATGTGGCAGGCAGGAAGTGGGTGCACATTTCCAATCTGAAGTGCACCTCATGCCATTTTGGATAAGACAATGCTTTTACCCATATTAGGGCCTTTGCAGGTGTAACTAAGAGGCCTATTGCCTGTTTGAAGGTCTCTCTCCAAGATATTCTACACAAGTTGTACTCAGGAAACCAGCCCTTGGGATTATCTTCAAGAAAGTAAGCAACTCACCCAAATGCAAGTACACATACTCCCACAATCATCAGTCACTGCCCCGCCTGACCAAGATAAACTAGACTCCTCCTGCCCAGAAACAATTGTGGTTCAACGATATTACACGGCTATTGGGAAAGAGCAAAGAACTAATTGGCTAGCTCTTTCAAAGATCCTGTACAGCACAATGAGCTGAATGGCCTACTTCTATTTTGTAAACTTCAAGAATTAACTGTTCAAGAGAGTAGCCTACATGATGATCATGTCTGGCAGCCAAATATTCCAGATAGTTTGATTTGATTTATTATTGTCACATGTATTAGGATACAGTGAAAAGTATTGTTTCTTGCGTGCAGTACAGACAAAACATACCATTCATTGAGTACATTGGGGAGAAGGAAAAGAGAGGGCACAGAATATAGTGTTGCAGTTACAGATGGGGTGAAAAGAAAGATCAGCTTAAGATATGATAGGACCATTCAGAAGTCTGACAGCAGCAGGGAAGAAATTGTAATATAATATTTAGGAAGAGGAGGAATATTAAGCAGACAGAAGAAAAACAATATTATATATGTGACTTTTTAAAATTCATTCATTAAGGTCATTTAAGGGCATTGCTGGCTGGCCAGCATTTATTGCCCATCCTTATAGTTGCCCTTGAGAAGGTGGGGGTGAGCTGCCTTCTTGAATCGCTGCAGTCCATGTTCTGTGGGTTGACACACAATGCCATTAGGGAGGGAATTCCAGGATTTTGACCCAGCACTGTACGCCGATATATTTCCAAGTCAGGATGGTGAACCAGGTTTAACTTATTTTTCATTAAACAGCACTTTGCTGCTATCTCTAACTCACAATTTGATATTATTGCATCTCTGTCCACCTGACTACTAAGCACACTATTTCAAACTTAATCAAAACTCATAAAAGGTAGGTAGATTTGTCGGGCTGAGTTTTTACTCCCCCATGGAGTCAAGGACGGAGGCAAGTGAGTACATAAAGTTGCATCCCTGGCCTTTCTACTGACAGCATCCCACACCTCGACCATTTTCCCAGAGGTGGCATTGGAGGCGAAAGGGTTGCCCTTCTGCAAAAGGTAGATAGTCAATTAAGGTAAGTCAACAGCTAATTAAGGCAATTTAACAGAGGCTGACTGGAAAATTCCAGTGAGCCTGTGGGCCTCTCACTGTGTCAAGAACAGGTCGAACTACCTAGAAACGGCCTCCCAACAGTATACTGGAGAATAAGGCAGAGCTTGACGCCTTCCTCGCCTGCCTAACCACAGCTAAGGCCAAAGATCACCATGTGGGGGGCTTTCCCCTCTATTATGATGGCCCACAACTGTGGCCATTTCTTAACAGAAAAATGTTAGTGTTTCGAGGGTATCTCAAGTCGGAAGCAATCTTTCTCATCTTAATCAGCAGGCTGCAGCTCCTTCCGCTCTATTGGCCTTCCAGTTTTCAGAGCCCATCTGCCATGTTTAATTTGATGACAAGCACATCTTCTGGACACTAAATGACCAATTCAGGAAAAATCACTGCCGTTTGACAGCTCCCTGTGTGGTGTAAGGTGAGGACCTCCCATTTGATCCCAACATCAGGGTCCCAACACAAAACCAAAAATCCTGCTCCTCATTCTACATTGTTTTGTTCTGTCATTTTTGCAACAGAGACAAATAAAAACCTTTGAAGGTAATTAAAGTAAACATAAATTCAAGATGAATTTGAAGTGTTGCATGAATATTGAGGTACTTTCTCAAGTTTGAAAACAACAATTTTGCAAATTAGTAACAAATAAGTTGCTAGCAAACTTTTTCACTATGTTTCAACATTTAAAAAATAAGTGATTTACCACTGCTTTAAGAAAGCTCGTCAACTGGTCACATGGAGTGGTGAATGGTTTGACACAAGAAATATTGTAACTGCTTAACCACTGTAGGCAATCACCAGTGTTTTGCAATTTTTCTCCAATGCACATCTTACTAAGGTCTGACTGTAGTTCCCTCATAGTTTGTTCAATGCTGAAAGACAAGAATGGAGACATATAAGAAACAAATTAAATCAAACGTCTTTGATGTAACAAAACCATGCAAAAGGAATGACAACTTAAATACAGATATTTTGGACAGGCAATAATGAAGTGAATTTTGTTTTAATCTTTTCTCTTTTCACAAACTTAGTATAGATGAGGGAATCCGTTTGCCTTGTTAAGTTTACCCTTTCATAGGAACCTATGATTACCCCTTCACAGTATCTAACAGCTTCTTGACTAATTCTAACATTTTAAATTTCACTATTCAATTGGGAAACCATCCTAGATGTCTGTTAAATTTTGTAATGAAAAAGTCCTTCCTCCAACATCATAATTCCACTGACAATTTTTTAAAGATCCATTACACTCTAACACCTCCTGACAAATGTTTTTTTATGATCCACAGCAGGATTCCTGTCACAGTTTTTCTCTAGTTAGATTAATAACATTTATTGTGCAAATGCCATTTACGAAAAACAGTAGAGAAATGCACCAGCGTGATGTCACGCACCCCTGGGGGGAGCATTCCATGGGGCCTGAAGATATGGCATTGAGCCTTTAATAATCTTTAGGTTGATTTTGGGGGGAGGCCTATCTCACCGGCACAAATCCTGTTGCGGCCCACTCACGAGATTTAGCAGCCATAATAGGATTTGTGCCTGCGGAGAACAGACCCACTAAAACTCACCCATTGTTATGATCCCAGCAGATGTTACAACAGATGAAGTCAGATTCCCAGGGTAGAACTTGGCTTGATAGATCCTAACTTTAACTTTTTGTTTAGAAACATGGAGGGTGGCTAATGATTAGAGTCACAGGTGTCTCAGATGAACTTTTAACATAAACATTTATTAAACCAGGAAATATTAACTTTATTACCCTATGCCTTCACCTTCAACTATACCTTTACAAATATATACAGATTTGTACTTATACCACAAAGTACAAAATCTATCTCAGTGTTCACAGTAAGTATACAGTCCATATAAACCAATAGGCGACCTATGGTCAGACACACTACACTCTGAAACCAAGTGACAGATACCACCCAAAGCAGATGACTATGAATATCTCAACAACTTCCCCCAGATATCAGTCATACTGCCAACTGGTCACATGCAAATATCTTTCGCACAAGGGTTTCCAATCTCCACTCCCAAAGAATGTATCTGGGAATTTTATCCAAAACAATGCTTTCACTTGGATGTCTTCAACAAGAATCTATTTCCAGCATTTCGATCTCTCCTTCTGATGTTCCTCTCTCCTGGATAACCATGTGCATTTAAGCTTTGCCTTCCACACACACTCTCAGATAATCAGCCATACCAACAGAACGCTACATCTCACATGCCTGTATTATGGAGTCACCAACCTTTGGCCATCTCCTTGGATCTTCTGGCTTCTTGCAAGTGCCTTCATTCTGCATACTGCAGTTTTCCCTCTTTAACTCAAAGCCTTTTCTTGTGTTCCTTACTTTAACTTAACTGAACAGGACCTATTCCAATTCCTGTTCTTGTTCCTTGACTTAACTTCCTTCCTAGAACTTTCTTTTGACCCACAATCTGGTTTTTGGGACTTCCTTTTTCTCTTTGGGAGTTTCTCCCTGTAGCTCCCACTCTTGCATCCAGTTTCTTCTGGCACTTTCTGTAGAATGACTCTTCTGAGTCATCTGACCTTTTAGCTCTGTTTTGCTTTTTTCCCCCCCATTTGCCCTCCTGCTCAGGTGCAGGACTAGCTTTAAATAAAACTAACTGCATATGTGCACAGGATCAGTTACTGGCCTAATACCAGGAAACCTGACCAACTGCAGCCAATTTCCAGCTGGCATAGGTGCAGAATATAAGATTGTAAAAAGAACAATCTGTGCAAGAGCAGTCTTTCCAGGGTGGTTGCAGGTGCAGAGGCTGCTGAGGTCCATCAAGAACAATAATTCCCATCTCGGAGGACCAATCTCCATTTTTAAAAAGTTAAGTTTGTCTTTTCTTTTTCTTTATTTTCTGGGGTCCATAACACCCGTCATCTTGAAAGAAAGAAAGCTTCACGACTGTGAAGTATTCTTTACAATTGCCCGATATCCATTTCACATAAACATAGCATCATAGACATCCAACAAATAGTTTATTACATACTGCACAAAGTAAAAGTAAAAAGTTAAAGTTTATTTATTAGTCACAAGTAGGCATACATTAACACTGCGAAGAAGTTACTGTGAAAGTCCCACACTCCGGCACTTGTTCGGGTTCGCTGAGGGGGAAGTTAGCATAGCCAATGCACCTAACCAACACATCTTTTGGACAGTGGAAGGAAACCGGAGCACCCGGAGGAAACCCACGCACAAACCAGGAAGAACGTGCAGACTCCGCACAGACAGCGACCCAAGCTGGTAATTGAACCCGGGTCCCTGGCCCTGTGAGGCAGCAGTGCTAACCACTGTGCCACCCCAATGGAAGATGGCAAGATGGAAAATTTCCATCTTGTTTCACAATTACATGTCATAGTATATAATTACAAAGACTTAAACATAAAATCAAATAATGTACCAAGACTAGCAGAACTTTTACTTCATAAAAATGTCATAATTTAACCTTCATGTTTCTATGAACATTTTATGATCTTGTTGCATCTTCCAACCCCATTTCAAACAGGTCTTTTCAACCTCTCTTTGAGCCATGCCAATTATCTGCTCCCTCTGGAATTTCATAGTTTATTCTAACTCTTCAACTCTTTTGCATATTTAAGAACTACATCATTCCATTTCTTGACATTTCTTGACCTGTCTTTTATAAATTGTCCTCTTCCCTGGATTCCAACTGCTGTACATTGTGTATTAACATTGGCAGCAAGCACCTGTAAATCAGTGTCTCTGTTCGTTGACCCTTCCAAATCATTTTGCAATTTCAGTCCCTTTTGTAGACAATTTTTAATGTCCAATTCTGCAGGCACTTCAATTGCTCTGTACTGCCCATTACTGAGGTTGATAGATCAGTACTGTTACTTGGATAAGTTCTTTGCTCAACTGGACCTTGATTCGGCAAGGACTTTTTATTCACAGGAACAACTTCAGAACTGCAACACCTGACCACACATTTTCTCCTTCATTTTCCCTAGATTGCATCAAAGTTCAGGAATCCAATTGTTCTTTTCATGGCAAAGTTCTAACAGTCACTAATTTTGGTTTTTAATTCTGTATTCTATCAAATATTCTGATTCACCAACAATTTCTTTTCTTGTTCAAGGCATTTTCCACGATATTTCATAGCAACCTCTGATGCTTAAAATTCATCAAATTTTAATTGAATATTGACCTTGGTTAATTAACTTCTACAGGTTATCATTCAGACATTAAGTGCTCAGTGAAGTGTTCTACTTTTGGTGACTGTTTCTCAATTGTTCTCACCAATTCTCATTTTTCATTAGCAAACTCTTATTTCATGCATGGAAGTTGGTTTACTATGTCAATCAGGTTTTTCTTCAATTGCTCGTTGTCGGCAAAGTGTTTCATTTTTTTACCACAATAATTTTTAGGAGTTGGTTAAGATCAGCAAGATCAACCGCCTGCTGCAATACAGCCAGTGCCACATTATTACCTCCACTAGCCAAATAATTACCCCATCATAAAATCTATCCCTTCAATAAGTAACCTAGGAATAATTCCCAATGTATCAATTCAGTTTATGAAGTGATTTTCAAAATTGATTTGACACAAAGGAACAGGCTCATAAATCCCTTTATCAATACTTTTTCCTTCATAAAACTATCTGGAATACCAATTGCACCATCAATGATTGATCTATCCCAGTATCTCGTTGGAGGAGTTAAGGGAACACTTCTCCATTCGAAATAGGCCCATAGTAAAGAATCACCAACTTTTGGCTGTCTCCTTGGATCTTTTGGCTCTCGCAAGCCCATTTTGCTTTGGTTCTGCACGTTGCAGCTTTCTATCTTGAATCCAAAGCCTTTTTCCTCTGCTCCTTACTTTAAATTCACTGAACAGGACTTGTTTCTGATTCCTGTTCTTGTTCCTCAACTAAACTGCCTTCTGGAGACCTTCTTCTGTCCCACGTTTGGGTTTTTGGTACTTTCTTATTTTCTCTGGGACTTGCTCACTGCAGCTCCCACTCTATCATCCAGCTTCTTTTATGCAGAATGCAGATTGGCATTCTCTTCCAAGTCATCTGATCTTCTTTTAACTCTGTTTCACCTTTGTTTTTGTTTGCTCTGCAGTGCAGGCTCAAGGCTGACTTTAAAGAAAATAAAGCTACCAAAATGAACTGCACGTGTGCAGGGTCATTTACCAGCTTAACACTGAGCAACTGTGCATGTGCACCCATTCTCCGGCCAGCATATGTGCACAGACCATAAAAAGAATGATCTGTGCATGTGCGGCCTTTCCAGGGCAAGTTCATGCAGAGACTGCCCGTCAGGAACTGCAGTTCCCAACTCAAGAGGCCCAATCTCCATTTTTCTCTTCTTTATTTTTCTGGGATCCGTAAAACCTCTTAAAGCATTTCATTAAAATAATAAGAAACAGTCGATGAAAGATGAAGTCCTTCAAAATATACATCAAATGAAATCTGGGACGAAACAGCGCATTAAGAGGCAGAAGGTAATCTTGGTAGTAGAAATTTATTTGGTTAGTGCATACTTGCTCTTATCACCACCACAGTATATATCGATGGGTAACGAATTGGAATGCAACACTGTTTGACTCCTGTTAGTCAGCAAATTAAGTACTTATTTGGACTGACATTTCAGTTTAATATACAACTTGCTTTACCTCCGCTTACTCTAGTGATGCCAGCTGATAATTGCTGTACTTACTTACCTCCTGGAAGGTCATAGATACAAGTCTACTTTATACCTGAATAGCTAACTGGAATGCTTAGCATGAAACACCATGGGTGAGATTCTCCGCCCTCTCAATTGCATGTTTCCCGCTGGCAGGAGGTGGTATGTTGTTTGTTAGCGGTGGGATTCTCTGATCCTGCTGTTGTCAATGGGAATTCCCACAACGGGAAACCCGCAGACGGGGGTGCACTGCTGGTGGGACCAGAGAATCCCGCTGGAGAATTCTGGCCAACAGTACTCTGAAACTTAAACTGTAAAGTTGAAAGTATCCCAAATTAAAAATGCCAATGAAGTACAGAATTGCTAGATGCAATATAGTTGGGGCCTCCTCCCCTCTGTTGATGTAACTTCGCCAGTAGTGCAATGAAAACTTATTTAGGACTCCCACTGTCCTTTCAACAAAGTGGAGCAGAATGTAAATTGGCAGCCTAAGATTCAATATAATACAAATCTAACGTCTGTGCAATTCCTAGTTACGTTTGAATTATAATTATTCCTTCTTCTCAATTTATCATAGAAACTGAAATTTGTCACTACTTCACTTCCCAAATTGTATTAGGTTCATTGCTACATCAACTGAAACTAATTGCTCCATGATCTCACTTTTTTCTTTCTCACCTCCTAAAGGCCTACAACCCAATGAGAAGTCTGCATTATCTCTGGCCTCATGTGCATCCCTGAAGCCAGAGGGATCCTGTTCTGCAGCTGTTCAATGGGCCACTCTACAAGTTGCAGCTTTTGATTTGCATGTGGTCAGGATTAGGTGGTGGAATCAAAACAAAACAAACTATTTCAAAAGCCACTTCTTTTAAGACCTGGGGACGAAGTCCATCACGATCTGGAACTTGTCAGCTTTTAGTTCAAATAATTTTCTCTGTACCCTTACCCTGGTAATTTTTGTAAATTCTTCCATCCCTTTCACTTCTTATATTCAGGTCCCTGCCTTTGTCACCTTGTGTTTATACTTCTATAATGGCTATCAGATCATAAACATTTATTTCTGTTTGAGCTATCAGCTCATCTGTTTTATTACGAATGCCATGTGCATTTAAATACAGATTATTTAGTTGTGTCCTTTTACTATTTTCATAGCGTCTCACCTAATTGGCTCACTCTCAAGTCTGTGTACTCTGTCCCTTACTGTCATACTCGATTATCATTTCCCTTAATGCTACCTTGCTCTCTTGCCTTTTCTTTTCCCTTTAATTCATCACACCTTCCCACACTTGATTCTTTGACTGCATGTTTAGTTTAAAGCCTTCTCTTATACAACTTACCAAAACACTGGTTCCCAACTGGTCCCAACACTGGTTCAGGTGAACACCACCCCAAAGATACTGCTCCCACTTTCCTCAGTACTAATGCCAATGCCCCATGAATGAAAACCCTGTTGCGGGGAAAGAATGGCTAGCAAGCTATTCCATTCCTCGCTCCCCTCGATAGACTAGCCAACGTTTTTAAGTTTAAAAACGGCCTTTATTTCGAGCTATAGCAAGGGTGCCAGTGCTCCAACTTGTAGCACGCGAGAGAGCCCTGATCCACGGTTACACGGACGTTATACTTTTGGGTTCAGTTACTAGAAATTAGCATATACCAACAAAGGTGTACATTTGTTATTGATTATGAGTCCAATCACGACTATCAATTAGCTTTACATCATACATGGGGTATGCTTACAACTAACCAAATCACAACATGTGCACGTCTGCTTATTATAATATCCAATCAATCAGTGTAAAGGCTTATACATGCTATTTAGTTAAATTTACTACTGGCTAGAATTTGTTCTTAACGTAACAACTTATGTCTGACTTGTGGATATCAATTATCCTCCATTGTCCGGTGTCCCTGGTGCTTAATAAATTTTCCCAAAGTAAGGAGGTTCAAAAGACAAAGTTTATGCTCAAGCTGTAAGTGTTATCACCTCCCTATGTTATTTTCAGACCATTTGGTACCAGAAAAAAGTGGTCCAGCAATCCCACATTAAATGCCTTGAGAACTGCCACCTGTGATGCTTCTGCCTCAGAACTAACGGCTTGCAGTTTGTGTCCTTGAATGCTTACTCACAACTAGCTTGCTTGTTTGATTTTCAACCAAACTGATTTTTTAAAATCCTTTTAAATCCATTCCTCCCACACCAATTTGTGAGCCACATATTCAACTCTCCAATCTTATTTACCCTATGCCAATAAGCTAGCGGTTCAGGTAATAATCCTGAGGTCATTATTTGAAGCTCTGCTTTTTAATTTTGTCTCTAGCTTCTCATACTCACCAAACAGAACATCTTTCCTAATTCTACCCATGTCATTGATGCCCAGTTGGACCATGACCACTGGATTCACCACCTCCCACTGCAAGTTTCCCTCCAACCCAAAGCAGATTTCCCAAACTTTTATCACTCTGACTGTACTTTCCCTGACTATCACTATATCGCTCTTAACTGCCCCTGCTTGAATGGCTTCCTGTACAATGTTTGGTTCACTCATTCACCTTTCAGCCCCAGCTTTCGTCCATGGAGTCTGCAAGCACCTTAAACCTGTTGGAAAATTTCAACAGCTGTGGCTCCTTCACTTCCAGCTTCTCAATCCCCTTACTTGCCCTACTCGCAGTCACACCCTGCTGGTTCTGACCGCTGACCAAATCAGATGATCCTAGCCTAAGGGGTATAACCACCTCCTGGAGGAAAGTGTCCAGGTAACTTTCCTGAGATGAAGCTCCTCAAGCTGCATACACTTACTGCAAACGTGTTCAATCTGGATCATGCTGACGTCCAGCAACTCCTACATTCTGCATTTGCAACAAATCACCTCCCCTGCCATCATTATCATGCGTTAACTATTTTAACTCATTAATTTATACTTGATAACCCCCCCTATTCCTGATAAGCTTTACTACAATGAGTAAACCTTGCTACTACTAATAAATCCTTACAATTACTAATAAATTATGAGTTTTGAAAGATAAACAAGCAAAGCGAATTAATACTTATCAAAAACCACCCATGTGTTCCCGTGATGTCACACCTTGATTTTTCTTTTGGAATGCCCATTCGGACTGGAAGCTGGCAGTGGATAGTTCCACTGCTCTTGCTCCTTCCCAGGGTGAACTCCTGCTCTCTTCACTGCCCTTTGAAAGCCCTTTGCTTCCACTCTTCCTGGAGATGAACTCCCACCTCTCTCAGATGCAAAATGCCCTTCTAGTCAACTCGTGAAATTCAGTATGTTTTATGGTTCTGCCGTGCCCTCTCAGCCATGCACCACAGGCTGCTCCTCCTAATTCTGCATTTTTTTTCTGGAATTTACTACACTCTTTATGTAGCTTTGCTCCTAGAATACATTTGTGTTTCCACAACACCAGTGAAACAAGGGGAGCGATTCTCCCAAAAATGCTGAATTGGCGAGAAAACTGGTCAAGATCACGACTGTTTTTTCAGTGCAACTTCAGACCCAAATCTCCCCACTCTTGAGTAATGCAGAGGTCCCAATCGTGAATATCATTAAAAACCCGGGGGGGGGGGGAGGGGGCCTATTCACGCCAGACGCAGAAGCTCCAGAACTCTGTGCATGCACAGTGGTCCCGATCTGTCAGTCTCTCTATTTGCTGGCCAGCTCAATCACTGGCCAGCCTGTGACCTCCACAGTGCTGCCCCTCCCGACATCACCATGCCCAATTGTGGTCCTCACGACAATTCATGGGCCAGCCCTGATATCCCCCTCGTCCCGGAGTGCCTCAATCTCCCCCCCTCACCTCCCCAAGCAGTGGCAATCCCCCCCCCCACCCGAGTAGATTACCCAGCCCCCTCCACCTCCGCAGGCAGACACCCCTCTCCCCCCCGGATGGGAGGCAGACCCCCTGGCAGAGCTATCCCTCCCCAAGCCTGCCCCAATCACCGGCCTCTCTCCAGCCCAGACCGATCCCCAAACAGAGTGGCAGAGGGACCCCCCACCCCCACTGCAAAAGGCCCTGTCCCTTGGCGTTGCCAAATGCGCAGTGCCTGGGCATGGGCACCTTGCCCCTTGGGCAGTAGCGGGGGCACAGGCTGGCACTGCCAGGTGCCCATGCCCAGGGGGCACCAACCTCCCGCCACCCGACCTCCTGGGAGCCTCGACTGTCCCCCCCTTCACTCCGGCGGGGTCGCCCACTAGTTCCCCGAACGTGGGGAGCTACTCTAAACCCTGCCAGAGTGAAATACTCCTGGCAGGGTGGGAGATGCTATCGAGCCTGGCAAGTTCTGTGCCGGGCCCGATAAGGACATTTAAAATAGATTAAAAATACACTTAAAACCGGTTTCCAGCACAGTACCAACTGCGCCTGTTCTCTGGCTCTGGGAGACGTGCATGTGTTGGGAATGCAAGCGCGAATCCTGCAAAATGACCGACGCGCATCTCCCGACCCGACCCGCCAGAAAATTTGCGGGTCACGATGGGAGAATCGCCTCAAGCTGTTGCAAGCTATCCAATGATCTACGACTCCATGCTGACTTGCAGCTACTACTTCAGGCTGCTTTTAATACCACTTTCCCTGTTGCTGCATGATCCTGCCAAACACCCTTCAAAAGCTTAATTTTCATTCATACCAGCAGTCTTTGCCAGGTACCCCTAATTTTATTGTTAGCAACTTACTCCCACCCATTATGTTGCTCTTCCAAATACCACCAGAAAACATAATCTGTTCCCCTCAATGTCTCTATTTATCATAGAAACTTATGAAATAGGAGCAGGAGGAGGCCATTTGGCCGTTCAAGCCTGCTCCACCATTCATTATGATCATGGCTGATCATCCAACTCAATAGCCTTCTTCCATATCTTTTGATCCCCTTCACCTTAAGTGCTATATCTAACTGCTTCTTGAAAACATTCAATGTTTTAGCCTCAACTACTTTCTGTGATAGCTGATCACTCCCTGGCTGTAGAAATTTCTCCTCATTTCTGTCCTAAATGGTCTATCCAATATCCTCAGACTGTGACCCCTGGTTCTGGACACTCCCATCATTGGGAACATCCTTCTTGCATCTACCCTATTTAGTCCTGCTAGAACTTGGAGTTTCACGTCATATATCGCTTCACACCCAAGAGCAGAAAAAAAACAACCAGGAACAAAAGGGAAGGTGACAAAAGCAAGACGAACAAAAAGACACAGAGAATAAGTCAAATAGACATAGGCAAACACCAACATAAAAACTATACAAGTAAATAAACCAGTAACTATCTGCCAACATCCCATGAACAGTATCATGCGAGATTACAGCACAAGCCTAAAATATAAATGCAATTTATAGAACAAAGAAAATTACAGCACAGGAACAGGCCCTTTGGCCCTTCACCGACAATGCTACTGTGTGAACTAAAGCCCGCTACCCTTCCGGGGACCATATCCCTCTATTCCCATCCTATTCATGTATTTGTCCAGACACCCCTTAAAAGTCACTATCGTATCTGCTTCCACTACCTCCCCAGCAGCGAGTTCCAGGCACCCATCACCCTCTGTGTAAAAACACTTGCCTCGAACAGCTCCTTTAAATCTTGCCCCTCGCACCTTAAACCTATGCCCCTTAATAATTGACTCTTCCACCCTGGGAAAAAGCTTCTGACTATCCACTCTGTCCGTGCCCCTCATAATCTTGTAGACTTCTATCAGGTCGCCTCTAAACCTCCGTCTTTCCAGTGAGAACAAACCAAGTTTCGCCAACCTCTCCTCATAGCTAATGCCCTCCATACCAGGCAACATCCTGGTAAATCTTCTCTGTACCTTCTGCAAAGCCTCCACATCCTTCTGGTAGTGTGGCAACCATAATTGAACACTATATTCCAAGTGCGGTCTAACTAAGGTTCTATGAAGCAATTATACTGATAATTATACTATTATAACCTATTATAATCTATTGTACTGATAATTTATTTATAATTTTACATTTATAGTTATACATGTTAATAAATGTTAAAATAACTTGTTAATATAAATTATTCACGTCTTTGACAATTAATCCAATTGATTTTGAGCTCAAAGACCCTGATATAAACCTGGGGATGTATTTGGAGCAAAGAGATCTCACATCGAATGTGAAACTTGAAGGAAAGTTCAGCCTACCCAGTTTGTGGCTTTTTACCCTCAGCAGCTCAATATCATTTTACTTCTGGGTTTGTTTTCCAATGCCTAGCAGCAGGCATGTTGAGAACACATGACTCAATCTCAACTGCAGTATATAAAGGTCCAATCTAGAGGTGCACTTTGGAGGAAGCAAAAGGAAAAGAGGAAGTTCAAGAACGAATTTGAGATGGGCAAAGGATGTGCTATGTTTCAATGCTACTCCCCTTGATGCCCCGCCAAATGTTGTAAAGGCGTGGCTTAGTGTTTTGAGTTTTTGTATTCATTCAAGGGATGTGGGCTTCGCTGGCCATGTTTATTGCCCATACTTAATTGCCCTTGAGAAGTTGGTGGTGAGCTGTCTTCTTGAACCACTGCAATCCTTGTGGTGTAGGTACACCCACAGCGCTGTGAAGGAGGGAGTTCCAGCATTCTGATACATTGACAGTGAAGGAACGGCGATATATTTCCAAGTCAGGATGGCGAGTGGCTTGAAGGGTCACAGGTGGTTGTGTTCTTATGTTTACACTGCCCTTATCCTTCTGGATCTAGATGGTGGGTGCTGTCTAATATGCTTTTATGAGTTCCTGCAGCACATCTTGTAGAAGGTACACATTGCTGGTACTGTGCATGGGTAGTGGAGGGAACGAATGTTTGTGAATGCAGTGCTAATCAAGTGGACTGCTTTGTCCTGGATGGTGTCAAGCTTCTTGGGTGTTGTTGGAGCTGCACTCATCCAGACAAGTGGAGAGTATTCCATTACACTCTGACTTGCACATTGTAGGCGGTGGACAGGCTTTGGGGAGTCAGGAGGTGAGTTACTCGCCACAGGATTCCCAGCCTCTGACCTGCTCTTGCAGCCAAAGTATTTATATGACTAGTACTGCTAAGTTTCTAGTTAATGGTAACCCCCAGGATAATGTTACTGTTGACAATATTGATCACATTTCTATGAATGTTTCTGTTCACTATTTTAACACATCCATTAAAATAGAAGGTAACAGAATGTCACAATTCTAAACAATTTTCCACCAAATATATTAACAGTAATTTCTGACCTTTAACCTTTGAATTAAGTCTGCAAGCTGACAGAATAACAGCAAAGTAACTTTTCATAGCTATGTATATAACTTACCCATATATTAAAATAGGTACGAATTTGGCAAAGTGGTTAGTGGCTTTTGTTGCTGATTGGTTTATATCTGTAGGATTACTTCTGATAACAAAGATCCTTTTCTCATGGTGCCAATTTCCATTGATAATAAATAAAGGACATAAACATAAAATACCAAATCATGTATTCTTTTAATTAAAAATGAAATATAAAGCAATTAAAATGACTGAAATAAAATCCATTAATTAGACAACTACTTAAAAGTACCTTTTGTCAAAATGTACTGGATAATGCACCATTTGAAACTGGGAAGAAGGATCTTAGAAAGAGCTTCCAAGAGTTGAAATTTAGGTATACTGAAACCAATACTTCAGCAGAATCAAAGGCCCTTTCTTAAAACTGAACAGGTAAAATGAAAATCAATACCACACTGCCTGTGGTTTAGTTTCTTAGTGATACAGTTGTCAGATAGATCTTTGTAAATGATTGCTTGTGTTAAGCGAGGCAAATAACTTGCTATATACTATAAGTGGTTCCCAACCTCATGAAATATGATTCCACAGCTGTATATCCCAGCCTCAAACTCTCCGTCAAAGGCTTTCATTGTGTGCAAGGCTAAAGTCTCCAATTAGAAGGGATATAATGGATTTCTAATAGAGAGAATTCAACTGTTGTCAGTCTAGTCAATCTGCTTCTATTAGGAAGTATCATTTAAATAAATCTTTCACTACAGAGTCTGGGTACTAGTCGATGACCTGAGTCTATAAATAAATTTCAGTCTTTACAGAGATTTCAGTAATTTGTTCCCAACACTGATAAGAGAACTTGATAGATAAATTTTAAAGGACCACCCTGCATGATACACGCAACACCAAAAGCTCAACATTGAGCTCAGCCCTTTTGTTTTGTGTTAGTCACTAAGCTAGCCCCAATTGCCCGCGTCTGGCCCATATCCTCTGTACCCATCTTACCCATGTAACTGTCTAAATGCTTTTTAACAAATATAATTGTACCTGCCTCTACTACCACCTCTGGCAGCTCGTTCCAGACATTCACCACCCTCTATGTGAAGAAATTGCCCCTCTGGACCCTTTTGTATCTCTCCCCTTAAACCTATGCCCTCTGGTTTTAGACTCCCCTACCTTTGGGAAAAGATGTTGACTATCTAGCTGATCTACGCCCCTCATTATTTTATAGACCTCTCGAAGATCACCCCTAAGTCTCCTACGCTCCAGGGAAAAAAAGTCCCAGTCTATCCAGCCTCTCCTTATAACTCAAACCATCAAGTGCCGGTAGCATTCTAGTAAATCTTTTCTGCACTCTTTCTAGTTTAATGATATCCTTTCTATAACAGGGTGACCAGAACTGTACACAGTATTCCAAGTGTGGCCTTAATTGGCTTATACTTGGGACAAGTGTTATGGACAAACTTTGCATTCAAAATTTCCCTAACATATGATTGATGAATAAACCATTTATTATTATCTACGAGAAAAATATTTCAACAGTTCTTCTAACCAAAACCACAATTGATTAGCTACCAAACTATATAGCAATGAGCACTTAACATTTGAATACTTCTGCAAAACAAAATACACATTTTGGTATTCTCATGAATTGTCCTGATGAGTGCAAGATGAAAAGCTTCAACAAAATATGTCTTTTTTCAGCAATAAGTTCTGTGTTACTAAATGACGACTGAACAATTTTAATGATCTATTATAGCAACCGATTTTCATAAATTCAATTAAACTTTTTAAACAACATTGTAGGAATATAATCTTTTTTAAAAGATTCAAATATCAGTTGAAGAATATTCTCGCTTATAAACATGTGGAAATAACTATTGTAGAAATGGAAGAATACACTTTCATAGGAGCTAGACCATGTAACACAGAGTATATTACTAAATAACACCCCCAAACACAAGACCCACCCTACCCTCACCCACCTTCCACTCTACCCCCTTTTTGAGAAAAGTCTTTCTTAAAATAAGGGAGTTTTGTTTTAAGAAAGACTTTTGATGGATTTAATTATAGTCTAGAAGATAGTGAAAAGGGCAGGAGAGAATTTGTATTTACACTGTGCTATACCCAAGCACCTTGCAACCAACTCATTACTTTGACATGTTGGTCGAATATTCAATATTAGCCCCATTGGAAGGAGCCACATGCACTTCTTCAAAAGAAAATGCTATGATATATTTTGGTCCAATCTGGGTCAGAATCCCCATTTCTAATCTAGATCAGCAAAAAGGTTACCTACTTACCGTCCTATGATTTTCGGGACCTGACTTCGATGCAGGATCCTTCCAAACAGGCATGGCACAAGAAGCTTTGCAGGGAGCATCGGAGAGAATCTGCAAAGTAGCCACTCCCCTTTGTACGTCATTAGATGCCTACTTTGTTAAGTAAAGAGTTTAAAAGTTCCAAAGCCTCTTTGCGAAACTACGTAAAGAAGTTAAGTGTGTAAGGTAAGTGGGTGAGGAATAGTGTGGCAACTGAGTAGGTGAAGATGACAGGTGGGTGTGAGGGGTTAGGATGGCAGCTAATTGAGGGAATAGGGTGGCATGAGAGGGCTAGGGTGCAAAATGCATGGGTACGGGTGGGGTGGGTGAGGGGATAGGGTGGCAGGTAGGAAATGAGTATGGTGGCAGGTGAGGGGTAGGATGGCAGGCAGGTGAGGGTGGGGTGTTGTATGCTGTCAGGAGGTAGTCAGTGAGTGACTGGGGGGGTATAGTTATGATGTGGAGATGCCGGCGTTGGACTGGGGCAAGCACAGTAAGAAGTCTCACAACACCAGGTTAAAGTCCAACAGGTTTATTTGGTAGCAAATACCATAAGCTTTCGGAGCACAGCTCCTTCGTCAGATGGAGTGGTTATCTTTCTCAAACAGTGCAAACAGACACAGAAATCAAATTACAGAATACTGATTAGAATGCAAATCTCTACAGCCAGCCAGGTCTTAAATGTACAGACAATGTGGGTGGAGGGAGCATTCAACACAGGTTAAAGAGATGTGTATTGTCTCCAGACAGAACAGCTAGTGAAATTCTGCAAGTCCGGGAGGCAAGCTGTGGGGGTTACTGATAATGTGACATAAATCCAACATCCCAGTTTAGGCCGTCCTCATGTGTGCGGAACTTGGCTATCAGTTTCTGCTCAGCGACTCAGCGCTGTCGTGTGTCGTGAAGGCCGCCTTGGAGAACGCTTACCTGAAGATCCAAGGCTGAATGCCCGTGACTGCTGAAGTGCTCCCCCACAGGAAGAGAACAGTCTTGCCTGGTGATTGTCGAGCGGTGTTCATTCATCCGTTGTCGTAGCGTCTGCATGGTTTCCCCAATATACCATGCCTTGGGACATCCTTTCTTGCAGCGTATCAGGTAGACAACGTTGGCCGAGTTGCAAGAGTAGGTACCGTGTACCTGGTAGATAGTGTTCTCACGTGAGATGATGGCATCCGTGTCGATGATCCGGCATGTCTTGCAGAGGTTGCTGTGGCAGGGTTGTGTGGTGTCGTGGTCACTGTTCTCCTGAAGGCTGGGTAGTTTGCTGCGGACAATAGTCTGTTTGAGGTTGCGTGGTTGTTTGAAGGCAAGAGGTGGGGGTGTGGGGATGGCCTTGGCGAGATGTTTGTCTTCATAAATGACATGTTGAAGGCTCCGGAGGAGATGCCGTAGCTTCTCCGCTCCGGGGAAGTACTGGACGACGAAAGGTAGTCTGTCCACCGTGTCCCGTGTTTGTCTTCTGAGGAGGTCGGTGCGGTTTTTCGCTGTGGCGCGTCGGAACTGTTGATCGATGAGTCGAGCGCCATATCCTGTTCTTATGAGGGCATCTTTCAGCGTCTGGAGGTGTCTGTTGTGATCCTCCTCATCCGAGCAGATCCTGTGTATTCGGAGGGCTTGTCCGTAGGGGATGGCTTCTTTTACGTGTTTAGGGTGGAAGCTGGAGAAGTGGAGCATCATGAGGTTATCCGTGGGCTTGAGGTACAGTGAGGTGCTGAGGTGACCGTCCTTAATGGAGATGCGTGTGTCCAAGAATGCAACCGATTCCAGAGAGTAGTCCATGGTGAGTCTGATGGTGGGATGGAACTTGTTGATGTCATCATATAGTTGTTTCAGTGATTGCTCACCATGACTCCAAAGGAAGAAAATGTCATCGATGTATCTACTGTATAGCATCGGTTGAAGGTCCTGTGCGGTGAAGAAGTCTTGTTTGAACCTGTGCATGAAGATGTTGGCATATTGAGGTGCGAATTTTGGCCCCATGGCTGTTCCGTGTGTCTGGATGAAGACAAGTTCCGCACACATGAGGACGGCCTAAACCGGGATGTTGGATTTATGTCACATTATCAGTAACCCCCACAGCTTGCCTCCCGGACTTGCAGAATTTCACTAGCTGTTCTGTCTGGAGACAATACACATCTCTTTAACCTGTGTTGAATGCTCCCTCCACCCACATTGTCTGTACATTTAAGACCTGGCTGGCTGTAGAGGTTTGCATTCTAATCAGTATTCTGTAATTTGATTTCTGTGTCTGTTTGCACTGTTTGAGAACAGATAACCACTCCATCTGACGAAGGAGCTGTGCTCCGAAAGCTTATGGTATTTGCTACCAAATAAACCTGTTGGACTTTAACCTGGTGTTGTGAGACTTCTTACGGGGTATAGTTACCCAGAGCTGAAACTGGCTTTTCTCCATCTAACATTTCCCGGGTAACAACCATTAGTTGGAATGATAGGAAAAAAGTTGGAGACTTTTTTGGAGGGATCCAGGTGCCAGATAATTGCCCATCGGAAGTTTAAACTTCTCAGGCAATGCCTGTGCAGTCAGTCTGTCAGGACGTTTAAGGGATCCTGATGTGCATCTTTAAGGGTAAATCCAGCCTCCAACGATCCAGAGACTGGAAAATCTGGGCTGTTGTGTTCACCTGAGCAGACAGCACATCTAGTAAGACAGTACCTCTGACAATGCAGCATTGCTTCAATATTGTACTATAGTGTCAGACTAAATTACATGCTCAAGTGGGGCTTGAAAATAAATATAGAGAAATTAACATACTATATGTTTACAGAAAATGCTTTTTAATAGATCACTATTCTTTATGTAATCGTTCATGATTAGTAGCTTTTCTTATCTGTCTTGATTGAGCATAGTTAACTAGAAGATAGTGATGATTTGAGCTAATCAGAAATATGTCAGATAAAAAGGTGAAATACACTTGTGCTATATCTACAAGCATTGACTACAAGCATGACATTTAATTAGAAACCCAGAAAACCACTTATTAATGAAACTATCAATTGCTTCACTGAAAGGAGAATAGCTAATTACTGACTGCACAACTGATTAAGCTGGGACACAGTTAAGCCAGTCTTGTAACTGTGCACCTATATTGTGCACAAACAGGAAGAAAATTGCAATCCTGGGATAGTTTATTGATTGAAATTGAACTTATTGGCTTGCATTTTGTAGTGGTAATGATGGCAAAACCGTCATCATTTGCCCTCATTACTCCACTGAAACTGTCAGTGAACTCAGGAATTCATGCATACTCAGAATACTGCAGTCTCCCAGAAGCTGCTGTCAGTGATTCTATGCTCCACCAGAGGGTGCACTGTTGAGGTCCCACCAGAATGCAATCTCCCAAACATGCAATGAATTAAGAAAACCTCCACTTTTCCACTGTTGGTCTCACTGTAAAACACATTGAAAACGTTCCACTTGTTGCAGAACTGGGTTTTTAATGGCATTCCCGATTCATAATTACTGCTAAAGTCCTGACTGCTGAGAAAAGCTAATTTTGTACACTATTTGTGGAATTTCCTCAATATGATAAAAAAATTCCACATGAAAAAAATTTCCTTAAATTTCCTTTAAAATATTTATCTTTAATACTTCTGTCTTAATGCAGTAATAATCACTTTTTTATTTTAACTTTCCAGATAGATAAGAGAATGGTTTCTGTGATTTTGCGGTCTGTGAAAATACTTCAACATGATCAACCTCTTACATTGCATGCTGATGTTACTACTGCTGGATGCCTGGAGAGCCTCTTAACATACAGCCAGATTTAAACAGCCATCCACAACTGAGACTGCAAGATTTTTATCAGCTTTCTTTGAAGTTAACATTAAACACTGTTGCTCTGCTGCTGACTGAAAAATCTCACCCATTGTAATCTCTGCTCTCCGAAACGAGACTTCATACTTTAAAAATCAGATAATAATTGTTTTTTAAAGGCGAATTAACTCAAGTTGGGTGGCACAGTGGCACTTCTGCCTCACAGCGCTAGTGACTCGGGTTCAATTCCAGCCTTGGGTGATTGTCTGTAGGGAGTTTACACATTCTCCCCATGTCTGCATGATCCGGTTTCCTCCCACAGTCCGAAGATGTGCAATTTAGGTCATGCTAAATTGCCCCTTAGTGTCCCAAGATGTATAAATTAGAGGGATTAGTGGGGTAAATGCATGGAATTATGGGGATAGGGTGCGGGGTTGGGTCTGGGTAAGATGCTCTGTTGGACAGTCCATTCAGATTTAATGGGCTGAATGGCATCTTTCTGCATTGTAGGAACTCTAGGATTCTAGGTTGCCAGCAGTTTGGGCTAGGCATGGTACTGCTGAACCAGAACAATATTACAAAAAGGTGTTCAGATATAAGTCGTTTTAATTGTAGTGCTAATTTTACATTAACACAAATAATTCAATGTAATTTTAATTTTCAAACCCGAGACTTCCACCCAGAGCCCAGATCAGCATAGGATAGGACTGAGGATGTACACAACAGCGCAGCAGCAGCGATACAAGAGGCCAGGACAGCATGCGAAAGGACTGAGGATATATAAACAGCTTTACAGCAGTGGTTCCAAAAGAGTCGAGAAGAGCGTGAGAGAAAAGAGAGAATTTACAAACAGTGTGATGGCGGCAGCAAAGGCCAGAGCAATACAGGAAAGGACTTTGGATATATGTCCAGATCACCAATAACCTGTCCTGGTCCCTCTATGCGGGCGCCATAGTTAAGAAAGTCCACCAACACCTCTACATTGTCGGGAGACTAAGGAAATTTGGCATGTCTGCTACAACTCTCACCAGCCTCTACAGATGCACCATAGAAAGCATTCTTTCTGGTTGTATCACAGCTTGGTATGGCTCCTGCTCTGCCCAAGACCGCAAGAAACTACAAAGGATTGCGAATGAAGCCCAGTCCATCACTCAAATAGCCTCCCACCCATTGACACTATCTACACTTCCCGCTGCTTCGGAAAAGCAAGCAGCATGATCAAGGACCCCATGCACCACGGACATACTCTCTTCCACTTTCTTCCGTTGGGAAAAAGATACTAAAGTCTGAGATCACGTACCAACCGACTCAAAAACAGCTTCTTCCCTGTCGCCATCAGACTTTTGAATGGACCTACCTCACATTAAGTTGATCTTTCTCTACACCCTAGCTATGACTATAACACTGCATTCTGTGAACTCTCTCCTTTCTTTCCTTCCCTATGTATGGTATGCTTTGTCTGTATAGCGTGCAAGAAACAATATTTTGCACTGTATACTAATAGATGTGACAATAATAAATCAAGTCAAATATACATAGAACATGCTGACAGTAGCAGAACCCAGAGCAATGCAGGAGAGGCCTGATGATACATAAATAGAGCCATGGTGGCATCCTGAGTAGAGCCCAGAAGAGCACAGGAGAGATATGAGGATGTACAAACAGAGGTAAAATAGAGGCCTAGACAGGCAGGAAACTACTGACGATATCTAGACAGTGCTGCCATAGCAGAGCCCGCAGAAAGGACTCCAAAATGGGCCATCAATCAACAAAGAAAAATCAAAGTGGTAGATATCACAGTATGAAGGTGATTGGATGGTGGGTTTTGCAGTTTCATTTTTGTCCTTTAAGCTAGGGAGATGTGTCAAACTCATAGCTAAGAGTCTGTAACTTTCTATCATTTTATTGAATTAATAAATTAGATTAATTACTTCAGCTATAAAACTAAGTTGAACAATATTTTTAATCTGTTCTCTACCAGGAGCACCTGGTAGAGAACAGATTAATTTTAGATCTGTATTGCTTGAGACTTGGGTTAAATTGGATTCATACTGTAACTGTAATGATGGTATGAACGGCTAGTATAAATAGAAAAGGGAAGTAGAAGCAAACGTCCAAACTATGTAACCAATTGTGCTTCAAGGATATGCTTTAAAACATACAAATCAATGGACTCTGAAGCTACAATGAAATGAAGATACCGATTATCAAGCTTAGAAAATGGTTATGCAGGGAAAAGTTAACAATGGGCTGTTTAGATGTTAAGAATATCCTGTTTGTATTGTGACCATTGGTCCATGATCATTGACAAATGGAATAACAAGATCAGATCATGATGGCAACATAAGAACACAGCAGAATACCTGGCTACAGAGGATACAATAGATTTGTTGCATGCATTTCAAAAAGATAGATCCAGAGAAGACAGAAGAGGTGTTGCGAGACATTACTACCCCTAGCAAGGAAGGAAACAAGAACCATTAGAACTAGGATATCGATTGCCTTCATTTATTAAGTATAACTTTTGTTGTTTAATACCCGAAACGTCTGCATAAAGCATGTCTTTATTAGAAATGCACTGCCTGGTCTTGAAACCTTACAGGTGAATAAGGCAGATATAGGGATCTAGGATTTAGCGATGGAGGAACCTCGGCAATGTCCAGTGATTCTTCCAGTTGAAGTGCATAAAATTGACTTGCTTGTATTCTTGCTATTAGTTGACCACTCATGCTGCGTTGGACTGATATCTGACAATCACATTATGTTAATTTGCTTGCAGGTCTTCTCTCCCAACATAACACCCACTAGCTCCTTACCTATTGGCAATATCAACTCCTCCCCGATTGTGTGCAGCTTCCCTGTCATTGCTATGAGCCGAGCTACCAGAAGTGAGGCCTCCACCGGCTTAGCATTATCACTGCCTGTAGATGTACATTCCATAATTTTCTTGGTGCTTTGAAATTCTTTGAGCTGGTTTTCAAAAAAAATTATTGGTTTGGATAAGTGTTCCCCATGTCAAGATGATGGCGAAGATAAGCAGACTTTAAGTTTTCCCTCCACAGGACTTCATAACGCAAGACACATAATGGCAAAGGCTCATTTTCAGTGTCTGTGTAAATCCCAATCTCCACACACCACTTATTTTTGTTGTGCTGTGTTTCATTTTCAGATGCCTCAATGTTGAAACCTTGGAGGTTTCAGCCTCATTGTTCCACAGGAGCAGGCTGAGGGTAAGGGAGCTTGTTTGTGCATTTTATTTATTTTTCAGTTAAATTAGTGAAAAGAATCGGAGGTTTTTTTTTCAAAACAGGAAGTAAGCCCAGCAGCAGCCTGGGAAGGTTTTGGAGGGTTTAAAAGTAGGCCGCACCTTTGAGCGGGCAGCGTCGTTAGCGGGCAGTGGAGTGAGCAGGGGGCAGAGTGAGAGCTGAAGGGCTTTGGCTCAAAACGGGCTTCGGCGAGAACAGGCAGAGGCGAGAGTAGGTTTTTTCTTTCCCAGAAAGTTTATTCTTGTTTTTCCCCAGAGTAAAAAAAAAATGCCAGGCAAGATGTTGGAATGCTCCTCTTGCAGGTTGTGGGAGATCAGGGAGACCTCTGGTATCCCTGACGACAGCACCTGCAAAAGATGCATTCAGCTGCAGCTGCTAGCAAAGTGTGTTAGGGAACTGGAGAAGGAGCTTGATGACCTCCATCTAATTTGGGAGAATGAGAAGTATATAGACAGTAGCTTTAGGGAGATAGTTACACCTAAGCAGCAGAGCACAGGAAATTGGGTTACTGTAAGGAGAGGAAATGGCAGTGTGAAAGGACAGGTAGAGCAGGGTTCCCCTGTGGCCATACCCCTCCACAACAGGTATACTGAATTGGATACTGTTGTGGGAGATGCTTTACCTGGGACAAGCTGCGACAGCCGGAACTCTGATACTGAGTCTAGTTCTACAGCGCAAAAGGGTGGGATGAAGAAGAGGAGAGCAGTAGTGATAGGGGACTCAATGGTCAGAGGTACAAACAGGAGGTTCTGTGGTCGGGACAGAGACTTCCGCATGGTTTGTTGCCTCCCAGGTGCCAAGGTCAGCGATGTCTCTGATCGCGTGCACAGTGTTCTAAAGTGGGAAAGTGATCAGCCAGATGTCGTGGTACACATCGGTACCAATGACGTGGGAAGGAAGAGTGAGGAGGTCCTAAAGAGTGAGTACAAAGAGCTTGGAAGGAAGTTAAAAAGCAGGACCCCGAGGATAGTAATCTCAGGATTGCTACCTGAGCCACATGCCAGTGAGGGCAGGAGTAGGATGCTTGGGCGGATGAACACGTGGCTGAGGAACTGGTGCAGGGGGCAGGGTTTCCAATTCTTGGATCATCGGGACCTCTTCTGGGGCAGGTGGGACCTGTACAAGAGAGACGGGTTACACCTAAATTACAAGGGGACCAATATACTTGCAGGGAGATTTGCTAGTGTTATTGGGGAGCGTTTAAACTAGATTTGCAGGAGGATGGGAACCAGAGTGCCAGAGCAGATAGTGGAGCAGGGGTAAAAAGACAGGTTAGTTCAAGCAAAATCACAAATGGAAGGGTAGAGTGTGGTGGAAATAATCTTTTGAGGTGTGTCTATTTCAATGCCAGGAGTATTGTGGGGAAGGCAGATGAGCTGAAGGCGTGGATAGACACATGGAAATATGACATTATAGCCATTAGTGAAACTTGGCTACAGGAGGGGCAGGACTGGCAGCTCAATGTTTCAGGGTTCCAATGTTTCAGGCGGGATAGAGGCAGAGGGATAAAAGGTGGGGGGGTGGCATTGTTGGTCAGGGAAAATGTTACAGCGGTACTCAGGCAGGATAGATTAGGGAGCTTGTCTACAGAGGCCCAATGGGTGGAGCTGAGAAACAAGAAAGGTATGACCACATTAATGGGGTTGTATTATAGACCACCCAATAGTCAGCGAGAATTGGAGGAGCAAATCAGCGGAGAGATAGCTGACAACTGCAAGAAACACAAAGTTGTGATAGTAGGGGATTTTAATTTTCCACATATAGATTGGGACTCGCATACTGTTAAAGGTTTAGATGGGGTAGAGTTTGTAAAATGTGTTCAGGAGAATTTTCTACATCAGTATATAGAGGTGCCAACTAGAGAGGATGCGATATTGGATTTCCTATTGGGAAATGAGTTAGGGCAGGTGATGGATGTGAGTGTGAGGGAACACTTTGGATCCAGTGATCATAATGCCATTAGTTTCAACCTGATCGTGGATAAGGATAGATCTGGTCCTCGGGTTGAAGTTCTGAACTGGAAAAAGGCCAAATTTGATGAAATGAGAAGGGATCTGGGAAGTGTGGATTGGCACAGGCTGTTCTCCGGTAAGGATGTAAATGGAAAGTGGGAGGCCTTCAAAGGAGAAATTTTGAGAGTGCAGAGTTTGTATGTTCCTGTCAGGATTAAAGGCAAAGTAAATAGGAATAAGGAACCTTGGTTCTCGAGGGAGATTGTAACACTGATTAAGAGGAAGAGAAAGTTGTATGAAATGTACAGGCAGCAAGGAACAGATCAGATGTTCGAGGAGTATAAAAAGTGCAAGAAGCTACTTAAGAGGGAAATCAGGAGGGCTAAAAGAAGACATGAGGTTGCTTTGGCAGACAGAGTGAAGGGAAATCCAAAGAGCTTCTATAGGTATGTTAGGAGCAAAAGGATAGTGAGGGATAAAATTGGTCCTCTTGAAGACCAGAGTGGTAGACTGTGTATGGAACCAAAAGAGATGGGGGAGATACTAAATGGTTTTTTTGCATCTGTATTTACTGAGGAAACGGGCATGGAGTCTACGGAAATAGGGCAAACAGGTAGGGAGGTCATGGAACCTTTACAGATTAAAGGGGAGGAGGTGCTCGCTGTCTTGAGGCAAATCAGAGTGGATAAATCCCCAGGACCGGACAGGGTATTCCCACGGACCTTGAGGGAAGCTAGTGTTGAACTTGCAGGGGCCCTGGCAGACATATTTAAAATGTCAGTATTCACGGGGGAGGTGCCGGATGATTGGAGGGTGGCTCATGTTGTTCCGTTGTTTAAAAAAGGTTCCAAAAGAAATCCGGGAAATTATAGGCCAGTAAGTTTGACGTCGGTGGTGGTCAAGTTATTGGAAGGTGTGATAAGGGATAGGATCTACAAATATTTGGATAGACAGGGACTTATTAGGGAGGGTCAACATGGCTTTGTGCGTGGTAGGTCATGTTTGACCAATCTATTAGAGTTTTTCGAGGAGGTTACCAGGAAAGTGGATGAAGGGAAGGCGGTGGATGTTGTCTACCTGGATTTCAGCAAGGCCTTTGACAAGGTCCCTCATGGGAGGTTAGTTAGGAAGGTTCAGTCGCTAGGTATACATGGGGAGGTAGTAAATTGGATTAGACACTGGCTCAATGGAAGAAGCCAGAGAGTGGTTGTGGAGGATTGCTTCTCTGAGTGGAGGCCTGTGACTAGTGGTGTGCCGCAGGGATCGGTGTTGGGTCCATTGTTGTTTGTCATCTATATCAATGATCTGGATGATAATGTGGTAAATTGGATCAGCAAGTTTGCTGATGATACAAAGATTGGAGGTGTAGTGGACAGTGAGGAAGGTTTTCAAAGCTTGCAGAGGGATTTGGACCAACTAGAAAAATGGGCCCAAAAATGGCAAATGGAATTTAACGCAGACAAGTGTGAGATATTGCACTTTGGAAGGACAAACCAAAGTAGAACGTACAGGGTAAATGGTAGGACTCTGAAGAGTGCAGTTGAACAGAGGGATCTGGGAATACAGGTACAGAATTCCCTAAAAGTGACGTCACAGGTGGATAGGGTCGTAAAGAGTGCCTTTGGTACATTGGCCTTTATAAATCAGAGTATCGAGTATAAAAGTTGGAGTGTTATGGTAAGGTTATATAAGGCATTGGTGAGGCCGAATTTGGAGTATTGTGTACAGTTTTGGTCACCTAGTTCAGGAAGGATATAAATAAGGTTGAAAGAGTGCAGAGAAGGTTCACAAGGATGTTGCCAGGACTTGAGAAGCTGAGTTACAGAGAGAGATTGAATAGGTTGGGACTTTATTCCCTGGAGCGTAGAAGATTGAGGGGAGATTTGATAGAGGTGTATAAGATTTTGATGGGTATAGATAGAGTGAATGCAAGCAGGCTTTTTTCGCTGAGGCTAGGGGAGAAAAAAACCAGAGGCATGGGTTAAGGGTGAAAGGAGAAAAGTTTAAAGGGAATATTCGGGGGGGCTTCTTCACGCAGAGAGTGGTGTGAGTGTGGAATGAGCTGCCGGATAAAGTGGTAAATGCGGGGTCACTTTACATTTAAGAAAAACTTGGACGGGTTCATGGATGAGAGGGGTGTGGAGGGATATGGTCCAAGTGCAGGTCAGTGGGACTAGGCAAAAAATGGTTCGGCACAGACAAGGGGGGCCAAAAGGCCTGTTTCTGAGCTGTAATTTTCTATGGTTCTTTGGTTCTAATGTCATTTTGACCTCTTTTCTCTTAAGCGTGCCTGATGAAAGACACTGATCCATTTTTGACTTCGCAAAGCTAATGTTTCTTAACCGTTGCACGTGCAGAGAGGACGTTCGTTCAAACTGACGTCATGCAAAAGAGCCATGTAACACCGATTATGGTACAATACAAGTGGCTGCTTTTGCTTAAGGAGGCTTCACTCGACAGAACACTTGCCACTTGTGCAATTTGTCTTTTACTGTTGATAAAAACACCAATACATCCTTCATATGGAGAAGAAAGATTACCAGTAGAGCTTGGACTTTTTCTATAATGCCTTCTGTTGGACATATTCACACATACAGGACATACTTTGCGAACGTCTCTGCGTGAACCAGTGCCAGGGCTTTACGGTTTGGGAATCCTCGAGTCCATAACAATGGCCTTATTATCAAGACCTAATGTGCTTTTGGGTTCACCAGCAAGCTGAACTGAGCTGCCCTTTTCAATTTCTTTGTGTTGCCTATTTCTGAGGAATGGAACTTCTTTGTGATTATTGTTTTCAGGTTTATTTACTTTGTTCTTGTCATGTTCACTATCCACATGCAGTTTGAGGTAACATTAGAATTGCCTTTTAAGTGACTGATTTTCTTACAGTGGAGTTTCTGCTCATTTGCATCCATGTCTTGTGGCTTCAATGTTAATTTCTTCCCGCTCTTCTTCTTCAACACAGTTTTTTTTCCACAAGTTGTTACTTAATGCACTGAGATATTCACCTTCAGATTTAGTGTGACTCATGATATTACCTGTGTTAATGCCCTGAGTACCACGTGATTCATTTAGAAACTCCACCTCGGTTATTCTCTCTATATTGTCAGCTGCCATGACCTTGGTTAAATTGATGTTTGTCAAGTGTCCAACATACATTGTTTCCACTTTGTAAGTGTGACTCTGGACTCTGAAGAATACCACTTTTTCATTCCCAATTTTGCAGAGCAAAATCTTCTCAGAGTTTTTGCTAGGCTGGGGACGTAGATTACTTTATACTTTAATGTATGATGCAAGTCATTTTTAGATATCAGCACACATGTATCATCATTTTTTTTTGTGAAAACTTGGCTTAGCTCTTTGTTACCTATGTGCAATGCATCTTTAAATTTGAGATTTTCTGCTGTTGGCACAAGGTTATTAGGTTCCTGTAACCAAAACTCTCACAATCTTTCCCTACTGTTTTTAAAGAACCCCATGTTTCAGTTTCAGTGCTGTTTCACAACTCTGTGCAATATTCTCCAGAGTACCCTAAAGCTACTATTTTGAACAGATAGTTCTGTTTATGCATGATGCTGATTGTATTATGCAATAAAATTATTGCTCAAGTAAGGTTATCTGCAGATTGGGAATTGCTGTTTGACTGCCCAAGGTTGATAATTTTGCACTGATTGATGCTGAACTTTTAACCTTGACCATCTACAAACTTTTTTGATTTGATTTATTATTGTCACATGTATTAACATAGTGAAAAGTATTGTTTCTTGCACGCTATACAAAGCATACTGTTCATAGAGAAGGAAACGAGAGAGTGCATAATGTAGTGTTACAGTCATAGCTAGGGTGTTGAGAAAGGTCAACTTAATGCAAGGTAAGTCCATTCAAAAGTCTGACAGCAGCAGGGAAGAAGCTGTTCTCGAGACTTTGAACAATGACGAGTCAGTTGATCAGATTTAGTTTCTGGTGCTCCAGTTTCGTCCCACATCCAAAGACGTGCCGGTTCGTTGATTGGCCATGATATATTGTTCCTTAGTGTCAGGGCACCAGCAAGGTAAATACGTGGGGTTACAGAAATAGGGTCCAGATGGGATTGCTGTCGGTGCAGGCTCGATGGACTGAATAGCCTCCTTCTGCACTGCCGGGATTCTATGAAGCTCTTGTGAATTGTGGCTGCTGTGGCCAGACCTGGATCTGCCTTCAGCTATTTCTCTTTTGACCTTTTAAACAGATTTTCCCATTCAATCTGCGCCGCAAAGGGCTCATGTTGGGTGGTTCATCATTATCTTCATCTGTGTATTTACTGGATGGAGGTGACTTCCTCCAGCTGGAAAACAATCGGTCTTTGTTGAACTCTCCATTTTCCCAAGAATTAGCTGACTTCTTTGGTTAAAAGCTTTTATTTAAAATAAAATTAATTAAAGCCAAGATTCTTGATTGAATGAACAACACAAGACCAAAAATACCAATTTGGAACTATTAATAGTAGCTTCTTCAGCCATTTTGTTTTACTGCTTGAAGATTGCTTCAAAGTCTTGATCGAGTTATATATTAGGTTACGTAATCGTTGATTTTTGATTTATGTAATACTCAAACAACAGTAATGATTAATTGATTTCAGGTAATGTAAGTTTTAAGGTCTCATTTTGGCTAATGCAAACAGTTTTAGTTAAAAGTATGAGTATAAGACATTGCAAGATAACCCCATGAGATGGGAACACCAAGATCTTGAGGTATCTAGCCCTACTGTAAAGGGCTTTGGTCAAAACCAGAGTAAAACTGGTAGAAGAACGAGACTATTCTTCTTCACGAGGTGGCACAGCGGTTAGTACTGCTGCCTCACAGCGCCAGGGACTCGGGTTCAATTCCGGCCTCAGGTCACTGACTGTGCGGAGTCTACATGTTCTCCCTGTGTCTGTGTGGGTTTCCTCCAGGTACTCCGGTTTCCTCCCACAGTCCAAAGATGTGCGGGTTAGGCTGATTGGCCATGTCAAATTCTCCCTTGGTGTTGGGGATTAACCGAGTAAATATGTGGGGATATGGGAATAGGGCCTGGGTGGGATTGTGGTCGGTGCAGACTCGATCGGCTGAATGGCTTACTTCTGCACTGCAGGGACTCTATGGGTGATACCTGCTTCAAAAGGTCAGCAATGTGTTATTAAATAGAAGATATAATTAGAAATCAATTAAATCCACTGAGTGACATTGTGACCAATGGCCTGACAGTCAGTGGAGTGATAATCAGAAAAGAATATAAAACATGAAGTCTTGCAAGGTCTCATTGCGCAGACGTGACCCCAGAGGCAAAAGCAAATCAAGGGTTCTCCATGAATGGTTTCAACATCGGGTCCTGAGAGGGTATATGTCTTGTCTGCGACCTGTCTCTAACAGAATGTGCAACTGACTTAGAGCTGTAAAGTAGGTATCCGGAGTAAAATATCAAGTATAATTTTACTTCTTATTTTGCTTTCTAATAACCTTCCCTGAAATACAATCCCAGAATCCTGATAGCCAATTGGTTAAAGTCTCATCCGAACATCAGTTAAAAAGTCTTCTCTATACATGATTTAAGGGTGATTATGACCTATAATTATAATGCTATGGAATGTTAAGAGCAAGAAGATAAGATGTGAAGGAGTAGGACCTATCAAATGTGACGGTGGGAAAGTTTGTATAGAACCGGTAGAAATAGCAGAGGTACTCAATGAATACTTTACTTCAGTATTCACAGTGGAAAAGGATCTTGGTAGCTGCAGCGCAGACTTGCAGTGGACTGTAAAGATTGAGCATGTGGACATTAGGAAAGAGGATGTGTTGGAGCTTTTGAAAAGCATCAAGTTAGATAAATCGCCGGGACTGGATGGGATGTACCCCAGGTTACTGTGGGAGGCGAGGGAAGAGATTGCTGAGCCTCTGGCGATGATCTTTGCATCATCAATGGAGACGGGAGAGGTTCCGGAGGATTGGAGGATTGCGGATGTGGTTCCGTTATTCAAGAAAGGGAGAAGAGATAGCCCGGGAAGTTATAGACCAGTGCGTCTAACCTCAGTGGTTGGTAAGTTGATGGAGAAGATCCTGAGAGGCAGGATTTATGAACATCTGGAGAGGAATAGTATATCAGAAATAGCCAGCACGGCTTTGTCCAAGGCAAATCATGCCTTACGAGCCTAATTGAATTTTTTGAAGATGTAACTAGACACATAGACGAGGGAAGAGCAGTAGATGTAGTTTATATGGATTTCAGCAAGGCGTTTGATAAGGTGCCCCATGCAAGGCTTATTGAGAAAGTGAAGGGGCATGGGATACAAGGGGACATTGCCCTGTGGATTCAGAACTGACTTGCCCACAGAAGGCAAAGAGGGGTTGTGGATAGGTCTTTTTCAGCATGGAGGTCGGTCACCAGTGGAGTGCCCCAGGGATCTGTTCTGGGACCCTTGCTCTTTGTGATTTTTATAAATGACCTGGATGAGGAAGTGGAAGGATGGGTTGGCAAGTTTGCTGATGACACAAAGGTTGGTGGTGTTGTGGATAGTGTAGAGGGATGTCAGCAGTTGCAACGAGACATAGATAAGATGCAAGACTGGGCGGAGAAGTGGCAGATGGACTTCAACCCAGATAAGTGTGTGGTGGTTCATTTTGGCAGGTCGAATAGGATGAAAGAATATAATATTAAGGGTAAGACGCTTGGCAGTGTGGAAGATCAGAAGGATCTTGGGGTCCGGGTTCATAGGACACTCAAAGCAGCGTCGCAGGTAGAGGCTGTGGTTAAGAAGGCGTATGGAATACTGGCCTTCATCAATAGAGCAATTGAGCTTAGAAATCGGGAGATAATGCTGCAGCTGTATAGGACCCTGGTCAGACCCCACCTGGAGTACTGTGCCCAGTTCTGGTCGCCTCATTACAGAAAGGATGTGAAAGCCATAGAAAGGGTGCAGAGGAGATTTACAAGGATGTTGCCTGGATTAGGTGGCATGCCTTATGAGGATAGGTTGAGAAAGCTACGTCTTTTCTCCTCGGAGAAGCGAAGGATGAGAGGTGACCTGATAGAGGTGTATAAGATGTTGAGAGGTATTGATAGAGTGGATTCTCAGAGGCTTTTACCCAGGGCTGAAATGGTTGCCACAAGAGGTCACAGGTTTAGGGTGCTGGGGAGTAGGTACAGAGGAGATGTTAGGGATAAGTTTTTCACTCAGAGGGTGTGGGTGTGTGGAATCGGCTGCCGGTAGTGGTGGTGGAGGCGGATTCGATAGGGTCTTTTAAGAGACTTTTGGATAAGTTCATGGAAGTTAGTAAGATAGAGGGTTATAGGTAAGCCTAGTAGGTAGGGCCATGTTCGGTGCAACTTGTGGGCCGAAGGGCCTGTTTGTGCTGTAGCTTTTCTATGTTCTATAATTAATTTATTATCTGCAGTATCACCGGCAATCAAGAACGGAGAGAGAGAAAACAAGGAGGCATAGGTCAATTAGCCTGACATCTGTCATCTGGAAAAGGCTGAAATCTATTACTGGGAGTCTTAAAAATGTACTTAGAAACGAATAGTATGATCAGGCTGAGTGAACATGGTAGTATGAAAGCAAATCGTACTTGACAAATTTAACGGCGTTTCTTGCTGATGTAACTAGTCGGTTAGATAAAAGGGGAGGTCAGTAGGTCTGGTATACTTGGATTTCCAAGAGGCATTTGATAAGTAGCCACATTAAGGGTTAATATGCAACATGAGGGCTAATGTAATTGGGAATAATATGTTAGCATGGATGGAGAGTTGGTTAGCGGACAGGAATTAGACAGGAATAAGAGCGTAACATCCACTGTTCCTGTTTCAGATTCCAGCATCCGCAGTATTTTGCTCATCTTTTAATTTTATCTCATCTCGAGTTTGCTGTGCGAGTTATTCATAGAGGATTGGATTTAAGGGTTGGGGATAACATGCCTCCATTTATACAGGGGGAAATCAAAATATAAAAACCTCTCTGTTTACAGACGGGTAGTGAGAGGAGAAATCAGGGCAGATTAAATTACCCTCCCACCTATCCATAACAGGCTGAGTTAATTGGGCATACACTCTGACGTTTAAAAGAACGAGAGGTGATTTAATTGAAACATACAAGATTCTAAAGGGGCTTGACAGATTAGACACGTAGAGGTTGTATACCCACCTGGGGAATATAGAGCACAGATGAACAATCTCAAGATAACATATTGATCACAAAGGACTGAGATAAGGAGAAATTTTATTGCTCTGAAAATTGTGAATCTTTGGAATTCTCTACCCGAGAGTGTTGTGAGTGCCCCATTAATTGAATATATTCAAGGTTGAAAGAAATAAATTTTAATCTCAAGAAATCAAGGGAATATGGGAGCAGGTGAGAAAGTGGAGTTGGGGCAGATCAGCCACGATTGTATTTAATGGCAGAGAAAGTTCAAAGAGCTGTATGGCCCAGTCCTACTCCTATTCTTTATGTTCTTAGAAGAACAAGGGCAACAGGCACATGGGAACACCATCCCTTCCAAGTTACATTCCATCATGACTTGGAAATATATCACCATGCCTCCATCGTTGCTGGATCCAAATCTTGGAACTTCATATTTAACAGTACTGAGTTGTACATACACCAACACCACATGGAATGCAGAGGTTCAAAAATGCAGCTCACCACCACCTTCTGAAGGGCAATAAATGCTGGCTTCGCCAGTGATGCTCACATCACAGGGACTAATAAAACAAAATTCAAAGCAACCACAACTGTCAACTACACATCATTGTTTGAGATTGCCTCTGTTGTATTTCATTTGCAGGCACAGAAATGTTGAATCTGTTCCAAAATAAAACTGAAAAAGCACTCTTGAAATTCAATGTAATGTTGCATAATTTATGTTAAATTACTTCCCATGCTCTCTGTTACTTAACAATTTCCCATTTCTTGGCCCTACCTGCCTCCATTTCACCATGGACTAAGAATCTCATTACACCTCCATTTAGAAACATGGAAACCCTACAGTGCAGAGGAGGCCATTCGGCCCATCGAGTCTGCACCGACCACAATCCCACCCAGGCCCTACCCCCACATATTTTACCCGCTAATCCCTCTAACCTACGCATCCCAGGACTCTAAGGGACAATTTTTAACCTGGTCAATCAACCTAACCCGCACATCTTTGGACTGTGGGAGGAAACCGGAGCACCCGGAGGAAACCCACGCAGACACGAGGAGAATGTGCAAACTCCACACAGACAGTGACCCGAGCCGGGAATCGAACCCGGGATCCTGGAGCTGTGAAGCAGCAGTGCTAACCACTGTGCTACCGTGCCGCCCTATTTCTTACCAGAAGGTCCAAGGATTCTCCACTTCTTCTCTGAATGGAGATCCAAGCAGTCTTGATCCACCAGCACCATGCTCCATTTGGCTGGACATGTTTTCGTATTGAATAACTTTTCCACTTCTTCCAATTAAATGTGTTATTGTTCCCATATGGGTCTAGCCACGTGTGTCTTTTTGTAGGATACGTAGAACAATCCTTGCTCCAGACTTACCCAGGCTCCCACCTTCATTACTTTTTGCTGTGCATTGATGTGTATCAGCACTGTTGCTTGCTCTCACCCTAGACTGAAAAAAATTACCAACATTGCTTTCAGGTTCCACCCTACTCTCACCTTTTCACATGGATCATGAGTGACTCTTCACTTTCCTTCTCGGCTTCTCGTCATTTTTTTGGGAATGGCTAACAACGAATATTCACTATGAACCCACCAACTCCCACAACACCCTGTTTCCTGCAAGGACTCCATTCCATTCTCCCAGTTTCTGTCCACTGCATCTGTCATGATGATGCAATCTTCCATACCATACTTTGGATACATCTTCCCATATCCTCATTGAGGACTCCTGCCACCATAGTTGGCAGTGCCCTTGACCACGTCCATCCCATTTCCTACACTTCTGCTCTTACTCCTAGCCCAACCCCATCACAACCATGACAGGGCCCTTCTTGTGCTCATCTTCCACTCCATAGGCCACTGTATTCAATTAATTATGCTCTGCCATTTCTTGCCACCGCGAGACATACCTTTCCCTACCTGTGTTCAGCATTCCAAAGGGACCATTTTTTCCACAGCATGCTGATCCACTCTGCAATCATCCCCACAACGCCCTCTCTTTCTCATGGCATCTTTCCATGAAAGCACAGGAGGTGCAACACCTGCTATTTTACTGGCTATCACCTCACCATCCAAGGCTTCAAATGCTCCTTCCAGGTAAAAGTAATTTGAATGCAATCTGTTCTACACTGGCGAGGATATTAGTGAGAAATATTTGCAGAAACAGTGAAAACTTAGACCTCTCATTCATTAAACAACAAATTTTTGAAAGTATTCATAAAGTAGAAGAAAGATAATAAAACATTGCAAAGAACAATCTTATACTTTGGCAAATTAACAGTAAGCACTTAAAATCATAGAATAATAGTGCAGAAGGAGGTCATTCGTCTCATCAAGCCTGCACCGACACAATCCTACCCAGGCCCTATCTCCATAACCCCACGAATTGTTGGAGAAGATTACTAGAGATAGGATATATGCGCATTTAGAACTGAATAATCTCATTAGCGATAGATAGCATGGTTTTGTACGAGGGAGGTCATGCCTCACAAATTTGGTTGAGTTTTTTGAGGAGGTGACAAAAAGGATTGACGAGGGAAGGGCCGTGGATGTCGTCTATATGGATTTTAGTAAAGCGGTCCCTCATGGCAGGCTGGTGCAAAAGGTTAAATTTCACGGGATAAAAGGTGAGCTAGCTAGATGGGCGGAGAACTGGCTTAGCCATAGAAGACAGAGGGTAACAGTGGAGGGGTCTTTTTCTGGTTGGAGGTTTGTGACTAGTGGTGTTCCGCAGGGCTCTGTACTGGGATCTCTGCGGTTTGTGATATATATAAATGATTTGGAGGAAGATGTAGCTGGTGTGATCAGTAAGTTTGCGGACGACACAAAGATTGCTGGAGTTGTGGATAGTGATGAACATTGTCAGAGAATACAGCAGGATATAGATAGGCTGGAACATTGGGCAGAGAAATGGCAGATGGAATTTAATCCAGATAAGTGCAAAGTGATGCATTTTGGTAGATCTAATGTAAGGGGGAGCTATACAATAAATGGCAGAACCATCAGGAGTATAGACACACAGAGGGACCTGGGTGTACAAGTCCACAGATCCTTAAAGGTGGCAGCACAGGTGGAGAGGGTCGTGAAGAAGGCATATGGCATGCTTGCCTTTATTTAACCGGGGCATAGAATATAAAAGTTGGCATATGATGTTGCAGCTGTATAGAACGTTGGTTAGGCCGCATTTGAAATACTGCGTCCAGTTCTGGTCGCCACACTACCAGAAGGACGTGGAGGCTTTGGAGAGAGTACCGAAAAGGTATACCAGGATGTTGCCTGGTATGGAGGGTCTTAGCAATGGCGAGAGATTGGGTAAACTGGGGTTGTTCTCCCTGGAAAGACAGAGGATGAGGGGCGACCTAATAGTGGTGTATAAAATTATGATCGGCATAGATAGGGTGAACAGTGGGAAGCTTTTTCTCAGGTCGGAGGTGACGAACACAAGGGGTCATGGGTTCAAGGTGAGGGGGGCAAGGTTCAACACAGATGTCAGGGGGACGTCTTTTACACAGAGGGTGGTGGGGGCCTGGAATGCACTGCCAAGCAAGGCGATTGAGGCGGACACGCTGGGATCGTTTAAGACTTATCTAGATAGCCACATGAACAGACTGGGAATAGAGGGATACAAACGAATGGTCTAGTTGGGCACATGAGCGGCACAGGCTCGGAGGGCCGAAGGGCCTGTTCCTGTGCTGTATTGTTCTTTGTTCTTGTTCTTTGAATGCTCGTCCCACTGACGCTAAGGGGCAATTTAGCATGGCCAATCAACTTAACCCGCACATCTTTGGACTGTGGGAGGAAACCGGAGCGCCTGGAGGAAACTCATGCAGACATGGGGACAATGTGAAAACTCCACACAGACAGTGACCCAAGGCCGGAACTGAACCCAGGAGCCTGGCACTGTGAGGCAGCAGCGCTAACCACTGTGCCATTGTACCGTCCTCAAAGACTGAAAACTCAAAAATTTCTGCTTCCTCCATAATCCTAAACCCTGCTGAGACTCCCAGTTCCCAAACAACAATCATAAACCTATTGGTCAAATCAAGCCAGTGATTACCACACCACACAGCTTTGTGACCAGGACGTGGGAATAGTCTTCGGTTCAGCGAAAAAAATGAACTTTTGCACAAACTGGTCTTTGCCTTCAGCATTTTATCTCTAGCCAAGTTGTTTCCTGAGGATGCTTTTTTGCTGCCTTCAGCCGCTAATCTCTGGTTGAACTTGTTCCTGGGGATGGCTGCCTCTCTCTCTTGCTTCTTCAACACCTCATCTGAGAATTCCTTCCTGGTTCACAGCACTCGGATTACAAATTGCATCAATTGCAAAGAAGATCCTATTCTTTCCTTTCTCTTAGCTGCTGCTCAGACATGGTTTACAAAATACATGGTAGTTTAATATTACTTGTGCCAAAAAATAATAGCATCCTATCATTTTATGACAACTTCAAAAGGACAAAGACAGGTTGATGGAATGGGTGAACAACTGACAAATGAAATTTAATGCTGAGAAGTATGAAGTGATCCATTTCAGCAAAAAGAACAAAGGCAACACAATACTAAAGAGAGTGCAGAAGCAAAAGAATCTGGGTGTATATGTGCACAAATCATTGAAGATACTAGGGCAGGTTGAGAGCATAGTTAATAAAGCATATGGAATCCTGGGATTTATAAACTGGGGCATAGAGTGAAAAAGCAAGGAATTTATAATAAATCTTTATAAAACAATGGAGTATTGTGTTCTAGGCACCCGATTTTAGAGGAGATATGAAGGCATTGGAAAGGGTGCAGAAAAGATTCATGAGAATATTTCAGGGATGAAAAACGTCAGTTGCATTGATAGGTTGGAGAAGCTGGGGCAGTTCTCCTTGGAGAAGAATAGGTTGAGAGGAGATTTGGTGGAGGTGTTCACAATCATTATAGGTCTGGACAGAATAGATAGAGAGAAACTGTTCCCATGAATGGAATGATCAAGAACCAGCAGATGCCAAAATAAGGTGATTAGCAAACAAAGCAATAGCAATGCGGAAAGTTTTTCTCACAGCACATGTTTAGAATCCAAAATGCACTGTCTGAGTATGTGGTGGAGGTAGATTCAATTGTGGCTTCCAAAAGATAATTGGATATTTATCTGGTGAAAAAAATGCAGGGCGCCATGAAAAAAGTGGGGGAGTTTGACGAGAAAGATTGTTCTTGCAGAGAGCCAGCATAGATCGAACAACCAAATGGCCTCCACTGTGCTTATCTGTTTTATGATTTTTTAATCTATTCATTACACAATTATGAGGCACCTCCTTTTGAAAATCCAGATAATTTTTACTGAATTACCATTGTTATGATACTGGACCAAACTCCCAAATTTTGCAGCGATCCATTTAGGGACCAGTAACATTTTCTTTAAAGTAGGCAAAACTCGAGATCTCAGGTACAAAGAACAATACAGCACCGGAACAGGCCCGTCTATCCCTCTTTTCGCCTCCCATTCATGTGTCTATCAAGATACACCTTGAACTTTGCTAACGTGCCTGCTTCCACAATCACCACTGACAGTGCATTCCAGGCACCCACCACCCTCTTTCCCCACAGGTCTCCCCTAAACATTCCCCCTCGCACCTTGAACCTGTTCCCTCTTGTAGTCGACTCTTCCACCCTGGGAAAAAGCCTCTGACTATCTACCCTATCTATGCCTCTGATAATTTTGTAGACATTTATCAGGTCGCCCCTTCAGCCTCCATCTTTTCAATGAAAACAATCCACCCTTCATCCATCACTGATCGTTATGCCTATAATTGTCAGGACTCTATGCTTTGGAGTTCCCACTCTACAAGTTTCTTCACCTTCATGGTGTTCCTTCAAACCCATCTCTGGCCACGTTTTTGGTCACCTGCTCCTAATGTCATCATCTTAGGCCCAGCAGTAATTTTTCTCCGAGTATGTTTCTATGCAACTCCTCGAGGCATTTTTTGTATTAAAGATATAAAAACGCAAGTTGATTTTGCTGTCCTAAAAGCATTTATGTAGCAAGTTCACAACCTCAAGACATACCAAAGCCTTTCATACAAAATTCAATATTTTTGATGTTGGTTCACTTTAATAGTGCCAATTTACACAATCTCACAAACAACAATATAATAAATGACCAGTTAATCTGTTATCAGAAAGTGTTGATTGAAGGAAATATGTTGGTCACGAGACCAGAAGAATTCCCTGTATATGTATAGTGCTGTGGGATTTTTTATGTCCATCAGGGCATGAATATAGGTTTTCGACTTAATGACTCATTCGAACCACGGAACCATTGGTGCACTAATTCCTCAGTCCAGCTGCAGGGTAAACGCTGTATGCCTAATTGTGGCTCTCAGTGTGCAAGAGCAAATACTCGGAAATGCACATTGTAATATACTCTGCATCAAATAATTACTCAATAAAACATACAAACTTCTGGAACCAAATAAAATGAAATAGTAACTTAAAAAATACAGATATTAGAATGTCATTCTGGAATTGCTGGTGTATGTAATCAATTAAAACATAACATGCCACATAGTGAATAACCTACCACACAGCATTCTGCTTCAGATTCTCATCAATGTCACCAAGAGTTTGGCGCAATTCCATTTCCCCTGGTATATTGTCCAAGAGGCAACCTGAGCAAGAATAATCCAACAGGTAATCTCCTTCCCATGCCATCACCGATACCTGGAAACAATAGTTAAAGCAATGGTTTAACAGTGCTCTTAACATAAAATAAATCCATTTATCTAAAATCCAATTAAAATAACATAACGCATTTTAAATACTAATATAATAGTAGAAAATGCTTGAGAAATTCAGCCTCTGTCATGAGAGAGGAAGTTGATGTTAAAGGTTGATGACCTTTCAACAGACTAAAAAATGTTAGAAATGAAAAGCCTTTAAGCAAATATAAAGTCAGGGAAAAGGGGCAGGAAAAGAAGAAAAGGGTGAACTCTGATAGGATGGAGGACAGTAGTATTTAAAATACAAAAGTGACAATAGGGCAAGACAAGAGAAGCTGATAGAAACACAACAGGCTTACATGATAGAGTCTTGCATGACCTCAGGATGTCCCAAACCTTTACTACCAAAGAGTTACTTTGAAATGCAGCAAACTTTGGTGGGAGTTGTTTATAGGCCACTAAACAGTAGTGATAGTGTAGGGCATGGTATTAATTAGGAGATTAGAGAACTATGTAGCATGGGTAATAAAGTAATCATCATGGGTGTCTTCAATCTGTACAAAGAGTGAGTAAACTTAATAAGCATTAATGCTGCGGAGCATGAGTTTTTGGAGTGTGTCAGGGATGGTTTTCTAGAGCAGTATATTGAGGAACATGCTATTTTAGATCTAGTATTATCATAGAATCATAGAATCCTACAGTGCAGAAGGAGACGATTCGGCCCATCGAGTCTGCACCGACCACAATCCCACCCAGGCCCTATTACTATAACCCCACATATTTACCCTGCCAATGCCCTAACACTAGGGTCAATGTAGCAAGGCCAATCAACCTAACCCGCACATCTTTCGGACTGTGGGAGGAAACCGGAGCACCCGGAGGAAACCCACGCAGACACGGGGCGAACACGCAGACTCCACACAGACAGCGATCCAAGGCTGGAACTGAACCCGGGTCCCTGGCGCTGCAAGGCAGTAGTTCTAACTACCGTGTTGTTAGAACGGCTAAATAATAATCTTGGTGTAAAAGGCTAAATAATAATCTTGATGTAAAAAGAATCTTTAGGGATGAGTGACCATAATATGATAGATTTTTTACATTACGTTTGAAAGTGAGGTAGTTCAATCTGAATCCAGGATGTAAGGTATCAGGGCTAATTGGCTGAACTGGGAATTGAGAAAACACATTAAAGGATACAATGGTACATAGACAATGAATAGTATTTTAAAAGTATTGTATAATTTACAGCAACTAATTATTCCTTAATTGCCCAAAAAACAAAAAGTAAAGTCAGTTAACCATGGCTAGGAAAAGAAGTTAAGGATTGTACAAGATTAAAAGAAAAGGCCTTTAGCTTGAGAATTGGGAGCATTTAGAATACAGCAAAGGAGGACAAAGAAACTGATAAAGAAAGGAAATATAATAGGAATGTAAATTAGCAAAAAAACAAACAGGTAAAAGCTTTTATAGGTATGTAAAAAGGAAACATTTGGCTAAGAAAAACATGGGTCCATTACAGGCAGGGTCAGAGAAAAATGATATGGGGAATGGAGAAATTGCAAAGAAGCTAAATTACTTTGTCTATCTTCATTGTAGATGATACAATAAATCTCCCCGAATTAGAGGACCAGGGAAATGAGAAATTGAAGGGAATCAGTATTAGAAGATAGTGTTGGAGAAATTAATTGGACTGAAGGTTGGTAAATCCCCAGAACCTGATTTCTACATCCCAGAGTATTGAAAGAAGTAGCCATGGAGATAGTGGATGCATTGGTGATCATCTTCTAAACTTCTACAGATTCTGGAATGGGTCCTGCAGATCCGAAAAGCAAATGTGGGAGAGAAAAAACAGGAATCTGCAGGCCTAGAATCTATTATAAAGGATGTGATAAATGGACATTTGGATAATGGATAATAATCGGGCATAGTCAACATGGATTATAAAAGGGATATCATGTTTGATGAACCTGTCAACTTTTTCTGAGAATATTACTAACAGAATTTATGAAGAGGAGCCAGTGGATATAGTATACCTGGATTATCAGAAGGCTGTCGATAAAGTCCCACATAGGAGGTTGGCAAAATTAAAGCACATGGAGATAGAAGGTAATATACTGACATGGACTAAGGATTGGCTAACAGGCAGAAAACAGAGAGTATGAATAAATGAGTCAATCTTGCATTGGCAGGTTACTCCTAAACAGTGATTGGAGCCTATTCGGTAGGCCTGCCAATGGACAAAGCACCTCTTAGTCTATTACCACTAGTGTTTTCCTATAGTCAACCCCAATGAGGTCTTCATTCGAGTCCCTTGCAACAACACAACTCCTCCTCAAGGAATTCACATGATGACTGGCATATCTGCTTCACCTGGCTGCAGCCTACTCTGTCCAATGACTTGCCACGTGCTGATCCCAACTCTCATTTGCCTCTAGCTTTTATACATGCCCGAATCTGAGCTATTGGCTGCAAGTGTGATGTCAAGTAATGGTGCCTGCTCTTCACTCTCATGGGTATGCTTTCTCCTGATTCTTTAGAGGTTGAATAGGTTCATGACTATCAGAAAGCAAAAAAGTATTAAGTGGTGGAAGGGTGAGGGGTGGGATGGGAAATTGGGTTGGGGAGGAAAGTAGGTGTCTGACAGTCACTCCGCCTGTAGTTTCTATTTTATGGCACATTTCAAGATGAGGGTGAGGAGTGAGCAGAGAAGGTGCACAAGGCAGCAATTTAACATCATCTTCCAATGGCCTCTGCAGTGCAGGGTACCACAGGTTCAATGGTGGCAATGGTCCCAACGATTCTATGGATTGCCTCATTGAGGGTGCTGAACCAAAGTTATTTTCCAGCAGCTTGCAATGCATTGCTGTAGCTTACCTTTTATACGAACTGCCCACTTGCAAAAGGAAGTCTACCTGAAGTAAGTGATAACATGGCCCCCTGGTAGTGCAGAATCCGCCAGCAACATTCCAGATGGCAGTCCAGCACAGGAGTCAATCAGAATTATGCTACAATCATGGAAATGACATGGGGCACCAATTTTTGTGCAATCCGCTTTATTTGGAAGAGAATTACAGACTCTAATAGCACAGAAGGAGCCCATTCAAATCATCATGTCTGCACCAGCATCTTTTGGAAATGCAAGATTTTTTTCTATCCTTTGCAATTTTTCAACTTAACATCCTTCTAAATTTTCAGTAACTTTACCCCATTGGCCAAACAAAATTCACCAGCTTAAACAATACATCCAATGGTGGCTTGACATCACTTCAAAACGCTAAAAAACCTTGAAGCCTTAAATCTAAACTATTCTTCAGCAAAATATTTTTACACATTAAACCAAAACCACCTGTCAATCACCAAGATTTTTGATTTTTTTGGTCTGAGAGCAATCATATAATTAACAGCTTCCCTGTTTTGTTTTCAGAATTCGGTTAAAAGAAAGCATGTTACTGCGTGTATTCAGTTAACCTTTGGATGGTTTAAATAGCAGGTTTGTTCTAAATAAATGGATAAAACTGTTGTTAGTTGATTCATGATAATTGCAAAAAGAAATATTAGTTCAATAATGCACAATTTTGAAAGACATACAGAGCATATCTATAGCAAATAATTTTGATTTATATTTTCAAATGAAATAGTGTGTTCGTTTGGAAAGCCATGTTTATCCTCAAAAGGCTTTATCTTTAAAGGGTTTAAATGACAGTTCTTGAGAATTGCACTTAAAGCAATTTATAGTATTATTCAAAAGGGAATTAAAGTGGTATACAAGAACTCTGGCTTTAAATATATTAAGTAACTACCAATGCAATGGACAGCAGAAACAGAAAATCATCCTTCTTTGCTATTTCTGTAATTTTCATAGCTAAATAAAAAATCTTAGCTCCAAAACATTGCATACTATGCATTTCCAGTTATAATTATTTATCACGATAAAGCATATTGCCAAAAATTAACCAGTTGTACTGGGCGTTTTGGATGTACAATATAAACACTTATCACAACTCAAGTGCCAGATAATGGAGGGTGTCAGTGTCAATTTCATTTTCACACACTCAGTTTCCTCCATCTATCCTGATTTTAATAATCCCTGTCAAATCACAAAGTCCACATTACCTTCTTGACATTGGAGCCTTCAACGGAGAGAAAAGAGCTCAACATTCATTTAACTGCTACAAAAGAAAGCTGTCTAGCTGGACAAATATTATTTTCACACTTGACAAGCCTTACAGTTAACCAAGTTTTTTTCAAACTGAAGCTGCCAACATATTGATATGAGTGACTTGTTCGGTGCTGATCCTCTCAATGGATTAGTTACTCGACAATTGCATTTGTACTTTTAAAAGCTGAAAAAACTAGTTGTACAAAAAGAGATATGTCACCTTCAGAAGCATCAGAAATGAGGTTTAAATAAAAAATAAGATCAAACACTTCTGCAGACAAGAGAAATTACAGAGTGAAAAGATGTAGAATTTGCAAAGATATACATATGGTTACTGAATAGGTAATAAAACAACATATTTATTACAGTTGTTCCCAGGCTGGCAGGACTTTATGTATTGCCCATCCCTAATTGCCCTGAGCATATTAAGAGTTAATCATGTATTGTGAGATGGAATCACATGCACGCCAGGGCCAGGGTAGACAGAGGTTCCACTCAGAGGGACAGTAGTGAATCAGCCAAGCTTAAGACAATCGGCAGCTTTAATTTTTTTCCTAAAATGAGTTGCTAGCGCATAAAAGCACCAGACTTAGTTAATTAAATTTGTCATGGTGTAGGGGGATCCACTTTCTCCTTTAGAGACCTTCCCCATTCTCAAGTTTGTGATACCAGATTCACAAGTGCATGACTTAAACAGAATGACAAATAAGACAAGTTTCTTCTGATAATTCACAATCGTCTTAGGTGAGTTACCCACAGCTCTGTGAGGGTTTGCATTCAGCAATCACAAAATACAGTTACAACTACAGTTACGTTACCTGGAATTCTGCCCTGTAAGAGGCTAAATCCCAAACTGTTCCTAACTTAGAGTACCTAACTTTATAGTTAGTCACTTCTCAATTGGTCTTCTGATGGCAGTGAAATTGACCAGACCCTACAGACTTCCTTGACTGCTCTACAATTTCTGTTCTGCTGCTGGTTTGGCCAACTCATTCCCCAAATTTGGCAATACTGCAAACCTTCAATTCTGATTTGAAATTTACAATCTCAAAGTTTTTTTTAAGTTTATTTATTAGTCACAGGTAAGGTTTACATTAACACTGTAATGAATTTACTGTGAAATTCCCCCAGTCACCACAGTCCAGTGTCTGTTCAGGTCAATGCACCTAACCAGCACGTCTTTCATGCTGTGGGAGGAAACCGGAGCACCCGGAGGAAACCCACGTAGACACAGGGAGAATGTGCAACCTCCACACACAGATTGACCCAAGCTGGGAATTGAATCCAGGTTCCGCCACATCCTTGCTATACCTTATTTTTTAAAAAGTGTTTTCTGTGAAAGACATAAGTCATCTATTTCCTGCTGATAATCAACCTCAAGAATGCCAGTCTTTCATACCTCTCATGCTTGTATTTGTACCACATTGGAGCTGATCTCCTTCCATTGTCTGGTTCTTCACGTCATCAGGCACTTATTTCATCCCCCAGTGTAGGTGCAGGACACATGTTTATTGTTCTTTTCTTCTCAATTGAGCTATGTAATTGCTTGCTCCGACCGAAATGTTTAACTCCAGAAGAACCTCAAAGGAGTTAACTTATTGTTACACTTCAATGGTAAGATTTCAACTCTCAATCTCTGGATTGCTCATCCAATGTAAGAAGTCTCACAACTTCAGGTTAAAGTCCAACAGGTTTATTTGGTAGCACAAGCCACAAGCTTTCGGAGCGCTGCTCCTTCATCAGGTGAGTGGGAGTTGTGTTCACAAACAGGGCATATAAAGACACAAACAAATCCGTTGTCGTAGCGGATGAATGAACGGACAACGGATGAATGAACACCGTTCGACAATCACCAGGCAAGACTGTTCTCTTCCTGTGGGGGAGCACTTCAGCGGTCACGGGCATTCAGCCTCTGATCTTCGGGTAAGCGTTCTCCAAGGTGGACTTCATGACACACGACAGCGCAGAGTCGCTGAGCAGAAACTGATAGCCAAGTTCCGCACACATGAGGATGGCCTAAACCGGGATGTTGGGTTTATGTCACACTATCAGTAACCCCCACAGCTTGCCTCCTGGACTTGCTGGCTGTCCTGTCTGGAAACAATACACATCTCTTTAACTTGTGCTTAATGCTCCCTCCACTCACATTGTCTGTATCTTTAAGACCTGGTTGGCTGTAGAGATTTACATTCTAATCAGTATTCTGTAACTTGATTTTGTGTCTCTGTGCCCTGTTTGAGAGCAGATTTCCACTCCATCTGAAGAAGGAGCAGCGCTCCGAAAGCTAATGGTATTTGCTACCAAATAAACCTGGTGGACTTTAACCTGGTGTTGTTAAAACTCTTACTGTGTTTACCCCAGTCCAACGCCGGCATCTCCACATCATAATAGGAGTATCAACAGGTATTTAAAAGAATAACTAAAGTGAGTGCTGTAGAGAGTCTGGATAACTAATAATGGAAAACAAGGAAACGGTAAATGCATTGAACAGTTACTTGGTGTTTGTCTTCACTGTAGAAGATTTAGAAAATTTCCCAATGATAACTGAAAAATCAAGAGATGAAAGAGAGAGAGGTATCACCATCACCTAGGAAAAAGGTACTGGGAGAACCTAAAGGCTGACAAGTCCCCACGACCTGATGGCCTGGCCTTAAAAGAAGGCTGCAGTTATAGGAGAGGCATTAGTTATAATCTTTCAAAATTCCTTGGATTCTGGAAGAGTCCCAGTGAATTGAAAAGTAACAAGCAGGATATCTTTATTCAAGAAAGGAGGGAGACAGAAAGCAGGAAATGATGAGTCATTTAGCTTAACATCTATCAAGGGGAAATTGCTAAAATCCATTACTGAGATTCTGGCAGGGAATTTAGACAAACATAATGGGATCAGGGAGAGCCAATGTAGTTTTATGAAAGGGTAATCATGTTTACCTAATTTATTTGAGTTAGAACATAGAACATAGAAAAGCTACAGCACAAACAGGCCCTTCGGCCCACAAGTTGCACCGAACATGGCCCTACCTACTAGGCTTACCTATAACCCTCTATCTTACTAACTTCCACGAACTTATCCAAAAGCCTCTAAAAAGACCCTATCAAATCCGCCCCCACCACCACTACCGGCAGCCCATTCCACGCACCCACCACCATCTGAGTGAAAGACTTACCCCTAACATCTCCTCTGTACCTACTCCCCAGCACCCTAAACCTGTGACCTCTTGTGGCAACCATTTCAGCCCTGGGTAAAAGCCTCTGAGAATCCACTCTATCAATACCTCTCAACATCTTATACACCTCTATCAGGTCACCTCTCATCCTTCGCTTCTCCGAGGAGAAAAGACCTAGCTTTCTCAACCTATCCTCATAAGGCATGCCACCTAATCCAGGCAACATCCTTGTAAATCTCCTCTGCACCCTTTCTATGGCTTCCACATCCTTTCTGTAATGAGGCGACCAGAACTGGGCACAGTACTCCAGGTGGGGTCTGACCAGGGTCCTATACAGCTGCAGCATTATCTCCCGATTTCTAAACTCAATTGCTCTATTGATGAAGGCCAGTATTCCATACGCCTTCTTAACCACAGCCTCTACCTGCGACGCTGCTTTGAGCGTCCTATGAACCCGGACCCCAAGATCCTTCTGATCTTCCACACTGCCAAGCGTCTTACCCTTAATATTATATTCTTTCATCCTATTCGACCTGCCAAAATGAACCACTTATCTGGGCTGAAGTCCATCTGCCACTTCTCCGCCCAGTCTTGCATCTTATTTGTGTCTCGTTGCAACTGCTGACATCCCTCTACACTATCTACAACACCACCAACCTTTGTGTCATCAGCAAACTTGCCAACCCATCCTTCCATTTCCTCATCCAGGTCATTTATAAAAATCACAAAGAGCAAGAGTCCCAGAACAGATCCCTGGGGCACTCCACTGGTGACCGACCTCCATGCTGAAAAAGACCCATCTACAACCCCTCTTTGCCTTCTGTGGGCAAGCCAGTTCTGAATCCACAAGGCAATGTCCCCTTGTATCCCATGCCCCTTCACTTTCTCAATAAGCCTTGCATGGGGCACCTTATCAAACGCCTTGCTGAAATCCATATATACTATATCTACCGCTCTTCCCTCGTCTATGTGTCTAGTTACATCTTCAAAAAATTCAATTAGGCTCGTAAGGCATGATCTGCCTTGGACAAAACCATTCTGGCTATTTCTGATCATACTATTCCTCTCCAGATGTTCATAAATCCTGCCTCTCAGGATCTTCTCCATCAGCTTACCAACCACTGAAGTTAGACTCACTGGTCTATAACTTCCCGGGCTATCTCTTCTCCCTTTCTTGAATAACGGAACCACACCCGCAATCCTCCAATCCTCCGGAACCTCTCCCGTCTCCATTGATGATGCAAAGATCATCGCCAGAGGCTCAGCAATCTCTTCCCTCACCTCCCTCAGTAACCTGGGGTACATCCCATCTGGTCCCGGCGATTTATCTAACTTGATGCTTTTCAAAAGCTCCAACACATCCGCTTTCCTAATGTCCACATGCTCAATCTTTACAGTCCACTGCAAGTCTGCACTGCAACTACCAAGATCCTTTTCCACTGTGAATACTGAAGTAAAGTATTTCTTTGAGAAAGTAACAAATAATGTGGACAAAGGGGAACCTGTAGATTTGGTGTACTTGGACTTTCAAAATGCATTTCAAGGTGCCACATCGAAGGTTGTCATGCAAAATAAGAGCTCATGGTATAGGAGGTAATATTTTAGCATGGTTAAAGGATTCATTCAATAACAGCAAAGCGAATGGTCATCTTCAGGTTGGCAAGTTTGAACTACTGGAATGCCATAGGGGCTGGGCCCTCAACTGGTAGTGTAGGTAGTGCAGCAGTCTCCTGTGGCTATTCCCCTTTCAAACAGGTATACCGTTTTGGATACTGTTGAGGGGGATAGCCTGTCAGGGGAAGATACCAGCAGCAGCCAGGCCTGTGGCACCACACCTGGTTCTGCTGTAGAGCAGGGTCGGGCAAAGAGCAAGCAAGCTGTACTAATAGGGGACTCGCTAGTTAGAGGCACAGATAGGCGTTTCTGTGGCTGCGATTGAGACTCCAGGATGGTGTGTTGCCTCCCTGGTGCCACAGTCAAGGACGTCTCTGAGCGGTTGCAGGACATTTTTAAGGGGGAGGGTGAGCAACCAGAGGTCATTGTACATATTGGTACCAACGACATAGGTAGGAAAAGGGATGAGGTCCTGAAGTGTGAATATAGAGAGTTAGGCAGAAGGCTAAAGTGCAGGACCTTGAAGGTAGTAATTTCTGGACGACTACCGGTGCCACGTGCTAGTGAGAGTAGGAATAGGAGGATGAGGCAGATGAACGTGTGGCTTGAGAGCTGGCAAGGGGGCAGGGATTTAGATTTTTGGATCATTGGGATCTCTTCTGGAGAAGGGGTGACCTGTTCAAGAGGGACGGGTTACACCTGAACTGGAGGTGGACTAATATCCTGGCGGGGAGATTTGCTAGAGCCACTCGGGAGGGTTTGGCAGGGGAATGGGACCCAAAGCAATAGGGAACAGAAGAGAAGGTTGAGGACAGCACAGAGGTTAAAGAGAGCGCATTAAGTAGTAAAGGCAGTGTCAGTAATCCTAGTACCAGACAGATCAGGCAAAAGCAGAGCAGAGAGCAAGGGAAGTCACGATTAAACTGCATTTATTTCAATGCAAGAAGCCTGATGGGCAAGGCAGATGAACTCAGGGCATGGATGGGTACATGGGACTGGGATATTATAGCAATTACTGAAACATGGCTAAGGGAGGGACAGGACTGGCAGCTCAATGTTCCAGGGTACAAATCAGGAGGTAAGAGAGGAGGGGGAGTTGCACTTTCGATTAGGGAAAATGTGGAGTTGCCGGCGTTGGACTGGGGTAGGCACAGTAATAGTCTCACAACACCAGGTTCAAGTCCAACAGGTTTATTTGGTCGCATGAGCTTTCGGAGCACTGCCCCTTCATCAGGTGAGTGAAGAGTTCCGTTCACAAACAGGGCATATATAGACACAAACTCAATTACAAGATAATGGTTGAAATGCGAGTCTTAACAGGTAATCAAGTCTTTACAGGTGCAGACAATGTGAGTGGAGAGAGGTTAAAGAGGTGTGAATTGTCTCCTGCCAAGACAGTTAGTGAGATTTTGCAAGCATTAGGGAAAACATCACGGTAAATATACTGAGAGGGGATATATCAGCCACTGAGTCTATATGGGTAGAACTGAGAAATAAGAAGGGGGAATTCACTTTGATAGGGTTGTACTATTGGCCCCCAAATTGAGGTGCAAATATGTAAGGAGATTACAGATAGCGCCAAGAAAAATAAGGTGGTAATAGTAGGGGATTTTAACTTTCCCAATATTGACTGGGACAGCCATAGTATTAGAGGATTGGATGGAGAGAAATTTGTTGAGTGTATTCAGGAGGAATTTCTCATTCAATATGTGGATGGCCCAACTAGAGAGGGGGCAAAACTTGACCTCCTCTTGGGAAATAAGGAAGGACAAGTGACAGAAGTGTTAGTGAGGGATCATTTTGGGACTAGTGACCATAATTCTATTAGTTTTAAGATACCCATCGAAAATGATAGGTCGGGCCCAAAAGCTAAAATTCTAAATTGGGGCAAGGCCAATTTTGATGGTATCAGGCAGGAACTTTCAAAAGTTAATTTGGGGAGTCTGTGGGAAGGCAAAGGGCGTCTGGTAAGTGGAACACTTTCAAAAGTGTGTTAACCAGGGTTCAGGGTAAACACATTCCTCTTAGAGTGAAGGGAAAGGCTGGTAGAAGTAGGGAACCCTGGATGACTCGGGATATTGAGGCCCTGGTCAAGAAGAAGAAGGAGGCACATGACATGCATAGGCAGCTGGGATCAAGTGAATCCCTTGAAGAGTATGGGGAGTGTAGGAATAGAGTTAAGAGAGAAATCAGGAGGGCAAAAAGGGGACACAAGATTGTTTTGGCAGATAAGGCAAAGGAGAATCCAAAAAGCTTCTACAAATACAGAAAGGCCAGAAGAGAACTAGGGAGAGAGTAGGGCCTCTTAAGGATCAACAAGGTCATCTATGTGCGGATCCACAAGAGATGGGTGAGATCCTAAATGAATATTTCTCATTGGTATTCACTGTTGAGAAAAGCATGGATGCTAGGGAACTTGGGGAAATAAATAATGATGTCTTGAGGAGTGCACATATTACAGAGGAGGTGGTGCTGGAAGTCTTAAAGCGCATCAAGGTAGATAAATCCCCAGGACCTGATGAAGTGTATTCCAGGACATTGTGGGAGGCTCGGGAGGAAATTGCGGGAGCCTTAGCAGAGATATTTGAATCATCGGTAGTCACAGGTGAGGTGCCTGAAGATTGGAGGGTGGCAAATGTTGTGCCTTTGTTTAAAAAGGGCGGCAGGGAAAAGCCTGGAAACTACAGGCCGGTGAGCCTCACATGTGTGGTGGGTAAGTTGTTGGAGGGTATTTTGAGAGAGAGGATCTACAGGCATTTAGAGACACAAGGACTGATTAGGGACGGTCAGCATGGCTTTGTGAGTGGAAAATCATATCTCACAAATTTGATTGAGTTTTTTGAAGGGGTAACCAAGGTAGATGAGGGCAGGGCTGTTGATGTTGTCGACATGGACTTTAGCAAGGCCTTTGACAAGGTACCGCATGGTAGGTTGTTGCATAAGGTTAAATCTCACGTGATCCAGGGTGTGGTAGCTAAATGGATACAAAATTGGCTTGATGACAGAAGACTGGAGGCTGGAGATGGTTATTTTTCAAACTGGAGACCTGTGACCAGTGGTGTGCCTCAGGGATCGGTGCTGGGTCCACTGTTATTTGTCATTCATATTAATGATTTGGATGGGAATATAGGAGGCATGGTTAGTAAGTTTGCAGATGACACCAAGATTGGTGACATAGTGGATAGTGAAGGTGGTTATCTCGGATTGCAACAGGATCTTGATCAATTGGGCCAGTGGGCTGACGAATGGCAGATAGAGTTTAATTTAGATAAATGCGAGGTGATGCATTTCGGTCGGTCGAACCAGGGCAGAACTTACTTAGTTAATGGTAGGGCGTTGGGGAGAGTTACAGAACAAAGAGATCTAGGGGTACAGGTTCATAGCTCCTTGAAAGTGGAGTCATAGGTGGACAGAGTGGTGAAGAAGACATTCAGCATGCTTGGTTTCATAAGAACATAAGAAATAGGAGCAGGTGTAGGCCATCTGGCCCTTCGAGCCTGCCCCGCCATTCAACAAGATCATGGCTGATCTGAAGCGAATCAGTTCCACTTACCCGCCTGCTCCCCATATCCCCTCATTCCCTTATCGATCAGAAAACTCATTGGTCAGAACATTGAATACAGGAGTTGGGACATCTTGTTGAAGTTGGACAAGACATTGGTAAGGCCACACTTGGAATACTGTGTACAGTTCTGATCACCCTATTATAGAAAGGATATTATTAAACTAGAAAGAGTGCAGAAGAGATTTACTAGGATGCTACCGAGACTTGATGTTTTGAGTTATAAGGAGAGGCTGGGTAGACTGGGACTTTTTTCTCTGTAGCGTAGAAGGCTGAGGGGTGATCTTATACAGGTCTATATAAAATAATGAGGGGCATAGATCAGTTAGATAGTCAATATCTTTTCCCAAAGGTAGGGGAGTCTAAAACTAGAGGGCATAGGTTTAAGGTGAGAGGGGAGAGATACAAAAGGGTCCGGAGGGGCAATTCTTTCACACAGAGGGTGGTGGGTGTCTGGAACAAGCTACCAGAGGTAGTAGTGGAGGCAGGTACAATTTTGTCTTTTAAAAAGCATTTAGACAGTTACATGGGTAAAATGGGTATAGAGGGATATGGGCCAAATGCGGGCAATTGGGACTAGCTTAGGGGTTTTAAAAAAAAAGGGTGGCATGGACAAGTTGGGCCAAAGGGCCTGTTTCTATGCTGTAAACCTCTGTGACTCAACTGGTAACAACCTATATCAATGACTTGAATGAGGGGACCAAATGCATGATAGCTAAATTTGCCAATGATACCAATACAAATAGAGGGGCAGTCTGCAAAGGTTAATTGAGTGAGCAAAAAAATAGCTGATGGAACACAATGTGGGAAAATATGAACTTATCCTTGGCATGAAGAAAGAAAAACAGTATACCATTTAAGTGGAGAGAGACTGCAGAACTCAGTGATACAGAGGGACCTGGGTGTCCTGGTACATAAATCACAAAAATGCATGCAGGTACAGCAAGCGAAGGTAAATGGAATGTTGGCATTCATTATAAAGGGGAATGGAATATACAAGTTTTACTATGGTTGTGCAGGGCCTTGGTGAGACCACATCTTGAGAACTGTGTAACGTTCTGGTCTCTTAATTTGAAAAAGGATATAACTGCATTAGCAGCAGTTCAGAGAAGATTCACTTGACTCATTCCTCAGATGAAGGGTATATTTTATGAAGAAAGGTTGAACAGGATGGAAGAAGAATGTGCAGGATAGAAGGCAGGGGAATGGAACTATGTGAATTTTTCTTCAGACGCAGATGCAGGCACGGTGGGTCAAATTGCCGCCTCCTGCGTGGTAACAATTCTGCGATACTGTGAGAGTCCAGAAAGAAAATAAGGGAATCCATGTTTTAACAGCACATGCAGTTCTGATTCTGATAATAAATCGTACTGTTTCTCCCCAAGAGCTTTACAATGGTGATGAAGAGGGTGAAAACAAGAAACAATGCTTTCAGGTTTGAAACTTTCTGCAGCAGCATTTTAAATTGGAGATTAAAAGAACTCACTTATACGATAAGCCTGTTAGTAGATACACATTGAGGCACTCCATCTTGGGATTAGCAAGAGACCTGCATGATCTACACAAAAACTGATCTTTCAAAATTAACGATCTAATTAAAAATCAAATCTCAGTTCATTGCGAGGAGTTTTTCTTCGGAATGAATGCAATTGTGGATCCTTGATCACACAATCACTGCATTGCTGATCAAGATGGCAGTACCGATGCCCAATCTATTGCCTTCTGATGTGCAGAATCAACAGCTGTATGCCTACATTGGCAAAAGTGGCTGTGATTTTCCATAGGTGCATTCTCTCCAAACAGGGAATACAAAAAATTTCTCTTAGTGACAAACCACCGACATTTCACAAGACCTTTGAAATGCTGTCTCATTCAAAAGACACTAGAACAAATGCTGCCCTCATATCCGGAGAACATGACACAAAAGATCAGCAAATGGTTGCAGTCATGTACATGATTCCTATGAATACCAACAATGTTCTTGAATTGTCTGCTGACCGTCTCACCGATAGCAGCAAACTGAAAGATGATATATGGAAGCTGCATGTAGGCCTGACTGAGCCCGCAGTCATGCATCAACGGTGACAAATACCATTCACATCAGAAAGCAGGCATAGAAGGAACTTCAACATCAATCAAATTGAATCATCTCCCATAAACATCTCTGTGTTACAGCCCAGAAGATGCCACACATCCCTCGCATGAAACCCTGAAATGAGCCATTGGTGTGAAAATGTAGGGCCAGTCGCCTTAAGAGCGACTGGTATTGGGTTCTCTCCAAATACATGGAGCTGCAGATTTTGTTGAAGGAGTGTAAACAGTTCAGTGAATGCCTTCACCATCTCTGGCATTGGCGCTCTGACATTAGAAGGTAATTAGTGCCAGTTCAGAACTGGTACTAATGTGTCAATGCTCTTCAGCGATGATAACGATCCTGCTTGCGTTCCTCCTAACTTGCCTTCTGCATGGTTGGCGCTGGCTGATGGCCTCGTGGCCAATATTGTTGTGTGATCACAGCCTGCCTCTGGCAAATCCTCCCTTCCACCTCCTAAGGCTGCAAAAAATATTGGGTGCATGAGACCCATTATGAATGGTCCACAAAGTGAATTGTGTGAAGAAGGCAGACAAAGATATGAACACCCCTGTTTACGTGATCTTCATCCCTACGGCAGCTGCACTTGACCAATGGGAATGTGTGATCTTCCCATGGGCCACACCCAGTTGCACAGAGGCCTTCTTGCACAACAACCTGATCTCCTGTGAGCTCAACATTTCTCAGCAGCCATGTGGATGGGCATATACACAGTGACCCTCCAGCTGCAGCCCATCCACCTCCACCTCACCCTCAAGCTAACTTCTATTCCCTTGACTCTGTCAATATTCCCCCATACTGCAGCCTCCAACCATCACCCTTGCACCAGAGCAAGTGAAGAAGCCTCCTTTCATCATCCTTGATCTGATCTTGATATCCCACAACCCTTTCTCTGAAACCATTGACCTGCTTTCCCTACAGCTAAATATTTCCTGTTTCCAGCTTGATATCCTTTCACTGATTGTTGACTGCCATGTGTGACTACCTCCCTTAAAAAACACAGGACCAGGTTATTGCAACAACGGACCTTGTCCTATAGGCTGGAGCCTGACTTTTTTCAATAAGATTAGCTCTCATTCTTCAAAACACCAATGGATATAGGCCATTCAACTGTTCTTCATAAAATAAGTCCTTTATCCCAGAAATCAGTTGAGTGAACCTCCCCTGAACTAATGAGACCAAAACCGTACACAGTACTCCAGATGTTGTCTCACCAAGGCCCTGTATAATGCAGTAAAACTTTCCTTATTAAAATATTCCTCTTGCAATAAACACCAACATTCTATTTGCTTTCCTAATTACTTGCTGCACCTGCGTGCTAACTTTGTGATTCATGTATCAGGACACCCAGATCCATCCATACCACCGAGCTCTGCAATCTCTCTTCATTTAAATAATATATTACTTTATTTCTATGCTTTCCTGCCAAAATGGACAAGTTCACATTTACCCACGTTGCACTCCATTTGTCCACTCATTTAACTTGTCTATATCCCTTTGCAGGCTCTCTCCCTCCTCTTGACAACTTACTTTCTTGCTTATCATGTTTTCCTATGCAAATTTAGCTACCTTAAATGGTACTTTGTCAAAACATTCTACTAGATTTGTTAAATATGCTTTCCCTTGTGCAAAGAGTTACTTGAAAACAATGATGAGAATTTAAAATTCAAGCATTTCTTGACCAGGAGCCAATGTATCTCAGCGAGCACAATGAATATGGGTGAGTGAAATTTGGTGCGAATTAGGACATGTTGCACAGAAACAGAAGTGGGCCAAAGATAGATCTTTGGGGGACAAGTGAAATTTAATAAAGGATTGGGAAAAATAAAGAGGGAAAAATTCTTGATTTTCATAGGGAATATGACCTTAACGTGGTTACAAATAAATCCTGAAAATTGGTATTACATAAATTGGTATAAAATTGAAGATTTCACTGCCCAGAAGACCACAGATGCAAAACCAACTGAGGTGTTTAAAAAGGAGATATATATATTTAGAAAATATGATTATGGAGAAAAGGCAGGGAATTAGAAATAAAAGATTGAGTTGCTCTGCCTATCAAAATATGAAGAAAGCTCAGCTGGCCAAAGTACCTACTCTTGTTTCTTTCTGCATGCTGTCTGAAGTCAATTCCACTTAAAGATTTTTTAAACAGTTTTGCCTTAAGCAACATTATTTATTTTTTAAAAAACTTTTCAAGTTAAAATAAAGTTTATTATTTGTCTCAGAAGAGGAGGGTGTATTGAAAAGGTTTCTAGAATGTACATAATTGTATTATACAATGGTCTCTAGGGCAGTTATTTGTGATTAAATGGTTTCCATCAGTGGATGTCAGCAGGAAATATTTTTCATAGAGTAGAGGCACTATGGGGAATAATTTCCTTCATTTGCTACCTGCAGCCACTATATAAATATGTTTTAATGATTTTAGTATAAATGGCAAAAATAAAAATGTTTCTTGCAAGAAGCTGAATAACTTCAAATTTCTAGATTTAAGCTCAAGTAAATCAAAAAAGCTTCCTGTTCTTAAAAAGTTAACATGTACATCAGGTTGCACAAAGTGGGTGTGAATATTCAACAATAGCCTCAGCCTTCGATTTCACGCTTTATAAAGTCTTAAGTAGGTTCTTTAACGTTAGGTTAATCATTTTCTGACTACTTGCAAACTGCAGTCAATATTTGCTTAATCCTAAAGCAAAAATCACAGGATTTGTTTTGACCGGTAATGGATTTTGATTGCGTAGCGTTGACTTTTCAAAAAACATTGTAAACCTAATACAAAATTCCATGAAAGACAATTTTACTGTTCTCTTGATCCAGTTTCCCTCACATCAATGGAAAACATTACTGGAACCAAGTGCTTCAAAGAGTACAGTATTAGTATTGGAACAGGTAGATGATCTGGCGAACAATGTTCCAGTCGAGTAAATATTTTGGAGACTTATTGAACATCTGTACAACATTTGCATGAAAAATCAAATGGCATTTGTTTTTTCTAAGTAATGCTGACTTCAGTGCATGGTTTTAGAGATTTCAGCCGAGTGTCCAGTTAACAGTTATATTTATTTTGCCAGTTACAGCAAGTACTACAATGCTCCCCGCTTGTGCATTTTGATTTGTGAATACTTCTCAATGTCTGCCAGCAATTGAAATGTTATGCTCTTTATTTCCTAATGGGATATTCCCAAGGGGGCAAAGTAGTTCAAATTTGCTTTTCTATATTTAGACTTTGTTTGAAGAAGAGACAGAACACATTTCAAAGTACACATTTAGAAGAAAAGAATTAAAAGATAAAATGCAGCACTTTACACATCCACAAGAGGTTTGTAATACCTCAATCTCTTGAGAGCTTTTTGAAATTGGTTTACATCCTTTTTTCCGTTTATATTTGCTGCCCCTTTTGGTCCTGCATAATATTAGAATATAACCAGTGACAACTTTGTATTAGATATAATGTGACCAATGGGAACAAGATATAAGGGTCAGCTGACCCAGTAAACCATGGCTGTAATAGTCAGCTGACCAACTGATTCACTATAGATAAGGAACTATGTAGAATTGTGGGAAGCTTGGATTGTCCCAGGGCGAGGTCCAAAGTTGGGAGTAATGATGTTTCTTTATTAAACCCCTTCTTGGATTTATAAGTTGGAGTAAGTTTTGTTGTATTTTCATTAGCTGTATTTTGAAGAGTTCCTTCTGAAGAAACACATAAAGCTAATTTTTGTTAATGTATTATGGGTTGCCATCATAAAATGCTGTTAGTTACCTCTACATTTGTGGCCATATTCGTACATTTTGACCTAGTTATAAGGCAGGAGAAAATAGCCATTATGTATTTTTCTTTGTTATTCACATTTCTTTACATTGCCATTAAATATATTTCATTTAACGAATGAGTTATACAGGTTGTCTCTGCTCTAAGTTTGAAGATGCTAACTACTAACTAATTTGAATGGACTCACTAAATCTTGAAACATAGGCTTTCTAGCTCAGTCTAAACTTGTGCACAAATAAAATTCCTGAGTGCGAATTTGTTTCTGTTCCAGCAATTATGTATAAATGTGATTTTAGTAAATAAAACAATGGAAATATTTATGTTTCTTATAAATTTTGTAAACAAATTGGAGACATGGATTATATTAATGTGGAAATCTTGACTACTGGAAGTTCATTTATGATATGATCTATGATATCTTAAGTTTCCATTGTAAACTGAAATGGAAAAACTTAAACTCTACTTTGTCATAAAGTTAATCTGCAGATTTAATTAGTGAATGAGAAAATATTTGTTGGTAGAATCTAGTATTGGCTAGGTGGTGATTGCAAGTCATTCAAAAGAATCCACCTATCGAGGTAGATACTTTGTTTGGAAACTCATCTATCAATTACCAACTGACATTGTTCCATAGCTGTGATGTTAATATTATGCATGAATAGTAAAACCAGAACCTCTGCGGATGGTTCCCTGTGACGGAGGTGATCTAGGTGTTCTTCAAGGTTTTTCTCCCTGGTTTTTAACCTAATGAGACATCAGTCCTGTTTTCTCAAGAATAACTTCCGGAGTCCACAGAAAGAAATCACCAAAACTCCTCATGTGGACAGTTTGAAGTCTCTGACCATCACGGCCCCTTTTCTGGGCTTCTTGTTTGAACTTGATGTTGCCAGTCAAATTTGGAAAGTCAAACTAAGCCTAGTCCGAACACTTCAGTTCGCCAATCTCCTCCAGGACTATTACTGTCGTCATATGTGGCATATATAGTCCTATAGTTAAAAAAGGAAACATGCAAGGTTTGTTTCTTCATGCCTGAAGGTCTGGACCAGCCACTCAGCCAAGCTGTTTAAGGACAGGTGGTAGGGTGCCATGCAGATTTGCCTTCCTCCTTTCGTATCCATGAAGGTCTGAAGCTACCTACTGGTAAACGGGGTCCCATTGACTGTCACAAAAACCTTGGGTATGCCATGAGTACTAAAAGACTGATGCAGTTTCTCCATGGTATTGCAAGAGGTAGTGGAGGCACGTCGATCCATTTTTAATGGGCGGTGATGAGAATTAAAAACATGGTGTACATAAATAACCCTGCGAAGTCTGCATATACTCGTACTCAGGGTCTCCCTGGCCATTCCTAAGGATGTGGAGATGCCGGTGTTGGACTGGGGTAAACACAGGATTGGGGTAAACACATTCCTAAGGATGCAACGAGGCCGCTAGTGGGCATCTGGTTTTCTTGTCAAGTTTTAAACCACTTGACCAGGCTTTCTACATCATTGTCTGTGGCAGGCCACCAGACAGAGCTCCTTGTGAGCATTTTCATCTTAGAAATCCCTGGGTGGCCATTGTGCAATTCTTGAAGTATTGAATCATAGAATTGTCACAGAACACCTACAGTGCAGAAGAGGGCATTTGGCCCATTGAGTTTGCACTGACTCTCTCTGACAGATTATCTTACTCAGGCCCTTTCCTACCCTATCCCCGTAACCCCACACATTTCCCATGGCTAATCCATCTAAGCTATGCATCTTGGGAAGCTCAAGGGCAATTTATCATAGCCAATCCACCTAACCTGCACATCTTTGGACTGTGGGAGGAAACCGGAGTACCCGCAGGAAACATACGCACACACAAGAAGAATGTGCAAACTCCACACAGACCGTCACCCAAGGTTGAAATTGAACCGAGGTCCCTGGCTCCATGAGGCAGCAGTGTTAACCACTGTGCCACCATGCCATCCTTAATCACTGGCCTGGACACAGGACAACCACCCGGGCACCCCACAAGATGATGCAATCTTCTATATTCAACTCATGATATTTAGAAAAATAAGGTTTCAAATCCTCTGTGGGACATGATGTGATATAGTTTCGCCAACATATGGTCCTTTTGGGTCCATGCCTGGATTTGCTTGGCAAATACCGGCAGTGTCTCCATCAAGTTCAGAGTCATGATGTCTTCATCCATCTTCGGAGGCGTAAGTACGCTGGTGGGTAGCAATAGCGGTGATTCCCCATGGACCTCGTGGGGGTTATCACATGGTCCTTATTCTTTTATGGGCAGTGGATGTTATTGGTAAGGCCAGCATTTGTCATCCATGAACTGAGCTAGGCTATTTCAGAGGATTTCTGACACCTTATGAACTATTTTAACAAACATTGTTAGAAGCCATCCTCCCTTCCACCAACAAAACTGATCTTGTCCGGATTTTTATTGAAGTCAATTTCCATCTGCCGTACTGGGATTCAAATCCTGGTCCCCAGATCATTGTCTGGAATCGCTGAATTACTAGTTCAGAGACAATACCACTATGCCACTGCCTCCCCACTCACCTGTCCCTCCCCACCCCAATCGAATTAATTACTATTACAAGTTTCCACCAAATATAAGGTTCAATTCTTACAAATGATGCGGGCAGCAATTGTGCTTACAGAGTAGTGGTTAAAGACACATAAGATAAAAAAGGCACCTTTCACCAAAACATTGATGATTAGATAACACTGCATTTGAATCGTAGAGACAGGGTTATCAGCAACAGTATGCAACCATGCTAGCATTCCTAGATATTGTGGGAATTGTCAGGCAATCAGTGCCTGTTTGAGAGATCTGGCATTGTTAGTTCTGCTGAGAGCCACCCCCTGCCCTTGCTACTGATCATCCTCCTCCTACCCTGCTCTCACTCCCCTGTGGCCTGGGTTTTTGCTGATTCTGGGCCTCTGGTGGTTGCATTACCAGCATTTCCTGGTAGAACTGTTGAATGATTGGCTGACTGCTCATGGGGTGTAGATGAGCAGGATTTCTGTCCTCAATGTTGTTGATACTAGCAAAAGCGGGCCACTGAGGTGTCTATTTATCACTTAATATGCAGGCCTTTCCCATAGGAGGAAATGTGGGGCTCTCAGGGACAGGACTGGATACTTCAAGTGCCGGGTTTCAGATGTTTCAAGAGGGACAGGGAAGGAGGCAAAAGAGGTGGGGGAGTGGCCGTTGATCAGGGATAGTGTCACGGCTGTAGAAAAGATGGACGCCACAGAGGGACTCTCTACAGAATCTCTGTGGGTGGAGGTTCGCAACAGGAAGGGGTCAATAACTTTACTGGGTGTTTTCTATAGGCCGCCCAATAGTAGCAGGGATGTGGAGGAGCAGATCCTGGAGAGATGTGATAATAACAGAGTGGTCGTGATGGGAGATTTTAATTTCCCAAATATCGATTGGAATATCCCTAAGGTAAGGGGTTTAGATGGGGAGGAGTTTGTTAGGGCTTCCTGACACAGTATGTGGATAAGCCTACAAGAGGAGAGGCTGTACTTGATTTGGTATTAGGGAATGAACCTGGGCAGGTGTCAGATCTCTCTGTGGGACAGCATTTTGGGGATAGTGATCATAACTCCATCTCCTTTACATTAGCATTGGAGAGAGATAGGATCGGTCAAGCTAGGAAAGTGTTTATTTGGAGTAAGGGCAATTATGAGGCTATTAGGCAGGAAATTAGAGGCATAAATTGGAAGGAGGTTTTCTCAGGGAAATGTACAGAAGTAATGTGGCAAATTTTCAAGGAAAATTTGTCTGGAGCTCTGCACAGCAATGTTCCACTGAGACAGGGGAGTTATGGTAGGTTACAGGAACCATGGTGCAGAAAGCTGTAACGAATTTAGTCAAGAAGAAAAGAAAAGCCGACAAAAGGTTCAGGGCGCTAGGTAATGTTAGAAATCTAGAAGAGTATACGACTAGTAGGAAGGAACTTAAGAGGGAAATTAGAAGAGCAAGAAGGGGTCATGAGAAGACCTTGGCAGACAGGATAAAGGAAAACCCCAAGGCATTCTACAAGTGTATGTTCAGAGCAAGATAAGATGTGAAGGAGTAGGACCTATCAAATGTGACGGTGGGAAAGTTTGTATAGAACCGGTAGAAATAGCAGAGGTACTCAATGAATACTTTTACTTCAGTATTCACAGTGGAAAAGGATCTTGGTAATTGCAGTGCAGATTTGCAGTGGACTGAGAAAATTGAGCATGTGGACATTAGGAAAGCGGATGTGTTGGAGCTTTTGAAAAGCATCAAGTTAGATAAATCACCGGGACCGGATGGGATGTACCCCAGGTTACTGCGGGAGGTGAGGGAAGAGATTGCTGAGCCTCTGGCAATGACCTTTGCAAAATCAATGGAGACGGGAGAGGTTCCGGAGGATTGGAGGATTGCGGATGTGGTTCCGTTATTCAAGAAAGGGAGAAGAGAGAGCCCGGGAAATTATAGACCAGTGAGTCTAACCTCAGTGGTTGGTAAGCTGATGGAGAAGATCCTGAGAGGCAGGATTTATGAACATCTGGAGAGGAATAGTATGATCAGAAATAGCCAGCAAGGCTTTGTCCAAGGCAGATCATGCCTTACGAGCCTAATTGAATTTTTTGAAGATGTAACTAGACACATAGACGAGGGAAGAGCGGTAGATGTAGTTTATATGGATTTCAGCAAGGCGTTTGATAAGGTGCCCCATGCAAGGCTTATTGAGAAAGTGAAGGGGCATGGGATACAAGGGGACATTGCCTTGTGGATTCAGAACTGGCTTGCCCACAGAAGGCAAAGAGCGGTTGTAGATGGGTCTTTTTCAGCATGGAGGTCGGTCACCAGTGGAGTGCCCCAGGGATCTGTTCTGGGACCCTTGCTCTTTGTGATTTTTATAAATGACCTGGATGAGGAAATGGAAGGATGGGTTGGCAAGTTTGCTGATGACGCAAAGGTTGGTGGTGTTGTGGATAGTGTAGGGGAATGTCAGCAGTTGCCACGAGACATAGATAAGATGCAAGACTGGGCGGAGAAGTGGTAGATAGACTTCAACCCAGATAAGTGTGTGGTGGTTCATTTTGGCAGGTCGAATAGGATGAAAGAATATAATATTAAGGGTAAGACGCTTGGCAGTGTGGAAGATCAGAAGGATCTTGGGGTCCGGGTTCATAGGACGCTCAAAGCAGCGTCGCAGGTAGAGGCTGTGGTTAAGAAGGCGTATGGAATACTGGCCTTCATCAATAGAGCAATTGAGTTTAGAAATCGGGAGATAATGCTGCAGCTGTATAGGACCCTGGTCAGACCCCACCTGGAGTACTGTGCCCAGTTCTGGTCGCCTCATTACAGAAAGGATGTGGAAGCCATAGAAAGGGTGCAGAGGAGATTTACAAGGATGTGGCCTGGATTAGGTGGCATGCCTTATGAGGATAGGTTGAGAAAGCTAGGTCTTTTCTCCTTGGAGAAGCGAAGGATGAGAGGTGACCTGATAGAGGTGTATAAGATGTTGAGAGGTATTGATAGAGTGGATTCTCAGAGGCTTTTACCCAGGGCTGAAATGGTTGCCACAAGAGGTCACAGGTTTAGGGTGCTGGGGAGTAGGTACAGAGGAGATGTTAGGGGTAAGTCTTTCACTCAGATGGTGGTGGGTGCGTGGAATCGGCTGCCAGTAGTGGTGGTGGAGGCAGATTCGATAGGGTCTTTTTAGAGACTTTTGGATAAGTTCATGGAAGTTAGTAAGATAGAGGGTTATAGGTAAGCCTCGTAGGTAGGAACATGTCTGCTACAACTCTCACCAACGTCTATAGATGCACCATAGAAAGCAGTCTTTCCGGTTGTATCACAGCTTGGTATGGCTCCTGCTCTGTCCAAGGCCATAATAAACTACAAAGGGTCATGAATGTAGCCCAGTACATCACTCAAAGCAGTCTCCCATCCATTGACACTGTCTACGCTTCCCACTACCTCCGAAAAACAGCAAGCATAATCAAGGACCCCACGCATCCGGACATACTCTCTTCCACCGGGAAAAAGATACAAAAGTCTGAGGACTCGTACCAACCGACTCAAGAACAGCTTCTTCCTTGCTGCCATCAGACTTTTGAATGGACCGACCTCGCATTGAGCTGATCTTTCTCTACACACTAGCTATGACTGTAACACTACATTCTGCACTCTCTCCTTTCCTTCCCTATGTACGGTATGCTTTGTCTGTATAGCAAGCAAGAAACAATGTTTTTCACTGTATGCTAATATATGTTGTGGAGATGCCGGCTTTGGACTGGGGTAAACACAGTAAGAGTTTTAACAACACCAGGTTAAAGTCCAACAGGTTTATTTGGTAGCAAACACCATTAGCTTTCGGAGCGCTGCTCCTTCGTCAGATGGAGTGGAAATGTGCTCTCAAACAGGGCACAGAGACACAAAAATCAAGTTACAGAATACTGATTAGAATGCGAATCCCTACAGCCAGCCAGATCTTAAAGATACAGACAATGTGGGTGGAGGGAGCATTAAGCACAGGTTAAAGAGATGTGTATTGTCTCCAGGCAGGACAGCCTGCAAGTCCAGGAGGCAAGCTGTGGGGTTACTGATAATGTGACATAAATCCAACATCCCGGTTTAGGCCGTCCTCATGTGTGCGGAACTTGGCTATCAGTTTCTCCTCAGCGACTCTGCGCTGTCGTGTGTTGTGAAGGCCGCCTTGGAGAACGCTTACCTGAAGATCCAAGGCTGAATGCCCGTGACTGCTGAAGTGCTCCCCCACAGGAAGAGAACAGTCTTGCCTGGTGATTGTCGAGCGGTGTTCATTCACCCGTTGTCGTAGCGTCTGCATGGTTTCCCCAATGTACCATGCCTCGGGACATCCTTTCCTGCAGCGTATCAGGTAGACAACGTTGGCCGAGTTGCAAGAGTAGGTACCGTGTACCTGGTAGATGGTGTTCTCACGTGAGTTGATGGCATCCGTGTCGATGATCCGGCATGTCTGTATCTTTAAGATCTGGCTGGCTGTAGGGATTCGCATTCTAATCAGTATTCTGTAACTTGATTTTTGTGTCTCTGTGCCCTGTTTGACAGCACATTTCCACTCCATCTGACGAAGGAGCAGCGCTCCGAAAGCTAATGGTGTTTGCTACCAAATAAACCTGTTGGACTTTAACCTGGTGTTGTTAAAACTCTTACTGTGTTCACCCCAGTCCACCGCTGGCATCTCCACAATATGTATTAGCATACAGTGAAAAACATTGTTTCTTGCTTGCTATACAGACAAAGCATACCGTACATAGGGAAGGAAAGGAGAGAGTGTAGAATGTAGTTCATACAGTCATAGTTAGTGTGTAGAGAAAGATCAGCTCAATGCGAGGTCGGTCCATTCAAAAGTCTGATGGCAGCAAGGAAGAAGCTGTTCTTGAGTCGGTTGGTACGAGTCCTCAGACTTTTGTATCTTTTTCCCGGTGGAAGAGAGTATGTCCGGATGCGTGGGGTCCTTGATTATGCTTGCTGTTTTTCGGAGGTAGTGGGAAGCGTAGACAGTGTCAATGGATGGGAGACTGCTTTGAGTGATGTACTGGGCTACATTCATGACACTTTGTAGTTTATTATGGCCTTGGACAGAGCAGGAGCCATACCAAGCTGTGATACAACCGGAAAGACTGCTTTCTATGGTGCATCTATAGACGTTGGTGAGAGTTGTAGCAGACATGTCAAATTTCCTTAGTCTGCTGAGAAAGTAGAGGCATTGTTTGGCTTTCTTAGCTATAGTGTCAGCATGGGGGGACCAGGACAGGTTGTTGGTGATCTGGACACCTAAACACCTGAAGCTCTCGACTATTTCTACTTCGTCCTCATTGATGTAGACAGGGGCATTGCCTCCACTACACTTCCTGAAGTCGATGACTATCTCCTTCGTTTTGTTGACATTGAGGGAGAGATTATTGTCGTTTCACCAGATTCTCTATCTCTTTCCTGTACTGTGTCTCGTCATTGTTTGAGATCTGACCTACAACAGTGGTGCCATCAGCAAACTTGAAAATCGAGTTGGAGGGGAATTTGGCCATACAGTCAAAGGTGTAGAAGGAATATGATAAGGGGTGGAGGACACAGCCTTGCAGAGCACCAGTGTTGAGGATGATCGTGGAGGTGGTGTTGTTGTCTATCCTTACTGACAGCAGTCGGTGGGTTAGGAAGTCTAGGATCCAGTTGCAGAGGGAGGAGCCAAGCCCCAGGCGACAAAGTTCGGAGATGTGTCTTGGCGGAATAATGGTGTTGAAGGCTGAGCTGCAGTCAATAAATAGGAGTCTGACATATCTAGATATATCCCAGGGTTGAGTGAAGGGCCAGTGAGATGGCGTCAGCTGTGGATCTGTTGCGGCGACAGGCGAACTGTAGTGGATCCAGGCAGTCTGGGAGGCAGGAAATGATTTATGCCATGACCAACCTTTCGAACACTTCATAATGATGGATGTCAGAGCCACCAGACGATAGTCATTAAGGCACGCTGGCTGGCTTTTCTTTGATACTAGGATGATGGTCATTTTCTTGAAGCAGGTAGGAACCTCAGATTGGTATAAAGAGGGGTTGAAGATGTCTGCGAATATCCCCGCCAGCTGGTCTGCGCAGGACCTGAGTGCTCGTCTGGGTACCTCATCTGGGCCAGTTGCTTTCCGTGGATTGACTTTTGAGAAGGCTGTTCTAACGTCGGCAATGGTGACCTTGGATACAATTTCATCCGAGGCTTCTGGGATGGAGGGCGTGCTCTTGCTGACTTGTTGCTGAAAACGGGTATAGAAGGCATTGAGCTCATCAGGGAGGGGTGCATTGTGCCGGTTATTTTACCTGCCTTCATCTTGTAGCCTATTATGTCTTGCAGACCTTGCCACAGTCGGCAGAAGTCCATGTGGCTAGCCTGGGATTTTAGCTTGGTCTGGTATTGTCTTTTGGCATCTTTGATCTCCGTCGATCATATCTGGCTTTCTTGTAAAGGTTAGGGTAGCCTGACTTGAATGCCTCAGACCTGGATTTCAGCAGGCAGTGGATATCCCTGTTCATCTATGGTTTCCTGTTGGGAAACACGCAGATTTGCTTCTTTGGCACACAGTCTTCTACACACTTACTAATGAAGTCAGTTACTACAGTGGTGTACTCATTCAGGCTGGTCAAATCGTTTTTAAATACTGACCAGTCTACTGACTCTAAGCAGTACTGTAGGCAATCATCCAATTCCTCCGACCAACATTCCACGGCTTTTTTTGATGGATTCTCCCGTTTCAGATTTTGCTTGTCAGCCGGGAGCAGGTGCACAGCCTTGTGGTCTGATTTACCAAAGTGTGGGCGGGCAATAGAGCAGCAAGCATTTTTGATATTTGTGTAGCAGTGTTCTAGGATGTTTCGGCCTCTGGTGAAACAGGAGATATGTTGGTGGTATCTTGGTAGAATACTCTTGAGCTTGGCCTGATTGAAGTCCCTGGCTACGGGACAAAAGTGGCAAGCAAAAATTAGAAAAAGAACTGCCAGAATTAGGAATGCTTAAAACAGGGTAGAAGTGGAGAAACTTTATAGGTGAGTCTAGAACAAGTGGAACACATATTATATTGGATAGCCACAACAGATTAAATAAAGAATTTAAGAGGAATTTCTTTTCAAAGTGGTAAAAATATGAAACTTGTTGCATAGAGGGCTGAAATTAGCTACTTGCCTTGAAGTTTTAACACTAGGGCCAAAGATGGCAGAACCTGGGATAGCATATTGCCAGCAATGAAGAAATTAAGAGGCTGATGCGAAGCTGCCAAGACAGTACCCTCCTGCTATTTTGCAAGCCCACCTGCCTCTCAGCCCATCTCAAATTAGTCAGGAAAATTCAACTCCAACTGGCTGAAAATAGATGGCATTTATGCATCTATGAAAGGTTTGATATATACATGAAGCAGAAAGGAATAGGAGAAGGATGGAAAGAGGCTCAGTTTAGGACTGGAGAGACCAGTTAGATAGAATGGCCTGTTTCTGAGTAATTTAGTTCCAGATAGAAATGCAATAACTTGCTGAAAGCATGTTTGAACCAAGCATTCTTTAACCTATACACCAAATAATGTTAATAAAGGCTAAGGTCAGTGATCTATACAGCAAACAAGAATAAGAATCAATTGTCATCACTTCCACAGGGATTCCTATTGTATCCCACTGATGCTAACATCGATTAATCTATTAGGTTAAAAAAGTCATGTCTTTTTAATGATATGTAAATTGCAGAATTAATTTTCAAAGTATATGATTGTTAACTTGTCATATAGAGCATAGCAGCAGAATTTATCTTTGAAATCCAAATACTGATTATTGATAGATGTGATCAAGCTATTACTTGTGTTGTCAAAATTGGGAAGCTAGGTTTTGTTAATGACAGCTATCATTTATCATAATGATAATGTTACTGTAATCTTTGAAGGTTAAAAACTTTGTTATGTTTATGATGCAGTCTAAAATGTCATTGTTGAAATATTTTTTAAAAAGAATGCTGTAAATGCTGAAACTCTCAAATAAAAACAGAAAATGTTTGAAATATTCAGCATGACTGGTAACATTTATGGAGAGCGTTTCAAAATTCATATTGATAAACTGAAACTAACCTTCATCTTCAGCTCCATGGTTGGTATGTCCAAATCCCAACGAACCTCATATCTCCTGCATATGTGCCAGCTGGGAGTGCACATGCACAGTTCAGATTTCTTTTTAATATTGGTAATCCGAACCACGCATGCACTGATCAGGAAAGGGCCACACATACACAGTTCAGTCTTTTTTTAAACATTGCATGTGCATGGGTCTGACTAATGTAAAAAATCTGAATCATGCACATGCAGCCTGTTCCTAGCTGATGCATGTGCAGGAGGCCGGAGGCTCCTCAGGACATGGAGATATCTGCTCACCACCAAGCTGAAGATGGAAAGCCTTATGCGCGCCTGTGCAAAAAGCGAAAACTCACAAAAAAACCTAAGAGAAATTAAGGAAATGGAGAGGTTGAAAAAGCAGGAGAGAGGACAGCGAAAAGCAAAAAAAAAAAATCAATATTCCCAGTAAGGGAAGAAGACAGAGATACAAAACAGATACCAATAAAGCTAAGAAAAGGAGCAATAGGCTCCAATTAGAGAAAGGGTTGTGAAGGGCAGACCTCAAGTGAAGTAGGCTCTGGAGATGCCTTCGTAGTTGAAGAGACCCAAAAGAAGCCCCGAAGATCTGAGTAGGCAACCAAAGGTTGTTAACACGATGCAGCAGAGTGTTGGAGCAAGGGAACATCTTTGGAGCAGTAGTGTTCTATTTGGCATAGTCATACAGCTGAAATTGTACTTCTAAGTTGATGCTTGGGAGCATTTATTGTGTAGTGGGGGTGTTTGATCACAATTTGCAGTGGATAAGTTCTTGGAGAAATTAGGAATCCTGTTCTGATTCAGATGTGACCAAAAGAGACCGGAACCTCAGCAGAAAAAAGCAAGACAGTACAGCTACATGGCATTTGGATTTTCAAGGACGGGTGGCGCCACTAGCCCCGTCCCAGATTGCCTAATTTGCAGACAAGGACTCTCAAACACTGAAATAGTACCAAGTAAGTTGAAGTGCCATTTCAATTACAAACATCATTCACTCACCAATGAGGATATACAAAACCTCAAGTGTCTCAGAGAACAAATATAAAGCAAAATCAACATGTTGATGGAGTCTGTGCAGGTTTCAGATAATGTGCAGGAGGCAAGTTAACTGGTGGCTGAGCTCATAGTGAAATGGAAGAACCTGCACATCATTGCAGAAATAATTGCAAAGGTATTGTGAGAGTAATATTGGGAGCTAATGGTACCAAAGATCGACAAACGTTTGTCTTTCCGATAATACAATCAAATGGCGTATTGACAAAATGTCAGTTGATATTGAATAGGTGCTTCTGAAGAAATTAGAAATAAATGGAAAATTTGACTTGCAGACTGATGACTCCACAGATATTGGCAGACAACACTAGCTTTTAGCCTGCTCACGGAGATTTTATCAAAGAGAATTCCTTCTTTTGCAAAGAATTGCATTGTCATGCCACTGAAGAAGAAATCTTTCACGTCCGAACTGCTTGTCTGCAGGAAAATAGCCTTAACTGGACCAAGTACAATAGCATTGACTGAGCAGCTTCCATAATGGGAAAACACAAAGGATTTGAGTAAGGTGAAAGAACAGAAACCCAACATCCAGATTAGCCACTGTATCCTGCCCTGTCAAGCCCTTGTTACCAAAATAATGCATCGAAGATAACCTGCAGTGTTTGGACCAAACAATGAAAATGGCGAAGTATGTGAAGTCATGTCCTTTGAAATCGCACTTGCTAACTATTTTGTGCGAAGAGATGTGATCCAAGTGGGTTTACTCATATACAGAAGTGTGATGGCCATCTCAAAAGATCCTCTGTTATGTTTAAGAGCTCCCCAATGTGCTGAAAGAGTTTTTGTTTCTGCATGAATTTCCACACAATGATTTAAAATGCAATGATTCTTGGTGTGCTAAGCTTATGTGACGATACTGTGCCTTTAAGAAGTGTATCTTTATCATGTTTCTTGTAAGGGATATGATTAAAAGTCAGCTCTATTTTACAAGGTGCTTATTTGTCTGAGGAAACATGCAGCTCCATGCTGAGAATCCATGATAATAGTTGATCTTAGGTAATGGGATGTTTATTAAATCTGAGTTAATGCATTTGTGTTTACTTGGGCTTCCCCTTGGGGTTTTGATTAGGCTGATTGACAGGGGCAGAGAATGGGTGGAGCTAAGCTTGCAGGAGAGACAGATTTTCCAAAAACAGTCAGTTACTGCCAGGCTCTGAAAGAAACAAGAGGTGTCTTTCTGTTGCTCTCTTTGAAGGTTGCTGTTTGGGGCTGTCTGAAGACAGGTGTCTCTCTCCAGAGGTGTTCAAAAGGGTCTAAGACTGTTTAATAAGTACAAACACATAAGCCTAGGGGGTCAGGGGGTTGCTAACTTATTTTGAAGAGGGGGTTTTATGTCTGTAAGAGGAATATTGCTCGAATTGGAACTAAGAGGGATTAATTAGTTAAGAATTATATCTTGTCATGTTTAAGTGTTGTTCAAATGTTAAATGTTAAGCTAATTCATTTGTAATAGTTAAACCGTGTTGTTAAATCACGTTTTGATAGAAGCTTCCTAGTCGATCAATAGAATCACACCTGGAGTGAAATACTTGATCCTCACATTAATGCCAAATAATTGGGGTCTAGTCTAATTTCATAATATATCTTGGGGTTTCTGAGCTCATGTCCCAACACTTGCATATCTTTCAGATATATTCAACCATCTGAATGAGCTGAATGTTAAAATGCAGGGGAAAAACAAGAACATTCTGACTGCCACAGATAAACGTCAAGGCTTCAGATCAAAATTGGTTCTTTCACAGGAAAAACTAGCAAGTGGGTGGTGGATTGAGATGTTCAAGCTGGCATCAGCAAATCTTTGAAGCCTGATCACCAGTAGAATGTTGACTTCATTTTTTTTCATTATTTTCTACAAGAGAAGTTTGAATGTTACTTCCCCTCCACAAGTATGGAAGACTTTGACTGTTACGTGATCCATTTAGACCCTTTCTTTTGAATCACCAAAGACATTGCCATTAAAAGAACAAGAGGAACTCGCAGAGCTCAGGGTGGATTATATACTGAAACTAAAGTTTGCAGAGATGCCTCAGGACACATTTTGGCTGCTTGCAGAAATAAAATCCACTTGTTTCAAATTGTGCTATAGCAGTACTCTTACCATTCCCTACAACCTGTGAGAGCTAGCATTCTCAATGCTAGCTTATTTAAAAATACAAAAGGAGGAAGCACTTGGCAGTGGAGCAAGACGCATGAGTTGCCCTGTCATCAGTTCCTCCCTGTATCCAGAGATTCTTCTCACAAAGATAGGCCCAGGTGTCACTGTTCAGTAAAATGCTGTTCACAGTATTCCCTTCATTTATCAATTTTCACACTGAGAAAGGCAGCATTAAAAAACTGATGACAACTGAAATTTTTAATGAGAAAAAAATTTAATTGTGAACAACTGCCCAACTTGTTCCTTCTGTAAAGTTGAGTTCATCCAAAGTTTTACTGCCCAAATTTTAAAAGAATAATTTGTGGGTTGTGAGCACGGTTGGCAAGACCAGCATTTATTGTCCATCTCTAATTACCCTTGAGAATGAGAACTTGCACCCAGTTCCATTCACCCATTACCCTTGAGCTCACTGACCTTCATAGGGTCCCAGCTTGATAACACCTCAATTTTAAAATTTTCATTCTTTTTTAATTCTTCCATGACCTCATTCTTTCCAATCCCTCCAACCTCCTCCAGTGCTATAACTCCTCCAATTCTGGTCTCTTACACATTTACAATTTTCATCCCAATATCACTGGTGGCACCCTCATAATTTAGGCCCCAAATTTTGGAATTTACAGTTTAAACCTCATCGCCTCACTCTTCTTCTTTAAGGAGGCGGCGATGGCCTAGTGGTATTATCGCTCAACTATTAATCCAGAAACCCAGATAACGTTCTGGGGACCTGGGTTCAAATCCTACCACGGCAGATGGTGGAATTTGAATTCAATAAAAGAAACCCTGGAATTAAGAGTCTACTGAAGACTATGAAACCATTGTCAATTGTCAGAAAACCCAGTGGCGGATTAACTACCACCTGGACCCCTAGGCTGAGCTTTAGTAAGGCTCCCTGACCTTGCCCCCTGCCCCACCCTTTGTTGAATAGAATAAAGTGACGTTAGATAGCTTATATCGTTGTACTATGTATAATGTACTACATGTATAAAATCATAAAGTTATATGAATCAATTACAGCCCTTTTATTCATTTATTTTTCATTTTCTTTACATTTGTACTTTAAAAAGCTTCCGTGATTTTTTGGTTTACAAAAGTGTCGATAACAACATGTAAATCAACAGATCGAAGCATGTCTGATTCAATGTGCATGAGTGCCAGATGACTAAGTTTCTCATCGCTCATTGTTGAGCGCAAATAGATTTTGATCCTCTTCAGTGACGAAAATGAACGCTCACCTGAACAGTTATGAAAATGTATTCACCCTTAAAAGGGTTAAACCAATTTGTTTTTGCTCTCGGGCCTCCCTCCCTTCCGGGCCCCTAGGCTTAAGCCTACTCAGCCTAATGGTTAATCCACCACTAAGAAAACCCATGGTTCACTAATGTCCTTTAGGGAAGGAAATTTGCCGTCCTTACCTGGTCTGGCCTACATGTGACTCCAGAGCCACGGCAGGGTGGTTGGCTCTCAAATGGCCTAGCAAGCCACTCATTTGTGTCAATCGCTGCAAAGTCGCAACAAAACAATGAAACCGGATGGACCATCTGGCATCGACCTAGGCACTGGAAAAGACAAAGGCAAAACAAACAGCCCTGTCGACCCTGCAAAGTCCTCCTTACTAACATCTGGTGGCTATTGCCAAAATTGGGAGAGCTGTCTCACAGTCGAGTCAAGCAACAGTCTGACATAATCATTCTCACAGAATCGTACCTTACAGATAAGATCCCAGACACCACCATTATCATTCCTGGATATGAATTGTCCCACCGGCAGGACAGAGCCAGCAGAGGTGGCGGTTAACATGGGCAATGTTAAACCCCTTACTGGCTACCACATACCGTCCTCCTTCGGCTGATGAATCAGTACTCCTCCATGTAGAATAACACTTGGAGAAAACATTGAGGGTGGCAAGGACGTAAAATGTACTCTGGGTGGGAGACTTCAATGTCCATCACCAAGAGTGGATCGGCAGCTGTATTACTGGTCGGGTCCTAAAGGATATAACTACTAGACTGGGTCTGCTGCAGGTGGTGAAGGAACCAACAAGAGGAAAAAACATACTTGACCTCATCCGTACCAATCTGCTGGCTGCAGATGCATCTGTCCATGACAGTATCGGTAAGAGTGACCACCACACAGTCCTTGTGGAGACGAAGTCCCGCCTTCACATTGAGAATAACCTCCATCGTGTTGTGTGGCACTATCATCGTGCTAAATGGGACAGACTTCAATCCGATCTAGCAACTCAAGATTGGGCATCCATGAGGTGCTGTGGGCCAATAGCAGCGGAACTATACTCCTGCACAATCTGTACCCTCATGCCTGACATATCCCCCACTCAACTGTTACCATCAAGCCAAGGGATCAAACCTGGTTCAATGGAGAGTGCAGGAGGGCATGCCAGGAGCAGCGCCAGGCATACCTAAAAACGAGGTGTCAACCTGGTGTCAAACAGGACTACTTGCAAGCCAAACGGCAAAAACAGCAAGTGATATCAGAGCTAAGCGATGCCACAACCAACGGATCAGGTCTAATCTCTGCAGTCCTTCCACATCCAGTTGTGAATGGTATTGAATAATTAAACAACTCACTGGAGGAGGAGGCTCCACAAATATCCCCATCCTCAATGATGGAGGATCCCAGCACATCAGTGCAAAGATAAGGCTGAAGTATTCGCAGCAATCTTCAGCCAGAAGTGCCGAGTGGATGATCCATCTCGGCTTCCTGCAGTGGTCCCCAGCATCTCAGATGCCAGCCTCCAGCCAATTCGAATCCCCCATGTGATATCAAGAAACAGTTGGAGGCACTGGATACTGCAAAGGCAATGGGCCCTGATAACATTCTGGCAATAGTACTGAAGATTTGTGCTCCTGAACTTGCCGCTCCCCTAGCCAAGCTCTTCCAGTACAGTTACAACACTGGCATCTATCCAACAATATGGAAAATTGCCTAGGTATGTCCTGTACACAAAAAGCAGGACAAATCCAACCCGGCCAATTATCGCCCAGTCTACTCTCGATCATCAGTAAATTGATGGAAGGGGTCATCAACACTACTAGCAAGCAGCACCTGCTCAGCAATAACCTGCTCAGTGACGCCCATTTTGGGTTTTGCCAGGGTCACTCAGCTCCTGACCTCATTACAGCTTTGGTTCAAACATGGACAAAAGAGCTGAATTCCAGAGACGAGGTGACAATGACAACCCTTGACATCAAGGTCGCATTCAACCGAGTGTGGCATCAAGGAGCCCTAGCAAAACTGGAATCAATGGGTATCGGGGGCAAACACTCCGCTGGTTGGAGTCATACCTGGTACATAGGAAGATGGTTGTGGAAGGTTAGTCATCTCAGCTCCACGACATCTCTGCAGGAGTCCCTCAGGGTAGTGTCCTAGGTCCCACAATCTTCAGCTGCTTCATCAATGACATTCCCTCCGTCATAAGGTCAGAAGTGGGGATGTTCGCCAATGATTGTGCAATATTCAGCACCATTCGTGACTCCTCAGATACGGAAGCAGTCCACATTCAAATGCAACAAGGTCTGGACAATATCCAGGCTTGGGCTGACAAGTAACATTCACGCCACACAAATGCCAGGCAATGACCATCACCAATAAGAGACACTCTAACCACCGCCCCTTGACATTCAATGGTGTTACTATCACTGAATCCCCCACTGTCAAATCCTTGGGGTTACCATTGACCAGAAGCTCAACTGGACTCACCACGTAAACACAGTAGCTACAAGTGCAGGTCAGAGACTAGGAATACTCCAGCAAGTAACTCACTTCCTGACACCCTAAAGCCTATCCACCATCTATAAGGCACAAGTCAGGCGTGTGATGGAATACTCCCCACTTGCCTGGATGGGTGCTGCTCCAACAACACTCAAGAAGCTTGACACCATCCAGGACAAAGCAGCCCACTTGATTGGCACCACATCCACTCCCTCCACCACCGATGCTCCGTAGCAGCAGTGTGTACTATCTGCAAAATGCACTGCAGGAATTCACCAAAGATCCTTAGACAGCACCTTCCAAACACACGACCACTTCCACCTCGAAGGACAACGGCAGCAGATACATGGGAACACCACCATCTGCAAGTTTCCCTCCAAGTCACTCACCATCATGACTTGGAAATATATTGCCGTTCCTTCAGTCGCTGGGTCAAAATCCGGGAATTCCCTCCCTAATAGCTTTGTGGGTCAACCCACAGAACATGGATTGCAGCGAATCAAGAAGGCAGCTCACCACCACCTTCTCAAGGGCAACTAGGGATGGGCAATAAATGCTGGCCAGCCAGTGACACTCATGTCCCACAAATGAATAAAAAAAGATACTCCCTAAAACCTACCTCTTTGATCAAGCTTTTGCCACATCTCCTAATATCTCCTTACATGGACCAGTGCTAAATTTTGTTTCATAATACTCATGTGGACTACCTTGATTACGTTAAAGGTGTTAATGAACGCAAACTGTTATTATTGGTTGAAGATGTAAGCTTTGAGGAATGGCTTTAAAAAAAGGGAGGAGAGCAGAGGTTTAGGGAGGAAGTTCCAGGGCTTCAGTAACTAAACCTGCAGCTCACAATGATGGAATAAAGAAACGGGGGATACACAAGAAGCCAGAATATAAAGAGCACAGAGATTTGAGGGTTTAAGTTCAAAGGAGTTGCAGCAGATAAAGATAATCAATGTCATAGAAGGATTTGAGCACTCGCAAGAGAATTTTTAAAATTATTTTATTTATTTTACTTATTAGTGTCACAAGAAGGCTTACATTAACATTGCAATTAAGTTATTGTGAAAATTCCTTCATCACCACACCACAATGGCGCCTATTCGGATACACTGAGGATGAGGTTAGCATGGCCAATGCACCTAACCAGCACGTCTTTCGAACTGTGGGAGGAAACCCACTCAGACACTGGGAGAACATGCAGACTCCGCACAGACAGTGACCCAAGCCGGGAATCGAACCCAGGTCCCTGGCGCTGTGAAGCAGCTAACCACTGTGCCGCCAGGTGCAAATTAGGTGCTACCAGGATAAGAACCAACATAGAACAATATAGGAAACAGCAATGATGGTGGACAGAATTTGGTGTGTTTTAGGATATGGGCAGTAGATTTTTGGATGAACTTGCATTTACTGAAACCCCAAGGTATGTTATGAAGCCTGACTAGATCGCAACAGTTTTTTCTATTTTGGCATCAATGTGAGGATAAAGAGTTTCACTCCAGGTGTGATTCTATTGAAACCCTAGGAAGCCTTTATCAAAACAAACTTTATTTAACAATACAGTTCAATTATAACAAATGAATTAGCTTAACCTGTACCAATTGAAATATTTAAACGTGACAAGATGCAATTCTTCACTGCTAACCTATCTCTATTAGTTCCAATTTAAGCAATATTCCTCTTATAGAATTAACCTACTCTTCAAATTCAGTTAACTACACTCAGGCTTATGTGCTTATAATTAGGCTGCCAATCCTCAAACCTCCAGAATACATCTGGAGAGAGACAGATCTATTTCCCCTCGCAAGCCCCAAATAGCAGACTCCAGAAAGAGAGATGCCTTTTGCTTTCGTCAGAAATCACAATAACTTGCTAATTTTCCCTGTAAACATAGCTCCTCCCCGAAACACATGACTTTATCAACCAACCTAATCAAAACCCGATCCTGAAACCCCAAGGGAAAAACCAAATAAACAAAAATGCATTAACTCAGATTAAAACAAATAGTTAAGATCAATCATTAGCCTGTATTCTTAGCACATGAGCTCTGTTTTGCAGACAAATCAGCACCATGTAAAACAGAGCTGGATTTTAAATATATCCCTTGCATTTTTTAAAGGCACAGTATCATCACATTACATCGGGGAAAAGTGGGAGGTTGGACAGGAAGAGGCACTGGAACAGACCGATCTGGATTTAACAAAGGCGTTGATGAGGGTTTTTGCAGCAGATGGGTTGCTTTTGGACAAACAGTACTCAATTTGAGCACTTTGTTTCAGTTAGTCCTACCATAGGATGGCACAGTGGTTAGCACTGCTGCTCCACAGCACCAGGGACCCAAGTTCAATTCCAGTCTTGGGTGACAGTCTGTGTGGAATTTGCACGTTCTCCCTGTGTGGGTTTCCTCTGGGTGCTCCGGTTTCCTGTCACGCTCCAAAGATCTGCAGGTTAGGTTTATTGACCATGCTAAATTATCTCTCAGTGTCCAAAGATGTGGAGATTAGGGGGGTTTAGCGGGATAAATATGTGAGGTAAGATGCTCTGTTCGAGGGTCAATGCAGACTTGATGTGCCCAATGGCCTCCTTTTGTACTGTAGGGATTCTATGATTCAATGTTGTCATACCTAGCTAGCAAGGCCTAGAACAACATTAGACTATCTTAAAAACTAACGTAACACTGAGATTGAAGATAAAAGCAAATTATTGCAGATGTTGGAATCTGAAACAAAAACAGAAAATGCTGCAAATTCTCAACATGTCTGATAGCATTCAGCCCCCAAAGCTCCCCCTCCTCCAGCAATATAAATCCCATCCTATTTCCAGTTGTCTTCAGCTCTGACGAAGAGTCACCCAGACTCCAAATGTTAGCGCTGTTCTCTCTCTTGCTCCACAGATGCTATCAGACCTGCTGAGATTTTCCAGCATTTTCTGATTTTGTACAACATTGAGAACTTTTATTATATAATTAAGCTGATTATATATTAAGCTGATATTTCTCTTCACCTTATCTGTAACTGCAACACTATATTTACACCGATGCTATAGTTAAAAAAGCCCAACAACACCTCTACTTCCTCAGGAGCCTAAGGACATTTGGCACATCCGCTACGACTCTCACCAGCTTCTAAAGATGCACCATCAAAAGCATTATTTCTGGTTGTATCACAGCTTGGTATGGCTCCTGCTCTGTCCAAGACTGCAAGAGACTACAAAGGGTCATGAACGAAGCCCAGTCCATCATGTAAACCAGCCTCCCATCCATTGACTCTGTCTACACTTCCTGATGCCTCAGAAAAGCAGCCAGCATAATTAAGGACCCCACGCACCCTGGACATACTCTCTATTGGGAAAAAGATACAGAAGTCTGAGGTCATGTACCAACCGACTCAAGAACAGCTTCTTCCCTGCTGTCATCAGACTACGCCCTAACAATGACTGAAACATTTAATTCTGCACCCTCTCCTTTCCATCTCTATGTACGATATGCTTTGTCTATAGTGCGCAAGAAACAATACTTTTCACTGTATATTAATGCATATGACAAATCAAATACACCTTCTCTCCTATGTACTCTATGAACATAGAATATCTCTATGAACATTGTCTGAAACAGCTAGCAAGAAACAATACTTTTCATCGTATCCCAGTACACGTGACAATAATAAATCAAATCAAAATCAAACGGTTTTGCTTCTACACCGCAGGGAACAAGTAGTAGCATCCTCCCATTGCCAAGTTACGTATGCTATAAATGTCTTCTCCGCAGTCTATTTGCAAATAACAAAAAAAAACTGCAATCGCCGTTTGTCTATTCCAGGTCTGAGCTTGTATTTGAAGATAATCACAGTAATATCCCACAAACATCCATAGTGCCGCTGCTGACACACAGTACAGTGCAACAACACCAACTCCTGAAGCGGGTACGCGATAAACCGGCATAGAAAGAGAGTTGGGGGGGCGGGGGGAGGTAGGAACAAGGCGGCAGAGATCCCTGGAGTTAAAACTTACATAAATCGGGGTGACCGTTGCTGTGAATCGCTGCCTCCGCTCCAACGGCCTGTTTACAACCGCGTCACCCGGAGACAGCGTCACTCCCAAAGGCTGGATGGCACGTGACCAGACTGTACCATCTTGAGGGGGATTAATTGGTCCGAAAAGCAAGTTTCGTGGAAATGTACAAATACGTCAAATTACTATCGGTGCCTTGAATTTAACTGGAGTCGAACAAATTATCCTGCCGCCTTTCCTATATGTTTTTTCTTCCGCCGTCAGTGTGTCGGGGGGGAGGGGCGAGCGGAATCGTTGGTAGTTTGGCGCGAGGACTCAGTGCAGGTTAATGGTCATAAGCGCGAGCTCGGCCTGAGTAATTCATCCCAGTCAGCTCGTGCCCACCGTTCCCTTCTAGCTCTGGAGAGAGGAGATCAGGTAACCGCCTGACATGAGGACGGCTTGTTCATTGTAAAGGTAGTGTCTAGACCTTTATACATTTCCATTCGGAAATCTGCATTTTGCTTACACTTTGCATAGTCTCTTAAGCCTTCTCTGTTGTCCCACTGAGTTCCCCAGTCACGAACTCCATATCTTTCTCCCTTACAACTCGCTGGAGGCTTAACCTAGGCTGCTTTCAACCTTGGTTGCCACAATTGAATGCCATGATGAGTTTCTGAACCGTTCTGTACCCTTTTCCCACCTGTATAACCTTACCTGACTTTATCCTGCCACAGTTCCATCTAAAACATAGAACAGTACAGCACAGTACAGGCCCTTCGGCCCACGATGTTGTGCCGAACCTTTTCTGGAACCAAGATCAAGCTATCCCACTCCCTATCATTCTAGTGTGCTCCATGTGCCTATCCAATAACCGCTTGAAAGTTCCTAAAGTGTCCGACTCCACTATCACAGCAGGCAGTCCATTCCACACCCCAACGCCTCTGAGTAAAGAACCTACCTCGTACATCCCTCCTATATCTTCCACCACGAACCTTATAGTTATGCCCCCTAGTAACGGCTACATCCACCCGAGGGTCTGTTCCAGCCATCCATCTGTTGAAGCCTTACGCCAAGCTTTTCTTCCCTCTCAGCTGCACCGTAAGAAAAGCAAGAATTGACCATTCGGCCCCTCAAGCCAGCTCTACCATTCAATATAGCCATGGCTGATCTTCTGCCATAACTCAATTTTGCTATCTGCCCTTTGAGTCTAGAGTTCTGACAAAGGAGAGTCGAAGGCAGCAAAATCTTTGGATTTTCAGAAGGCTTTTGATAAAGTCCCCCACTGAATGTTAATTAACAAGATAAAAGCACATGGGATAGGAGGCAATATAGTGGCAAGGCTTGAGGATTGTTTTCTACCTGATAGCCAGAGTAGGAATAAATGGGTTATTCTCACATTGACAGGTTGTGGCTAGGGGGGTACCATAGGGATCAGTACATGGGGCCCCAGCTATTCACAATATATATCAATGATTTGGATATGTGGACCAAATTATATATTTTGAAGTTCACAGATGATGCAAAACTAAGCGGGACTGTGTTGTGAGGAAGATATAATTTGTTTTACTCCTAGTGGTTAGTCTGCTCCTCACAGCACCAGGGATCCAGGTTTGATTCCAACCTTGGGTGATTGTGTGAAGTTTGCATGTTCTCCCCATGTCTGCATGGGCTTCCTGGGTGCACTGGTTTCCTGCCACTGTCCAAAGATGTGCATATTAGGTGGATTGGCCATGCTAAATTGTCCGTTAGTGTTTAAAGATGTATAGGTTTGGGGGATTACTGGGGTAAGTGTGTGGGGTTACAGGGTTGGGGGCTGGGCCTGGGTAAGATACTATGTTGAGAGTTGGTGCAGACTGGATGGGCTGAATATGCCTTCTGCACTATAGGGATTATATAATTCTATGGTATGTGGTAGTCTCTGTGACTATGACAGAGTTTATTGCCCATTCCAAATTGCATTTGAACTGAGTGGCATGCTGGCTAATTTCAGAATAAACCTGTGGCCCTGGAGTCACATGTAGGTCAGACCAGGTCAGTACAGCAGATTTCCTTCCCTGAAGGACATTAGTGAACAGCTATAGGATGATTTGAACAGACTTGGTATGTGGGCAAGAAATGGCAGATGTAACGTGGAAAAATGTGAGGTAATCCACTTTGGTAGAAGGAACAGATGTTCAGAACGTTTCCTAAATGGTAATAAATTAGGAAGTGTAATTGTACAAAGGGATTTGTGTGTCCTTGTCCATAAGTCACTGAAGGCTAACATGTAGATGCAGCAAGCTATTTGGAAGGCTAATTGAATGTTAGCCATTATCGCAAAAGGGTTTGAGTGCAGGAGTAGTCAATCCTTGCTTTAATTGTATAGAAGCTTGGTTAGACCGCACCTGGAGTACTGTGTGTAGTTTTGGTCCCCTAATTTCAAAGAATATTATTGCCATAGAGGGAGTGCAATGAAGTTCACCAGACTTGTTCAGGGATGGTGAGACTGTCCTTTGAAGAGAGTTTGGGCACACTGGACCTTTATTCTCTTGAGTTTCATAGAATGAGATATTATCTCATTGAAATCTACAAAATACTGAAAGGAATAGACAGGGTAGTTGCAGGTAAAATGTGTCCCTTGGTTATGGATTCAAGAATCAAGGGGCCCAATTTCAAATGCCACTTAGGACCGACATGATAAAGTTGTGAATCTTTGGAATTCTTTACCCCAGAGGGCTGTGGAAGCTCAGTCATTGAATATGTTTATGGTAGAGATAGATTAGCGTGTGTGTCTGGAAGAGAAAGAAGTGCCTGATCAGCCATCGTGTTGGAAGGAGGAGCAGGCTTGATGCGCTGAATGGCCTACTCTTGTTTCTTTCTATGTTCCTAAAATAGTTACCATTCTACAAACACATCTTCCAGACCACCTTTGCCAATTTGATCATGTCTAAATGAAGATTAAAGTCCCTCTCAATTTATTACATTGCCTTTGTTGCAAGTTCTAATAATTTCTTGTAGCACTGCTGCTACTCATTAGAGGCTAGAAGTACTCCCACCAATGCTTTCTGACCCTTGCTATTCTCCACTCATAATTCTACTTCCTGATCTTCTGAACCAAGTTCCTTTCTCAATTATATCCTTTACAATCAGGGCTACTCATCTTCCTTTTCCAGCTATCCATCTCTTTGAAATGTTGGCATAGATCTTCTGACCAGGATTGGAAACCCTATTTCTGACCCTGATCAAACAAAAACTGCATACTTGTATTCCTCCAACTTTTCTGAGCAATCTTCCAGCAGAGGATCCTTCACAATCAACTCAATGCAGCAAACTTTGTCAGGAGCAGCACAGAGAATCTGCACGTCTAAGCCATGCCTCCTATTTATATTAGTTGCTGTACTCTGAAGTGGGTATGGAGAGGAGGGGTTATCAGGGTGGGTGCTGGTTGGGTGGGGAGGAGCAGTTGGGTCTGCAGTTATCGTTGGCTGTGGAGGTCATAGAATCCCTACAGTGCAGGAGGAGGCCATTCAGCCCATCTCGTCTGCACCGACCGCAATCCCACCCAGGCCCTATTCCCGTAACCCCACATATTTACTCTGCTAATCCCCTGACACTAAAGATCAATTTAGCACGGCCAATCAACCTAACCCGCACATCTTCGGAGTTTGTGTGTCTGGTTTGGGGGCTAGTCAGTTCATCAAGCGGGGGGGGGGTTCAGTGAGTGGGGTGAGAAGGGAAGGTGGTTAGAGTAAATTGTGTAGTTACCTGAGAGCTGGACATATGGTTTTTTTTTCTGTGTAACATTTTCAAGCAAGTTGGAAGGGTCCCAGGATTTAATTTGATTTATTATTGTCACATGGATTAGTATACAGTAAAAAGTATAGTCTCTTACACACTATACAGACAAAGCATACCATGCATAGAGGAGGAGAGAGTGCAGAATATAGTGTTACAGCCATAACTGGGGTGCAGAGAAAGATCAACTTAATGCGAGGTAGTTCCATTCAAGAGTCAGGCAGCTGGAAAGAAGCTGTTTCTGACTCGGCTGGTACATAATCTCAGACTTTGGTATCTTTTTCCCAACAGAAAAAGGTGGAAGCGAGTATGTCCAGGGTACGTGGAGTCCTTGATTATGCTGGCTGCTTTTCCAAGGCAGCGGGAAGTGCAGACAGTGTCAGTGATTGGGAGGCTGGTTTGAGTGATGGACTGGGCTTCATTCGCGACGCTTTGTAGTTTCTTGCGGTCTTGGACAGAGCAGGAGCGATATCAAGCTGTGATCCAACCAGAAATAATGCTTTCTCTGGTGCATCTGCAGAAGTTGGTGAGAATTATAGCAGACATGTCAAATTTTTTGGTGGGCTTTCAGGAAATGTGCGTTCCCCAGAAGTTCAAACTTCCCAGGCAAATTCCATCGCTTCTTGCACTGGGACATCTGTTAGACCCTGTTGGATATGTCAGGGGAGTGGTGGTATTGTCACTAGACTAGTAATCCAGAAACCCAGGCCAAGATCTGGGGACCCAGATTCAAATCCCACTATGACCAATGATGAAATTGGATTTCAATTAAAATTCTAATGATGGCCATGAAGCCACTGTTGATTGTTGTTTTAAAAACAAAACATCTGAATCACTAATGTCCTCTCGGGAAGCAAAGCTGCCATCCTTATCTGGTCCGGCCTACATATGACTCCAGATCTACGGCAATGTTGTTGACTTTCAAGTGCCCTCTGAAATGGAAGGCAGTTAGGGATGGGCAATAAATGCTGGTCCAGCCAGCAACACCCATCTTAAAAAAGATCTTTGACTATCCAGGGATTGGAAGATCTGGGTCATTGTGTATCCTGTAATATTTATTTCCTAACTTTGATCACATTATACCCATGTTTCTATTTAGATGATCTAAACCATGTATTGTCATTTATGCCACCATTAGTGGGGGGTTTTTTTGCTGGTATTTTGCTTATTCACATGGTCTTTAATTTTATTTTCTTATTGCTGTTCTTTGCTTGGAGCTTGTTCGAGGATTTTATCACTGTTAACTTCCTGTCCCTTTTCCATACTGCTTGTTCTTTCACAAATCACTACTCTGTTCATTTTGTCTTGACTTTTCTCTTTGGATCTCTAAGTTTCTCTTGACCTATACCAATCCTCTCCACCCTCATCTGTATTAATTTAAAGTCTTAGAGATGGTCCTATTTATACAGTTCACCCATCACCGCAACAGGTCCAAAGCGGCCGCCATCTTCCTGGCCCTACACTCAACCCTGAAGCACCTGGATAAAAAAGACACATGTCGGACTCCTATTTATTGACTACAGCTCATCCTTCAACACGATTATTCCGACAAAACTCATCTCCAAACTCCCTGGCCTAGGGCTCGGCTCCTGCTTCTGTGATTAGATCCTAGACTTCCTAACCCATAGACTGCAATCAGTAAGGATTGCAACATCCCCATGATTATCCTCAACACCATTGCCCCGCAAGGCGGTGTCCTCAGCCCCTTACTATACTCCTTGTACACAAAGAACAGTACAGCACAGGAATAGGCCCTTCGGCCCACCAAGTCTATGCCGATACAGATGCTTCTAATCTAATATTTTCTTGCCTCTACATGGTCCATATCCTTCTATTCCCTGTCTATTCATGTGACTATCCGGATGCCTCTTCAACGTTGTTATTGAATCTACTTCCACCTCCTCCTCTGGCAGCATGTTCCAGGCATTCACTACCCTCTGTGTGGAAAAACTTGCCCCTTGCATCACTCTCAACCAATGTCCCCAAGTAGTTAACACTTTGACCCAGACTGACTATCCACTTTATCCAAGCTTGTTATCATCTTGTACAAAGAAAAATTACAGCACAGGAACAGGCCCTTCGGCCCTCCCAGCCTGCACCGACCATGCTGCCCGACTGAACGAAAACCACCTATCCTTCTGGGGACCATATCTCTCTATTCCCATCCTATTCATGTATTTGTCCAGATGCCCCTTAAATGTCACTATTGTATCTGCTTCCACTACCGCCCCCGGCAGCGAGTTCCAGGCACTCGCCATCTTCTGTGTAAAAAAAAAAACAACTTGCCTCACACATCTCCTTTAAACCTTGTCCCTCGCACCTTAAACCTATGCCCCATAGTAATTGACTCTTCCACCCTGAGAAAAAGCTTCTGACTATCCACTCTGTCCATGCCCCTCATAATCTTGTAGACTTCTATCAAATCGCCCTTCAACCTCCGTCGTTCCAATGAGAACAAACCAAGTTTCTCCAACCTCTCCTCATAGCTAATGCCCTCCATACCGACATCCTGGTAAATCTTTTCTGTACCCTCTCCAAAACCTCCACATCTTTCTGGTAGTGTGGTGACCAGAATTGAACACTATATTCCAAGTGCGGCCTAACTAATGTTCTATAAAGTTGCAACATGACTTGCCAATTTTTAAACTCAATGCCCCGGCCGATGAACGCAAGCATGCCAGAATTGTACACAATACTCCAAATGCAGCCTAACCAAAGTCTTATACAACTGCAACATGGTTTTCCAATTCCTATACTCAACGCCCCGACCGATGAAGGCCAGCAGCCCATATGCCGCCTTGTCCACCTGAGTTGCCATCTTTAGGCAGCTGTGGATCTGCACATCTAGATCCCTCTGTATGCTAATATTTCTAATGGCTCTACCATTTACACCTATGACTGTGCGGCCAAATTCCCCTCCAACTCTATTTTCAAGTTTGCTGATGACACCACTGTAGTGGGTCGGATCTCAAACAATGATGAGACAGAGTACAGGAAAGAGATAGAGAGAATCTGGTGAATTGGTGTGGCAACAATCTTCTCTCCCTTAATGTCAATAAAACGAAGGAGATGGTCATCGACTTCAGGAAGTGTAGTGGAGGACATACCCCTGCCTACATCAATGGGGATGAAGTGGCAATGATCGAGAGCTTCAAGTTTCTAGGTGTCCAGATTATCAAACATCTGTCCTGGACCCTCCACGTCGATGCCAAAGTTAAAGCCCACCACCACCTCTGCTTTCTCAGGAGGCTAAGGAAATTTGTCATGTCTGCTACGACTCTCTCCAACTTTTACAGATGCACCATAGAAAGCACTCTTTCTCGTTGTATCACAGCTTGGTATGGCTCCTGCTCTGTCCAAGACCGCAAAAAACTACAAAGGGTCATGAACGAAGCCCAGTCCATCGTGCGAACCAAACTCCAATCCATTTACTCTGTCTACACTTCCCGCTGCCTCAGAAAAGAAGCCAGCATAATCAAGGACCCCACGCACCCCGGACATTCTCTCTTCCACCTTCTTCCGTCGGGGAATAGATATAAAAGTCTGAGGTCACATCCCAACTGACTCAAGAACAGTTTCTTCCCTGCTGCCATCAGACTTTTGAATGGACCTACCTCATTCAGCTGATCTTTCTCTGAACCCTAGCTATGACTGTAATGCTGCATTCTGCACCCTCCTTTCTTTCCCTATGTATAGTATGCGAGAAACAATGCTTTTCACTGTATACTAATATGTGACCAATCAAATCAAAAATTCACCAGGCCATTGACCCAGCCCAGTTTAAGTGAAACCATCCCAATGGAAAATCTCCCTTTTCCTGGTTACTAGTGCCCCATGAAAAACCAATCTTTGAGTCACGTGTTTAATTCCCTTAGCTGCTTGACCCAGTGTCAATCAACCTGTGGTTCAGATAACTGCCCTGGGATGATTACCTTTTGAGGTTCTGCACTTTAATTTCGAGCATAACTCCATAAACTCAACAGAAGATAATTCTTAGTTTTATGTATGTGGTTGTGTGGACCAAAACAACAGATTTCTTCCCACTTCCACTCAAAGGTCGTCTCCAAACAACGTGGAGGTGCCCTTAACCCTGGCACTGGCCAGGCAACACAACCTTTTAGCTCCTGCTCGCAGTTGCAGAGAATAGTATCTGTCCACTGACTCTCTCTCTCTCCCCATCATTACTGCATTCGTTTTGCTCCCCCTACTTGAATGATGTTCTGCACCATGATGGTATCATCGGTTTGCTCACCTGCAATCTTTGTTCGTATCTACACAGTTAGCAAGTACCTATTGGTCAAAGTCAAGGTCACTACTTGCTTGATTCCCAGACCACCTTGACTCGCAATTACATTTCTCTGTCCCTGACCATTGAGCAACTGCAAAGATCTACTTAACCTAAGCGGTATAACTGCATCCTGAAACATTGTCCCGGTAACTCATCCCCCTCCCTGATGCCCCACAATGTTTGCAACTCGTGACCCCGGCTCAGCGACTCCGAGTTAAAGTTGCTCAAGCTGCAGGTGCTTATTACATATGTTGTCTGTGACTGCAATGCGTTCCACAGATTTTCGCATGTTGCAATTGTGGTACACCACCATCCCTGCTATGTCTTTCTAACCATATTGTTTTAATTAGTCACTAAGTTAGTTAGCTAGCATTTCACAGTCTCCTACCCTGGAGGGAAAACAAATACACTCGCCAGTTACTGGCAGTAAAACATAAAGAATAAAAAGCAGCATCCCCTGCACTGAATTCCCACTTGCACCAAATTCCTGACTTAGCATTTGCCTCCTGAAATGCAGTGTTCTCTATTCGTTATGTGCTTCCCACTCTGTCCCAAGAGTTAGGGCTATCCAACCTTTTTGTGTGAGGGGCCACTTTTCCATTTTTTTTCCTCATTCAAGGGGCTGAAGAGTGTGCTTGGTAGATGAGGGTGAGTGAGAATCCTAAGATTGTGAGTAAATCAGACACACACGCACACATGTGCTCGGTCTCTCTTGTGTACTTGCTCACTCTCACCTGACAGGTCTTGGTACTTTTGGAGATTAAAAGTTTGAGGGGGCTGTGATGTTCCAAGTCTCTTCTTCCCTGTTCTGACTAACGTTTCAGTTGTACCAAGCCCAGCTGTTGCTGTAATCGCTGCTCTGGCATCAAAACTTCTTTTGTCCTTTTAGGGGGCCTATCTCCCCTCCCCTGTCCCACTACACCCCAAGTAGGTAGTCTCTTTCCCTCCCTGTTTTCCACTCCCCCCAGCAGGCAGCCTCTCCTATACAGCATCTCATAACACTATTAAATAGGGATAGAAAAATTCCTCGGCCAACATTTGTTCTCAGTTACTGTTGGGATATTGGACCAGAATCCCAAGTTAAATTAGGATACTAGACTAGACATCAACAGTTTCTCATTTTTAGCATAAGTGTGAGGATAAGATGTTTTGTTCCAGGAGTAATTCCACTGACAAATTAGGGATATTTTATAGTGAAACAACTTTTATTTAGTAGCACAATTTAAATATAACTCAACAAATGAAACAACTTAACTATTAAGAGTTGAACAATATGTAAAAATGAAAAGGAAACAACTTTAATTTCTAACTTATCATTGTTTCAGTTCCAAATAAACAACATCCTTCTTAGACTTAAATGCTACTTTAAATACAGTTAGCAACCATAAATATACTTGCTATGAGAGTTTTGAAGCTTTCAGAGAGAGAGAGAGTTTCAGAGCAGCTTGCAGAAGCCTTTGTCTTCAAACAATTCCCAGCTAGAACTGCTTTCTGCGAAAGCTTTTTTTGCTTTCTGCTACAGATCCAGCTTTGCACATAAACCACATCACCACATGACCATGTCAACCATTCCACTCAAATCCCAAGGGAAACTTTAGTAAACAAAAGTCCATTAACTCTACTTGAAATAACCACTTGTATATCCTGCTCTCCCAGCATCTGAGTTGCATTCCTTCCATGAATACTGGCTACCTGTAGAATAAAGCTGAATTTTTAAATGTTCCCCTTAAACATAAAAAATATAGATATCCATGTCAATTGCACTACTATCAACAAAGTTACTACTATCAAAAATAGATTAACTGATCAATCATGCTGCTCCAAATGGAATATTGCTGTATGTTTGTTTGCTGTACAAATGTGTACGCTTCAAAAATAACTCATTGGCTTTAGGGTGTCCTGAGGATGTGAAAGATGTTGCTGTATTCCAAATTAATTTTAAAAAAAATATCTTCTATATTTACACAAGTTTGACTGCAAAACCTCATTCCTGTAATTGTATTGGGTTAATTTTTCATTCTGAAATTCAGCATAAACTTGTAAAGGATACTGTCCACAAACTTGTCACAATATGAATACATCCTCTCTTAATGGTGGTGCTGTATTGTCTCAGCATATACAATCGACCTTGACGTACTAAACAAAAAGTAAGGACAACACATTTATTTTTAAATTGGAGATTAAGCATATATTTTTATACTATATCTACCTGAAACTTGTTAAAAATCTTGTATTTGCATACTTCGGTTGAATTGCAGTCTCCTCCTACTTCATCTGCAAGCAACACCTGGCCTTGGTCCCATTTGTGCAAAACCACAGGGATTGATGAGCTAAAGTTAAAATTTATTTATTAGTCACAAGTTACTGTGAAAATCCCCTAGTCACCACACTCCCGTACCTGTACATCTGTTCTATAATATGTCTGATACCAAACACATTTGACATTCATAAAAGAATGAATGTGATCATATGCATTGCTGATTATAGTTTTCTTGCACAGATGGCTGGACTAGTACAGAATCCTATAATACAGTTGACAGGATTCAAGCATTCTGAAAAAGGGGCTCTTGTCAAATTGCTTACTCAGCTCAACTGCACTTATTTTCTTGCACCGGTAAGTCCAATGTGATAATACAAAATGGTATTGGAAACTGGTGTCTTTTTAGCTGGTTATATTTTATTTTATTTTTGAATGTTTTATGTATTTAGATATCTAGTTCTTCAGAACCAGAATACAGTGCTTTTGTTGTTCCTTTTGTTCTTAGTTTCAATTGACTAATGAGTGCTATAATCATTATTATCGTCATTAACTAACTTCATAAATAAAAGTAGTTTTTGCAGCACAATTTGCTGTCTGGCTTTTCCAAGAATCTTCAATGTGATGCAGTAAGTTCTCACTTCAAATTATAGTTGTGTCCCTGAAAAGTATAACTTTAAGTGAAACCAATTTAAGAGAATTAGATTTTCCACTGGATTTTCCCTCTAAAACCAATGTAATAGCTGTAGTTGGACTGTAGGACAGTGGTGGACAACCTGCGGCCCAGGGGCCACGTGCAGCCCATTTGACACTTTGTTGACAGCTGCCCACACGCATAGTTGCCACATTCCACTGCACCCCATCCACATAGCTTTTTTCCTACCACTATGACTGAAGTAATATGCACATAAAGCAAGAGCAAGTGAAGTGACGTGTGCTAATTGCACACAACATTGGCTAAGAGCTGTGTACTGCATCCAATTGAGTGTAATTTTTTTTACCACTTGTAGTTTATAACAGTTGTTTTAATGACAGTTGTAGTAATATGAATGACTTAAGCATTTGCTATAATTTATGAAATATTCAGCGTGTATTAAATGTATTCGATACATGCCTGATTTCAATCTTGTGGGCCATTCACTAGCCTTGGTTGCTCATCACTGACTCTTCCATCATGTGACTCTTCAGACATGTGGTGGTGGTCTTGGGTTGAACCACATCCTGCTTTATTGTTTTAAGACATTCACACAGTGGGGCTTATGAAAATTATCTTGTTTCAGAATGACCCATTAAGTTCAGGAATGTCTTATTGTCTCAGAACATCTGTAATTCACATCTTTTAGATCTGGAATATAGCCTTTGTTTCTGTTATTGGTTCTTGAAAACATGGGGTGGGTCACCTGAACTTTGGCTGTTTTGCAACACGTTATCTACTCTTAAAGGAAAAATTGACTCAAAGTTTGTATCTTGCAAGTTAAGAATATCACATGCCTTTATGTCATTACATAAATATTAGCTTCACTATCTCAACTGAAAATTGCAAACTTAAGTGAAATGATTTTAAATGATTCACATTTTCCCATTAAAACCACTGTAAAGGCTGTAGTTAGGTTTTGTTGGACCTCACTCACCAGAAAAAATTAAAATATTATACCCTGTAATTTGAAATACTTTATCGCTAAATTCCTACATTGGTAAATGAAATGGCTTTTAAAATAAATTTTAAAATATGAAAGAAATTTGGTAACAATCTACTTACAGGACCAGCGCCTCTTTAGCAATCCTGCTTCATTTACTACGTGTTTGCCATGCATCCTGATCTGTCCTCCCTCCGACTTGCCACCACTCCCAAACCCACCCTCCCAAACCCACCCTCCTTGCGGAGGCACTAAAGTGGAGTCCTGGAACTTGTGATCCCTTTAGAGCAAGCAGCTTCTGCGACTCTTGCAAGTGAGCTCCAAATATAGCCTTTCCTCTGGATTCAGTCTATAAGATCAAGAGAGAGATGCAGTTGCTGTTGAAGCAGCTTCTCCTATCTCATTGCGAACCATCAGAGCTCTCATTCACAGTGAGGATTCAGGAGAGCAGCAAGCAGTAGCATTTTAAAGAAATCATTGATTATATTTGTGCCTTCTGTCATACTCTGGTTATTATTACCCTGAAATACTGCCTGGCGCCTTTTCTCTTTAACATTCCAAATTTTCCCTTGAACGAACACTTCCCCTTTGGTCCTTGCTATGTGATTCACCAAGGCACTGATTCAGGTGAAGGCCGTCCAGTGGTACAGCTCATTCTTTCCCAGTAGTGGTGCCAGTGATCCATAAATCAAAATCCATTTCTCCCTCACCAATGTTTGATCTGATCATCTTCTACCAGTTTGCTTGAGGCTCAGATAGTAATTCAGAGATTATTACCTTTGTGGTTCTGCTTTTTAGTTTGGCTTCAAGATGCTAAAACTCCCTTAGCAGAACCTCTTTTGGCTATGTCATTAGTACCCTTGTGGACCATGGATACCTCCCCTCCCACTATGTCTCCAGCCCTGAGGAGATGTTCTTACCCCTGGCACTGTGTAGGCAAACACAGCCTTCTGGACTCACTCACTCGCTGCAGCTATCTGTATCTATCCCCCTAACTGTATTGTCTCCCCTCTATAGCCACATTTCTTTTCATTGTTTTCCCCCCCTTTCCTGGCTTCAGAGTTGCCTGGCTTCCTGCAGCATGGTGCAGTGGTCAGTCTGCTCATCCTTGCAGTTCCTGCTGTTCTCAGCACAAGTTGCTGGAACTGCTAACGTATTGGACAATTGAAAGGGCCTAAGCTCCTTTGCGCTATCTTCTGGATTTCCCTACCTGCCTCACTTACAGTCACACCCCCCCTGTCCCAGGCGGTGGACCAAATTCAAAGTACCTAGCTAAAGACAAATAACTGTCTCCTGGAAAAAAGTGATAACTTTGCCTCTCCGTGATGCATTGCAGTTCCCAAAACTCGGCCTCCTATTCATCAACCCTGAACTGATGTTACTCAAGTTGCTGAAACTTCCTGCATATATGGTTCCTGTGTATTACACTGGCGTTCATCAGCTCCCAAATGCTGCAGTTGCAGCACATCACCTGTTCTGTTATCTTTGATCATTGTTTTTCAAGTGATTTAACTACGTAGGACAAAACAAGGCAAATTAAATTTAGCATATTGTTATTGCATACAAGTCAATTTGTTAAGTGCAGCAGTGAGTGGGATTGAATTAGCACAAATATATAGATGAATAAAAAGGAAAAAAATATTTAACAATGTTGGAAATTACAGTTGTGTCCCCTTTTCATGTTGCTGAGAGCGTTGAGGTCCTGGAGAATCAAGCTACATTTGGAGCTAAAAAAAAAAGGTTTGGAAGGAAATGTGATCGCAAAATTATTATTTTTATAAACTCATCCTAACATTATGAGGGGAAGCATGTTTTAATAAGAAAAAACTGCCCCAAATAGCGGGGTCTTTAAAATGTTCATTTAACAAGAGGATTGTTCCGTTTCCTCTGAAACTAGGAATACAAGCAGCAGTGCACTCATATGATAGCAAGTAAACCAAGTCGAAGTGAGAAATTTTTAGCAGCTTGTGCTGCAGGTGAGTAAACACATTTCATATTTACCTTGCTTGAATCAAAATAAGCTTGTTTATATTGGATGAAAAAAAACAATTTCTTATTGCAAATAATGTAGCCAGCCATATGCACTGTAAATAAACATGCACATTTATTTTATCCCCTGGGATAGGAAATTAGTTATTGCAGCATGAGCTCATGCTTCTACAGCTGATTTTACTGCCCCAAGGGATCTGGTAAGAAGATTACTGCTGTTGTGCCTTCTGCTCATCTTCTCATTTACTTTACGTGGATGCCACTTGTACCTGGCATATCTACTTTTGTGTGTTGTAAGTAAAAAAAAAAATCTTGGTCTAGGAATAGATCAGAAAGTCCTGCCCTCAGCACTAATTCCATGTCTGAAGCAATAAAGTGGTTATTTGTTGCAGCCAGTACTCATACTTTTGAATTCCTTACAGTGCTGAAGGAGGCCCATTCAGCCCATCGAGTCTGCACTGACTCTCTGACAGAGCACCTTACCCATGCCCTTTTCCCCATAACCCCACATATTTACTCTGCTAATTTCCCTAACCTATACCTCTTGGGACTCTATAAGGGACAATTTAGCATGGCCAATCAACCTAACCTACACATCTTTGGACTGTGGGAGGAAACCAAAGCACCCGGAGGAAACTTGCGCAGATATTGGGAAAGTGTGCAAACTCCACACACAAATGAGAAGGGTAAAGGCGCAGGGTTTATCTGAACAGTGTGGAGGGGAGGCTCTATCACAGTAAATTGCAGTATTTAGAAGCAGGACTACCTCGAGCAAAAGGTGATCAAGTATCTCAGAATTATAGCAAGAGAGAATGTTTTTGAAGTGAGAAAGATTGAAGGGGACAGTGTTTTGGTGAACTGTACCTTGAGTAATTAATCTATACAATACTAAACCTTATTACTTTCTCCTTTTAATTAACTTTTTAATATAGTAATGGATATGAAGAGCTGTTGCAAATCTAGTATCACAATCCAAACTTTGTCGTCTCTTCGTTTTCCCCTTCCATTTTAGGAAATTGGGTCTTAACTAAAGATTACATCATCGACAGTGCTAAAAATGGCAGTTGGCTGACTGAAATCCAGTATGAGTGGGGATATAAAATTCCAAGTAATTCACAGTATCCAATACCAATGGAATCTGTACCGAAAATATGGCGTGAGGAGCTGGCCCATTCTGGGATACCAGGAGTATTTCACAACTGGAAAGTTGTGCTTTTGATTAATGATGAAGCAAGGAGAGCTACTTTCAAGAGGTATTATTCAGAAGGAGCATTAATAATTTTTCTGTATCCTGTAATATTTGTTTAATCTGGGATCAATTATATTTGTATTCCAGGATTTGCTGATTATGAATTGAGACATGCTGTTCTGTTAACCCGAGCCAGCAACACCCACACCCTATGAAATAATATATTTTTTAAAGTAATCAGCAGAGGCATGTGATGCACGGAGGTGGAAGTGAGGACCTTTTTGTGATGAAGACAATATAGGGTGTGAAGTTCAGTTCTGGGTCAGATACAGTGCCAAAGTTGCGAATGCTCTGGTTCAACCTGAAACAATGGTCAGGGTCAGGAATGGAATCAGAAAGACCTTAAGATGACAGATTCATTCTTCCCTAAGTGTAACTGAACAGAATTGGGACTCACCCAAGACTATGGGCCCTATTTTACCATTTTAATTCTAAGTGCTGGGCGGACTTGAAATTGGGAGTGTTTCAGATCTGACTTTTAGACCTGTTCTCAGGCGCCCCCATATGTACTCTGCCTGAAAAACTAGCAGTGATTCTGAATCGTGGGCGTGGCTTAACGCACCCGAAACACTGCAGTTCCAATCAGAGCCTTCAACTGCGCATGCACAGTAAAAAAAATAGAAAAACGTTCCCCTACCAATCACTCCCAGGCTGGATAGTGTCTTCCCCTGGCCCCCCCAGACATTGCCCCACCCCCACAACATAACTGATCCCCTTATCCCCCCCACCTCCCTGCTACCCAGACTGATCGCTCGCAGAGGGCCCCCCCTGCATGCCTCCTCCGCCTCCCACCGGAGAGCCATCTGATCCACCTTCCTCCCCCCGCCCCCAACCAGAGAGCCATCTGACCATCTCTTTCCCCTCCCCACCCAACCACCACCACCGATCTGAGTCAGAGAGCCGCCAAAAGCTCTGAACTTATCTCCTCAGAAACTGGATGGCCCGAATCGGACCTTTGCGGACCATGTCTGTTTCACGCCGAATCTGGATGGGTGAACGTGGTGGTAAAGGGGGAAGTGCCGGTAAGTTTGGGCGTACAGTCAATTAAGTCAATTTAAATGCATTTAAATTGACATCGGCCCATTTTGGGCGTGGTCCCGATTTTCGGCCGTTGGTAAAGGGTGCGGTGGTGGGCGCAGATGACACTACTCACCTCACGCCCGACGTTACCAAGTTTTCGCGGCCTAAAACATGCAACGCGATGGTAAATCGGGCCCTATATGTTGGGCATAGACTTTCTTCTTTTTTTGTTTAATTCATTCACTGGATTTGGGAAAACACTGCCAAAGTCAACCTCTATTGTCCATTCTTTATTGCCTTTGAACGTGGTGAGCCATATTTTTAATGCTGCTGCTCATTATAAAAGTACGCCCATGATGCTATTAAATAGTTCCAAGATTTTCGTTTAACGACAATGAAGGAATGGTAATATATTTCTAAGTATGTGATTTCCAAGTGCCAAAATGACGTGTGACCAAGTGTAAGCCCCATGCTTCTGCCATTGTCTTTCAAAGTGCCAGAAGTTGTGAATTTGGGAAGTCCTGACACGCAGCTTGCTACAATGTTTCTTGTAATTGGTACACAGAACAGACATATTGCCATTCTGGTCAACAGTGGGGTACCATTTGGGTGAACCTTTGTTCTGGATTGTGTTGAGCTTTAGTTTTATTGGAGGGACATTCAACTAGGCAAGTGGAAAGTATTCCGTTACAAATCAGATTTGTGCCTTGTCACTGATGGGAAGGGTTTGAGGAGTCAGGACATGAGTCATGGCCATTGCAAACATGATAATCTAACCACTTCTCTTGACTTTGTGACATTTCCATCACTAAATCTCCCATCACCAATATTCTAGCGGGGGTGAGTGGTTACTATTGGCATTTAAGCACATGTCTGGATTATTAGTGTAGGCCTTTGAATCCAGTAACATAACTACTGTGCTACTAAACCCTATGTTAAACTAAAGCAGTGGAGAGGCGATGGAACTGGCTCTGATTGGTGTACATGAGAAGGCTGGTCCTTTGTAAAAATAACAATGCCATGGGTCAGCATGTAGATTAGCAAGAGTTTAGGGTCATAGATCTCTTGAGAATAGGGTGGAGGAAGACACTAGAGCTAATAGTTTGGCTCTAGGAAATAAGGAATTGCTGAAAATGCTGTGCCCATAATTTGATGTGTTCAACTGGAATTACCAAAACCACTGCCACTGAGCTGGGAGAGTATTTGGAGGAGAATGGTATGGTTGAACATGTGAAAGGCTGTAGAGTGGTTGAGGAGGACATGGAATGAAAATGCACCACATAGAATGTCATTTTGTGATTTTAAACTGACTTGGTCCCAATCTATTAATGCAGATGAAACCTGATGAGCGATCCAAATGGAATGCGGGAAAGATGGGCATAGACATTAGGGGGGCGAAGGATGTGTGAACAATGAGATACAATATTTTGTTTGGACGGGGAGGGGCTGAGCTTGAAGATGGATTCTTGGAGGGAGAGTGTGATGATCGCTGTGTTCAGGGGGAGCATGCAGAACCTCATGGAAGGGGACCACTTAATGCCAGTTAACACTGGCAAAGAAAGAAAGCTGAGTGGCCAGCAATTCAGTGGGAATGAAGTTGAAGCAAGTGACTCCCATGGACCAGATGAGCTCAGCAAAGATATGAGGGGAGATGGTCAAACTAGAGAAAGGTACACGTTTAGAGCAATGACAGAGACTTGGGGAGAGGTTTAACCTGACTGACAATGGGAAAGAAAGGAAACTGCAGAAGCTGATCAATGGATGGCTGAGATACAGGTGAATGCAAGAGAAAGATTTAAGTGAATTCATTTTCTTTATTATGAAAGGTAGTCCTGGAATCAGAGATGATTTAGCTAGAGGAAACAAAGACTTGATGTGGTTACAGTTTGATCTGGTGATGGATGATTAAACAAGTTGTATACCATGCAGTTAGATCTACACTCTTAAAATTGGAATAAAAATGGAACTATGTCAGATGTTGACACAGCACCAATTTTACTGGGTCCATGGTGATTAAAACAGGTAGGTAATTGCAGAAATATTTCAGTGAATGGAAGATCAAAGACCATGCAGTTGTAAATGACATGGTGCATTTTCTTCTGGAGGACACCAAAAGTAGTAGGGTTGGAAGTAGGAAGAGCAGTGTGGGTGGTTGAGCCCAAGAAAGTCGTTGGAAATGAGCTTGTTTTGGTTGAGGTCTGAGCAGTAAAATGACCACATAGATAAATATTCATCTATAGCACTTTATGTAATCCATTTTATTGTCATTCGGGACCCAAGGGAGGAATTGGAACATTGGGATTGCTGGGTTTTGGCACAGTGGAGAGTAGCATCTACCTGCGTGAGCTCAGGAGACGTGTATTATGACATGCATTATTTGTGAATTTTCATCTTTATCTTCTAGAACTCAAATCTCATTGGCTTGTAATTATCTAGTTTTAAATATTAAAAATTCATTACACCTCAAAGATTATCAGGAGTTTTTCTTTAGCTATGTACATACAACTAAATGAGTGATGTGAGTGATCTGTACCAACAAATAAAATAGCTGTTGCTTTTCTCACTTTTTTCAGGTAACAGCTGTTGGTGTTCACATATGCTAGTTCTGTTTTACTGGCAGGCAGGGGGATGATAGTGTGGTGGTTGAGTTCATAATAGAAACCTCAATTTTATATAGATTCTCCATTTACATGGAATTCGACTTTGCAAATCAAAACACTTTTGGAAAAAGAAAATTGGTTGAGAAGATGCCATTCTATCTGTCAACTCATGTCAATGCAGAGATTGCATTCTCAAGGAGTTTATATACATTTTTAAGCAGAAGTCCCAGTCATGAAACCATGTTAGATAGTAGCACTTCAATCAGTTGATGCTTTATTTGTGCTTCGGGGTACAGGGAAGTGGGTGACTGGTGGGGAAACAGTGAAGCAATTCTCTGCACAGCGTGTTCCTTGAGGTAATGGGAAGGGAGAGAAAAATGACTGCTAAAAGTCATAATGTGGGTGTAAATTCATTTTTGTGAAAATATACATTTTTTAAAAATAGGCTTTGTTAAAACTGCTTCTGTTTTGTTAGAGTCTTGCATGCTGGAAAAGCAGCAGTATATCATCGACCAAGAAGTTGTCGTGAAATTACACATGTGTTAACAGAAAACAGGAATTACACAATGGAGAAGCTGAAAAATGTATACAAAGCACCTTACTTTCCTGTAGAGTACATTGGCCAATTCATATTGGAGGTAACCTACCACTGTTTTTAAAAAGCTTGTTGTTGCAAGAGAGGTAGGTAACGTGTGTTAGCTGAGAGAAACTGGTCTTCAGAGACTGCTGTGCGACTAAGCTAGTTGCATTGCGAAATCTTATAACATTCAAATTCTATGTAAAGCAAGTTTTGTGGATGCTTTTCACAAGGACATAACGATTTCTGGTAAATACAGCTGTTAATCTTTATTCTTTGCACCAATTGGATGGGGTGGGGTAGTGCTATGACGGCAGACATGAAAGTTCACTTGTTTATCGTGACTTTAGACTTGAAACTTACCACTAACATTTGGATACAAATAACACAATTGTTTTCTTTGCAATTTGTTCTCAAACCTTTTGTTAAAACCTGATTATATAAAAGGGGAGAATGAGTTTCTTCCATCAATAGTTGAAACCCTGTCCCCTGCAAAACAACTTGTTTGGAAGATTGCCTATTTGCAGCATTCAATATTTTACATTTCTAGACTGCTGTCTGAATATGGAAAATTTGCAGCATCCTTTCACATAATTAAAGGCTTGACTCTTGAGCTAAATAGTTTACTATTCTACTTCTGTAGTCCTGAGTTTCCAAGATTTATTTTTAATGGTGTGTTTTGCAGAAATTAGGATTGTTCTGAGTGCAATTATTTAAAATGGAGAAACAATAGGGAGATAAGAATACAACTTCGTAATTGGGAGTTCCCCTCCAAGTCAATCACCATCCTGACTTGGAAATATATCGCCATTCCTTCACTGTTGCCAGGCCAAAATCCTGGAACTCCCTCCCTAACAGCACTGCATGTGTACCTACAGTAGTCATGATGTGGAGATGCCGGCGTTGGACTGGGGTAAACACAGTAAGAGTTTTAACAACACAAGGTTAAAGTGTTAAACTTTAACCTGGTGTTGTTAAAACTCTTACTGTGTGTACCTACAGCACAGGGACTGCAGTGGTTCAAGAAGGCAGTTCACCACCACCTTCTCGAGCAACTAGGGGTGGGCAATAAATGCCTAGCCAGTGATGCCCACATCCCGTAAATGAATTTTAAAAAGGAACTGAATTCTCTTCTAAATTGTTTAGTATTAGCATAAAAATTAAACATTGTATTGATTTTTATCTATCCAATTTGCTTGATTCTTTAAGCTCTGTCAAGATCTAACGTTCATCATTCAAATGAATCACCTGATTTGTGAATAATTTCTAAACCAGAAGTATCAGTCTCAACTGATGGAAGACTGCTTTGGATAGTTTTTATTAAATCTGGTGACAATGTTGGGGCACTGCAACTGACAGTTTTTAACTGCATTTGCTTTCAAATGTTTATAGTCTAAAGCTTTCATGCCAAGTTTCAAGGAGCAGAAAGAAACAAAATTAAGCATGCTGACTAGTATTTGTTACTATAAACAGATAATGGAAAACGTATTTTCTGAGCACAGCAAGATGCAATGTAATGTGGGAGATGTGATTATTGATAATTTAGTGGTGAATTCTATACCCAAGTTATAGCTTAACAGATATAAAGGTAGTTAACCCCTCCCATTTTGGCGGGGAGTGGGATAGTGCTGGGTGATAAACAATAGAAATGTCATCTTATATTTCTATATATGTTTAAATTCTGAGTTACCCAGTCAAGATGAATGCTGTGGTATGTTTCTGCAATAAAATTGATGATCTGATGACAAGTTGGAACAACAGAAGCTTGGCTCTACCTAATTATGATAGTCTAAGGTATAACTTTTATGCATGATATGAGATAATGGATGTTGCTGGCTTTTGTTCAGTTCACAAGTAAGCCCCTGTATTTAGACTTTCCAATTCTCCTGCAGAATTATGTTGTTTTTCAAGCCTGACCTTTTTTTTTCAATTCATTCTTGGGCTATGATCGTGGCTGGCACTTATTGAAAGCCCACACTTAATCGTCCAAACATTGGGCTTCTGATACCAGGCTCCCAGAATTGGAAATAAAACCATTATAAAATATTCAGTTACAAAGCTGTTTTTACAATCTAATTTACATCATTGCATGTTGCCATTTGTTGTTTTTAATTGTGTGACAATACTATGCATTTACAAAATGTGTTTGGGTCATATTTCTTGTGCAGGACCTGTTTTAGCAATTTGTTTTATTATCAGTGCTGTTTTGTCTGCATCTGGCAGTCCTGTTGTTACTGCAGCAGTATAATTAATCTTAATTGCTAAAATGTTTGTTTTTAATCTGAGATAATGCAGTGTTATTATTTTAGTGCTTTCCCCTGGGGTTTTTCAGAGTAGGGCTTGATTAGGTTTTGACAGGGAAAGTCAGGTCACTAGGCAGGCTAGGATCATAGAGAGGAAAACAAACTCAGTTGCTTTTTGGGTGCTTCCTGTCTCTGAGATTATGATCTGCCAGAAACTAGATGTCTTTCTCAGAAGTGTTGCTGTTTGAAGATATATCCTTCACTGGAAATTGCTGTAAGAGAGTCAGAAGGCAGCTTTCTTTTTGTATCTGTCCAGAGGGGTTAAAAGGCTGACAATCTAGCATCCACATGAGCATGTCTGTTTTTGGTGCCAACTGGTTCTGAAATAGGATTTCTGTCTATGGCGTTAATGCTTAAATTGGAACAATAGAGATGGATAATTGTTTTTTTTTAAAGTCTATATTTTTGTCATGATTAAGTATTTTACTTGGTAAAAGTTAATCTAATTCTTTGTCATATTCTAACTGTATTCTTAGTTTGTTTTAATAAAACTTCTTAGTGGGTTGATCGAATCATACCTAGAGCGAGACACCTTATGCTTGCCATACTGCCAAAATCAAAAATGGTTAGGGCCATAGAAACTAGAAGCAGGAGTAGGCCATTTGGCCCTTTGAACCTGCCCAGCCATTCAGTTTGATCATGCTGATCATCAAGGTCAATATCCTCAATTCCCACACTCCCCTGCCCCCCAGGTCATCTTCCAGCATTCTAGACTCTGGAACAGGTCCCTGCAGATTGGAGGGTAGCTAATGTCACTCCAATATTCAAAAAGGGAGGTAGAGAGGAAACAGGGAATTATAAACCAGTAAGCTTAACATCGGTATTGGGGAACATTTTCGAATCTATTATCAAGGACGTTATAACAGCATTTAGAAAGCAATGGCAGGATCATACAGAGTCAGCATGGATTTATGAAGGGGGAATCATGCTTGAATTCTTTAAAGATGTAACTAGTAGAGTTGACGAGGGGGAGCCAGTCGATATGGTATATTTGGACTTTCAGAAAGCATTTGGCAAAGTTCTGCATAAAAGATTATCGTGCAAGATTAAAGTGCATGGGATTTGGGGAAGTGTATTGAGATGGATAGAAAACTGGTTGGCAGAGAGGAAACAAAGAGTAGGAATTAATGGGTGCTTTTCAAATTGGAGTGCCACAGGACCCCAGCTATTCATTATATATTAATGATTTGGATGAGGGAACAAAATTTAACATTTCAAAGTTTGCAGAACACAGTTAGAATATGACAAAAAGAATTAGATTAACTTTTACCAAGTAAAATACCCATCCAAGTTGGGTGGGGGGGGGTGAACTGTGACGAGGATGCAGAGATCTTTCAGAATAATCTGGACATGTTGGGTGAGTGGGCAAATCAATGGCAGATGCAGTATAATGTGGATAAATGTGAGGTTATTCACTTTGGAAGCAAAAACAAGGCGGCAGATTACTACCTGAATGGGTGGCACGGTAGCACAGTGGTTAGCACTGCTGCTTCACAGCTCCAGGGACCTGGCTTCGATTCCCGGCCTGGGCACTGTCTGTGTGGAGTTTGCACATTCTCCTCGTGTCTGCGTGGGTTTCCTCCAGGTGCTCCGGTTTCCTCCCACAGTCCAAAGATGTGCGGGTTAGGTTGATTGGCCCGTGCTAAAATTGCCCCTTAGTGTCCTGAGATAGGTAGGAAATTAGGGATTAGCGGGTAAATGTGTAGGGATATGGGGGTAGGGCCTGAGTGGGATTGTGGTCGGTGCAGACTCGATGGGCCAAATGGCCTCTTTCTGCACTGCAGGGTTTCTATGATTCTGAATGGCTGTAAGTTGGGAGAGGGGAGTGTGCAGCAGGACCTGGGTGTTCTTGTGCACCAGTCACTGAAGGTAAGCATGCAGGTGCAGCAGGCGGTAAAGAAGACAAATTACATGTTGACCTTCATTGCAAGAGGTTTTGAGTACAAGAGCAGGGATGTGTTGTTGCAATTATGCAGGGCCTTGGTGAGGCCACACCTAGAGTATTGTGTGCAGTTTTGGCCTCCTTTTCTGAGGAAGAATGTTAATGCTCTCGAGGGAGTGCAGCGAAGGTTTACCAGGCTAATTCCAGAGATGGTGGGACTGATGTATGAGGAGAGATTGACTAGGTTTGGATTGTTTTTGCTGGAGTTCAGACGAATGAGGGGTGATCTCATAAAGACTTATCAAATTCTAACAGGACTAGACAGGGTAGATGCAGGGAGAATCTTCCCGATGGTGGGGGAGTCCAGAACCAGGGGTCAGACTCTGAGGATTCAGGGTAGACCATTTAGGACAGAGATGAGGAGACATTTCTTCATCCAGAGTGGTGAGGCTATGGAATTCATTACCACAGGAAGTAGTTGATGCCAAAACATTGAATGTATTAAACAGGTGGCTTGATGTAGCACTTGGGGCGAATGGGATCAAAGGTTATGGGGAAAAAGCAGAATTAGGCTATTGAGATGGACGATCAGCATGATCGTAATGAATGACGGAGAAGGCTTGAAGGGCCAGAATGGCCTCCTCCTGCTCCTATCGTCTATGTTACACAGTCTGTTCCTATGTGATATTATTGCTTTCCAAGTGAATTGTTTTGAACTAGCAATTGTAACAACTGATTTGCAGTGAGATTTATTTTTAGACCCAGGTCATCTCAACCTCTGAAGTCAAAGCTGTTTGGATGTATGCTTTTATTCATAGGAATAAGACCTACTTATAGTAAGCATGGTGTAAACATTGTTGGGGCGGGGGGTTGTTTTAAAACCAGAACTTAAGTTAATAGGCTCAAGTGTTGTAATTTGCTACCACCAGTTTGTATGGCAGTTTCTAGATTTGCAATAATTCAAATTTTGATTTGCAGCCTCTTTGTTCTAAAAGGACTGATGAGGACGTTAAGATCTCCTATATGAATATTCTGGATGTTGCTCACATTTCCTCAAGTTCTTTCCTGGATTCAACATTGGGTGTTACACAAATCCTGCCGCCAAATACTGTTTATTTCCAGGAAATGAAATCCCAGAAATCCTCTACCTTTGCATCAGATATCCAGAGTGATGCATTTAAATGCAGACTTCAGATGTGCCTCAGTTTACCTGAGGTAAGGGAACAAAATTTCTCGTGCTGTAGTGTCTCAATCATGTTTTATTTTTTCAAAAACCATTCACCTGTTATAATGGCTTCAAAATTTTAAGAGGTACAGTGACAGTACTTTTAGATGCTTTTCTTTTTATCTATAGGCCATACGAAGCAATTATGTACCATCAGGTATAGGATGCTGTTTATATACATCAACTATGAAACACCATCCGGTATGCTGATTTTTTTTTTGAATTTGTGCAGTGAATATTACAAACTTGTGGGGTTCTATAATATCTTGTAATACAATTTTTAAATTAAAAATAGAAATACTGACTGTTTGTACTGGAGTGGGCCCTTAATCTCTCTTATTTCATCAGAAGATGACAACTCTAAAGCATATATGTTAGCATAGAAATTAAGCACCTGAAGTTTCCCATCAGGGTTTCTGTTGATTTAATCCTTAGATAACATCCACAATGTCTCACCTATTTTGATGTTTCTGTGAGAGGGGTGAGATGAGATTCAACAGGTGTCTGTGCTCTTTATGCTCCAGTGATCAATTAGGAGAGAGTAAAAATATCTTGATCTGTGCATCTTGCATCCGCTACACTTCCCGCTGCCTCTGAAAAGCAGCCAGCATAATTACGGACCCCACGCACCCTGGGCATACTCTTCTTCCTCCTCCTTCCGTCAGGAAAAAGACAAAAGAGTAGGGATTGTGTACCAGCAGACTCGAGAACAGCTTCTTCCCTGCTGCCATCAGACTTTTGAATAGACCTACCCTCTATTAAATTGATCTTTCTCTACACCCGAGCTATGACTGTAACACTACATTCTGCACTCTCTCATTTCCTTCTCCCCTATGTACTCTGAATGGTATGCTTTGTCTGCATAGCACACAAGAAACAATGCTTTTCACTGTATACCAATACATAGGACAATAATAAATCGAACTAAAATTACATTCTAAAATTTCTAAAATGTTGAATTTTGAGTAAGATAAGAATAAAATGTAACTTCACACTAAACCATTTAGTGTCCACGGTTTTGGGTGCCTCGTTAAATAAAGCACATTTAAGCCATTGCACACAGGGTAGTGTTCAGGATCAAAAACACTGGCAAGATTTTGTAATCTGTGACGAAGCAATTTGGCTTACCACTGACCTCAAAGCTGCCCACAAAGATCTAGCAATCTTGGTGGTGTAGGGTTCACTTTTTTCGAGATTAATTTTACTTTGGTGCTAAGTCAAGGGGATCTCCAGGCATTCAATAATTCAGAAAACATCATCAAGCAGGGTGGAGAGTCAGCCACATTGTTCCTGTATGATAACTCTTTGAAATACACTGATATCTCTCCCTTAAGATAGCAAAGTGACAAAAAAGAAATTTGAGTTTAATTTTTTTAATCATAACAGAAAAAAATTGACATAACACAAATGCAAAATTAGTTTGAGGGCCAGAGCAATTGCTTAATAATAGTTAGGACTTAATATGCCATTTTAAAAACCCAAGTACACCTCATGAGCAAGGCATAACTTTTTCAGGGAATGTTTAACAGTGAAGTTGCAAAGTAAAAAAGGAAGTTCCCATCATTGTGATTTTTAAAATTGCTATCTACAGGACTTCACACATCTCTCACTGACAGTAATTTCTGGACTTATACATTTAACTGTATCTGTGCAGACACTTGAGATTGCAGTTTCACAGGATAATGATAGTGAATGCTGACAGTTTCACTGTCATTACAACTGCAAAATCCAGCTCAATAATTTGAAGACAGTCTTGAAATATTGGGACTGTTTCCAGTGGAGCAGAGAAGGCTAAGAGGAAATTTAATAATTTCTAATGTTATAAAAAGGGTTTTGATAAAGTAAATAGAAAAGACTATTTCATCTGGGAATCGATGTTGAAAACTTTAATTTTAAATTAATGTAAACATTTAAATATTTTATCAGAATGAGAGATGTTGGGGGGAGGGAAAACTACTTTATGCTGAGTTGGTAACTGGATGATACATAAAACAATTTAAACTAAATAGGGGGAAAACTGCTATTACAACATTTCTAATTCTGTGAATTTGACTTTTTTTAAGATGTCCACAGCATCCTTTTATTCATAACTTGTCTGATGAATCAAAAAATTTGATTTCATAGCATCATAGCCTTTTATTGACCTATATTAGTTTTTTTTTCAAAGACCCAGTTACTACCACTCCCCTGTCTTTTCTTTATTATCCCACTTTTAGTATGTATCCAATTTCCTTTTGGAAGTACCACTGAATCTGTTTCTGCCACCCTTTACAGATCATTCGAGATCATAATTCCCTGCATTTTTCTCCCTCGTGTTGCCTCTGCTTCCTTTGCCAATTTGCCTTAAATCTGTGTCCTCTAGTACTAGAAATGGTCATTTCTTATTTGGCCCATCAAAAGTCTTCTTCAAATCTCCCCCTCCTGAAGAGAAAACCCCCAGTTTCTGTAGTCTCTCCAAGCAACTGAATTCTTTCAATTCTTTACCATTCTAGTAAATCTCCTCTGTGCCTTCTCTAAAACTTTGATATTCTTCCGACAGTTTGGGCATGGTACACCAACTGGGGCCTAGTGATACATATGGGTTTAGCATAACATCTTGCTGCTTTTTATAAAGCGAAGGATTCCATATGCCTTTAACAATTCATCTTGACACTTTCAAAGACTTGTGTACTTACACTGCCATGTCATTCTGTTCCTGCTCTCCACAAAAATAGTACAACTGAACTAACTTTGTCTGTCTTAATTCCTCGTACACTGCCCTATCTCAAATTCCATCTACCACGTGTCTGCCCACTTCAACCGTCTGTTGTCTCCTCACTGTTTACTGCACTTCAGAGATTTGTCATCTGCAAACTAAAAAGTCATGCCCTATGTACCCAATTATTAATGTACATACCAAGAAGAGCAGTGGTCCCAACACTGACCCCTGGAAGACACAACTGCAAACTTCCCTCGAATCTGAGAAGAATTGTTTGCTACTCTCCCTGACACGGATATTGGGCTGACTGGTCAGTAACTGCCAGGTTTATCCCTGCCCTGTTTTCAATGGGGGCAAGGGGGAACATTTGCCATCCTCAAGCCCTTTGACATCATTCACATTTCTGAAGAGGATTGGAAGATTTGTGGCCAGAGAATCTACAATTTCCATTTCTCTTTTAGTGGACTAGACTGGATACAATCCAACTATGACCTCTGCATCCAAAAGAGAATCTCCTTCTTTGTTCTCTAACTGGCTTAACCTTTCTTTTGACTATCCCCTTACTATTTTTATGTTTATAAAAGACCTTGGCCGGAGTTCTCCCAAAAATAATAAACACACAACATGCAGGAAAAAGGGAATATTGTTTTTTGGGTGTGCTTGCCAGAGCAAATCTCCGACACTCTGAGCATTGCAGAATGCTTCAGCATGAGTAGGGGTGGGGCCTACTCCCGCCCAAGAGGCTGGCAGCATAGTGCTGAGGGGGTCACTGTGTTGATCTGTCAGAGCGGAGATTGCGCATGTGCAGTGAGCCCCCATCACCGGCCTCCTAAATGCTGGCCAACCCCGCAACCCCCCTGATCGCTGACCTCCTGGACCCCCCACTCCAATGACCAGTCCTGATCACCACCCCCCTCCCTCTCCCAGTGATCTGATTGCAGAGTGGCAGGGGCTGTGCCAGGTTGGCACTGCTCAAGATGCACTCTTCCCCCCCCCCCCCCCTCCCAGTGGGGGGCCTCAGTGGCTTCTGTTCCCTCCAGCCGGGTCAGGGTGCCTGTTCCCCTTTAATTGCGAGCAGTTGGGAACCACTCCTGGTGGATATGCTAGCGGACTCGGAGAATCCTGTCTCGGGCCTAATCATATTGATTATGTTTTTTTTTTAAAAAGCGGCTGGGAGACTCAACCGGCGTAACAGCAGCGCAGCAGTTTCTGTTTTTGTGTTATCAGTTTTATGATCCCAGCTATACTGGATAAGCCTGCTAACTGTTAGGATCTGACTTGATGAATCATAATCATTTAAAGATTGTAATGTGTGGAAGCACCAAGGGTAAGGAAATAAGCAGCGAGGCTCCCAAGATTAAATTGAAACACCAAAACAATCTTTGCCATACAAAGCAAATACAAGCTATATTAACAAAATGGGTGAGCAATATGAGCTTCTACCAATCCAACAGACCTGGCCCAGCTTAACCTTTTTACTGTGGTTTTTGCTCCAATAGGCTTTTAAATGTAGTCATACTCTGGGAGGCAGTTTCTTTTTCTTTTAGTCTGGCTGCATAGGTCACAGCTTGGGTTAAGGTATATTCCTAATATGACCACCTGGTCCAAATCTAGGCATCACCAACATTCACATGCCACTACTCGCCACCTACAAGTCGACATTCCCTTGGCCTCTATTCCTCAGGTGGACTTTTCTCCTCAGAACCACTTATCTTATGCTCTAGAATCACTATTTTCCTGTCTAAAGATCTAGACATGAGCTCTCTGATTAAACACAATAGACTGAATGTCTGCAGCCTTCGGGTCGACTCCTTTTACGCTTGCTTTTTTTCTTGGAATCAACAAAACCACCAGTTTTCTTTCTGGATCATAGCTCCATCCTCAGCAATTTTCTTCATAGCAACCTCAGGGCTTCCTTGCTTCTAAAAGCCCTTCAGCTGAATTAAAAGTTCAAGCATAGCTTATAAATACATACACAGGCCTACTGAACCACACCAAGAGTAAACAATCCCCAACTCTCCTGAAACTGAAACCAACACTCTACATTCTTTACCTTTTAATATTCACAGTCGAGGCAATTTTAATAAAGCTGACTTATTTTTATATTCTCATGCTCCTTTTTAGTTCATTTTTAGTTCTTCTGTCCATTTTTTGCATTTGGCTTGTTTCTTGATTGAATTCAACCTCCCATAGCATCCCTGATTTTATTCGCTCCACCATTGTTGGTTGTGCCTTCAGTTGCTGAGGCCCTAAACTTTGGAGTTCCCTCCTTAAACCTGTCTGCTTCTATACCATTCTTTCTCCTTTAAGATAGTGAGAAAACATGCCTCTTTGACCAAGCTTTTGGTTACCTGCCTTAAAATTTCCTCGTGGCTCAATATAATTTTGTTTTGTAATACCTCTGAAGTGACTGGGAACATTTTAATATGTTAAAGGCACTAAGTAAATCCAAGTTGTTGAATTGTAAAGCTGCCATTTATCACTGGTTTATTTTGATCTCATTCAACAGTCATCCAGTAAGCTCAAACTTTGCAGCGCCTTTTCCTCTTTCTTGGGAATGTCTCGTCTACCTAAACTGTCTCTTTCTGAATCATAGAGTCCTTCAGTGCAGAAGGAGGCTATTCGGCCCATCAAGTCTGCACCAACCACAATCCCACCCAGGCCCTATCCCCATAACCCCATGCATTTACCCTAGCTAGCCCCCCGACACTAAGGAGCAATTTAGCATGGCTAATCCACCTAACCTGCACATCACTGATTACAGTTTAATTAGTTTATGCACAAACCCTGGCTGCGGTGGAAGTTATTGTAGATGAAGACCTCGATGGATTGAAGAAGTCAGACTGCCATGTTAATTTTAAAACAGAGTGGGAAGGTGTCCTCAGCAAGGCAACAAAAAAAAGCCAATAGCAGTGGCAAGGAGAGAGCTTTAGGACGTTTAGTGACAGATACAATAATATCACTCTGAAGTTGTCCCTTTGTTTGTTTTACCATTTTAACCTGCCAATCTTTGATTTAAATCTTCTGCGCCAGATCCCTTTTCAACTCAGGAAAATTTAATCCTCCTCCAATTGTGTATTTTTTTACTAAATTTTCTTTGTCTAAACCTAACCAATGCTCTTACTCCAAAATGTTTTTCCACTTGTCCCACTTCAATTCCCAGAACTAGATGCAGCTTCGTGTCTTTCCTCTTTGGACTGAAAGTTCAATGATCAGGATAGCTCTCAGAACTATCTTCCTCTCTTGGCCCTTTTACATTGCTATTTTCACTGGGGATGATTAAAATCTCCCATTATCGTTGCTCTAAAATTCTTGCATCTTTCTGCATAATACCTGGAAATGACCTCCTCTACCTCATTCCACTTTTTGGCCTATAATCTACATCCAACAGCATAATAGTTCCTCTCAAGTTCCTTAATTGTAACAACATAGATTCTGTCTTTGAAACCTCAAGTACATTATCATGCCTTTCTAGTGCTGTCACACTAATACATGTTCCTAAAATGTGTCGGAACTTCATTTAAAAAATGTACAGTGGAATGGTGAAAACCATATCCGCATTCCAATCAGAGTTCAGTACGAAATCTGTTTTGTCTGTTGAAATTATTGTTTCATGTTATCATCCAAGTTAAGTTGCTGAAGGCCTTTTCAGAGTGATGGTATACTTTCTCTGACTGAGAGTTTTAGTTTGAATGCTTGAACATGCTGTCATTCATAACAGAACTTCTGCTTGCAGATTAAAGCAATGATATTTACTGGAGTAACCATTAATAGAATAGAAGGTATTTTGGAGGGGCAATTCTACATGGAAGCATTGAAGGAAATACGCTTTCACTTGTCATCTAAATTTTTTCCACCTGCACATCTTCTGCAGTCTCTTTTGCAATTAACTCTGGAGGTGAGTTGAAAAGCTTTGTTGCTAAATTAAATTTCTTCTAACCTTTGCGAGTTAGGGAAGGAGTTACTACCAGTTTGTACTTATGCTGCTGACATCAATGATCGTGGATTTGAAGGTTGGGAGAGGTAATTGGGCTTCATCTTGGAGATGGTCATTTCTTGCCATTTGTGTGGCACAAAAATGACCACTTCTCTGCCCAAGCCTGGATATTGTGCAGACACAGTAAGAGCAATAATGGGCTGCTTCATTCACCAGAGGAATTGTGAATGGAGCTTCACACTAGCGTAGTCACGAGTGCGATTATTTGAAATGCAAGAAGTAAAATCAGGAAATGCTGTAATCAAATATCCTAGGAATACATCAATGGTCATTTGTATTTTTTCTTTACAAATGTTGACTGGCCTAATGCATATTTTTGAGCATTTTCTATAATTGAAATTTTGTCACTAAAAACTTGCAAGATGAAAAATAGGAGAGAGATTTTCATACAATAGGTGCAATGCTGTTTGATGTCCACTGAATCAAATCATTTTGCTTTCATGGTAGGGCAATGTAGACCTGAGTGTTTTACATGAATTCATCAGCATCATGCAAACTGTAGTTCTTCATCATCCACCCTGGCAACAGTTTACGTTTGTGAGTTATTATATGGGGATTCTTCAGTGCTCTAATTGTAAGAAAGGAAGTGTATCTCTTTTTGAGTCACTTGCAAGGTAAGACAGTATTTTTCATATGTATGACTGCAGCATATTTTTTCATTTTTTAAAATGGTTTTCTCCAAGAAACTTTGCTAATCAATCCTTTCTGATTGTTGTTTTGAAATTTGAAAAAATAATGCTAATGGTAAAATCTGAATCGTTCTATATTCATTAATAATGTTCAAAATAGTGTGGACCATAATCCCATGTGGTCTCCTTTTAGATGCTAGAGGCTGGGCTGAATTGAGTTATCACTGGCTCCAAGTGTGCCTCTCTCTGCTGCATGTTGGTACAACATAAAATAAACTTTTAAAAATGAAATCTCACTTTGCATCTCCAAATCCCCCTGGAGAAATGGCAGAATTTATCCTGCAATTGTCAGAATTTATTAAGCTCCTTATTGTGACGAGTTACGGGCCCAGCTGCATCAAAATCCTGCAACTCCCTAACAGCACTGTGTACCTGCACCAGATGAACTCCAGAACTTCCAGTTCTAGAAGATAGCTCCCCACCACCTTCTCGAGGGCAATTCGGGCTGAGCAACAAAAGCTGGCTTTGTCAGTAGCGCCACATCTCTCGCCCTTCAGAATCTGAAAGCTTTATACACTGCCTGTGTATAAAAGTTATCCATATAAACATACAGACTTTTTCATAATTAGTATAGATTATTATTTGTTTGCATTGGGCACTGGCTGATATCAAAAAATAGCGATTATATGCCATTATTTTTTAATTGGATTTAGTTACATGTGCATAATTAAACATGTTTGCTCTTCAACTGAAATCATGAGCAGGTGTATACACTTCCCTATTGCTGATGTTGAAAGGCTAATTTTGTAATATCTAATTTTGAGGCAAATGGTCAGATTTTGTATCTGTGGAGGCTCATTCATATTTCAATATTTGATATATAAGAAATTTAATTTGCAAAAGTATTAAACACTATTTAGTGGCTGTGACTTTACAGTAGTAATTGTGCTATATATTTTCTACACATTTTTATCCGTAATGCATTGCATTAACATAATGGTATAATTAACCTCTGAATTCAGTCGTTTCTGGAAATATACCTTGTTGCCTTGCATAGAATAGGTTTAGTGTCTTGCAAAATCAACAATTAATAGCTACATGTTGAAAATTGACTTCCTGTTTAATAGAGACCCATTAAAACACTTTCAAAATTAATAATTTTGGACTACTTTTTTGAAAGTATCAATGGACTGCTGCTGCACTAACTTTATAATTATTGTGATACATTGTTTGTATCTTAAAGACTTGATTAGCTGTAAGTATTCGCATTCCAACCATTATTCATGTAAATTGTGTTTGTGTCTTTATATGCCATGTTTGTGAACAGAATTCCCACTCGCCTGAGGAAGGGGCTTAAGGCTCCGAAAGCTTGTGTGGCTTTTGCTACCAAATAAACCTGTTGGACTTTAACCTGGTGTTGTTAAACTTCTTACTGCACTAACTCAACAGCAATGTTAACAAAATTATCAAGAACCAGCAAAATGCCCTTTTGGAAACCAAGATCTTTTAGAAAATGTAGCAAAAAATATCTCCATGCAATCGGATTCAATAATTAGAGTTGAAGAATATTAAATCTTCAAATCTTTGTTCACAAATGTTCCTCAATCTCTTAACGCCTTGTATTCAGATGCCAAGTTACTGCAAGCACTTTTGTTTTCAAAGATAGTTTATTTCTGCTCATTTATTTAAAAAATCTTAATTTTGAATTTTAGATCCTGCGTTTATGATGATGAACCTTGTCATCAGCCATCAAATCAAGAACTATCCATTTCAGAATTGAAGCCATTTTATAAATTGTTGTTAAAGTTCTTCTTTGAATTGTTCGAAGCCGAGCTGCAGGCTTTAAATAAAAGGTAATTTGGGGTGAACTGTATAATGCCTTTGCTATGGGATTTTCCTGTGTGCAGGTGATTTTTGTAAACAGCAATGGAGATATTAAGTGTTAGCTTGACTTCTATGGTCACACTCTAGGGTTAAAATACTGGTTGGGTTTAAGCCCCAATACAAGATGTGGATGTAATCTAGACTAGCATTTTAATCTAAAATTGAGGGAATGCTTTATTGTTAATAATGTCATCTTTTGAATGGGAAGCTTTGTCTGCCTGGGCTGTTTGCATTCCCATAGCATTATTCATAGAATAGAGTTGTCTACTGGTCAACATTCCTTGAGCTACTGTGATATCAAATATAGTATATATGAACTAAGTGATAATGCATTTGCTTACAAGGAAAAGTCATTCACACAAAGGTACTTTGACATGGAAACTATTTTGAGATGTTTTAACACAACACATTGTAGAAGTTGCAGCTGTTGGAATAATGCTAACCTGAGTCTTCCGTTAGATTGTGTCAACTCTTCCATGTTTGTACATTAAGGTTGTTTCCATTCTCAAAAACTGAGCCACAATTACTGAAATTGACAAGATTTAATTTTTTTTCCTTTTACTATGTAAAAGCTGTTATGAAAACACAAATTATGGGTGTTCCCGTACCATACCACCTTCAGTCCTTGCAAAACTTTTCTTGGAATACTCCGATGTAATGACGAATCCTGTTGGTGTTTTGTTGGATTGTGTTCTTCAAGCAACTAGAACACTGGTTAAGAAACCGTTTGATGTGAGTAAAATTGTAGCAAGTTACAGTTTGGTTTAGACATGGCTTTTTTATATATCCAAGACATTGACCTGATGCATTGTCTTGGAAGTATCTATGTAAGCTGTCTGGGTGTTTTTTGTGCATTTGAAGAATGTGAACTTAATTTTTAAACATTGTTTTGCTTTTACCAGATTGTATTTTCTTTCTGATACAATCACAAGTTGATGGTTTTATACTTTCAACAATAATTATGCAATTATAATTCTGGATGGGGATGGAGAGAAATGCACCAGGTTTGAGTTAGGACAGGCAGTGTATAAAGCTTTCAGATTCTGAAGGGCGAGAGACTAGGTTAGGCCCCTTATGTTTAGTGTACATTTATGGCGTCGTGTAAAGTGATTTATGTGAACTTGAGCTAGCCATCACTGGTGACTATGTTACTTAGTTTTAATTGTTCTTCATCTTCCTGTTCAGAGAGATTTCTGTGAAACAGCTTACACTTTGCATGGCATATTGGGAGTAGTTGTGGAATATCGGCTTTTGGCAAATAGACTACGTGGGAGATCCTTATCTGGCCGAGCTTGGGATGATTTACAGTTTTACATTCCTATATGTTGTCAAGGTGAAGACAAATTTTAATCGTTGCTTTATAGCCCTGAATGCATGTATTTTCTTGTCTTCTATGCAAATTAAGCTTTTTTGGTTCAGTAAAAAAAATACTGCCATTGAATACAATTGTGCACTGACAGTTTGAAAGACAAGCTGTAAAATAATGAAAGATAAGGATATATAATATTTTAATTGATTTGGTTTGGAGGATGATGTACGTGTTCCAAAATAACTATCATAATAGAAATTTATCCTTGTAATTCCTTACAGATTACAATCAAGAGGAAATAGAGATGTTGTTTAAATTAATGCCATCACCTTGGCTGCAAATGTTCACTGCACATGCTATCTATAAGCAGATATGTTACAATAATGGCATTGAAATCTCTGAAAAATCTTTCTCGCTGCACCAAATTGTGAGTCTTAATTTTGCCTAAAGTCTATTGCATGGGTGAAGCATTTGAACTTTCCTTGTCTATGTATTCCAATCTCCATCTCCTATGCAGTGCAAGTTGCAAAAACTATTGTATGAAAATATTAGAAGAAATTCTGATTTTTAAAAAAATATAACTCTGGCTTCCTTATTTTGCCTGGTTATTGTGCGGCTATTCTTGTTTGTCAAAGAGGGTGCAGTTATTTTGCAATTTTTGGTATCGAACTCTTCATTCAAATATAGAAGAATAGAATGTTTCAGAATTTGCTGAGTGATTGGAAAGATAAATTTCGACTTTATTAATCTAGACTTTGAGATGTATCACCTTGCCCTTAAATAGTAAATATACTTATGAAGAGTAGTTGTTTTATGAAGTTCCTTGTTCAAACTCCTAATTATGCCATTGTTTAACCAAGTATAAATGAAAAGTGACTTTTTGTACCGTTTGCGCTGTATTGCATTTTTGTATAGTTTGTGCGGCACTGCATTTTAAGCAGTATTTTCTTAGCCTTTTAATTTTCTAAGATATTAATGAAATTGAAGTATGAAAAAATGCTGGGTTGTGGTGCTTTAGCAGCAGTTATGCAGTTAAAATGCTCAAAGTTAGATATGCAGACAGAGATGGAAGAAAAAAGTATCTTCTAGGTATGTGACCTTACATTAGATCATTAGTGAATGGCTTTTAGGGCAGGTGCCATTCAAGTCCCACTGAGACAAGTGGACTGTATATCTCATTGAATGAATTTTCCTGTCCTGATAGATCTCTTCATATTTAATAGCCCTGGGGAGGCTAGGAAGTTGTAGGAAAGTGGTGGTGAAAGACCCCAAGGGAAAGAAGATGGGACAATGGCCTTGGCCTGAACCTTTGAGGCCGTCACTTAATTTAATTGGTGACAGGCAGAGGCATGTGGAAGCGTTGACCATTCTAGCGTGAGTAATTCTTACAACATCACTGTTTTAAAGTGACTTCTGGGAAAGCTGTTCGACTGAAATGTTTCATAACCTTTTGGTGACCCATATTTTGTTCCCAGCTAATTGTCGGTGTCAGAAAGTCAGTCTTTTTTTTTCCTTTTGAGTGGTTTTGCATCAAAAGCAAAAAGAATTTGTCATGTAAAATTGTATAACTTGTAATTTTATGGACAAGACTGTTATTCTAGCAATACATGGATTTTATTCTGTGTTAAATTTTAACAACATTGTGAAAAAGTGCACTGTTCACCCAGTATTGAGCTTAATGGATAACAGTCGGACTTGTAGAATAGCTCAACTCGTGCATGTTATAAACCACAAATGTTCACACGCAGGACTCTGTCCTTTGCAAACAAAAATAACATGTCTGCACATCGCACCTTTTTCAATGGAACCGAAGGTTTTAGAACAGTTATTCTCTGGTTGGTTCATCGGGACATATCAGTTGACCTACCCAGTTTGAATTTGGACAAAGCAGGGCAGCTAACTGTTCCATGCTGCATTCTCCATGGCAACACCTCCACCAATCAGAGTTCACTTGCCAACCAATCAGCACTCTCTTCTAACGCAGTATAAATTGTTCCCCGTTACTGTTGGAAAATTCTTGCGAGCTATAATGAGTACAAGACAAAAGACTGACAGTATATCTATTTTCTCAGTATGAATCATTTCTAAATTAAATTAAAAACCATATTTTAAATTCCAATGAACTGTTTTATTTGGAGATATTATTAGGAAATTTTATTTGCTGTTGTTTTTTTCACAATTTCATTTTGAATTAGTCAAGTAAGTGATGAGCTGTCAGAAGTAAACACGGTTGGTGCAAAAATGGATTCTTGAAGTGCAGAAAATCTAATCTAGGTCTTGAAGTATTTCAAGTTCTAATAATTGCACCACTGGTTAATATACTTCCATTAGCTGTTACAAAAGCCTTCAAAGTGGTAGCTTTTTCAAACAAGTAAGCTAGCACCTCCACAAAAGTTTATAACATAGCCTCTGACTAAGTGCTATGCCATAAGGGGTCTGCTAGTAATACAAAAAATACTGCATTTTCCCTATCATGTGTTGCACAAGTGTGTGACACTTAGCACCATTCTGTTTTCTGAGTTGTACTTGGATTAGATGCGCTGGAACTTGATATGCATAAAGTAGCAGCAGATCACATTTGACTCTTGAGGCTGCTGCAGTGTGCTTGGTACAAACCTGAGCATTGCAATGGATGACCATTTTTTTTTTAAAAAAGGAAATGATCCGCTCATTTGCTTGCTGATGCCCTACAGTCTGCCTGCCAGAGTCTTGTCCATACCAACTAATGATGTTTCCAACCCATGCTATTCCATTCTGGATAATTTTCCTATGCTGTTCTCACAAATGGAAGTTTCAACCCTGCTCACAAAATATTGCATAAATTGTTAACTATCAGGCGAAACTATCAGAGTTATCTCTGGTTAGTTACCCGTGCCACGTGATAGTGAGGAGAGGAATAGGGAGAGAGAGCAATTGAACACGTGGCTACAGGGATGGTGCAGGAGGGAGGGATTCAGATACCCGGACAATTGGGGCTCATTCTGGGGTAGGTGGGACCTCTACAAACGGGATGGTCTACACCTGAACCAGAGGGGTACCAATATCCTGGGGGGGAAATTTTGCTAATGCTCTTCGGGAGGGTTTGAACTAATTCAGCAGGGGGATGGGAACCTGAATTGTAGATCCAGTGTACAGGAGGTTGAGAGTAGTGAGGTCATGGATAAGGTTTCAGCGTCGCAGGAGTGTACTGGCAGGCAGGAAGGTGGTTTGAAGTGTGTATACTTCAATGTCAGGAGCATCCGGAATAAGGTGGGTGAACTTGCAGCATGGGTTGGTACCTGGGACTTCGATGTTGTGGCCATCTCGGAGACATGGATAGGGCAGGGACAGGAATGGTTGTTGCAGGTTCCGGGGTTTAGATGTTTCAGTAAGAGCAGGGAAGGTGGTAAAAGAGGTGGAGGTGTGGCATTGTTAGTCAAGGACAGTATTACGGTGGCAGAAAGGATGTTTGATGAGGACTCGTCTACTGAGGTAGTATGGGCTGAGGTTAGAAACAGGAAAGGAGAGGTCACCCTGTTGGGAGTTTTCTATAGGCCTCCGAAAAGTTCCAGAGATGTAGAGGAAAGGATTGCAAAGATGATTCTGGATAGGAGCGAAAGTAACAGGGTAGTTGTTATGGGGAGCTTTAACTTTACAAATATTGACTGGAAAAGCTATAGTTCGAGTACTTTAGATGGGTCAGTTTTTGTCCAATGTGTGCAGGAGGGTTTCCTGACACAGTATGTAGATAAGCCAACAAGAGGCGAGGCCACATTGGATTTGGTACTGGGTAATGGACCAGGCCAGGTGTTAGATTTGGAGGTAGGGGAGCACTTTGGTGATAGTGACCACAATTTGGTTACGTTTACTTTAGCGATGGAAAGGAATAGGTATATACCGAAGGGCAAGTGTTATAGCAGGGGGAAAGGAAATTATGATGCGATTAGGCGAGATTTAGGATGCATAGGTTGGGGAAGGAAACTGCAGGGGATGGGCACAATTGAAATGTGGAACTTGTTCAAGGAACAGCTACTGGGGGTGTCCTTGATAAGTATGTACCTCTTAGAATCTTAGAAATCTTAGAAACCCTACAGCACAGAGAGAGGCCATTCGGCCCATCGAGTCTGCACCGACCACAATCCCACCCAGGCCCTATCCCCATATATTTACCCATTAATCCCAGGACACTAAGGGCAATTTTAGCATGGCCAATCAACCTAACCCGCACATCTTTGGACTGTGGGAGGAAACCGGAGCACCCGGAGGAAACCCACGCAGACACGAAGAGAATGTGCAAACTCCACACAGACAGTGACCCAAGCCGGGAATCGAACCCAGGTCCCTGGAGCTGTGAAGCAGCAGTGCTAACCACTGTGCTACCGTGCCGCCCGTCAGGCAGGGAGGAAGTGGTCACATGAGGGAACCGTGGTTTACTAAAGGAGTTGAATCTCTTGTGAAGAGGAAGAAGGAGATTTATGTAAAGATGAGACGTGAAGGCTCAGTTAGGGTGCTTGAGAGTTACAAGTTAGCCAGGAAGGACCTAAAGAGAGAGTTAAGAAGAGCCAGGAGGGGACATGAGAAGTCTTTGGCAGGTAGGATCAAGGAAAACCCTAAAGCCTTCTATAGGTATGTCAGGAATAAAAGAATGACTAGGGTAAGATTAGGGCCAGTCAAGGACAGTAGTGGGAAGTTGTGCGTGGAGCCTGAAGAGATAGGAGAGACGCTAAATGAATATTTTTCGTCAGTATTAACGCAGGAAAAAGACAATGTTGTCGAGGAGAATACTGAAATACAGGCTATTGGACGAGACGGGATTGAGGTTAATAAGGAGGAGGTGTTAGCAATTCTGGAAAGTGTGAAAATAGATAAGTCCCCTGGGCCGGATGGGATTTATCCCAGGATTCTCTGGGAGGCTAGGGAGGAGATTGCAGAGCCTTTGGCTTTGATCTTTATGTCGTCATTGTCTACAGGAATACTGCCAGAAGACTGGAGGATAGCAAATGTTGTCCCCTTGTTCAAGAAGGGGAGTAGAGACAACCCTGGTAATTATAGACCAGTGAGCCTTCCTTCTGATCTGGGCAAAGTTTTGGAAAGGATTATAAGAGAGAGGATTTATAATCGTCTAGAAAGGAATAATTTGATTAGGGATAGTCAACACGGTTTTGTGAAGGGTAGGTCGTGCCTCACAAACCTTATTGAGTTCTTTGAGAAGGTGACCAAAGAGGTGGATGAGGGTAAAGCAGTTGATGTGGTGTATATGGATTTCAGTAAAGCGTTTGATAAGGTTCTCCACGGTAAGCTATTGCAGAAGATACCGAAGCATGGGATTGAGGGTGATTTAGCGGTTTGGATCAGGAATTGGCTAGCTGTAAGAAGACAGAGGATGGTGGTTGATGGGAAATGTTTATCCTGGAGTTCAGTTACTAGTGGTGTACCGCAAGGATCTGTTTTGGGGCCACTGCTGTTTGTCATTTTTATAAATGACCTGGATGAGGGCGTAGAAGGATGGGTTAGTAAATTTGCGGATGACACTAAAGTCGGTGGAGTTGTGGACAGTGCAGAATGTTGTTGCAGGTTACAGAGGGACATAGATAAGCTGCAGTGCTGGGCTGAGAGGTGGCAAATGGAGTTCAATGCGGAAAAGTGTGAGGTGATTCACTTTGGAAGGAGTAACAGGATTACAGGGCTAATGGTAAGATACTTGGTAGTGTGGATGAACAGAGATATCTCGGTGTCCATGTGCATAGATCTCTGAAAGTTGGCACCCAGGTTGATAGGGTTGTTAAGGCGAACGGAGTGTTAGCTTTTATTGGTAGAGGGATTGAGTTTCGGAGCCAGGAGGTCATGTTGTAGCTGTACAAAACTCTGGTGCGGCCGCATTTGGAGTATTGTGTACAGTTCTGGTCACCGCATTACAGGAAGGATGTGGAAGCATTGGAAAGGGTGCAGAGGAGATTTACTAGGATGTTGTCTGGTATGGTGGGAAGGTCTTATGAGGAAAGGCTGAGGGACTTGAGGTTGTTTTCGTTAGAGAGAAGAAGGTTAAGAGGTGACTTAATAGAGGCATACAAGATGATCAGAGGATTAGATAGGGTGGATAGTGAGAGCCTTTTTTCTCGGATGGTGATAGCTAGCACGAGGGGACATAGCTTTAAATTGAGGGGTGATAGATATAGGACAGATGTCAGAGGTAGGTTCTTTACTCGGAGAGTAGTAAGGGCATGGAATGCCCTGCCTGCAGCAGTAGTGGACTCGCCAACATTAAGGCATTTAAATGGTCATTGGATAAACATATGGATGATACTGGAATAGTGTAGGTTAGATGGGCTTCAGATTGGTTTCACTGGTCAGCGCAACATCGAGGGCCAAAGGGCCTGTACTGCGCTGTAATGTTCTATGAAAGTGCTTGACAAGTTGGGAACAGGACACCTCGGTGAGGCGGTATTTCTATGTTTATCCCAACCCACTGCTACCAAATTCCAAGAATCTATTACTGAGCTCAAATCAATTATGCCATATCCTAACTTGCTCCCAATTATTATTACTAGGGGCTCAATATTTACTTCCAATCTGGTTCACAGATGGCTTACCACCTTCCTCAATTTAAAGAACAAGCTGCACCAGTTTTTGCTTACAAAAAAATTGAAGTGTGGAATTGTATTCTAAAAATACTGAAAAATTCCAGGAATCTTTAATCAAAACAATTTAATACCCAGTTGCCTGTAAATTAATGCTTCTGTTAATAAGTGGGGTGGAATTTAAGTTCCAATGATGCAGGTCTCTTTTTCTCCCCCACTCCCTCCCCACCTGAACAGTGTCAAGTCCTCCACTGGATTAAGTCCACAGCAGCAGTTCAGAAACCCTATCCCTAAGAGCTGCAGGCCAATTGGAGGTCAGCAGCTCTCAGTTGCGACAATGCCATCAGAAGCAGTGGCTGCTTCTTATCATGCTCAGAAGCCTTAACCAGAGATCACCACTGGGTCCCTGAAGGCAAATGAGGCAGTTGGGTGGAGTTCATGGAGAAGGAGTTTCCTGCGAGAGGAAGAGAAGATTTCAGCACCTCCCGCCCCCGCACAAACATCACCACTACCGTCGGAGCACAGCCCCCGCCCCCCCCCCCCAGTGGTTCTGGGTACTGAGTAGCTCTGAACAAGGGACCTCACTTGGTAACTGCTGGCAAACCTGACATGGTTTACAGGGCAGCCTTCAGGAGACCCATGCAAGTCCCATTAAATCCCTGAGCCACCAGTAAATTCTGCTAAATTTGGGTTAAGTGACTCATTAATGAGCTTAATATACATGCCGCCAGGAGACAGGATTCCCATGTTTGCCCCCCCACCCCCAACTAAATTGGGGACAATTTTTCTTGACGCCAAGAAGCACAAGTTCCTGCCTGATTCTCCTGACCCCCCCCCACTCTGGCGGACTCCATTGAATCACAGCCTTGGTATGTTAATCCATATGCTCTGGAACTGTATATCCTCAGACTTAAATGTAAGTAACCAAGGGAAGATCTGTTAGTACACCATGCAGTTTTAATTTTATCAATATAATTTCATGAGAAATTTTCCCTGGTGCTTATATATAACATTAAAGCTTGCTTAATGCTGCATTCATATCAGTGCATTTTTCCATCAATGCTAATCCTATGTGAAATAGAGAAACATGATCATCTTTGGTCCACAAAGCATTGCTTCTCTTAACTGGTAAGTAGTATTCCATGAAAAATGTGGCACTTCATCCAGGAGATCTGTCTTCCTCCTTTTCCACCCCATCCGGCCACATGCTGTAAGTAGACAATAGTTACAGCTACCTGCTAACATTGCTTTTAAAATTGCTATCTTTACATTACATCAACTGATGCAATGCAACTTCTTCCCAATATAATTTAATTTGTCACTGTATTCTTCAACCAGTCCAAGGAGCCACTATTTTAATTTGAAATTGTATTTTGCTCAGTGACTGCTATGGTTTGTTCAAATTGTAGGATCCATCACACAGGACTGTTAATAGTTAATTTTTCATGAACTCATTCTATTTTGATTTGATTTATTATTGTTACATTGGTATACAGTGAAAAGTATTGTTTCTTGCGCACTATACAGACAAAGCATTCATAGAGAAGGAAATGCGAGAGTGCAGAATGTAGTGTTATAGTCATAAGTTAGGGTGTAGAAAAAGATCAACTTAATGCAAGGTAGGTCCATTCAAAAGTCTGGCAGCAGGGAAGAAGCTGTTCTTGAGTCAGTTGATATGTGTCATCAGACTTTTGTATCTTTTTCCCGACAGAAGAAGATGGAAGAGAGTCTGTCCAGGGTGTGTGGGGTCCTTAATTATGTTGGCTGCTTTTCCGAGGCAACAGGAAGTGTAAACAGTGTCAATGGGAGGCTGGTTTGAATGATGGACTGGCTTCGTTCATGATCCTTTGTATTTTCTTGCGGTCTTGGATAGCGCAGGAGCCATATTAAGCTGTGATACAACCAGAAAGAATGGTTTCTATGGTGCATCTGTAAAAGTCTATTTTCATTATCCAAAGTGTATCCACTTAATATTTGTGCCAATGCTATGCTTTGTGATGCTTTATGTATTAAAGATTTGTAACAATTGATTTTATTGCCTTTTCTAGTGAGCAGAATGTTCCATTAATGGCAAAGATGAATTCGTCTCTGGAATCTAAGGAAACGAAAACTGGATCGAGTAAAATAAACCTAAATGGTAAAAACTGAATGGTTCAACATTAAATTATTCAACTGTAAGATAAGTATCAACAAGGTGTTCAGTTTTAGGGTAATGCAGTTAAAATTCACCCTGTTCTTGTCCATATGTACTTGTAGCAGGGGGTCAATAGACAACAATTGAGGACAAATGCCCCAATGTGTATACTCTTCCTCCACAGTCTGAGTGCTCCTGTTCTCCTTTTGAGCTAAAATGATTTGCTGTACACTGAGGAATCAAAGGTAGAAATATTTATTTTATAGATTTATCTGATTTGATTTATTTTTGTCACATGCATTGGGATATGGTGAAAAGTATTGTTTCCCACATGCTTTACAGTCAAAACATACTGTTCATAGAGTACTTAAGGGAGAAGCAAAGGATAGGGTGCAGGATAGTGTTGCAATTACAGGTAGGGTGAAGAGAAAGATCAGCTTAATATACAATAGGACCATTCAAAAGTCTGATAGCAGGGAAGTTGTTCTTGAGTCTGTTGCTATGTGTTGTCAGACTCTTGTATCTTTTTTCCAGCGGAAGAAGGTGGAAGAGTGTGTGTGGGGTCCTTGATTATGCTGGCTGCTTTCCTGAGGAAGCAGGAAATATAGACTGAGTCAATGGATGGGAGGTGGTTTGCGTGATGGACTGGGCTACATTCACGACCCTTTGTAGTTTCTTGCGGTCTTGGTCAGAGCAGGAGCCGTACAAAGTTATGATACATCCGGATAGGATGCTTTCTATGGTGCATCTGTAAAAATTGGTGAGTCGTAGTGGACATGCCGAATTTCCTTGGCCTTCTGGTGAGCTTTCTTAGCACTGGCGTGGAGGGACCAGGACAGATTGTTGGTGATCTGAACAAATGGAAACTAAGCTCTCGACCATCTCCACTTCTTCCCACTTGATGTAGACAGGGGCATGTCCTCCACTATGTTTCCTGAAGTCGATGACTAGCTCCTTCATTTTACTGATATGAAGGGAGAGATTGTCATCACACCATTTCACTAGGTTCTCTCTCTTTCCTGTACACCATCTCATCGTTGTTTGACATCTGACCCACAGCAGTGGTGTTATCAGCAAACTTGAAAATGGAGTTGGAGCAGAATTGGCCACGCAGTCATAGGTGTATAAGGAGTATAGTAAGGGGCTGAGGACAAAATTTATCTGCATGCTTGCTCACTTCTTCGATTTCATTTATTTCTTCCCTTGTTCTAAATATCTAATTAATTTTCAAGAAGCCAGTTTTAACCATGAACTCCACAATTTAAATGCTTCTAAAGCGGACTGTTAAATAGATCATTGTAATTATTGAGCTCTGAAGAGCCATACAGACTCCATGTTAACTCTGTTCCCCTCAGATGCTGCCAGACTAGCTTTGCTTTTCCAGCATTTTCTGTTTTTATCCAGAAATTATTGCTCATTTACCACCAACACATAATTGAGCTGTTCCATGAACAATTTTATTATTTTTACCAATTTTTTGAAAGATGTTATAGGGCATCATATTTCTTCTCATTTTGATTTCACTTGACATTGATCTAGGTCACCTAGCATAGTTTACTAAAGTGACAGACCAATCAGTTTTAAACAGTGAAAAATTTCAATCTTTTGAGTATGGATTAATAGGTTAGCCATTTGGGATACCGGAGCAGATAATGCCACATTTGAAGAGTAACAAAGTGCAAATTACTGTACTAGCTGTTCTAAAGTATAAAACAGTAACAAGGGTTAATTTTGATCTACATGATTAAAGACATGCCTATAGTGAGTCCATTACCACTTGAATGTGTTACATATGAAAATTCTGTCACATTTGGTTGAAATAGCATTTCACTCGCAATGCCAAAATAAATATAATAATTCTTCTGAGTTCTGTGCCCAAAAGCGGCTAAGTCCTTGGTGACTGTTTGCTGGACCATGACAAAGTGCTGTGATTTTCTTCACTGTGGGTAGAGCAAAGAAGCAGGCTCTGTTTGTACCTCAGCTGGAACATAGATTGAAGACCTTGCTGTTTGATAGTAATCTGATCCACTCTGGCCTACTAAGCTAACCAGCTCCCCAGTGAAGAATTGGCAGATGGCAATCCTAAAAGTGAATTGCCATCAATAAAAAACTGTTAAGGAGAAAAATAATTACACTAAAATTATTCAACTTTGAATGTTTTCAGCTGCTGAAGGTATAGTGCAAATAATGTCTGTAGCACAGCAAACATACAAGACCATTTACACAAAAATCTTTGAACTGACCCATTGCAAAAATCCATCCATAAGCTTCCCCCCAAAAATATGCTTGGACCTACCCCTTTCAGAGTATGTTGAATTTATAGCACAGAAACAGGTCACTTGGCAAAATAAGTTCATGCCCCACATAAGTTTCCTTCCGACCTTTTATTTCATCTTGTACTATCAGCATACTGGTTTCATATTTCGCTAAAACTCACTTACTAAATGAATGGGATTGCCAGACCAAAGTTGTTTCGTATCTAGAATGTAAAGTAGCCAATCTCAGAAGAACTTTTGAAAAAAAATTATTTAATTATTTTGGATTTAAAATATTTTATACTTCTAACTTTAGAAAAACATGACTGTCGTGCCAGCTGATATAATAAATAGTTTTTGGTACCTGTCCCCCTCATGAAAAAAAAACCCACCCTCAATTTCAGTGTTGCAGATTTTTTTTTCCCAACTTCCCTTATTTGTATTATATTTATAATATTGTCATGAGGATTTAATTTTAAAAAAACTGTTTTAAAGCGGATCTGTCAGGAACACAATAGGAGCAGGAGTAGACCATGTCCCATCAAGCCTGCACTGCCATTTCAGTATGATCATGGATGATCTTAGACTTCAACTTCACTTTCCCACCTACTCCTATATCTGTTGTGCAGTGGCAGGAGGGAGAAGCGGCATTTTTCCCACTGGGCGTAGTAGCAAATTTTCACACTATATTGCCCACTTCGAGCCTCATTAATTATGGAGAAGCAGAAAACATTTTGGATCGCGGGCGGGATGCCTCTGATTCACCCACTCTACCATGACCACTGCGCATCTTCATTTCGAGCGCCATATTTAATTCTCACCCATGCATGGCCTTCTCATTGCCTGCAGCCAAGGACTGCTCTGTGGAAGAAATGGGTCCCAAAGGGAAGAAGCCTGCTGCTCCAAAATTAAGTAACACTTCATTGCATTACTTGCTAGATGCCTTTGAGGCCTGTGGGGATGTCGTCTACCACCATCATGGCTGGAGGAGGTCCACCAATGCCATCACTCCAGCTTGGCAATGGCAGTCAGCACTAACACCATTCAGAAGGAGTCCTCCACCCAGTGCAGAAAGAGGATAAATGACCAGATCCATTCATTGTTCCACAGGACCAGGCTGAGGAGAAGGCAGTTGGTTTCTTCACTACATTTATTTATTTATTTTAAGTTAAATTTGTGTAAAAAAATCGGAGGTTTTTTTTTAAAACAGGAAGTGGGCCCAGCAGGAGTCTGGGAAGGTTTTTAGAGGGTTTAAAAGTAGGCCGCACTTTTGAGCGGGCAGCGTCGTTAGCGGGCAGCAGAGTGAGCAGGAGGCAGAGTGAAAGCAGTAGGGCTTTGGCTCACAGGGCTTGGGCGAGCAGGGGTGAGTTAATTCATTTTTTGCTGTTTCTACCTGGTACTGGCAGGGTATCTAGAGAGGATGGGTGTGAAGGCAGTGCAATGTTCCTCTTGCACTATGTTCGAGGTGAGGGACGACGACAGTGTCCCTGCTGATTATACCTGTGAGAAGTGCATCCATCTGCAGCTCCTCCAAAACCGTGTAAGGGAACTGGAGCTGGAGTTGGAGGAACTTAGGATCATTAGGGATGCAGAGATGGCCATAGACAGAAGCTTCAGGGATACAGTTACTCCGAGGAATGAAAATAGATGGGTGACGGTGAGAGGGGCTGGGAAGAAGCAGTCGGTGCAGGGATCCCCTGTGGTCGTTCCCCTTAGCAATAAGTATTCCGCTTTGGATACGGTTGAGGGGGACGACATACCAGTGGTGAGCCACAGTGAGAGGATCTCCGGCACTGAGTCCGTCCCTGTGGCTCAGGAGGGTAAGGAGGAGAGCGGGAGGGCAATAGTTATTGGGGACTCGTTAGTTAGAGGGATAGATAGGAGGTTCTGTGGCAGCAAAAGAGACTCGAGGATGGTTTGTTGCCTAGCGGATGCCAGGGTCCGTGACGTCTCGGACCGTGTTTTCCGGATTCTTAAGGGGGAGGGGAAACAGTCACAAGTCGTGGTACACATTGGTACCAACGACATAGGTAGGAGAAGGGACGGGGACTTAAAACAGGAATTTCGGGAGCTGGGCTGGAAGCTGAGAGCAAAGACAAAACATGTGGTCATCTCTGGTACGCTACCGGTGCCACGTGATAGCGAGTTGAGGAACAGGGAGAGAGTGCACTTAAACATGTGGTTGCAGGGATGGTGCAGGAGGGAGGGTTTCAGATACGTGGATAATTGGAACACGTTCTGGGGAAGGTGGGACCTCTACAAACAGGACGGGGTGCACCTGAACCAGAGGGGCACCAATATCCTCGGAGGGAAATTTGCTACGGCTCTTCAGGGGGATTTAAACTAATTTGTCAGGGGAGTGGGAAAAGGAGTTGTAGTCCGGAAGTCAGTGTTGAGGGTGGTGAGATATTGGGGAAGGTATCAAGGTCAAGGGTGGGTACCGGTAGACAGGAAGATGGGTTGAAGTGTGTCTACTTCAATGCAAGGAGCATCCGGAACAAGGTGGATGAACTTGGGGCGTGGATTGCTACTTGGGACTACGATGTTGTGGCCATTACGGAGACGTGGGTAGAACAAGGACAGGAATGGTTGTTGGACGTTCCGGGGTATAGATGTTTCACTAAGTGTAGGGAAGCTGGTAAAAGAGGTGGAGGAGTAGCATTGTTAATCAAGGATAGTTTAACGGCTGCGGAAAAGCACTTTGAGGGGGATATGCACACTGAGGTAATATGGGCTGCAGTTAGAAACAGGAAAGGAGCGGTCACGTTGCTAGGAGTTTACTATAGGCCCCCAAATAGTAATAGAGATGTGGAGGAAGAAATTGCTAAGCAGATTATGGATACGTGTGGGGGTCACAGGGTAGTTGTCATGGGGGACTTTAACTTTCCAAATATTGATTGGAACCTTTGTAGGTCGAATAGTTTGGATGGGGCACTTTTTGTGCAGTGTGTGCAGGAGGGTTTCCTGACACAATATGTGGATAGGCCGACAAGGGGTGAGGCCACATTGGATTTGGTACTGGGAAATGAACCGGGCCAAGTGTTAGATTTGGTTGTGGGAGAGAACTTTGGAGATAGTGACCACAATTCGGTGTCTTTTGTTATTGCAATGGAGAGGGATAGGGCCGTACGGCATGGCAAGGTTTACAATTGGGGGAGAGGTAATTATGATGCGATTAGGCAAGAATTAGGGGGCATAAGATGGGAACAGAAACTGTCAGGGAAAGGCACTGATGAAAAGTGGAACTTTTTCAAGGAACAAATACTGGGTGTCCTTGATAGGTATGTCCCTGTCAGGCAGGGAGGAAATGGCCGAGTGAGGGAACCGTGGTTCACAAAAGAGGTGGAATGTCTTGTGAAAAGGAAGAGGGAAGCTTATGTAGGGATGAGGAAACAAGGTTCAGATGGCTCGATTGAGGGTTACAAGTTAGCAAGGAATGAGCTGAAAAAGGGGCTGAGGAGAGCTAGGAGGGGACATGAGAAGTCCTTGGCGGGTCGGATCAAGGAAAACCCCAAGGCTTTTTACTCTTATGTGAGGAATAAAAGAATGACCAGGGTGAGGTTAGGGCCGGTCAAGGACAGTGGTGGGAACTTGTGTATGGAATCAGTAGAGATAGGCGAGGTGATGAATGAATACTTTTCTTCAGTGTTCACCAAGGAGAGGGGCCATGTTTTTGAGGAAGAGAAGGTGTTACAGGCTAATAGGCTGGAGGAAATAGATGTTCGGAGGGAGGATGTATTGGCAGTTTTGAATAAACTGAAGGTCGATAAGTCCCCTGGGCCTGATGAAATGTATCCTAGGATTCTTTGGGAGGCGAGGGATGAGATTGCAGAGCCTTTGGCTTTGATCTTTGGGTCCTCGCTGTCCACGGGGATGGTGCCGGAGGACTGGAGAATGGCGAATGTTGTTCCTCTGTTTAAGAAAGGGAATAGAAATGACCCTGGTAATTATAGACCGGTTAGTCTGACTTCGGTGGTTGGTAAATTGATGGAAAAGGTCCTTAGGGATGGGATTTACGACCATTTAGAAAGATGCGGATTAATCCGGGATAGTCAGCACGGATTTGTGAAGGGCAAATCGTGCCTCACAAATTTGATAGAATTTTTTGAGGAGGTAACTAGGTGTGTTGATGAAGGTAGGGCGGTTGATGTCATATACATGGATTTTAGTAAGGCGTTTGATAAGTTACCCCATGGTCGGCTTATGATGAAAGTGAGGAGGTGTGGGATAGAGGGAAAGTTGGCCGATTGGATAGGTAACTGGCTATCTGATCGAAGACAGAGGGTGGTGGTGGATGGAAAATTTTCGGACTGGAGGCAGGTTGCTAGCGGAGTGCCGCAGGGATCGGTGCTTGGTCCTCTGCTCTTTGTGATTTTTATTAATGACTTAGAGGAGGGGGCTGAAGGGTGGATCAGTAAATTTGCTGATGACACCAAGATTGGTGGAGTAGTGGATGAGGTGGAGGGCTGTTGTAGGCTGCAAAGAGACATAGATAGGATGCAAAGCTGGGCTGAAAAATGGCAAACGGAGTTTAACCCTGATAAATGTGAGGTGATTCATTTTGGTAGGACTAATTTAAATGTGGATTACAGGGTCAAAGGTAGGGTTCTGAAGACTGTGGAGGAACAGAGAGATCTTGGGGTCCATATCCACAGATCTCTAAAGGTTGCCACTCAAGTGGATAGAGCTGTGAAGAAGGCATATAGTGTGTTAGCTTTTATTAACAGGGGGTTGGAGTTTAAGAGCCGTGGGGTTATGCTGCAACTGTACAGGACCTTGGTGAGACCGCATTTGGAATATTGCGTGCAGTTCTGGTCACCTCACTATAAGAAGGATGTGGAAGCGCTGGAAAGAGTGCAGAGGAGATTTACCAGGATGCTGCCTGGGTTGGAGTGTCGGTCTTATGAGGAAAGGTTGAGGGAGCTGGGGCTGTTCTCTCTGGAGCGGAGGAGATTGAGGGGAGACTTAATAGAGGTTTATAAAATGATGAAGGGGATAGATCGAGTGAACGTTCAAAGACTATTTCCTCGGGTGGATGGAGCTATTACAAGGGGGCATAACTATAGGGTTCATGGTGGGAGATATAGGAAGGATATCAGAGGTAGGTTCTTCACGCAGAGAGTGGTTGGGGTGTGGAATGGACTGCCTGCAGTGATGGTGGAGTCAGACACTTTAGGAACATTTAAGCGGTTATTGGATAGGCACATGGAGCACACCAGGATGGTAGGGAGTGGGATAGCTTGATCTTGGTTTCAGATGAAGGTCGGCACAACATCGTGGGCCGAAGGGCCTGTTCTGTGCTGTAATGTTCTATGTTCTATGTTCATTCCGCCAGGGTAAATCAACCAGCTCATTATGGACAACTCTCACTTACCAGTCCATCAGGTATTCACAGGATGATACTCCGAAGGGATCACATACCGACCGTCAGCTCAACGAACATTATCACTAACTCTCTGACAGACATCTTCACATCTTCAACTGCTTATGTCCTCATCCTGTGTACCGCTCCACTCATTACCATACAAGATGAGCATATTTATCACCTGCCTTGGCATGCACCTTGCTCACACTCTTTTTGTCTAGGATATACTCTCATATAATAGGGAGGCACCCCAGACTGGGGGTGGAGTAGCCAAAGTTAAGGCCCTCATTCCTGATGAGGATTATGCCATCGCATTGTCTGGAGAGCACCAGGACCATGCCTGTGGCACTGGTGATGTTGGCAGTGCCCAACCAGGTGAGGATCTCCACCAGCTCAATCCTTGGACAACCAGATTGGGTGCATTGTCATGTCTTTCAGTTGCTGGCCATGCACTAATTATCCCTACTTTTATTTCACAGGCACTTATGGAAACTTATGCCAGGCCCTCATCTCCAGCAGCGAGGACACCTCTGATGAGGGACTAGAGGATTGGTCTGGCAATCACAACACCTTCCACTAGGGCTGTGAGACACTAGTGCTTGAGCAACCTTGGGATCACAATCTGGCGAGCACAGCATAGATTCTGGTTTAAAGCAATCTGTGGCAAGGACATTCAACACACTCTAAGGATTGCTGGGGACCAGGATTTTGCTGAGTCTGAGTCAAATGATGAGCCGCCTAACTCTTGTCATAAGTCAGTTGCTGGAAGCTGCAGTGACAATCCAGAGAACATCAGGAAGGGTTGTCAGCTGCATTCAATCGTAGAATGCCTACAGCGCAGAAGAAAGCCATTCGGCCCATTGAACCTGCACCGAAGACAATCTCACCCAGATCCTATCCCCATAACCCTATGTATTTATCCTGCAAATCCCCCGACACTAATGGGCAATTTAATATGGCCAATCCACCTAAGCCGCACATAGAACAAAGAAAATTACAGCACAGGAACAGGCCCTTAGGCCCTCCAAGCCTGCACCGACCATGCTGCCCGACTTGACTAAAACCCCCTACCCTTCCGGGGACCATATCCTTCTATTCCCATCCCATTCATGTACTTGTCAAGACACCCCTTAAAAGTCACTACCGTATCCGCTTCCACTACCTCCCCCGGCAACGAATTCCAGGCACCCACTACTCTGTGTAAAAAAAAAAAAAATCTGCCTCGTACATCTCCTTTAAACCTTGCCCCTCGCACCTTAAACCTATGCCCCCTAGTAATTGACTCTTCCACCTTGGGGGAAAAAGCTTCTGACTATCCACTCTGTCCGTGCCTCTCATAATCTTGTAGACTTCTATCAGGTCGCCCCTCAACCTCCGTCGCTCCAGTGAGAACAAATCAAGTTTCTCCAACCTCTCGTTATAGCTAATTCCCTCCATACCAACATCCTGGTAAATCTTTTCTGTACTCTATCCAAAGCCTCCACATTCTTCTGGTAGTATGGCGACCAGAATTGAACACTATATTCCAAGTGCGGCCTAACTAAGGTTCTATAAAGCTGCAACATGACTTGCCAATTTTTAAACTCAACACCCTGGCCGATGAAGGCAAGCATGCCGTATGCCTTCTTGACTACCTTCTCCACCTGCATTGCCACTTTCAGTGACCTGTGTCCCTGTACACCCAGATCCCTTTGCCTATCAATACTCTTAAGGGTTCTGCCATTTACTGTATATTTCCTATCTGTATTAGACCTTCCAAAATGCATTACCTCGCACTTGTCCGGATTAAACTCCATCTGCCATCTCTCCGCCCAAGTCTCCAACTGATCTATATCCTGCTGTATCCTCTGATGGTCCTCATCGCTATCTGCAAATCCACCAACCTTTGTGTCATCCGCAAACTTACTAACCAATCCAGTTACATCTTCCTCCAAATCATTTATATATATATATATATATATATATATATTACAAACAGCAACATGTTTGGACTCTTGGCATAAATCGGTTGCAGTAACAATCACGAGAACATCAGGAAGAGTTGTCAGTTGCATTCCTCCAATTTCAATGGATGATGGAGTCGGTGCACGTTTAGTTTGAGATAATAGCGTAGCATGCCATCGCACTGAGGCTGCTATGGAAACCTTGGTCCAGGGCATAGGTCTTGCATTGCACCAGGAACTGCACTTCATCGGTGGAGGCATTGGTGGCATCCATCAATAGCTACGCGAGAGGACAGGGTAACAAGCCTACACAATCTGAGTCCAGCTGCCCTTCTTCTCAAAGAGTCAGCCAGGACACCCATGGGGATGAGGAGCAGCAGTTAGTGAAGGTGTATTGTTCAAGAGAGATATGTTAATGATGGAGAAGGGACGTATATCCTGGAGCTCCATATATGCTCTGTCATGTGGCAGGATTTTCAATAGCTGAGCCCATACTTAATCTCTTGTCTGGCTTGCATGTTGCTGACTCACCAAGTGCACGTCTGTTCAGCTCATTAATAAGTGTGAGCACCTTTCCACCACAATTATTGCCCTGGTGCTCAAACCTGCAAACTAGAGAGATGAGTTAATGCATGAAAAATGGTCATATACCCTGGAACTCCATATACATGTCACTATCATTGAATTTCCCCACTGTCAGCGTTCTTGGGGTTACCATTGACCAGAAATGCAACTGTACTCACCACATAAACACAGGCTACAAGAGCAGGTCAGAGGTGAGGAATACTGTGGCGAATAACTCACTTCCTGATTCCCTAAAGCTTGTCTACCATCTACAAGGCACAAGTCAGGAGGATGATGGAATGCTCCCCACTTGAATGGATGGATGCAGCTCCACACAAAACTCTAGCTTGACACCATCCAGGACAAAGCAGCTCATTTGATTGGCAATACATCCACTCCCTCCACCATCAGGTCTCTTCTCCCTGGAGAGACGAAGGATGAGAGGTGACCTGATAGAGGTTTACAAGATGTTGAGAGGTCTGGATAGGGTAGACTCTCAGAGGCTATTTCCAAGGGCTGAAATGGTTGCTACGAGAGGACACAGGTTTAAGGTGCTGGGGGGTAGGTACAGAGGAGATGTCAGGGGTAAGTTTTTCACTCAGAGGGTGGTGGGTGAGTGGAATCGGCTGACGTCGGTGGTGGTGGAGGCAAACTCGTTGGGGTCTTTTAAGAGACTTCTGGATGAGTACATGGGATTTAATGGGATTGAGGGCTATAGATAGGCCTAGAGGTAGGGATATGATCAGCGCAACTTGTGGGCCGAAGGGCCTGTTTGTGCTGTGGCTTTCTATGTTCTATGTTCTATCAATGCACAGTGGCAGCAATGTATACTATCTACAAGATGCACTGCAGAAATTCACCAAAGATCCTTAGACAGCACCTTCCAAACCCATGACCACTTCCATCTGGAAGGACATGGGCAGCAAATACATGGGAACACCACCACTAGCAAGTTCCCCTCCAAACTGCTCACTATCCTGACTTGGAAACATATCACCGCTCCTTTGCAGTCACAGGGTCAAAATCTTGGAATTCTCTCCCTAATGGCATTGTGCGTCAACCCACAGCATATGGACTGCAGCGTTTCAAGAAGGCAGCTCACCACCACCTTCCCGGGGGCAATTAGGGATGGATAATAAATGCTGTGATGCCTATGTCCCAAAAAGTGGGGGGATTTTCAATCAAATTGCATCTGGATTGCAGCCACAGGACCTCATTGCAATGTAGGGATACAGCGCTGTGGTCTAAGTTCTGCATTGTGTCCCCTCACCTAAACACCTGCTGAGGACAGTAACGATGAATCCAAATGGTAATGTCTGGTGGTCAGTGGAGTCTTTGAAGATGCTTTAGAAACACATTTGGTAGCTTTTACTCCCTTCGGCATTTTCTAATGAGATGGGAGCAAGGATGTAGTGAGGCTTATGGGTGTCTTTTTTGTTATCAACAAAGCATGACCTTAAGGTCTTTGTGATGTCTTTAGCATTTTAGAGCTTGCCAGGGCTGGCATGAGGGCAGACTGTCTGTGTTAAAGAAGGAGGCATTTTAATGTTTGACAGACAAGTGTGTGAACTTTGCCATCCTCAGGTAATCAACATCCATAAAAGGTGAGGCTGAACACGGGCCAGCATCCTGAACTAAGTGCTGTATGTTAATGTGATTGAGAAGAGGGTGACATTGAGTGATCTCGAAATGGATTAACACCTGTGGAATGTCTTCATCTGCCTTGGCCCAAATGTGACCTATCACTATTGAGGCTAGAAAGAATGCATTGTGCTGATGCTGGAGCTGGATCTTCTTGAGGAGCTTGAGGATTGTAGAAAAGCTCTTGCCTTTAATAGCCTGCCATGGCAACTGGGATGCTGAAGAATCATTTGGAGAGGCAGCACCTTCTGATGCCAGGACACCCTCCTCCAGATAACACCTAATCTCTGCAAGGGCACATGCCCCTAAGTCGTCTTCATCCTTCAGAGGATCAAAACAATAGTGAGCAAGTACTGACCTGGATTGAAATGAGATGGGTAGGAACATCCAGCGGATCCATAGGAAGAGCCACTCGTGTAGAAGTTCAGAGCAATAGTAACTTTGAGCCACTGGCAATGGATGTCCTCTCAGTCCCCATGGCATCAACTCCTGTAGAATGTGGCAGATGTGAGCCACCAGAGCCCTGGACATGCAGTGGCATTGGTCACTTGCACTCGCTCATCTGCAGAAAATACATTCTGTACAAGCTCTATCTTGAGAGCCACCTGCGCACAATATTTCTGTGAGCCTAATCCTGTGCATTAGGAGAGGGCCCTGCTGCCCCTTGTTCATGGTAGTGAAGCTCCTCCTTTTGGTAAGCCTGGCACTGCTGTTGCAAACTTTCTCTCCTACCTGTAAGAGATTATATAGGCAACAATAAATTCCTCTTCCATGTTCCTGAAGGTGTCTCTGCAGCATCAATAAGAAAAAGACATGAGTTAGCATGAGCATCCAAAGGTCCTATATGTATTGATGACTACTGAGTGACTGTAGGTTCATGGGCTTATTTCCAGGGTCGGCACCTATTCACCACAAGAGATCCTGGGTAGCACAGGGTACATTTCAATGTGCTCCTCCCCACCCTACCACCTCTTTATGTGACTGACTGCGGTTACTTTGGCCAGACTTGGATGCACTGCTTTCACAGAGGTGCCAGGATCCTGCACTGTTTGAAATACACACGAGGTCTCGTAAGAATCTTTTCCCCATGGCAGATGTGTGTAAGACCAGAGAGCATAGGTTTAGGCTGAGGAGTAAGTGGTGTGAAGAGGATTTCTAAAAGGAACATTTTTTGTTCACCCAGAGGGTGGTGGAAATATGGAACGTGCTGTCTGAAGGATGGTGGAGGCAGATACACTTAAGAAGCATCTGGATGAGCATTTAAATTGCCACAGCATAGTAGGCTATGAACCCAAGTGCTAGTATTTGTGATTTGTATAGATTGGTGTTTGATGGTCAATATAGACATGGTGGGCCAAAGAGCCTGTTTCTGTGCTCTAAGACTCGTATAGTGAGGAATTGACATTATTTGAGGGGGTCTGAGACTTCTCATCTGTAAACCTGTCAGCGCCAAAATTTTGAGCTCTGCTTTTAATACACACCTGCAGCTTGACCACTTGTTCAATTGACCCTGGCCTCCTTATTACTCTGCACGCTAGGAACAAGGCATTAATGCAAGAAGATCGATTGACAGCACGATGGCACAATGGTTAGTACTATCCCCTCACTGCGCCAGGTCAGGTTCGATTCCCGGCTTGGGTCACTGTCTGTGCGGAGTCTGCACGTTCTCCCTGTGTCTGCGTGGGTTTCCTCCCACGGTCCGAAAAACGTGCTGGTTAGGTCCTTGGCCATGCTAAATTCTCCCACAGTGTAGCCGATCAGGTGCCGGAATGTGATGACTAGGGTATTTTCACAGTAACTTTATTGCAGTGTTAATGTAAGTCTCCTTTGACACTGATAAATAAACTTCAGTGCCATTATTCGCAATTGGTCTTGCATTAATGTGCTTCATTACTTCACTCTCCTGATCCCCTCCATTATCATTGAAAGTCTTCTAACATGCCTCAATTGTGCTTCCCTCATCATTTGGAAATACATCTCATGAAACTTTCTGCTGCCATCTGCCATGACAGCCACCACAGATAGTGGAAAAGCCCTCTCAGCATCTATCTATCAAGTAGCCTCTCATCACGGAACAACCCCCTCATGCCAGGTATCAATTTTGTAAACGGCCTCCACTGCATGTATATCCTTCCTCTAAATATAGAGACACACGTTCCAGATGTGATCTTACCAAAGCCTTGTAAAATTTTATTCCTGTACCCCAGTGCCTTTGCAATAGGGGCCCAAATGCAATTAACTGCTGTACCATCTCTAATGGAATTAAGAATTTAGTGCATGTTGGAGTTTGACAATCAAAGCAAAATTGCAAGCCTGTTAAGACTATTTAGTGTATTAACATGTGCCATTTAACCTTTTGACAGAACTGTTGAACATTTCAGTTTCAAAATGTTGAATGTTTAAGAACCCCTTGTTATTGTAGTATTGGGGATAGGGAGAAACGTAGGATAACTTCCCCTTTTCTCATCTCATGGCTGACCCGCAACACAAAAATGTTTTAACTCCTCTTAGTGTAAAGAGCAGGCACAGACAGCTTTCTTGTAAGTCTAAGTCAAGAAGGGATAAAGGTTTTTATCCTCGATACCCGAAATGTAAATGTGAGATACAGGCACTCGCACGCATGATCATTTCTAAAGGTGTAACTACACCACATGGCCTGCAGTGGTTTACCATCACCCTCTTGAGGACAATCAGGGATAGGAAAAATTGCTGGCTTAGCGCAGCCCACAGCTTGTGAAAGAATAAATTTAAAACTTAGATTACTAACAGAGTGAGAAGATTATTTACACAGCCCTTAAGTTGAGGGTTCAAATGTTGGAGGCCTGATGAATTCTCTCTTGGTTACTATAAACAGTGGAAGTTTTTAGCTGATGGTTGTTTCAAGCAAAATTGTGGCCATGCTCCTGTAGTGAAGACCTATAATCTTGCAAGCAAACATCTCCACTTTTGAGGCAAGGTCTGATATCGCGAGGGGGATAGAATATAAAAGCAGGGATGTCTTGATGCACCTGTACAGGGCATTGGTGAGGCCGCAGCTGGAATACTGTGTGCAGTATTGGTCCCCTTATATGAGGAAGGATATATTGGCATTGGAGGGAGTGCAGAGAAGGTTCACCAGGTTGATACCGGAGATGAGGGGTTTGGATTATGAGGAGAGGCTGAGGAGATTGGGTTTGTACTCGGAGTTTAGAAGGATGAGGGGGGATCTTATGGAGACTTATAAGATAATGCGGGGGCTGGATAGGGTGGAGGCGGAGAGATTCTTTCCACTTAGTAAGGAAGTTAAAACTAGAGGACACAGCCTCAAAATGAAGGGGGGTCGGTTTAAGACAGAGTTGAGGGGGAACTTCTTCTCCCAGAGGGTGGTGAATCTCTGGAATTCTCTGCCCACTGAGGTGGTGGAGGCTACCTCGCTGAATATGTTTAAAGCGCGGATGGATGGATTCCTGATCGGTAAGGGAATTAAGGGTTATGGGGATCAGGCGGGTAAGTGGTACTGATCCACGTCAGATCAGCCATGATCTTATTGAATGGCGGGAGAGGCTCGAGGGGCTAGATGGCCTACTCCTGCTCCTATTTCTTATGTTCTTAAATCCTAGGTGTTCATGTGTGCAAAAAGTACTGCCAACTGCAGAAACTTAAGTTCTAGGTTTCAAAGCTCAAGCAGCAGCTGGAATCAATGTGGTTCATTCACAAGACTAAGGGCTAGATGAATAGCACCTTCAGGGAGGTGGTCACACCACAGCTTAAGGTCCTAGAGGCAGAAAGGGGATAACTGACTGCTAGTCAGTCCAGGAGAACCAGGCAGATGGTGCAAGAGTCCTGAGTCCCACGCACACATCAATTTTCCGTTTTGGAAACTGGTGCAAACACTTTCCTTAAGAGTGCAGTCCAAGCCAAGTTTGTGGCGTCTTGCTGTGCAGAAGGAGAAGAAGAAGAAGGGAAGAGCAATAGTGATAGGGGATTCATTAGTTAGCAGAATTGGCAAGTATTTCTGTGACTGTAGACATGACTCCAGGATGATATGTTGGTTCTCTAGTGCAAAGGTTAAGGATGTCACATTATTCTGGGGGAGGATGAAAAGCCAGAGGTTGTGGTCCACACTAGCACCAATAACTTGGATAGGAAGGGAGCTGTGGTCCCACAATCAGAATTTGGGTAGCTAGGTAGAAAATTAGCAAGCAGGACCTCATAAGGATTTGGTACTGGGAAATGAACCGGGCCAAGTGTTAGATTTGGTTGTGGGAGAGCAATTTGGAGATAGTGACCACAATTCGGTGTCTTTTGTTATTGCAATGGAGAGGGATAGGGCCGTACGGCAGGGCAAGGTTTACAATTGGGGGAGGGGTAATTATGATGCGATTAGGCAAGAATTAGGGGGCATAAGTTGGGAACAGAAACTGTCAGAGAAAGGAACTAATGAAAAGTGGAACTTTTTCAAGGAACAAATACTGGATGTCCTTGATAGGTATGTTCCTGTCAGGCAGGGATGAAATGGCCGAGTGAGGGAACCATGGTTCACAAAAGAGGTGGAATGTCTTGTGAAAAGGAAGAGGGAAGCTTATGTAGGGATGAGGAAACAAGGTTCAGATGGCTCGATTGAGGGTTACAAGTTAGCAAGGAATTAGCTGAAAAAGGGGCTTAGGAGAGCTAGGAGGGGACATGAGAAGTCCTTGGCGGGTCGGATCAAGGAAAACCCCAAGGCTTTTTACTCTTATGTGAGGAATAAAAGAATGACCAGGGTGAGGTTAGGGCCGGTCAAGGACAGTGGTGGGAACTTGTGTATGGAATCAGTAGAGATAGGCGAGGTGATGAATGAATACTTTTCTTCAGTGTTCACCAAGGAGAGGGGCCATGTTTTTGAGGAAGAGAAGGTGTTACAGGCTAATAGGCTGGAGGAAATAGATGTTCGGAGGGAGGATGTCTTGGCAGTTTTGAATAAACTGAAGGTCGATAAGTCCCCTGGGCCTGATGAAATGTATCCTAGGATTCTGTGGGAGGCAAGGGATGAGATTGCAGAGCCTTTGGCGTTGATCTTTGGGTCCTCGCTGTCCACGGGGATGGTGCCAGAGGACTGGAGAATGGCGAATGTTGTTCCTCTGTTTAAGAAAGGGAATAGAAATGACCCTGGTAATTATAGACCGGTTAGTCTTACTTCGGTGGTTGGTAAATTGATGGAAAGGGTCCTTAGGGATGGGATTTACGACCATTTAGAAAGATGCGGATTAATCCGAGATAGTCAGCACGGATTCGTGAAGGGCAAGTCGTGCCTCACAAATTTGATAGAATTTTTTGAGGAGGTAACTAAGTGTGTTGATGAAGGTAGAGCAGTTGATGTCATATACATGGATTTTAGTAAGGCGTTTGATAAGGTCCCCCATGGTCGGCTTATGATGAAAGTGAGGAGGTGTGGGATAGAGGGAAAGTTGGCCGATTGGATAGGTAACTGGCTGTCTGACCGAAGACAGAGGGTGGTGGTCGATGGAAAATTTTCGGATTGGAGGCAGGTTGCTAGCGGTGTGCCGCAGGGATCAGTGCTTGGTCCTCTGCTCTTTGTGATTTTTATTAATGACTTAGAGGAGGGGGCTGAAGGGTGGATCAGTAAATTTGCTGATGACACCAAGATTGGTGGAGTAGTGGATGAGGTGGAGGGCTGTTGTAGGCTGCAAAGAGACATAGATAGGATGCAAAGCTGGGCTGAAAAATGGCAAATGGAGTTTAACCCTGATAAATGTGAGGTGATTCATTTTGGTAGGACTAATTTAAATGTGGATTACAGGGTCAAAGGTAGGGTTCTGAAGACTGTGGAGGAACAGAGAGATCTTGGGGTCCATATCCACAGATCTCTAAAGGTTGCCAGTCAAGTGGATAGGGCTGTGAAGAAGGCCTATAGTGTGTTAGCTTTTATTAACAGGGGGTTGGAGTTTAAGAGCCGTGGGGTTATGCTGCAACTGTACAGGACCTTGGTGAGACCACATTTGGAATATTGTGTGCAGTTCTGGTCACCTCACTATAAGAAGGATGTGGAAGCGCTGGAAAGAGTGCAGAGGAGATTTACCAGGATGCTGCCTGGTTTGGAGGGTAGGTCATATGAGGAAAGGTTGAGGGAGCTAGGGCTGTTCTCTCTGGAGCGGAGGAGGCTGAGGGGAGACTTAATAGAGGTGTATAAAATGATGAAGGGGATAGATAGAGTGAACGTTCAAAGACTATTTCCTCGGGTGGATGGAGCTATTACAAGGGGGCATAACTATAGGGTTCGTGGTGGGAGATACAGGACGGATATCAGAGGTAGGTTCTTTACGCAGAGAGTGGTTGGGGTGTGGAATGGACTGCCTGCAGTGATAGTGGAGTCAGACACTTTAGAAACATTTAAGCGGTTATTGGATAGGCACATGGAGCACACCAGGATGATAGGGAGTGGGATAGCTTGATCTTGGTTTCAGATAAAGCTCGGCACAACATCGTGGGCCGAAGGGCCTGTTCTGTGCTGTACTGTTCTATGTTCTATGTTAAGTAGTAATCTCCCAATTATCCCCAGTACCGCATGCAAGAGACTGCACGGTAGCACAGTGGTTAGCACTGCTGCTTCACAGCTCCAGGGATCTGGGTTCGATTCCTGGCTTGGTTCACTGCCTGTGTGGAGTTTGCACATTCTCCTCGTGTCTGCATGGGTTTCCTCCGGGTGCTCCGGTTTCCTCCCACAGTCCAAAGATGTGCGGGTTAGGTTGATTGGCCATGCTAAAATTGCTCCTTAGTGTCCTGAAATGTGTAGATTAGAGGGATTAGCGGGTAAAATATATGGGGATATTGGGGTGGGGCCTGAGTGGGATTGTGGGCGGTGCAGACTTGATGGGCCAAATGGCCTCTTTCTGCACTGTAAGGTTTCTATGATTCTATGAGAATTCAGAAATATGATGATAAGGCAGATAATGTATGGCTGGAAAGATGGTGCAAGAGAGTAGGAAGGGTGGGGTGACCTTTAGCTTCCTGGGGCACTGGGACAGGCTCTGGGGAAGATGGCACCTAAACAAGTCAGACAGATTGGCTGAATAGAGCTGGGACTCAATTCCTTGCAAGCCATTTGCTTGTACTGTTGGGAGGGCTTTAAATTAGCTCTGCTGGGGTGTAGGAACCAAGAGAGAATATTAGAGAGAAATACTGTGCGAGAGAGATAGCACTAGTATAGAGAACAGTAAGTTAATAGGTGAAGTCTGAGTAAGGGAGAAATTAATTAACTGGTGGAGAGCTGACGTCAATGGGGCAAGAACGAGCTGGTCCGGTTGACTGGAACTGCAAGGCATTTGTTCTTAGAGGAAATAAAGAAATTGGAGAATAAGAAAAGTTGCATTCCAACATTTCCCAACAGTTTGGTCTAGTGCAGTGGTTGTCTGAACTGGAGACTAGATCACTGTTGTGTCTCCAACTCAATGACTCTGCAGAGAGAAGCTGCTGCTATGGTAATCATGGGAAGTTGAGTGAAATTATATGACTGTGAGCAATTTTCTGAAAGCAAATGCTGGACATTTGCAATAGCCTAATTTTTTTTGTACTTGATGCAACTCAACACGAGTGGGAAATACAGTAAGCATGTGACATGCTACAGAACAAACTTCACTAAGCTCAGTGTGGTTCAAGTGAGATTTCAGAAGACTTGCATTGTAGAAAAAAATGTTACTAAGAAGGAAAAGTCAAATCAATTGCAACTTCCATTAAATACAGAAATTCTGTTCCAACATTTGTCATGTACACCATTAAATCATTGCAATGTGTAATTAAGATTTTTCTGTAATCTATATTGGTTAAGGAATTTCTCTAGATTTGTTTCACATATAGTTCAACTACACAGAGAGGTTTGATCTTCGTATCTGTAAGAGTGCGATACCAGCCCTGCATTATACTCCCAGCAACACCTCACACTGAGCTTGCGGGTAGAAAGCTTCAAACCGATCCATCTGTAAAATACAGTTGCCATATGATGCTTGAAGATACATTGGCATATTATGGTGTTTATTTCCCCTCTAGGAAAATGCACTGTAGTAAGCCCCTTCACCTCTGTGTGCAGTTCCCTTGATGTCTCCCTGACCTAGTAACACTTGCCTTTATTAAAACCTCCAGCTATGGTGATAATGCTGTAAAAATTTGATTTTAAACAGTTCTTCAATCTAAGGTCCTCTCCTGCCCCCTGTTGGCTGTTTTGGATTTGGTATATTGCATCAAGCTGATCATCTGAATTCCTTTGCTCAACCATCCATTCATAGTATTATGCATTTATCCTTTAGTCATAAAAGAAGTTCTATAATCCCGCAGGTGTTTTATTTATCTGTAAAGCAAGCCAACTGACATATTAAGCCAGTACCTAGCCTCATTCCAATTGGTCCCCATCATGAATGCCAATATCTTATCAAGTCCTGCTTCTCAATGGGAAATGGTGACAGATGTGTATTTTCCAGACCATTTAAAAAAAATAGGCAGTGGTTGTTTTTGTTGCCTCATGGGATGGGATCAACTGGTGTTTGTATTCATCAAGTTCTGCTGGCAATTATACAGAGTGCAAATAGTATTATCTGCATCTTTTACATTCTGATTATTGACAATACCATGACAAGGACTAGATCTGTTTGCTCAGTTTTTAATGCAGTTGCACTATGGGCTTGTACATTTCAAGCTGCTTGTTTCTCTATGATAGAAATAGCAACAAAGTTTTGCTAAATTCTTTATTCTCTTTCTTTAGGATTTTAAATAAGTTGTTAAAAATAGTAATGGAGGAGTGCACTGCTATTATTTCTAATTCAATTGTGTGACTTCATAATACTTTTTTTTTAAATGACAAGCATTTTTACATCCTTTCAAAAATCCTAACAAAGGATAAAAGCTTTGTTTTCAACCTCATGGAATCTTCTCTCTACTCTTCATTCTCCCTCTTTGTGAGCCCCTGCTCCCCTGTCCTCCCAAGGCATTCCATTGATTTCACGCTAAGGCAGCCAGTGTGGCACTGTTGGTTGTGATCTGATTTTATGCTAGCTGGATTAAAACTAAGACATTTGCATTTTATTTTCCTGGAGCATTTCCAGGTTAAATGTGGCATGTTGGATAATCAGTATTTGACTACAATGGAGAATATTTTGTGAAACACTGAGGAGGATTGGACACTGGGATGTTCAAGAAGGGTGCTCAGTACTGTCAGTCAATTTCAACAATCAGAATGCTGAAGAAATTAATAATGAGCAATAATGTATTTTTATGCAAATAACCAAGCAAATGGACAGCATTGCTTCAGGACAGAAGATTTCCCCATACCTTTTGACGAGGTGATGCCCTAATTTGAAGGGGCAAGCCTCTTGTTATTTAATGAGAGATTGCTTTGTAAAGCAATGTTTCATGAATTCCTGTGGTCTTTGAGTTTTGCTGGCCTAAACTAAGAATAAAGTTACAGAGGATAAACGAGATACTGAGAAAGAGGGCAGGATTTTGAAAAGGAGATTCAATTAAGTTTGCCACTGGTCTCGCTTTATGGCAAATAATCTTATTATAGATTATTATCAAAAGTAAAAGGCCATTTGCCAGGATGGCAGTGTTATTGTAACTGGACTAAACCTAGTGACTCTGGGGACCCAGGTTCGAATCCCATCATGGCAAATGATGAGATTTGAATTCAGTAAAAATCTGAAATTAAAAGGATGACTATGAAACCATTGTTGATTGTCATCTGGTTCACTAATATCCTTTTTAGGGAAGGAAATCTGATATCCTTATCTACTCTGGCCAACATGTGATTCCAGACCCACAGCAACGCAGTTAACCCTTAAATGCCACTCAGTTCAAGGGCAATTAGGGATGAGCAATGTTAAATGCTGGCAGAGCCAGTGACGACCTCATCCTGTGATTCAATTTTTTTTAAAACTTATTCCATGGTTGGATTGCTTCATTGTATGTTGTGCAAGCTGTCACTTCTCTGGAAACTGAGATTAAGTTATTGGGTACACTTACTGTCAAAAACTCATTCTTGAGGCTGTCCAGACATAGAGACACTACACAACCAACTCCTCCCTTTTGAGAATGTATAGATTATGTAAACAAAATAGCAACCAGGTTTGAAGATTAAGGTTAGACTTAGGACAGGTACGGATTTCCAGAAATAATAATTGAACTCAAGAAATTAAATTGCTAACTAGAAAACAACTTTAATGCCTGTTAGATTTAAATTAAGATTTCAGAAATTATTTTTAAAAGAAATTTGGATTCTGTATATAGTTTGCACTATAAATTATGAATACCATGAATGATGCTCTCTTCATTGGCCACTCCATTTGTCAATAAACTGCCACTGAGTCAGGACAAATCACTTCGCATGAATGCAAAAAAGCAAGTGTATTGTGCATACAAAATAAAATATTAGAAATTTATGGAATCGAATAGTTTTTACACTTGCATAAATATGCCTGTTTCACTGAGTTTTTTTTCAGGGGCTAATATATCTATGTTGCAGGAAACAAGCATTTGATGTTGCTTTGCTTTAAGATTCATATGACTGATGTGGAAAATTCCACAAAGATTGATCACTAAATTTATTAAATTACATAGTAGCCTTGGACTGTGTGAAGCATTGGACGCTGGGTTTCACGTGTCTGGACTTAATTTTGTTCCTGGACTTCTCTTGAATTTTTCTGGACTTGAGTTCCAACCTTGTAAATTTCACTTTCATCTTAGCCGAATTTGCAGGTTATTCATACTGAGTTTTGCATCACTGCAAAGCAATTTTGGCTTTGCAGATGCACAAACTATGCAGCATAACAGAAACCAAGCTGGTGTCAATGCAATTTGTTGGCTTGGGCTCCACCATATGAAGGTAATCATGCCTTTGCTAAAAATTTCAATATACTGCAACTGATGTGAAGTTAATTTTTAAACTAAAGATCTCACAGGACTGTTTTCGAATTTGGCAGTTGATAGAATGTCATCACGTGCTTGAAATGTAACTGACGGATTATTTTCCTTTTTGATGTCACCCAGACTCTTGAGTATACATTGGTTTGTTCTAATTTGAGGGCACACACACAATTGGTATAACTTAAGTGTCGCTGGCTCATCCTGCTCATAGATACAGTTCTCAAACCAGACCTGCATTATTTATGTAGTTTCACTTTCACTTTGTTCAATATTTTTTATTTTAAACTTGTACATTATAACTAGATTCAAGGGACCAAAGGAATGGTTGCTAAATTTGCTGGTGACAAAAAGATAGGTAGGAAAGTAAGTTGTGGGAAAGACAACGTTGCCATCCCAGGTGACCATAGGCTGTTCTCCCCTTTTGAGGGGGAGAGCTGACTGGTGGTTTTTTTAACCTGAGGGTCACCACACAGGCAATGGGAAAGGTTGAGAAGGCGGGCCTTTGAGAGTAGCCTTAGCCAGTATGGGAATTGAATTCGCACTATTGGCATCACTCTACATCTCAAACCAACCGTTAAGCTAACTGATATCCTTGAAAAAGACATAACGATGCTACAAATGGATATAGATAGATTAAGTGAATGGGCAAAGATCCGGCAAATGGAGTATAATGTGGGAAAATGGAAAAATGCCCATTTTAGCAGGAAGAATAAAAGAAACATACGATCTAAATGGTAAGTGATTGCAGAGAGACTCTGGGGGGGGGAGTGGATCTGGGTGTCCTACTGCATGAATCTCAAAAGGCTAGTATACAGGTACAATAACTAATTAGAAAAGTAAGAGAATGCTATTGTTGTTTGCGAGGGAATTGAATATAAATATAGAAAGACCGTTATATAGGATGCTGGTGAGACCACATCTTGAATACTGTGGACAGTATTGGTCTATTTAGAGATGATTTACTAGACTAATACCTGGAATGGGCAGGTTGTCTTATGAGGAAAGGTTGGACAGGCTGTGCTTGTATCCACTGGAGTTTACAAGGTAAGAGGTAAATTGATTGAAAGAAGACCCTGAGGAGTCTTGAAAGGGTGGTTGTGGAAAGAATGTTTTCTCTGAGGGTCATTTTAAAAGTGGTGGAAGCAGAGTCTTTGAATATTTTTAAGGCAGAAGTAGGTAGATTCCGGAGAAGCACAGGTTATTGGAGGATAGCTGGGAATGTGGAGTTGAGGACAGCCATGATCTTATTGAGTGGTGGAAGTGGCCTACTCCTGCTCCTAGTTCATATGAATGGCAGATTGTAATCCATTTTTAAGCTTTGAGATGTAGATTTAGCTTGCAGGAAATTAGAACCTCAACTGAGGTAGCAACAATTTGAGGCTTCTTGTGGCAAACTTTCATTACCTTTCATAGTTTTGTAGGACATTTTCAGAATAGTAGCAGTAAGATTGATATAACTGAAATGGTGGCCATAGTTTACACATACAATACTTCAAAAATGCCTCATTAGCTGTAAAGCCAAGTCCAGTGGTCATGAAAAGTCCAAAATAAATGCAAGTCTTCCCCCCCATTAATGCATTAATCTTTATTTTATATTGAGATTTTGTAATTTAAAATATCTTGTATTCTAAATATTAATGGTACTTTATTGTGGATGATTCACATAGATATTTACTGCAGATAGAATTGGTTTTAAAGCAGCACACTTCCCTAGGCAGTCAGAGTATAAGTTAATTGTGTCAGCATTAGTTACTGCCTAAAGTGGTTATAGATGAGCCCCAAGGTGAAAAGAGAACAGCTGTTTTAGTCACTCATGTGCAAATGTCATTAGTATTAATATATGTCATTGTTCCTACAGGAGCTGCTTTGTTACAACATCAAGACTACCTAGGAAAAACACCCCTAGATTACATTGATCGTCCAAAGGTAAAGGAAGATCTTTGTGCCGTTGCTGAAGTCCAATCGGAGGAGATTACTGAGGGGCAATTTGGAAATTTGAACAAAGACATCAATCCTACTGAAATTGAGCCCAGTGCTTATCTTTGGTCTATGCTTCTTAAGAACTATATTGAAAATCATAATTTGCCCTTGATCTGTCATGTTGTGAATGACTCATCTTTAACTATTCAGGTTTTAGATAAAAATAGGTTTGAGAACCTGGTAAATTCCTTTCCTGACCAGCTGATGGTGCAGTATGCTGAAGATTTAAAAGCATACAAGGAACTTCCAAAGTATATCCAGCAAGTGTTTGATAATCTGAGAAGTAGGTCTCTGATACTTGGAGCGCATACACAGTTGGTCCTCCTGCACGTGGAATCAGTGCTTATTAATTCTTAATCACTCCAAATGGCAACAATAAATTGCTCATCTTGTTCTGAAGTGAAAATGCTGCTCAGAACTACCATAAATGCAAATTGAAACTATCATTGAAGTGTTTACCCATAGGAGAAAATTGAAATTGTTTGCAATTGCAATTCCTGTTTTCGGTATAATTTGCAGAATAATTATTTTCAGGATAATCTTGAGATTCTGTTCTTGCTAATTATTCACCACAACAAAGCTGTACAGAATGTATTATATGATTGTTATTGGTGTCTATATTTTGTAAAATATGCTTTTTGTAAAAGCAAACATACCATTGACCTTGTTCTTAACTGACATTTTCTTTTGAATTTGATTACATGGACATACTCAAATTTGTCATGTTTTACATTTTGTGCATGCAATGAGGTCTAAATTATTTTACTGCGTCTTTTTGCACAGTTGTAACTTCATATATATTTTGATTAAATTGCTCTGTTCAAATACTAACTTTTGCATCTGTAAGTACAAAAGATGGAATCTGAAAACAGTTTTTGAGACTAATAAACTTGAAGATTTTGTTTCTAAATTCACTGGGGAATGGGTTCCATTGTTTGGAAGTCGAAAGAATGATAGGATGCGTCAAATTAGAATACTAGGCAGTGCTCAAGAAGGCGATAGTTCCATATTAAATAGGAGGAGACTGAGAGGAAATAGTAAGTAGGTGATCTCTAAATTAGGGTTACTGTGCTTGTATGTAAATGCATGGAGTGTAGTTTAAAATAAGATTGGTGAGTTACAGGCACAGCTTCCACACGTGGAAATATGTGGTTATAACAAAACTGGCTCAAAGAAGGGCAAGCCTGGGTGTTAAATATTCATGGAAACCAGGTGGTTTAGGAAAGGGGGAGGGATGGCAATATTGATTTAAGGGGAGCATTGAATGCTGCAGAGAGAGGATGTCCCACAGGGATCAAGGACAAAATCTATTTGGCTAAGAACCAATGGAACAGAAAAGAACAAAGAACAATACAGCACAGGAACAGGCCCTTCGGCCCTCCAAGCCCGCGCCGCTCCCCGGTCCAGGATTGAATCCTGAATCCAGGATCCCCGCCCAATTTTCCAGCCTATCTACATACCAATATCCTATCCACCGAGCTGTCCCTCACAGCTACGATGCTTTGTTCATTACAACCTATTAACTTACCCCCACCCCCCCATTCCAGACCATGTGATCTCCAGGGAGAGGCGAAAACCCAGAGTGAAAAACCCCAGGGCCAATATGGGGAAAAAAAAATCTGGGAAATTCCTCTCCGACCCCCTGAGGCGATCGAAACGAGTCCAGGAGATCACAATGGCCCCGATCGGAAAATGCTTCCCAACCCTAGTCATTTCCACTTCCACGAACACCATATGAATTCCCTGCCCCCAAGACAGGTTCCCAACTATCCGCAGTCTCACTCTGTACTGGCACCAGCAAGATGATCGTAGAATGAAGCCTTGAAACGAGAAACCAGGAACAATTAGCCCGCGCCGCTCCCTGGTCCAAACTAGACCACTCTTTTGTATCCCTCCATTCCCACTCCGTTCATATAGCTGTCTAGATAAGTCTTAAACGTTCCCAGTGTGTCCGCCTCCACCACCTTGCCCGGCAACACATTCCAGGCCCCCACGACCCTCTGTGTGAAATATGTCCTTCTGATATCTGTGTTAAACCTCCCCCCCTTCACCTTGAACCTATGACCCCTCGTGAACGTCACCACCGACCCGGGGAAAAGCTTCCCACCGTTCACCCTATCTATGCCTTTCATAATTTTATACACCTCTATTAAGTCTCCCCTCATCCTCCGTCTTTCCAAGGAGAACAACCCCAGTTTCCCCAATCTCTCCTCATAACCAAGCCCCTCCATACCAGGCAACATCCTGGTAAACCTCCTCTGTACTCTCTCCAAAGCCTCCACGTCCTTCTGGTAGTGTGGCGACCAGAACTGGACGCAGTATTCCAAATGCGGCCGAACCAACGTTCTATACATCTGCAACATCAGACCCCAACTTTTATACTCTATGCCCCGTCCTATAAAGGCAAGCATGCCATATGCCTTCTTCACCACCTTCTCCACCTGTGACATCACCTTCAAAGATCTGTGGACTTGCACACCCAGGTCCCTCTGCGTCTCTACACCCTTTATGGTTCTTCCATTTATCGTGTAGCTCCTCCCTACATTATTCCCACCAAAATGCATCACTTCGCATTTATCAGGATTGAACTCCATCTGCCATTTCCTTGCCCAAATTTCCAGCCTATCTATATCCTTCTGTAGCCTCTGACAATGTTCCTCACTATCTGCAAGTCCTGCCAGTTTTGTGTCGTCCGCAAACTTACTGATCACCCCAGTTACTCCTTCTTCCAGATCATTTATATAAATCACAAACAGCAGAGGTCCCAATACAGAGCCCTGCGGTACACCACTAGTCACAGGCCTCCAGCCGGAAAAAGACCCTTCCACTACCACCCTCTGTCTTCTATGACCAAGCCAGTTCTCCACCCATCTAGCCACCTCCCCCTTTATCCCATGGGATCCAACCTTTTTCACTAGCCTACCATGAGGGACTTTGTCAAATGCTTTACTAAAGTCCATATAGACAACATCCACGGCCCTTCCTTCGTCAACCATTTTGGTCACTTCTTCAAAAAACACCACCAGGTTCGTGAGGCATGACCTCCCTCTCACAAAACCATGTTGACTATCGTTAATGAGTTTATTCCTTTCTAAATGCGCATACATCCTATCTTTAAGAATCTTCTCCAACAACTTCCCCACCACGGACGTCAAGCTCACCGGCCTATAATTACCCGGGTTATCCTTCCTACCCTTCTTAAATAACGGGACCACATTGGCTATCCTCCAATCCTCTGGGACCTCACCTGTGTCCAGTGACGAGACAAAGATTTGCGTCAGAGGCCCAACTATTTCACCTCTCGTCTCCCTGAGCAAGGTGCAAGTAAATTGCTCAGTGTAGTCTATAGGCCACCAACCAGTGGGAAAGATGTCGATCAAATTTGTTAGGAAGTTAGAGGTGCAAGAATTAAGAGTAGCTGTAATGGACTTTCATCTCAATCTATGTTCAGATGATAGTAATAATATGGAGGGGCAAGAGTTGCTAGAGTATGTTCAGGAAAGATTTATAGCAATTAGAAAGGATCTGGTTCTTGGGAATGAAGTGGGTCAAATGTTCGCAGGAGAACATTGAGGGAGCAGTGACACGTATCATGTTTAGACTTGTAAGGATGGGATGATTCACTTGGCCCATTTTGGGTCTTCAATCAGTTTAAGCGGTCATTGTTAACACTGGTGGGAAAAACACTCAACAGGCCACACCAGCCAGTGTTCTCACCAATACATTGTATTTGTGACCTTTTATACATTTCCTGACAATACAATTAAAGCAGTCATGAACACGAGTTACAGCTTTCAATATCTTGAGCCTTAATCATATTTTGTTAAAAAGTTGTCTTGCTTGGACTGACTTTGTTGCATGCCACCAGTGTTGCTTAACCTGAAGTTTCTTCGACACACCACCCCCTGTCTGATTTATGCAACCAAGGAACAATTCAATAATTAACCAGGAGAAAACTATCTTCAATGGGGTGATAATGATTCTGCAAAAATAATTGAAACCTAAGGTTGGCAGGCAAAGCAGTACTTGAATAATGAGCTGCCTAAAGAGAAGGGATAGTTTGTGCTTGGACAAGGTGTATTCTCAGGAAGTGGAAAGATGGTAAACAAATCTAAAGCTTTCTGGATGATAAAAGAGATAATCTATGGTGAAGAACTAAAAGTGTGCTTATGATAGATGTAGGGTGTGCAATATATTTGGAATATAGATGGCTCCAAGGGGAACTGAAAAGGCAAGTAGGAGAAGCAGAGTATGAGAAGAAACTTGCAACTAATGTAAGGGAATCCATAGGCATATAAATAGTAAAAGAGGTGGTACTAAACAGATTTACATATGGAGGCTGGAATACTAAAAAGATGCTGTACTGGTCCTGGTGAATGGGAAGATAGTTCAGACACTTGAAGGGTTTAAAATTGACGAAGAGGAGGCATTGGATAGGGTGCTGTATTGAACGTTGATAAGGCACCTGGATGGCAGAAGATGCAGTAAAAGATTTTGAGGGAATTCATGAAATCATGGAGGCACTGGCCACAATTTTTCTAGTCTTAGACTCGGGGTGAAACCAGAGGTTTGCAAATTTTACACACTTATTCAAAACAAGTGTAAAATAAAGCTGCAAGTCAGTTTAATCACGGTGGTGAGGATGCTTCTAGAAATGATCGTTAAGAACAAAATTAATAGTACCTTGGGCAAATGCAGATGAATTAAGGAAAACCAGCTTGGATTTGTTACGGGAAAATCTTATTTAACTTTCCTGACGAGGTAACAGGGTTGGTGAGGGTTTGGTTGGTATGGTGTACATGAATATTCATAAGGCATTTGATAAAGTGTCATACAATGGACTTGGGCACAAAGTTCCCACATGAGCATGTAAAATTAAAGTGCATGCGATTGGAGGTAATGTACTAGGATGGATAGAAAACTGCTTGACAGACAGGAAACAAAGAGTTGGAATAAATGGGTATTTTTCCAAACAGGTTGTGACTAATGAGGTACTGCGGCTATCCACAATGTATAAATGATTTATAATATCTCCAAATTTGCAAATGACACTAAACTAGGTGGGAAGGAGAACTGTGAGGAGGATGTAGAGATGCTTCTGTGATGTGGACAAGTTGAGTGAGTGGGCAAGTGCATGGCAGATGCAGCATAATGTGGTAAATGTGAGGTTATCCACTTCAGTAACAAAAACAGGAAGGCAGGTTATTATCTGAATGGCTATAGATTAAGAGAGGAGAATGCGCAACAAGATATGGGTGTCCTTGTACATCAGTGCTGAAAGTAAGACGCAGGTGCAGCAGGCAGTAAAGAAAGCAAATGGTATGTTGGCTTCAAAGCATAAGGATTTGAGTACAGGACCAGGGATGTCTTGCTGGAGTTAATCAGGGCATTGGTAAGACCAGACCTGGAATATTCTGTGTAGTTTTGGTCTCCTTATCTGAGGAAAGATGTTCTTGGTATGGATGAAGTCCAGTGAAAGTTTACCAGACTGATTCCTGGGATGACGGGACTGATGTATAAGGAGAGATCGAGTGGCTTAGGATTATATTCACTGGAGTTTAGGAGAATGAGGGGGATCTCATAAAAACCTGGGGGCATCTCAGAAATCTATAAAATTCTAACTGTATTGGACAGAATATCTATAGGAAGGATGTTCCCAATGGTAGGGGAGTCCAGAACCAGAGTTCACAGTTCGAGGATATAGGCTAAACCATTTCACACTCGGATGAGAAATTTCTTCACCCAAAGAGCAGTGAGCCTGTGAACTTTGCTACCAAAGATTGCAGTTAAGGTCAAAACACTGTTTTCAAGAGGAGTTAGAATTACCTCTTGAGGCTAAAGGGATCAAAGATTATGGTGGGTGGGGGAGGGGATGGGGGCAGTGTACAATGTTACCTGGATGATATTCTAATTGCAGAGTCCAGTAAACAAAAGCACTTGAATAATTTAGAAGCAACATTGGGGGTCTTCAAGCACATGCTCTGTGTATCAAGAAAGGAAAGTGACTTTTTCCAGATGTCAGTCCAGTATTTGGGTCATTTTATTTATAGTAAAGGCCTACAGAAAGCACCTAAAAAGATGGATACTGTTTTAAAAGCACCACATACAATGGGACTAAGTGAAAAGGGTCGAGAGCTTCAAGTTTTTAGGTGTCCGGATCACCAACAAACTGTCCTGGTCCCCCCATGCCGACACTATAGTTAAGAAAGCCCACCAACGCCTCTACTTTCTCAGAAGACTAAGAACGTTGGTTCGGCCGCATTTGGAATACTGCGTCCAGTTCTGGTCGCCACACTACCAGAAGGACGTGGAGGCTTTGGAGAGAGTACAGAGGAGGTTTACCAGGATGTTGCCTGGTATGGCGGGGCTTGGATATGAGGAGAGATTGGGGAAACTGGGGTTGTTCTCCTTGGAAAGACGGAGGATGAGGGGAGACTTAATAGAGGTGTATAAAATTATGAAAGGCATAGATAGGGTGAACGGAGGGAAGCTTTTCCCCGGGTCGGTGGTGACGTTCACGAGGGGTCATAGGTTCAAGGTGAAGGGGGGGAGGTTTAACACAGATATCAGAAGGACATATTTCACACAGAGGGTCGTGGGGGCCTGGAATGTGTTGCCAGGCAAGGTGGTGGAGGCGGACACACTGGGAACGTTTAAGACTTATCTCGACAGCTATATGAACGGAGTGGGAATGGAGGGATACAAAAGAGTGGTCTAGTTTGGACCAGGGAGCGGCGCGGGCTAATTGTTCCTTGTTTCTCGTGGAAGTGGAAATGACTAGGGTTGGGAAGCATTTTCCGATCAGGGCCATTGTGATCTCCTGGACTCGTTTCGATCGCCTCAGGGGGTCGGAGAGGAATTTCCCAGATTTTCTTTTCCCCATATTGGCCCTGGGGTTTTTCACTCTGGGTTTTTGCCTCTCCCTGGAGATCACATGGTCTGGAATGGGGGGGTGGGGGTGAGTTAATAGGTTGTAATGAACAAAGCATCGTAGCTGTGGGGGACAGCTCGGTGGATAGGATATTGGTATGTAGATAGGCTGGAAAATTGGGCGGGGATCCTGGATTCAGGATTCAATCCTGGACCGGGGAGCGGCGCGGGCTTGGAGGGCCGAAGGGCCTGTTCCTGTGCTGTATTGTTCTTTGTTCTTTGTTCTTTGTTCTTTGTTCTTTGACATTTGGCATGTCAGCTACGACTCTCACCAACGTTTACAGGTGCACCATAGAAAGCATTCTTTCTGGTTGTATCACAGCTAGGTATGGCTCCTGCTCTGCCCAAGACCACAAGGAACTACAAAAGATTGTGAATGTAGCCCAATCCATCACACAAAACCAGCCTCCCATCCATTGACTCTGTCTACACTTCCTGCTGCCCTCGGCAAAGCAGCCAGCATAATTAAGGACCCCATGCACCCCAGACATTCTCTCTTCCACCTTCTTCTGTCAGGAAAAAGATACAAAAGTCTGAGGTCACGTACCAACTGACTCAAGAACAGCTTCTTCCCTGCTGCCGTCAAACTTTTGAATGGACTTACCTTGCATTAAGTTGATCTTTCTCCACACCCTAGTTATGACAGTAACACTACATTCTGCACTCCCGTTTCCTTCTCTATGAATGGTATGCTTTGTCTGTATAGCGCGCAAGAAACAATAATTTTCACTGTATGTTAATACATGTGACAATAATAAATCAATTCAAATGTGAGATTACCCTAAATTATTATGACAAATTTGTTCCTAACAGCTGCATTACTGAAGCCATTGCATAATTTACTATGTCTGAAACAGTCATGGGATTGGTCAACAGAATGTGAGAAAGTATACAAGGATGTCAAAGATTCTTTGCAGAAGTCTGAAGTATTGATTCATTTTAATCCAAAGCCACCATTACTGCTTGCTATTTCAGAAGAAGAATAGCCAAAAACATTTGCTTTGTGTACTGCTGAATCTAACTATGCTTCCTAGAAAAAGAAGCATTGAGTATAACTTTTGGCATTATGGTTTCATCATTAGTTTCATGGTCATTATTTCACATTGTCGACTGATCATCGACCTTTAACTGTCAGTTTCGTGCCATACAAATGCATACTGTTGTTTGCTGCTAGTCAATTGCAAGGGTGGTCACTGATCTCACCTGTACAGTATAAGGTATCATCAATCAGAGTTCTATGCTAATGCTGACGCATTGTCACACATACCTTTACCCTTTGAGCAGATACCACAAATTAGTTTTGCTAATATTCTCATAAGTGATCCCATGATGGGAAGGTAGTGGATATGATATTGAAAGGAATGATAGCTGGGACACATTGTCCACTTCCTGATTTGAAACAAAATGTATTATGAAAGGTGGAGTTGACTGTCCAAGATGGGTGTCCATTGTGGGGAACCCGAGTGATCATTCCTCCTAGTCTGCGCGAAGAGTTCCTGAACAACTACATGAAGGGCATCCTAGTATAGTCTGGATGAAGGAATTAGCACATAATTATTTTTGGTGGCTGGGTCTAGATGCTCAGATTGAAGGAAAAGTGGGACAATGTCAATCCTGTGCATGTTTTGCTAGTCCATTTGAGGATTGCACATTCCCTTCCTGCCTGGGGAGTCTGAGCCTGCAGTGTGGCGACCTCTCTATATGTGCAATGCTTGACACCAGTTCTTCTGCTACCCATTGTACAGTCGAGGTGACTGTGCCAACTTCTCCCAGAATGCTCCTTTACCACCTCTACTAGATGCACTTCCTACTTTTTAACCTCTGGAGGGGTTCTTCCACTACCCGCTGTACAGTCAATGTGGCTGTGCCAACATCTCCCAACATGCTCCTCTGCTGCTTCTGCTAGATGCTCTTCCTCCTGTTTATCTCTGCGGGGGGTGGGGGGAGGGGGGGGGTTTCCACTACCCACTGTACAGTTGAAGTGACTGCGCTGACTTCTCCCAGAATGCTCCTCTGCCACCTCTGCTGGATGCTCTTCCTCCTGCTTTTTGGCGTTCACCAGGCAATCAGAAATTTACTAAAAAAAGTGTTCTAACTGTTCAATTCTCTTTTGGTCCCTTCAACTGCAGAAACTCATGAAGGTCGCCATGCCTCCGCCTCAGAAAATTCATTATCAAGTCAAAGCATAATTTTACATCTGTTCTATCCTTGCCCAGTTTCATTTGCAAGGATTTACTGCTAGATTACAGCCATTTAGCATTGCTACCAGGACAGAGTGGGCCAGATTTTACAACCAGTGACAAAGGAATGGCGCTCGCAGTTCATCATAATTCACAGCTGCCCACAGACCTTTTAAGGGTTTTTAGACAGAAACTTACAGCATTTAGAGATCCACTCCAGTGCTGTTCCCTTCACAGGATCTGTGAACAAGACAAGCAATAATCTGGCTCTTCAGCCATGTAGATTGAAGAACTTTCCATGAGACTCAGAGTCTGAACCAGGAAATCTAAGGAACATTTAATTGTAACATCATGTACAGAATGCAAAAGGGTGAAAGATTGACGGATTGCAAATGAGAGAATGAAAAAGTGTAAACACTAATTATCTTCGGTCACTGATTAAAATAAATCTGAAGAAATGAGACTCCATGCTTATGAAATTAAATTTTCAGTGCCAAAGCCATTGTTTGACAATAATTAAGACATTGCACCAGTTCAAAACTCACTTATTCCTGAATCTGCCAGTCCTAACTTTTCTGGCGTGTTAATAAGTAGTTGTAGAATAAAGGGTTAACTCTAATGATAGCTACTGAGCATGTCCTTAAGGAGTTACATCACAGTGATATCACTCAATGAGAACATAGAACATAGAACATAGAACATTACAGCGCAGAACAGGCCCTTCGGCCCACGATGTTGCACCGACCAGTTAAAAAAAAACTGTGACCCTCCAACCTAAACCAATTTCTTTTCGTCCATGAACCTATCTACGGATCTCTTAAACGCCCCCAAACTAGGCGCATTTACAACTGATGCTGGCAGGGCATTCCAATCCCTCACCACCCTCTGGGTAAAGAACCTACCCCTGACATCGGTTCTATAACTACCCCCCCTCAATTTAAAGCCATGCCCCCTCGTGCTGGATTTCTCCATCAGAGGAAAAAGGCTATCACTATCCACCCTATCTAAACCTCTAATCATCTTATATGTTTCAATAAGATCCCCTCTTAGCCGCCGCCTTTCCAGCGAAAACAATCCCAAATCCCTCAGCCTCTCCTCATAGGATCTCCCCTCCATACCAGGCAACATCCTGGTAAACCTCCTCTGCACCCTCTCCAAAGCCTCCACATCCTTCCTGTAATGTGGGGACCAGAACTGCACACAGTACTCCAAGTGCGGCCGCACCAGAGTTGTGTACAGTTGCAACATAACGCTACGACTCCTAAATTCAATCCCCCTACCAATAAACGCCAAGACACCATATGCCTTCTTAACAACCTTATCTACTTGATTCCCAACTTTCAGAGGAGAGGAGATGAGTTTGAAGCATCAGTCTATAGTTCCAGCTATGTATTGGTCTTATTCAACCAGCATGTAAGCAGCATGTAAATAAAGGTTTTTGAACAGAAGACCATTGTCTTCAGCAAGATCTTTACTTCTGAAAAAAGAAGCCAATGAATCCTGCAATAGACGTACAATAACAGATGGTGACAGCAGTGACTACACCCACAAAGAATAGAAAATGGCATCAAGCGAAACCCAGCAATAATGCAGAGCAGTGGGGAAAAGGCCAACCCAGCCACCACACTGGAGGCAACAAAGTAACAAGGGCAGCAAGACAAACAGCACAGGAAAACTCAACCTCAAACTTGCATGAGAAATGGCTACCGCTGTGCCTCGACCAGAATCCTTTCAAAATATAGAGGGCTGCAGACAGGCTGAAGAATGGCAAAATTGGAGAGGATGTTTTACCTGGCACCAGAATGTGTCAGGTCTTGCAAGTCAGGAGAACAAAGATCAATTTAGCCCTTTGTTGTACATTGTTGGGTGGATAGCAGTGATGTGCTGGCCAGACAGGGAGTGAATGAAGAGGCAGCCTCCTACAAAGATGCCATTGGAACCTTTGACTCAGACTTGAGTTTTCGTAAAAATATTGTCATACAGAGGGTGAAATTTAATCAGTACAGCCAAAAAGAGGATGAAGAAACAGATTCCTGTTGTTGAGTGTGGCATGGTTCTAAAATCAAATAAGAAACATGTCAATTTGGTCTCTACAGGTGCCACACTCTCTTACTAAGTCTGCAAAATCCCAGTCAAGACCAGGCCACCAAACGTAGCTCCTGGCCAGCATTTTAAGTTTTGATATTCCAGGGTGGCTACTATGTAGTTCCTTGAGTACTGAATGCTGTCCTGGGCGAGGGACAACCATCTGGGACTCCCAAAGGGTTATACTGACCTCAACACTAAGCCTGGCCCTTTTTGTTAAGTAGAGCTTCTGAGGGTCAGCCTTGGAGTGCAGCATTCAGGTTTAAGTGCCTTGCTTTTGATAAAGTTGGGTCTCCCTGCATCCAGATCTTAATCTGCTTTACAGATACCAGTAGGGACTCTAAAAATTTGAGGTCATCACAATTTCTGGTGTCGACAGAGGAGTAAGGCTTACAGGCAGCAGAAGGTGGGTCGAAGCATCGGCATTGGCTATTTGGGTTCTGGGACAATACTCTAAAATGTATTCGTAAGCAGCAAATAGCAGAGCCCAATGCTGTTTCCGGGTAGAGGCAATGGGTGGAATTGCCTTATCTTCTTTAAATAGCGCAAATGGAGGTTTATGGTCTGTCACTATTTTGAAATGCCTACCATTAAAGTACTGATTAATTCTTTTCACGCCAAAGATGATTAGCCAATCCCTCTTTCTGAATTTGTGAGTACTGCGCTTAGCATCTGAGAGAGTCCTGAATGCATAAGCTATGGATCACTCTGATCCAGCTTTCCTACAATGCAAAAGAACAGCCTCAATCCCATAAGAGGATGTGTCGCATGTCAGGATGAGTTCCTTCTTGGGGTCAAAATGGGCTCACAGGTTTGATGACAATAATTATACTGTAAAAAGTATTGTTTCTTGCGCGCTATACAGACAAATCATACCATACATAGAAAAGGAAAGGAGAGGGTGCAGAATGTAATGTTATAGTTATAGCTAGGGTGTAGAGCAAGATCAACCTAATATAAGATAGGTACTCACAAATTCAGAAAGAGGGATTGGCCAGTCACCTTTCACATAAAAGGAATTAATCAGTACTTTAATGGTAGGTCCATTCAAAAGTCTGATGGCAGCAGGGAAGAAGCTGTCTGTATCTTTTTCCCGATGGAAGAAGGCAGAAGAGAGTATGTCTGGTGTTCATGGGGTCCTTGATTATGTTGGCTGTTTTTCCGAGGCAGCGGGAAGTGCAGACAGAGTCAATTGATGGGAGGCTAGTTTGCATGAATGACTAGACTCTGTTCGCGACCCTTTGTAGTTTATTACAATCTTGGACAGAGCCCCTCCTATCTTCCCGAATCCTTCCTGAAAACTTCAGGATGTCTACTAATGACATCATACAGCCCTCTCTTGCCTAACTGGAAGATGCCCAACGAATTTAACTGGATTTGCTGGAGCCAGTCTCTCCCGATTTGACTCGGTCCTTGCCCACACATAACGACGAGTGGCTGATTGCTGTCCATAGGTCATTGGGGTCATTGTGGACCCCTTTATCCTTAGTGATTCACTGTTGTAGGTAGCTAGTCTGGCCCTTGTGTTCTCCAGCTCAAAAATTGAATACGGGTTTGAAGATAGTTATATGCCTACTCCCCAATAATAGAAACTATGGTTCCTGTGTCCACCTCCATTTTCATCGCAGTTCTATCCTTATTGGGGCGACCTTGGTCATGACAATGTGATTTAGTTGCATTTCTTCCAACCTTCCAGAGTATGATCTCCTCCACAGCGGGGGTATATCATTGCATATCCTGGACTGCCAAGTGACATGAACTGGGCCTTGATTTTGTAGCAGGAGCTCTGATGTCTTACTTGTGCAGGTAGCCTCATTGAAGGGACAGTTACTAAGTTACTATCACTCATGGTTCCTCTCCCTTTTCAGAGAAAATCACTTTTGGGCACCCCTTGTAGTTCTTGTGCCCCTTTTTCAACACTTTGGAGTGATAAGGCTATTTCAACAGTTCCCTTTAAGTCCAGGTCAAGTTCTATCAATAACTTTTTTTGGATTATCAGGTTGTTTGTTTCACACACCAATCTGTCCCTCACCATTTCCTCCAGAGATGACACAAATTCACAATGTTCACCCAGTTTCCACAATCTGGCTAAAAATTCTGTATTGGGCTCCCCTGGGGTTCTTCTTGTTGTATTAAAACAATACAACAGAAGACTTTGAGTCATTGCAGTTTTTAACCAAATTTGAAAGTTCATTTAAAGTTTTCAAATCAGAGGTACCTGGATAAGCCAGGCTTTTAATTAGCTGAACATCAGGGGCCCACATGCTGTGAGTAAGATTATTTTCTGCTTTTCATCTCCCTCAATATTGTTTGCCTAGAATAAGTAGCGCATGCGCTCTATGTATCGAACCCAGTCTTCTCCGTTCATGTCATAAGGCTTGGATTTACCAAATAAAGGCATCTGCTTCTCTTACCAGGGAGGAAACGCTGCTTTCTGTTTGATGGTAGGTTAACAGGATTAGGAAAACACTTGTTCAGCTTTGTCACCAATGTAATAACTTCACCGAGGCCAGTCCTCCAGTACAACAATGCTTTATTGAAATAATGAAACAGGCTGTATCCACGGCTTGTAATAACTCAAACCAGTGCACCGGAAATACAATACCCCGGTCCAGGCTATGATCACAGGTTTTAAACTCCCACTGCTCATCTCCATTAATGATGTAGCCACTATAACAAATAGTATGAGGATAAAAACATAGGGGGAGATGTAGACTAAAGAGTTAACTCTAATGATAGATACTGAGCATGTGCATCAGGAGCTATGTCACAGTGATGCCACTCACTAAGAGGAATTGAGTGTGTGTGTGAAGCATCTCAGAAAGTAGCTCCAACCTATGTTTTAGTCTCATTTAACCTTTGTAAACCGCATGTAAAGAATTGTTTTTGAACAAAAGACCATTACCTTTAGCAATATCTCTCATAGAGTAAGAAGCCAATGAATACTGAGATAAACCCACAATAAAAACAGTGCAGTTTTGTGCCTTTGCATGAGTTTCAATGCCTTTCATTGAAACTGATGCGACATAGCTCCTGATGCACATGCTCAGTATCTATCATTAGAGTTAACTCTTTGGTCTCTAAAAAAGATGCCATTATAGAACAACTTTGTGATGAAGCAGGTACAACTGGACTGCAACTTCTGGATTTCAGTATTTAACTGCTTATATGCAGTTTTGATGTTGCTGTCCAATTTATTATTTAAGATCAATGAATACTAAGAGCATTCTTAATGCAAAATCTATCTTTCACATGAAAGGGTGATTTTTGAACTTTCTATACCTTCAATGCAGTGTTTGGAACTGGATTCTCATAACAGCTAAGAGTACTTTACAGCCAATTAATTACATTTGAGGTGCAGTAATTTGTTATTGTTGGCAGATACATCATCTGTTTTATGCACAGCAAAACTCCACAAGCAGGAGTCAGATAAATGATTGGTTAGTCTGTTTTTTGACCATGACACCGAGAGATTACACTGTTCTAGGAATTCTGCCATGGAATCTCTGATTCCAAAGGACAGCACCTGTGATGATGCAGCACACTTTCCTCTCAGTCTTGCACTGAAGTGTCAGATTAGATGGTCAAGTACTGAGGTTGAGGCTTGAACTGATAAACTTGTGAGTCACAAGAGAGTACTGGCACTTTGAAATTGCTGGTTGGGTGAGTCGTCAAGCAATTTTGAAAAGGAAACTGACAATTGGTGAGATCATAAGCATCTCAAACTTAAAGATAAACGGCCATGAAACTGTAAGCTAAACCTAGGCAGTCAGGACTCAAATGAAAGTCAGATGGTTGAAATTTCTTGATTCAAAAGGATACGTTTGTTGGTTACAAAATTGTAAAACAAAGGACCAAAATAAGATTCCTACCCTCTGTTACACTGGCCATAGGAAAAAAAATATCAGATGCAGTGATGTTGGCATTTTACCTCTGGTCTTTACCATATTTTTAGATTTGTTTTTAGCAAGTGAGCGATACTTTGAAACCAGCCCCACCGAAAGTGTTTCCAGTCTCACAACACCAGGTTAAAGTCCAACAGGTTTATTTGGAATCACGAGCTTTTGGAGCGTTGCTCCTTCATCACTCACCTAATGAAGGAGCAGCTCTCCGAATCTGGTGTTGTGAGACTTCTTGTTATTCTAGGTAGTAGAAAACACAGGTTTGAAGGAGGCTTGGCTGGTTGCTGCAGTGCATTTTGTTGATGGTACACATAGTTGCCATAATGTGTCAGTAGTGGAGGGGATGATTTTTAAGGTCGTGGATGTGATGACAAGCTGGCTGTTTTGTCCTGGATGGTAAATTTCTTGAGTGTTGTCTGGAGTTGCAGTTGGAGAGTATTCCATCACGCACCTGACTTGTGCCTTGTAGATGGTGGAAAACTTTGAGAAGTCAGGAGATGAGTAACTCAAGACAGAAGCCTCTTGTTGCCATAGTATTTATATGGCTGTTCCAGTTAAGTTTCTTGTAAATAGTAACTCCCAGGATGTTGATGGTTGGAGATTCAGCAATGGTAATACCGCCGAAGATCAAAGAGAGATGGTTAGATCCACTCTTGCTGAAGACGATCATTGCCTGATATGTGTGTGACATTAATGTTACTTGTCATTTATCAACCCGAGCCTGAATGTTATCCAGATCTCACTGCATGTGGGCATGGACTGCTTCAGTATCAGAGGAGTTGCAAATAGTACTGAACACAGAGCAATCATAAGCTACATCATATAATGGAGGGAAGATCATTGATGTATCAGCTGAAGATCTAGGCTAGGCTACTACTCTGAGGAACTCCCACAGTTATGTCCTGGGGCTGAGGTAATTGGCCACCTAATGTTCTCAATCAACTTCATTTGTGTTAGATATGACTACACTACTAGAGTCTGTGACTCCCATTGAATTCAATGTTTTAATGGCACTTTGGTACTTTGATATAGTCATTCATATTTCAAGAATTCAAGTATTTTATCCATGTTTGGACCAAGGGTGTAATGAGGTCTAGAGCCAAGTGGCCCAGGGCACAATACAAACCGAGCATCAGTGGTCAGATTATTGCTGTATAATTGCTGCTTGATCACCCTGTCAATAACACCTTCCATCACTTTATTGATGATTGAGGGACGAACAAGGCAGTAATTGGGCAAGTTCAGTTTTCCTGCTTTTTTGCGGACATTGCATACCTGGGCAATTTTCCCCATTTTCTTGTAGATGCCTGCGTTATAGCTATACTGAAACTGTTTGGTGAGGGATGTGACTAGTTGCGGAGCACAAATCTTCAGTATGACTGCCAGGATGTTATCATAGCTTTGTTATATCCCACGCGCTCAGCACAGTGAAGACTGGCATCCACAATGGTGGGAACTTGAGGATGAGGCCAAAATGAATCTCCACTTGGCATTTCTCACTGAATGTGATCGCAAGTGCTTTAGCTTTGTCTTTTGCACTGACATGCTGGGTTTCCTCCTCATTGAGAATGGAATGTTTGTGGAGCCTCCTTTTCCAGTGAATTGTTTAAATATCCACCACTATTCATGACTGGATGTGGCAGGACAGCAGGTCTTTGGTCTGATATGCTGGTTGTTATTGTTTAGCTGTGCCTATCATATGCTACTTACATTGTTTGGCGTGCAAAAAGTCCTGTGTTGTAGCTTCCCCAGGTTGACACCTCATTTTAGATATGCCAGGTACTGCAGTTGGCATGCTCTAATGCACTCCTCATTGAACCCAGATTGATCCCTTAGCTTGGTGGTAAAGGTAGAGTGAAGAAAAAGAGATTACAGTTTGCAGTTAAATATGATTCTGCTGCTTATGATAGCACTAAGCCTCACAGATGTCCAGTTTTGAACTGCCATATCTGGTAGATAGATTAGTTCTTGTGCTTTTAATATCCTTATCATATGGCTCTGACTGGTAATCATCTTGCTGTGCAGAGTATGTGAGCTATAAATTCAGTGGATGAAAGATGTCACGAATGGCATTCATTCACATAGATGTAGCTTTTACTTATAAATTACTTTCATGAATGTAAAATAACTTACTGTTGAAAAATGTAATTAACTGCTTTTAGAAACATAGAAACATAGAAAACTACAGCACAAAACAGGCCCTTTGGCCCCACAAGTTGTGCCGAACATATCCCTACCTTTTAGGCCTACCTATAACCCTCCATCCTATTAAGTCCCATGTACTCATCCAGGAGTCTCTTAAAAGACGCTATTGAGTTTGCCTCCACCAACACTGACGGCAGCCGATTCCACTCGCCCACCACCCTCTGCGTGAAAAACTTCCCCCTAACATTTCCCCTGTACCTACCCCCAGCACCTTAAACCTGTGTCCTCTCGTAGCAGCCATTTCCACCCTGGGAAAAAGCCTCTGAGAGTCCACCCGATCTATGCCTCTCAACATCTTATATACCTCTATTAGGTCTCCTCTCATCCTACGTCTCTCCAAGGAGAAAAGACCGAGCTCCCTCAGCCTATCCTCATAAGGCATGCCACTCAATCCAGGCAACATCCTTGTAAATCTCCTCTGCACCCTTTCAATCTTTTCCACATCCTTCCTGTAATGAGGCGACCAGAACTGAGCACAGTACTCCAACTGAACTAATTGGGCCAGAACATCTGAGGAGTGGCAATCATTGCTACTCCTCTCCTTTGTACTGGCCTTCGGCAGGAGCTGCACATTTCTCACCCAACTTTCCGACTCAAGCCTAGTGGGAAAAGTGCAGTGTTGCAGGTTCCTGGGGCCTTTGGTGGAGAGCAGCAGCGTCAGGGAAAGTGAAGCCAAGGGGTTTGTCTGCACTATAGTTACCCAGGGGGTAGAAGTGCTTCAAAGCCTTTTAGCTAAATATTCTGGTAAGACAGTCAGAACCATCAAATTCTCTGATTTACATCAAAGTATGGAATGCTTCCCAGTGCAGGGTAATTGAACTTTGGAAGATTGAACTTCCTGGCCATTGTTGTAATGTCTGCAGGAATGTGAAGAGTATAGTAGGAGGTTGTAGAAAGAATCAATGCTTTCAACAAAATCTAGAGGACATGGCACAAACTGAAAACGGTAAAATAAAGTACAGGAAAATACATGCTGGAGTAACGTAATCCCTTATTTATGCTGTGAACCAATTAGTACTAGCATAATTTCTTCTACAAGCCAAAGGCATTATTTAATTTTATTTGCTTCCCATGAGAACTTAACATGCACACCATCTTACGTGTGAAGGCAAAATCTGCAGCAAGTCCCTCCCAGCAAGATCTGCTAGGCACGTCCCTGTTGATGCATCTCTCTCCCTTTCCCATTCACAGTTCTCTTCCTCCACCATTGTCTTCTATCCATCTCTCTCTTCCAACTACTTCTCCCAGCTGCTACTCCCTGTCCCTTCTCCCAAATAGCTGCATCTAGCAATCTTGCTCATTCTCTTGCTCTGTGAGACAGGCTGTGCTCTTGTTCTAGTCTCAGTCTCAACCTTCTACATTTCCTTCACTGTTAATGTGGCGAATATACTGAACCAAAATCTTCTTAAAATCCTTTTGCGAGTTAAACTTCAAAATGTATGCTGTCTTGTAAAATCACCTTAGAGAAGCAACATTTGAGCGTATCAATTATGTTTTTCCAGACGATATATGTACCTTGCATATGTAGTTAGCTGGAGCATTAATTGACAAAAAGCACGAGCCAATAAATATCTTTCGGCTTGTAACAGCAAGCCTTACGTTCAATGGGTATGTATAAATTATAGTGGCATGATTTGATTTGGTTTGATTTGATTTGATTTATTATTGTCACATGTATTAACATACAGTGAAAAGTATTGTTTCTTGCACGCTATACAAACAAAACATACCATTCACAGAGAAGGAAATGAGAGAGTGCAGAATGTAATGTTACAGTCATAGCTAGAGTGTAGAGAAAGATCAATTTAATGCAAGGTAAGTCCATTCAAAAGTCTGACAGCAGCAGGGAAGAAGCTGTTCTTGAGTTGGTTGGTACGCGACCTCAGACTTTGTATCTTTTTCCCGAAGGAAGAAGGTGGAAGAGAGAATGTCCGGGGTGCGTGGGGTCCTTAATTATGCTGGCTGCTTTGCCAAGTCAGCGGGAAGTGTAGACAGAGTCAATGGGTGGGAGGCTGGTTTGCGTGATGGATTGGGCTACGTTCACGACCTTTTGTAGTTCCTTGCGGTCTTGGGTAGAGCAGGAGCCATATCAAGCTGTGATACAACCAGAAAGAATGCTTTCTATGGTGCACCTGTAAAAGCTGGTGAGAGTCGTAGCTGACATGCCAAATTTTCTTAGTCTTCTGAGAAAGTAGAGGCGTTGGTGGGCTTTCTTAACTATAGTGTCGGCATGGGGGACCAGGACAGGTTGTTGGTGATCTGGACACCTAAAAACTTGAAGCTCTCGACCCTTTCTATTTCGTCCCCATTGATGTAGACAGGAGCATATTCTCCTTTACACTTCCTGAAGTCGATGACAATCTCCTTGTTTTATTGACATTGAGGGAGAGATTATTGTTGCTGCATCAGTTCACCAGATTCTCTATCTCATTCCTGTACTCTGTCTCGTCATTGTTTGAGATCCGACCCACTACGATGGTGTCATCAGCAAACTTGAACATTGAATTGGAGGGGAATTTGGCCCCACAGTCATAGGTGCATAAGGAGTATAGTTGAGGGTTGAGAACACAGCCTTGCGGGGCACCGGTGTTGAGGATGATCGTGGAGGAGGTATTGTTGCCTATCCTAACTGATTGTGGTCTGTGAGTTAGGAAGTTCAGGATCCAGTCACAGAGGGAGGTGCCGAGGCTCAGGCCACAGAGCTTGGAGATGAGTTTCGTTTGAATAATAGTGTTGAAGGCTGAGCTGTAGTCAATAAATAGGAGTCTGACATAGGTGTCCTTGTTATCAAGGTGTTCCACGGTTGAGTGCAGGGCCAGGGAGATGGCGCCTGCTGTGGACCTGTTGTGACGGTAGGCAAACTGTAGTGGATAGAGGTAGTCCGGGAGGCTGGAATTGATTCATGCCATGACTAGCCTTTCGAAACACTTCATAATGATGGATGTCAGAGCCACCGGCCGATAGTCATTAAGGCACGCTGCTTGATTTTTCTTAGGTACTGGGATGATGGTTGTCTTCTTGAAGTAGATAGGGACCTCAAATTGTTGGAACGAGAGGTTGAAGATGTCTGTGAATATCTCCGCCAGCTGATCCGCGCAGGATCTAAGTGCATGTCCAGGTATCCCATCCGGGCCAGTTGCTTTCCGTGGGTTGACCTTCAAGAAAGCTGCTCTGACATCTGCAATGGTGTCCCCAGATACAGGTCAATCCAGGGCTTCTAGGGTGCAGCTCATGTTCTCGCTGACCTCTTACTCAAAACAGGCATAGAATGCATTGAGCTCATCAGTGAGGGGTCCGTTGGAGCCAGCGATTTTACATGCCTTCATCTTGTAGCCTGTTAAGTCTTGCAGACCTTGCCATAGTCGGCAGGGGACTGTGTGGTTGGCTTGGGACGCTAGCTTGGTCCGATATTGTCTTTTGGCATCTTTTGATGGATCTTCTTAGATCGTATTTGGCTTTCTTGTATAAGTCAGGGTCACCTGACTTAAACACCTCAGACCTGGACTTCAGCAAGCAGTGGATATACCTGTTCATTCATGGTTTCCAGTTGGGGAACACACGGATTTGCTTCTTTGGCACGCAGTCATGGTGGACTGCTATAAACTAAAAGCATCATGCTGCCTAGAAATTTGAGCTGCTGGATCTGTTTGGTCATACACAAGCTACACATTTGTTGTTAGAACCATCCAGTGCATCCAGGGTTATTCCTGAATGCAGAAGCACAAGGAACCATTTGGATGTCATCTCTAGCCCCTTGAGATGTGGTAATGCCGCCGTTCAGATTAACCCTCCATTTGAATCTGAAGTTCAATTATTGAAGATAGAAATGTGTTGTTGACAATTCCCTGCAACAATGTACAGATATTCATTGTGGTGGCCTTGCCTGCTACTGATGGCACTCTGTTTACCCTGGAATGTGACTACAGGTCATCTTGCAGCAAGTTCATTGGACTTGGCTACTGCTGTGGCAAATCCAAGTTTGAAAATGCTTCACTGGAAAGGTCTGTAAGCTGGTAGATACATCCAACAGTAAAATGACATGTACATACCCTCTTCTGATTATCACAACTTCCTTGGATACTACACCTCCCTGGAGTCCAAAGTTAAAAAAAAAAATTGCTTGTGGAATGTGGGCATCGCGGGCTAGGCCAGGATTTATTGTCCATCCCTGATTCAAAGAATGGAATCCATACGGTGCAGAAGGAGAGCATTCAGCCCATGTATTTACTCTGCTAGTCTCCCTGACATGAAGGGGCAATTTTGCATGGCCAGTCAACGTAACCTGCACATCTTTAGACTGTGTGGGGAGACCAGAACATTCAGAGAAAATCCACGCAGGCAGAATGTGCAAACTCCACATAGACAGTGACCCGAGTCTGGAATTGAACCCGGGTCCCTGGCGCTGTGAAGTAGCAGTGCTAAACCACTGTGCCACCGTGTTATCCCTGATTGCCCGTGAGGAGGTGGCGGTGAGCTGCCTTCTTGAACCACAGCAGTCCATGTGGTTAGGTACAACTCCTTTAGGAAAGGAGTTCCAGAATTTTAACTCAGTGACAATGAAGGAACAGCTATTGTCATCCTTTTCCTTCAACTTACATGGATATCATCATTCTGTGGAAAAAATGGCAGCCTTATAATGCCCCAGCTTTCAAAAAACTTAAACTTTAGTTCACAACAACCTTTAAAGGTGTTTAAGCATCATGTCCGAAAAAGAAATTAATGCACTTTTCATCAATCTTTACCTTGTCTGTTTCAACTAATCAGTCTTAGAAAGACAGTATTTGTCACCTTGAACCCAGTTTTTATCAATAGAAACGCAGTAAACCTGGCTGTAGTTATTTGTTGCCACTTAAACTGTAATTTAAATGCAGCTCTGATATAACGGCCTGGCCCCATCATGTAACAACTGGAAGCACACAATCAGGGTATTTGGCATATCATCTGGATTTTGCCCATTTCTTTATGCTTGACACACTGAAAATTGGTGCACTTAGAATGCAAAGCAGAGTAAAATCATCTCTGATGCATTAACATTCCGGGAGGAGTTGCTTTTGTGGTAAACGGCTTTCTGTTCCTCTGGGATTTAATGTGAGCTTCAGAATGCATTTATAGAAAGATATAAATCCTTTTTGGTACTTATCAGTAAATCATTGGAGTTTGAACAAAGCCAAATTTGAATCCCTTCAGCACACACATTTTACATTCAAGTTTTCAATATTCAACATCTCATCAAGTGGGAGCAAAATAGGAGGAGTTATCCACAGGCTGAGCCGTCTTGGCATTATATAGAGAACAGGTGTGGAATGGAAAGCCAAAAGTTTTTTTCATACAATGTTTGCAACACATAACCTGGGAAAAGGTGTTTAAAAGAATCAGTAAAAATAAACAGCTGTTTTTGTTAATCACCAAAAACTTCTAATTAGTGGTAAGTATGAACATTGGATTTGTTGTTGGCTATCCCTTGATTTGAGGATGACATCTACTCAGGGTAGCAAGTTTCTGCCCTGGATTTTCATGTGATTGAACAGGCTGATTATCATCCCACAGATCTTTGAGTTTATGGGGCATGGTGTCCCACAAGATAGTTGGATCTGGAGTGTAGGATTTGCTTCCTTTTCTTTCCTTCTCAGCTGCCGCTATGCTTAAATAACTAGATTACACAGAGATCATCTGGGTTATGTGGAAAAGATATTTATTGCTGGTTTTGCTTTTTTTAACATAAATCTGATGGTATTCATTTTGAAATGTAGCAGCAAATTGCTCTACAGTAAGAAGCTAATAGCTGACAGAAAGTACAGAGGAATATATACATTATAACGAGGTATGGGCAATGAATGCAGCACATCTCAATAGAACATCTTAAAATAACCAAGTTGGTAATGTAATGGGAAGCCTCTAAAAGAGTGGCCTGTGGTCAAATTAAAAGAAAAAATTCTTCAAGTTTTTATTTTTATTGCCATATATATCCAGAATAACATTAGCAAAGGATTTATATTGGATATCTTTTGTGCGGATGACCTGAAAACCGCTGCAAGCTTTAAGTACTCAAATTGATTATTAAAATCAAATCTGATTGTGTATTTTTGATCCAGCATTAACAACCCTCTTTCAGGTCACAAGAACAAAATACTGCAGATGCTGAAAATCTGAAATAAAATCAGAAAATGCTGGAAATTTAGGAACATGGAAAATAGAACCAGGAGTAGGCCATTCAACCCTTTGAGTCTGCTCCGCCATTCATTTTGATCATGGCTGATCCATTTTGATCAATTTGGCAGTTAAGGAGACACCACCTTAAAACATTCTTAGCAACATACCACAAAATTCACAAATCATCCCAATAATACAAACAAATTAAGACTTTTCATCACTAAGCTTACGTACAGTACACTTTGATAATAGCAGAATTATTAAAGCCACAAGTGTGCCAACGAGTTGAAATCTATTGTAACTTGCTGGCTGATAACAATCCTCTGAATTTGGAAATCTCCATTTGAGGTTCAGGAAGTAGAAAATCAAAAATTCAATGATTCACTCGGTAAGATGTTGAATCTTGATAGTAATCAGCAACAGCTTTTCCTAAGCCACTTGTGGTACACAGATTTGGACGTTTTATTCCTATCTTAACTGGACAGTTCCTCAGAACAGATCATTTGAATTTATGATTCTGCATTCAAAATTATTCCTACTTTTGTTGGATTTTGTGTCTACGGAGAAGCAATGGAATGTTTAATAGCAGGGCTAAAGTTCAGAGATGATCGGGGTGATTTTAAGCCCGAACTCTCCGTCTGCGGGAATGGCGGCGTGTGCTCAAAATCCGGACAGCGATTTGCGCCGGCAAGTTTCCAGGTTCTGATCTCACGAGCCCATCGCTGGTGGAGTGGCATGAAATACGCCGCCGTATCATAGAAAGCTCTTTTTAATACATTAGCACGTCATTAATGAGCACTCTGTCCGGGACATCCCCCTCACCAGATATTCAGCGGGCACTAGTGTGACGACACACCAGCGGCGTTTACAACAAGTCTACATAAGTGTGAACCTGACACCTTCATCTCTGATGGAGATTTTAGAGGTGGCACTCAAGCAGCCAGCACCCTCAGCGATGTGCACTGCTCAGGGAGCACTGGCAGGGACTCAGGGAGCACATATAAATTCAATTTGGGGCCAGGGGTGGGAGTCCCAGTATGACAATTTCGAGGAGACGGGTTGAGAGGGTCACTTGTAGGCCTTACCTTCTCCTCATGTTGGGGCGCCTTTTGCTCTAAAGGGGTTGTGAAAGCTGGTATGCAGGCAGCACTTCCTGTGTCCCCCTTCCTGGGTTCCTGTCCAGATCTGAGGGAGTGCCCTTCTTTAGTGGCAGCTGGCAAGAGAGTGGGAGAGACATAGCACATCCACTCTCACACTCCACAGGATGAGATGCCGGGTGAATATGATGGTTCCCCCAAGCTTGGTGGCATGACCAGACAGGGTGGAAGATCTGTAGGTGAACAAAGTGAAATTTATTGTCAAACAGTCAAAACAAAATGATGCCCTATCTCTACTAGTGCCTATATTAATCCATGCACACTAAGCGCCTACAGTTTCTTGCTCTTCTTGATCCTCCCACTACGTCTAGGTATATTCCCAGGAGCCACAGCTGAGGTTGCAGTGGCCTGCTGACTTGCAAGCCATTTTGCCTTGGCAGGAGTCCCTTTGGAGGTCAGGCCTGCTTTCAGACAGCACGGGTGTTTGATTGCTTCCCTCCTCAGTGTCAGGGGCTGGAGGTGTGTTGCTCACAGGGAGGGGGGTGCCAGATGGACTGGAGTCACCTAGGGTCCCCCAGCTGGAGGGGCCTGGCTGTACTCCTGCCGATCCTCTACCCTTTGGGTTCTTGGGGGCCCCTGAGGTCCTCCACGGGATAGGGGGGCAGCTGAAATAAGATCCAGAAGCCCTGCTGTGCTTTGGCACAGATACTCATGGATTCCTACTACTGCCTGCACCATGTAGTCGAAGCCCTGCATCATGGTGCAAATATCTCCTGCAATGGAGTGCACGTCCTGCACCAAGGTCTCCACTGCGGATGCCAACTTTGTAGCGTTAGCCTCAGTGCGCTGCAGTGATGACATCATCTCCTTGGATATAAAGCGATGGGACTCCTCCAATCGGCCTTGCAGTTTGCAGGGCAGTTGTCATCCCTAATACTCACAACTCTGCCTTTGCAGCTGCGGTAGCTGCGGGACAACCGGGCAAGGGCACATCATCAGCAAAGGGCTCAGCAGAGTCCTGGGCTCTGGCAACCCTCCGAGTGCTGGTTCCCTGGGACGTCCCTGCTTTCACCTGCTGTGGATGTTCAGCTGTGAGGTGCTCAATAGTGAGCGACCGAGAAACCTGCCTACTTAGTGATCCCACTGAGGTGAAAATATCTGCGCTGGTGCAGGGTGTGGATGACACATCTTCCACGGTGGGGTCAGGGAGGTCCGCCTCTGAGCTGTTTGAGTCCAGTGGGTCCAGAAGGCACGAGGATGGTCTGGCTTGTTCTGCGTGGTTGGCCTGCAAGAGAAGGCACATGAAATCAGTGCATTACAGAAGATACAGAGGGAATATTGATTTCTCACTTAAGACTTGAGGAATGAAAGCGTATGTGTTGAAGATTCTCACATTTCTCTGCTGCCCCACTGCACCTGCAGCGCAGGCACACACTTCCTCCTCCCCGGCCAGGTCGAGTGCTCGATCCTCAAAACATATGAGGATTCTCAGCTCAGGCATGACTCCATCTGCCCACTTGCACCTGTTGTGCTCCTGCTTGCCTTGCAATGACACAGAGATGAAGAGTGTACAAAGAACAAGAACAAAGAACAAAGAACAATACAGCACAGGAACAGGCCCTTCGGCCCTCCAAGCCCGCGCCGCTCCCCGGTCCAGGATTGAATCCTGAATCCAGGATCCCCGCCCAATTTTCCAGCCTATCTACATACTAATATCCTATCCACCGAGCTGTCCCTCACAGCTACGATGCTTTGTTCATCACAACCTATTAACTCACCCCCACCCCCCCATTCCAGACCATGTGATCTCCAGGGAGAGGCGAAAACCCAGAGTGAAAACCCCAGGGCCAATATGGGGAAAATAAATCTGGCAAATTCCTCTCCGACCCCCTGAGGCGATCGAAACGAGTCCAGGAGATCACACTGGCCCTGATCGGAAAATGCTTCCCAACCCTATTCATTTCCACTTCCACGAACACCATCTGAATTCCCTGCCCCCGAGACAGGTTCCCAACTATCCGCAGTCTCGATCTGTACTGGCACCAGCAAGATGATCATAGAATGAAGCCTTGAAACGAGAAACAAAGAACAATTAGCCCGCGTCGCTCCCTGGTCCAAACTAGACCACTCTTTTGTATCCCTCCATTCCCACTCCGTGCATATAGCTGTCTAGATAAGTCATAAACGTTCCCAGTGTGTCCGCCTCCACCACCTTGCCCGGCAACACATTCCAGGCCCCCACGACCCTCTGTGTAAAATATGTCCTTCTGATATCTGTGTTAAACCTCCCCCCCTTCACCTTGAAAGTGTAGGTGGAAGTGTAGACATTTAAGATGGTGATGGGGTGTGGCAGGCATAGGGCTTGGGTGGGAGCTGGGGAGTGTGATGAGATAAGCAGCTACTGGGGGAACATGCTGATTGTGGGAGAAAGGGGGGGAACTGGGTGTCTGGTGTTGGCAAAGGTCAAGGTCGCTGAGTGAGATAAAGGTTTGGGTGTGCGAGGGGTGGGTGAGGGGGTCCAGTGAGAGACTGGGGTGGTTCACTTACCCTGGCTGACCAAAGAAGATCATTCATCTTCTTCCAACATTACTGCCCCATCCTCTTCTACAGTGCGCTTGCACTGACAAGGGCTGCCACTGCATTCCAGGAGGGGTGGTGACCCTGCTGGAAGACAGTCTCCTGGAGTAGGGGTAGAATGTGTCCTGCTCCTGCTCCACTCCATCCAGCATCCTTATGAGGGCTACCTCCGAAAAGAACGGTACTGCCTTCTTAAATAAATACAAAATACTGTGGATGCTAGAATCTGAAACAAAAACAGAAAAATGCTGGAAAATCTCAGCAGGTCTGACAGCATCTGTGGAGAGTGTTGGAGGATGAGACCTTCGTCAGAGGGTCATCTAGACTCGAAACATTGGCTCTACTCTCTCTCCAGATGCTGTCAAAACCTGCTGAGATTTTCCAGGATTTTTCTGTTTTTGTGTTGGTACTGCCTCCTTGCCTGCCATCTCCTGCAGTCGTGATGGGAGTGCTGGGGAGCTGTTTATATAGAGCTCCCCAGTTCTCGCAGTGGTCAAGGCATTGCGGGCAGGGTGAATCAGGGAAACACTCTTTTTTTTCATGCTGGAACCAACACTCTGACATTTTTTGGTAAGATTTAATTTAAAATGTGTGGTTTTCTTCTCAGTTAATATTTAGAACATTTTTTTTACAGTAAAAGTAAACATTGAAAGGGAGAAATGCAGAACCGTTACTAAGATACTAGATTTAGATAAAGTTAATTTCAATCAGATAAGACAGGATATTTAAAGAAGAATTTAATGTGGTACAGAACCAGTCTAAAACTTAGCAAGTATAAACACGGAGTATGAGGAATGAAGTGAATAAATTGTAGACACAGATTCAACTCAGAGGTACAATGTAAATATCACAAGGCATGGATTCAAGATGTTCAGCTTCAGAACTGAGTAGACCAGGTTATAACATCTAATAGAAGAATAGGGAAACTGGTGAAGGGGGAGGGGTAGCCTTAATTATCTGATTATCTTTATCATCTGATTAAAGGTTAAATTACTTCAATGATAAGGAAGTACATATTAAGATGTACACAGTTAAGTAAAATATCCCATAAGGGACAAGAGTTCTATTAACCAGGAGAAAAGAACTGCCAAGGGTGATAAAAGACGCAAGGGACATTACAAAACTAAACAAACAAGTATACAAAATGCAAAAAATATCGTAAATCCTGGCGACAGGGAGAAATACAAAAGTGACAAAACACATGGTAAGAGCTACAAAAAGGGAGCATTGTTAGAAATTTACAAAGAAAATCAAAATCAACACAAAAAATTTAAATTTTATTATGAAGAAGAATGGTTGTATAGATGTGCGCCCCTAGAAAACCAATAATGGTGATATTGTTAAAGATAATAGAGAAATGTCAGACAAATTGAATACATACTATGCATCAGTATTTACAGCAGAGGAAGACAAAAACATATCAGATATCCCAAGGAAACAATATTGAATCAAGGATGGGACTCATCAATATTAACATGAGCAAAATAACAATGCAAATAATAGCACTTGTTATGAATGTGAAACTTTAGAAGACAATTATTTTTAAAATGGTCTCTTTCAATTTACAGAAAACAGAATATCCTGGATTGCGGGGCCTGGGGCCGGGGGGGGGGGGGGGGGGGGGCGGGGGTGGGTTGGGGGGGGGAGGTGGAGAGGGGAGGGGGTGGCGGTGACCATATTAATTCACTCTGGATATAGTCCCATGTGATCTATAACCAAAACCTTTAGAAAATCATAGAACTCATAGATTCACAGAATTGCTACAGTGCAGGAGAGTAACAAGTTTTCAACCTTGAAGTAAAAGAGGAGCAGTTGGTTTTCCTGGACCAAGACCACAGACTGCGAGACTCAGAGAGGAAGACAGAAATGACCACCATTGTGAAAGGCAAAGGAAAATACCATTTTTTGTGTGTGTCCCATCAAGCAGGGTTCTGGTGGAATCTTTTTCTGTGTTTGAAGAGCAGGGATTTGTGGAGATGTAAGGAACAAAGAGTCACGGCATTGGCCTTGCTGCTTGAAGTGGGGTCAGGGATACTGAGAAGACTGAGTGGAACAGCTGGAAGGCTTGCCTGTCATGGCAGGGAGCAGATAGCCTGCTGAAAAGTTGGGAAGAGCTTAGAAGTGAAGCTTCACATCCATACATCTGTTGGGAAAGTGGCGTAAAGTATTTCAGTTGCATTGATTAATTAATGGGGAAATATTTTTTCTGTAGTTTGGTGTATTGCACAACCGGTGTTATTGCCTGTTATATAATGTTTAGTCTATGTTGATTTCAGCTTGTTTGTTGTAGTAAGAGTCTTAAAGTGTGATCTCTTGTTGTGTGATTCTTTCAGTTAGTTGCTAGGAACTTAGGGTCCAATTCTGCCATCCCGATGCGCACGTTCTTTGGCACGTCGAGATGCGAGAATCATGTGTCAGCCATTTCACGGGATTCGCATGTGAAATCCCAGAGCCGGAGAACAGGTGCAGTGGGGACTGTGCTGGAAACCGGCGGGAAGAGAGGTAAGTCATTTGAATCTGTTTTTCATCTATTTTAAATGTCATTATCAAGCCCGGCATGGAATTCTCCGGGCTTGATAGCATCTCCAACCCCACCAGGAGTATTTCAAACTGCAGGCTGACAGACTGGGGCCACTACACATGCGCAGAGGTCCGGAACTGTCAGACTCTGGCGTGAATAGCTCCCCTCCCCCCCCCCCCCCCGAGCTTTTAATGAGATTTCCGGTTGTGACCTCTGCAGTGCACAGAGTGTGGGAGATTTGAGTCTGAACTCCCACTGAAAAAAACAGTCATGATTTACACCAGTTTTCTTGCCAATTTACCACTTAGCATTTTTTTGGGAGAATCAGGCCCTCTGTTTCTCCCTCCACAGATGCTGCCAGACTTACTGAGTTTTCAAGCACTTTCTGTTTTTATTTCCAATCTCCAGCATCCACTGTATTTGGCTTTTATTTTACAGCTTTCAAATCCTGCTTCACTTATCCAAGGAAAGGAGAAATAATTCTTTCTCCTGGTGTAAAGAAGTCCAATCATCTTCCTGATGCATTGGTGTATTGTGCAGGAAATGTGTATCATTTTATACTTTTTGCACTATGTGTACTTCGTATGCTATTAATTCTTTTATCTGCATCTTGTATGCGTTCATGATAGATGGTTAGTTAATTTTAGGTGTGTGCTCGGCTGAGGAAATACTTTCAGTGTGGCTTGAGTCAATCTGAACCACATTGTAACGAGGATTCATAACATGAATGGGAATGAGTGGACCAGTGGCACAGTGATTAGCACTGCTGCCCCACAGCGCCAGGGCCCCGGGTTCAATTCCAGTCTTGGGTCACGTACTCACATACTACACGTACTCCCCCCTGCGTGAGTTTCCTTTGGGTGCTCCAGTTTCCTCCCACACTCCAAAGATGTGGAGATTAGATGGATTGGTCATGCTGAATTGCCCCTTAATGTTGGGGGGATTAGCAGAGCAAATGCATGGGGCTACGAGGATAGGGCCTGGGTGGAATTGTTGTTGGTTCAGGCTCGATGGGCTGAATGGGCTCCTTCTGCACCATAGAGATTCTATGAAAAGAGAATGCAAGATATATTATTGTGTTGTTGGACTGGAATATTTTCAATAAATCCTGAAGACTGCTAACTGCAAACACTCCAAAGTTATTGTAACATATTTACAGTTATAAGATCACTCCTTTACACATGCTTCTTCCATGCTGCTTTCTCCTATACTTTCAGATCAAGTGAGTATATGTCACTTCCTTGTTTGACATCACTGCCGGAATTTTACTGGTACGCTTGCCCCAGAATCAGGGCAGGTGAGGCTTGCAGAACAACATTCTCCATTGGCCTCGGGCGGGATCTCAGGTGGGCGAGGCGGTAAAATTCTGGCACATATTATTGCTGTTAACTTTTTGTAAATCTTAGGTTAGTTTACTCCATTACATTACACCTCCCCTCAAATATCTGTTCAGATCTCACCGTTCTCTGATGATGTTGGAAACCCAATACTTCCGTCTCAGTTATTCTGAACAGTGACTGTGTAAGATGCTCTTTCAGAGAGTTGGTGCAGACTCGATGGGCTGAATGGCCTCTTTCTGCACTGTAGGGGTTCTATGGTTCTATGGTTTTGCTCTCTTAGGCAAATTTTGTTTTTCTTTCTCCATGTTCTCTCTTCTCTCTCATGCCTCCATTTCTTTGAGGTTCTCACCTCTTTTACAAATAAGTGTTGTGGTGCCTTCACTAGTCCATTTTGTCTTATTCTCTTGTTTGTTGGGAGTAGGTCTCCTTCTTGGGGCATAGTCTGTCCTTCTGTGGCTCTGCTTCATAAGTTAAAAGGCAAAAAGCATTTTATTGGTGAACTCAAGATGCTTGGTCATTTTTAATGGGCATTTTTAATGAATAATTCTTTTTTGAAATGATGAATTTACTGTTTTGATATAGATTTTTAAAAAAATCATGTTTAATGTTGTGTGAAACATTATCTTACCGATATTTGTTCATTGGTCCCGTGAATGATAAAGAAATTGAAATGTGGCTCACAGGCAAAAAGGTTGGACAAGCTTAAGATTAATTCAAACAGTGATATGGATGCATTGACTAATCAGAGCATGACAGATACATCAAAACACAGGAAGAGACCCTGGCTACAGAGGATAAGAAGAACAGACTTGGAAGGGTTTGTTCGACTGATCTGAAGATGACATAAGGAGAGACAAAAGGAAAGAATCAATGAGCTGTTTATGTCACTGGAGCAGGTGAGAAGCAAAAACCTTCTGAACTGGAACACCAGATTACCGTTGTTTGTTGAGTATAATTTCTGTTGCTGAATAAATTGTCCCGATTCCAGTGCATTAAGTGCCTCCTTGTCTGGAATTTGTTGCCTGGTCACCGGACCCCTTATAACTGTGAAATGCTGTTGCTGTCACCAATTACACCTCGAGGTAAGTATCTCTGTGCTCTTCTGCTCCTTTTACAAAAATACCATTCAGTGCATACTTCCTCTGCTTATTTTTACTTCTCAAGGGCAATTAGGGTTGGACAATGAATGCTGTCCTAGCCAGCAAAGCCCACACGCCTTGAATGAATAAGAAGGGTATCAGAAAATTTATCCACATAAAATTTAAGTATTGAGATCTTTCTGCTCAATCTACTGATTTAATTCTTTCAGAAATCACTTACAGGCAGTTTCACAACTAACAATAGTCCCTGATATTGTGTTGTCCACAAATGTTGACACAGTGAGCTAGGATGTCCACGGAGGTTACCTAGTTTCCCGCCAAAATCTTAGCGAGTTTACCACAATGGTCATTTAATGTGTCTATGTAGGGTTTCCATAAAGGATACAGTGGAACATTAGGAAATCCTCTGCTGAAATTATTGGTGTGCCCTTCTATACTTTAGTCCAGACTTTTTTAAAAAAGTATAAATGTGCATATTTGGCACAATGGTAGCACATAATCCAGACTGCCTCTTCAATGCAGTACTGCAGGAGTGTTGATATTGGAGGTGCTACCTTTCAGATGTGATGTTACTCTAAAGTTCCACCTTTCTCTCCGGTAGACATAAAACATCTCACAGCACTCTATGAAGAAGGGCAGCAGAGTTCTTCTACTGTCCTGGATAATATTTATCCCTCACTCAACACCATCAAGATATATTCTGTATTGATTCTGTAGTGACTATTTTCGGGCACTACACAGGCTCCCAAATCCCTGCAGCTGCAAACAGGAAGCACATGTGTGCACTGCCCACCCTATCTGGTAAGGGCAAGCTAGAGGTCATCTTTACTCACACCCGAAGCCAAGAGGCCATCTTTACTCCAACCAAAAGCCAAGAGGTCATCTTTATTCACACCAGAAGCCAAGAGGCTACATTTATGCACATCTGAAGCAGGTGTTAGAATCCTTATCTGCCTCTGGAATGTAACACCTGCTTCAGATCCCGGTTACAACATTGATTCATCCTGAGTCACCAGTGCTGGTTGCCCTGGGGAAAACCAAAAACCAAGTCAGTCAAAAAGCCCATACTTATAGAATACTACCCTCGTCAAACTTCTGGTCCTGAGATTCCTGATCCAGGAGCCCTGCTCTCTACTTACCACTGCCACCCCCCACCTGCTCCCCTGCATCTTGCCAATCTCACCACAAACCTTCCAACAGCCTGACCTCTAGGCCCTTACTCCTGAAAGCACCCTCTTAATATTCAATATAGCCCCAGATCCTTAATTCCGATCCCCTAACACATGGCCCCCAATGTGACTCTCAGATCCCAAACACTTGCCATAGAATTTCTGGGAATTTTAATCACTATCAATGTTGCGGTGGTGCACAAATTTACTGCCATATTTCCTCCATCATGACAGTCATTACACTTCAAAAATACTTAATTGAGAGCAAAGTGCTTTGCAATATTCTGTGTTCATGAAAGGCATTATACAAAAGCTAGTTCTTTAATAGTTCCTTTAATAATTTGTGCCATGTTTATTTCAACAACTTTCCATTTGCCTTCTGAAAGTTTATAGATCTTATTTATGCCTCAGCAAAGGATGGTTTTCTGCATTATAAGTGTGATTGAAGTGTAATAAGTTATTTAAAGAAAAAAAGACCAGAAGCACAAGTGTATGCAAATATATTTGGCAGCAGGACATTTTTGACAGGCAAATACAAATATTTCATTTGAAAAACTATCCTCATGCTTTTTTTGATGGTAGTTATGTAACATGAACTTATAGTGCTTAGCTCAGCTTTGCTTGTCAATTCTGAAACATTTGCATGCCCCAGTCATGGAAGAGAATGTTTGCGCAACATTGAAATGTTCCAAATGCATATTTCTGCACTAAATATTTACAAACTGACCACATGGACCTATGTTTTGCTAACATTTGTAACATATTATTTGAATGGAACATTTTCTAATTGGCCAGAAAAAACAATTAGCAAGAAAATAACAGCAGACTTGAGGATTGGCGGCAGTTTAGAACTCAGCAAAGGAGGAGGAAGAGATTGATTAAGAAGAGGAAAATAGATTAAGGTATAGGTATTTGAAGAGAAAAATATTGGTGAAGACAAATGTCTTCCTTAGACTCCCTTAGAGTCAGAAACAATGGCTGCAATTTTCCTGCTGCATTGAGCCTGACGCAGAATGCGTTAGAATGGAGCAGGACTGGAGAATTGCGGGTGAGCGATTTAGTGTGTTCTGGAACAATTCCTATGGATTGCAGGAAAGCTAATATAGCCCCACTATTTAAAAAGGAAAGTAGAGAGAAAACAGGGAATTAAAGACCAGTCAGCCTGATGTCAGTAGTGGGGAAAATCCATTATAAAAGATTTTGCTGTACTGTTCTGTTCTATAGCAGAACACTTTGAAAACAGTGGCAGGATTGGACAAAGTCAGCATGGATTTGTGAAAGGAAACTCATACTTGACAAATCTACTGGAATTCTTCTAGGATGTGACTAGAACGGTTGATCAGGAGGAACCAGTGGATATAGTTTATTTAGACTTTCAGAAGGTTTTCAACAAAGTTCCATATAAGAGATTAGCATGTAAAATTAAAGCGAATGGGATTGCGGGTAGAGTACTGAGATGGATAGAAAACTCATTGTCAGACAGGAAACAAAGAGTATGAATAAACAAATCTTTTTCCAAGTGGCCGGCAGTGACTAGTGAGGTATTGCAGGATCAGTGCTGGACCCTAGATATTGACAATGTATATTAATGATTTAGATGAGGGAAGTAAATGTAATATCTTCAAATTTGTAGATGACACAAAGTTGGGTGGGGGGATGAGCTGTGTGGAAGATGAAGAAGTGCTGCAGTGCGATTTGGACAAGTTGAATGAATGGGCAAATGCATGGCAGATGCAGTCTGATGTGGATAAAGGTGAGATTATCCACTTGGGTAGCAAAAACAGGAAGGCAGATTATCTGAAAGGCTATAGATTGAGAGAGGGGAATGTGCAACACGATGTGGGTGTTCTTGTACATCGATCGCTGAAAGTAAGCATGCAGGTGCAACCAGTGGTGAAGAAGGTAAGTGGTATTTTGGCTTTCATAGCAAGAGGATTCAACTACAGGAACAGCGATGTCTTGCTTCAGTTATACGAGGCCTTGGTGAGACCGCATCTGGAATATTGTGTGCAGTTTGGGTCACCTTATCTGAGGAAGGATGTTCTTGCTTTGGAGGGATTGCAGCAAAGATTTATCAGATTGATTCCTGGGATGGCGGGACTGATGTATAAGTAGAGATTGAGTCAGTTAGGATTATATATACTGGGGTTAAGAAGAATGAGGGGGGATCTCATAGAAACCTATAAAATTCTATCAGGGTAGATGTAGGAAGTATGTTCCCGATGGTGGGGGAGTCCAGAACCAGGGGTCACAGTCTGAGGATATCTGGTAAACTATTTAGGACTGAGATGAGGAGAAAATTCTTTACGCAGACGGTGGTGAGCATATGGAATTCACTATCACAGAAAGCAGTGGAGGCCAAAACACTGTTTATTTTCAAGAAGATGTTAGATATTGGGGATAAAAGGATCAAAGGATATGGGGGGGAAAACGGGAACAGGTTACAAAATTGATCAGCCATGATCATAATGAATGTTGGAGCAGGTTTGAAGGGTCAAATGGCCTACTGCTGGTCCTATTTTCTATGTTTCTAAGTAAGAACAGCAATTGCAATTTAAGAGTTTTGAATAATTACGGATTTAGTTGTCAAAATGAGTGAATACATTTTCAAGTGACACTGTACTTGTGACACCTGCACAAATTGAATTTGTTCCCGTTGCAGGTATAATGGCAATTCTTTTTGGCACATCTATAAAGTAAGATAACCCACCTTGAACCTTCATTCCTCAAAAATATTTCTTCTATATACAGTTAATCCTCTTTTTGTGGGGAAACTGCATTACATACCAATGTCATGCACAATCAATGATGAGTACAATACTGAACAAAAGGAATTATACACCAACATGGTTTGTGTGAAGCTAGAAGGTGCTTAGTAATGTTCTCCCTGACTTTTCTTAGTCTGTTGCACGATGTCATCTTTTGCAGGTTACTGTGCAGCTTACTGGTGCTCTGGTGCTTAGGACTGACTGCAGTAGTTATTGATCTTGGAATTAACCACTCTCAACAGTCAGGCTACCAACTTGTTCAGAATGTAAGCAATTGGGAGAACATTTTACTTCTGTGTGATAACAAGATTAGGCAAAAACTGTTCCGTGATGGAATGCCTGAAAAACATCATTTACAAGTTCAGTAATGAGGTTGCCTATGCTCCTTCTGCTCAGATTTTTCTACAGCACCCTTGTGAGCAGGACAAATTCAGGAAAAATATTTTCTTTAGGAGAAAGATCCTCTAATTTCCAGGCTGCTTTCGGTGAGATGGTTGATCAGAAGAGCTTGATTCATCAGGTGACTCCCAGGTCCAAAGCTGCAATAATCGTAACTTATGCAGCACTTTTAATGTAACCAAAGAAGGTGGGTGAAACTCATGCAGAATTCATAGAAATGTTAACTTTGCAATGACTGATTAAGTTTCTAATTCAGAGTTTTGTTGAGAAAAGATGAGAAGAAGAAAACATGTACATTGTTGATATTACATCATTTTATTGCAGGAGTTTATCATTGGAATAGGAAATGTAGTGATTGTTTAAAAGAAAACATACATTAAAAATGGTCAATATGTAATGCTGCAATATCTTTTTGAATGGCTGGACAATTGCCATTGGATAGTTTGTAAATATTTCTCACCTCTGCTTTATACTATTTATAAAGATTCAGGCATTAGGCACATTTTGCAAAGCTTTAATATCATGAGAACATAATTTTAAAAGTTTTAACATATGTTTTATACAATAATAAGCAGTGTGCATTTTCAAATTGGGTTCAATATTATACAACATTTACAGATGCTATATTTCATTAAAAAATCAAAATAAATGAGTGAAGAAAAGGAAATGGTACTCTGGCAGCCGATCCCTTTCTAATCTTCAGAAAGCAGATACATAACTCTGGCTGAGGGGTTTGGCTACCCTGAGTTGTTTTTCTTCTTAAAAGTCATCCATCCCTGACTGGATTCTTGAGTCAGCTCGTGGAAGTGCACCTGTTTAAACAAAAGTTTTGAGAAATCAAGTGATCAGATGGTTCTTTGCGAGCAGTGGGAAAAGCGTAGGAATGGACTGGAATGGTACATGGGTTTCTTGAAAGTTGTTTTAGAAGAGCAGCTGGGCTTGAAAACAATAGGGTAAAAGAAATGTTGTAAAGGAAAATAGCAGCACTGTAGAAACTTCCGCCAACAGTGCTATCTTTGAATAACATTGAATCTGTGTGTGTTCTTGAGAATTCAGAATAGAGAAAATGAACAGATCGGCTCAAAACCTGTCACCATATTCTAAGGATGATATGACCAGCTAATGATTATTTGCTTTGCTGGTGATTTTTATAGGATTCTGAATCACAGAGCTGGGCTGTCCTCAGTGATTTCACCTTTATGCAAATTCTGTAATTAACTAATAGCTCATTCCAGTCCAAATTCCAGTATGTACCTTGCACATATAAAACCAAGTTTTATTGAAATATCAAGCTTATAAAAAATTCAAGATCAAACTTGAAATGTAAGTTTCCTCCTCAATGCACCTAGGGGAACTCCCAGTTCTCAAGGCAGTGGGTAAAAAATGGGAGCAGAGATCCATGGCCTGTGACTATTATAAGTCTCTCCTACTCGCCCAACTTAACTTTGAAGGAAATGCTGCTGAAACCATGAGAAAACAGCATAAATGGTATTTGTATTTACAGCTGACAGATGGGAGAACCCACATGGAAATTTGCCCCCTTGGTCTCACTCAGTGGTTCCCAAACTTTTTTCACTGGGCTGCACTTTCGGAATAAAAATTTGCTCACGCCACACTGAATTTTTTATTGATAAGAAACACATTCAAAAACAAAAAAAAAACAACTCCTGGCAGTGCTTGATTCATAACATAGAACACAACTACTTTATAATATGATCATGGGACAACCAGAAAGTATAAAACAATCACTTTGAAAAAATATCTACTCCATGTTTAAATGTTTCTTTGATTGTCCTTGAATCTTCCCGCCACTTGCCCTCCTCTCTTGCCGCACCCGTGTGGTGCGCCGCACACTTTGGGAACCACTGGACTCTCAGGTCTCCAACACCACAAGACCAACCTGGGATTTCTGAGCTTTGACAAAGGATCATCTGAACTCGAAATGCCAACTCTTCTCTCTCCTTGCAGATGCTGCCAGACCTGCTGAAATTTTCCAGCATTCTCTCTTTTGGTTTCTGGGATTTCTGAGCTTTACCTGAAACCATGTTCCTGGGCCTAAATAGAGATATGTACCAAGAAAACTGGCAGCGGACTTGTGCCTGGATGCCATACGCTGAGGGCAGCCAGAAGATTTCTCCCCAATCCAGGATGTTAGGACACAGGGCATTAACTGCTGATTTAGAATCATAGAATCCCTACAGCACAGAAGAAGCCCATTGAGTCTGCACCAACTCTCCAAAAGAGCATCTTACCCAGGCCCTATCCCCATAACCCCTTGTATTTACCCCACTAATTTCCCTAACCTACACATCTTGAGACAATAATTTAGCATGGCCAATCCACCTAACCTGCACATATTTGGACTGTGGGAGGAAACCGGAGCACCTAGAGGAAACCCATGCAGACACGGGAAGAATGTGCAAACTCCACACAGCCACCTGAGGCTGGAATTGAACCCAGGTCCCTGGCGTTGTGAGGCAGCAGTGCTAACCACTGTGCCACGACCCTGGAGCAATTAGACAAATCATGCCAATGCTATGGTCTTGCGCATGGAATTCATCTGGTCCAAGCCTGCTGGATGCTTAGTGGGGGACCTGAGAGGAAGTTCAGCTCATAGACCAACTCCTCGTTAATTCTCCTTGCTGATAATTTTGTTTTTTTTAATGCAAAGATTTGATCTTTTTAACAGTTATCATCATACCTCGTGAAAGGCGTTGATAACTCATTTTTCTAACTCATTCATATGTGGCTAATTAGTGTCTAGAAAAACATACATGTACTGATAATGTGGTGGCTGTGTGCGGGAAAGCAGTTCTACAGCTTGATAACGTTTATTATTTATTTTGTCAGTATCAAATTTTATACTCTTAATTCTCCACTTATAAATGCTGAACTGAAATGGAATTATGCAGTTCATGACAACTAAAAGCTCATCTGCTGCTGAAACCCTCGTCCATAGAGTTTTTACCTTTTAGCTGGCCTTCCACGTTCTACTCTATGGGCAGGATGTTTTGGCTGCACCGTCCCAAGACCGGAAATTCTCACCTGAGATCACCAATCTTTAAATGGTCCATCAAATTTTCCATCCCATCCGTGACGATTCCCATGGTGGGGGAGACCAGAAAATGTACCCTTATGTAAGCTTGAGGTCCCTCAAAACTTGGTTCTTTGTGTTTTGGCTTTCATCAGGTATTGTTCACTCATCACCCCTATGCTTGCTGACCTACACTGGCTCTCAGTTAAGTAATGCCTCACTTTTAAAATAATCATCCTTGTTTTCAAATCCCTCCGTGCACTCACCCATCTGTATTTCTATCATCTCCTTCAGCCCCACAACCCATAAAGATACTCAAGCATCCATGAATTTAATTGCTCCACCTTTGGCAGTTGTGTCTTCAGCAGCCAAGGACCTAAGCTTTGGAAATACCGCCCTACACTGCTCCTCTTCTCCATCTCTGCCTTCCTTTCGGACTCTCCTTAAAATCTTTTTGACTAAGCTTTCTATCAACTGAGCTAATATTTCCCTACGTGGCTCGGTGCCAAATTTTGCTTTATAATTCTCCTATGAAATGCCTTGGGATGTTTTATTGGGTTAAAAGCATGGTAAAAATGCAAGTTGTTGTTCCTTTAAAGTATTTCCAAAATTCTGAATGTTTGGCGAAAATGTTTTTCACCAGAAATGTAATCAAAAAAATGTATATTTAGGAATAGCTTTGTAGTTTACATTATAGTTCAAAGTTTGAATGCTCGGGCTCCTATCACTCAGGTTAATTACCTTGGCTCTGTCAGTTCTCAGCTGGTCTACATAGAAAGGTTGTGCTCTGTCAGGGTGTGAGGAAGACTTTAGAAGGAGCAGACTAGCCTGTAGAAGTCACAATTTGAAAAGAGCAAATTGTGATCTGTCTTTGATAATAGCCATCAAAGAATCTGTGGTTTATGTAAGACTAAATAGCAAGTAGCATAAGAACATAAGAACATAAGAACATAAGAAATAGGAGCAGGAGTAGGCCATCTAGCCCCTCGAGCCTGCCCCGCCATTCAATAAGATCATGGCTGATCTGACGTGGATCAGTACCACTTACCCGCCTGATCCCCATAACCCTTAATTCCCTTACCGCTCAGGAATCCATCCATCCGCGCTTTAAACATATTCAGCGAGGTAGCCTCCAACACCTCAGTGGGCAGAGAATTCCAGAGATTCACCACCCTCTGGGAGAAGAAGTTCCTCCTCAACTCTGTCTTAAACCGACCCCCCTTTATTTTGAGGCTGTGTCCTCTAGTTTTAACTTCTTTACTAAGTGGAAAGAATCTCTCCGCCTCCACCCTATCCAGCCCCCGCATTATCTTATAAGTCTCCATAAGATCCCCCCTCATCCTTCTAAACTCCAACGAGTACAAACCCAATCTCCTCAGCCTCTCCTCATAATCCAAACCCCTCATCTCTGGTATCAACCTGGTGAACCTTCTCTGCACTCCCTCCAATGCCAATATATCCTTCCTCATATAAGGGGACCAATACTGCACACAGTATTCCAGCTGTGGCCTCACCAATGCCCTGTACAGGTGGATCAAGACATCCCTGCTTTTATATTCTATCCCCCTCGCAATATAGGCCAACATCCCATTTGCCTTCTTGATCACCTGTTGTACCTGCAGACTGGGCTTTTGCGTCTCATGCACAAGGACCCCCAGGTCCCTTTGCACGGTAGCATGTTTTAATTTGTTTCCATTGAGATAGTAATCCCATTTGTTATTATTTCCTCCAAAGTGTAGCAAAGGGATGCAAATCAAGGTTTCTTGAAAACTAAATCGGTAAGCATATTGCCTAATATAAAATTGAACAAGACAGATGGGAAATAGGTTTGAATCTTAATTGGCGCTGAAGTTGATTGCACATGGTGCACTACAAGTGGTCTTTGTAGTCAAGTGAGGATATTGAGTGACAACGGTATCAGGTTTGTCTGTGATAGCCCACACAAGTGATTAGATGCCTCCCACTCACTGCTTAGGTTCAACATGTTGAATGCCCACTTAGACAAAGTACCAGAGGGATGAATGTGCTTCTTTACATGCACTATAATACGAGCTGCCAGCTTCAACTGAGGAGGGATTAAATGTGAAGACAAAATGGACTTCTACATAATGGTTTATATGGTTTCCTGTAGCAATTTTGCATCATTGAATTATGCCATACCTTCTCAAATTAGTGTCCAATAGAAAAATAGAATTCGGGTTCAATAGAAAAAATGTGAAGTTATGCGCAGGAAATTGGGAATCCCATTGCATATTGAATCAATTTCATTTTAATTATTCATCTGGTTCATAGTGACAGTTTTACAAATATTGCTAAAGAAGCATGAGTAACGATGTAATCAATAAGGCACATGCGATTTACATGCGTTAATATTTGCATATTTCAATATTAGATATAACGACTCATCCAGCAACTCTAAAACAGGAAATATTTAATCCTGTGAAGGTTCATCCTAATGATATAATCTATGGACTGAGTTAACAAAGAAAATACATTTTATATAATAATCTCAAGCTTGAAATGTAGCTTTCTCTATTACAAGTTTAGCACAAAACAATTCTTAAGAATAACACAAAAGTGTGCAAATTTCATGAACACTCCAAAAGGAATAATATTCTAATTGCACTTTCCCAAGCATGATAGAAAGTGTAATGCCTATAAAATCTCTTAAAATGGTTATTTCTGTTCATTTATCTTCAAACTACTTTTATTATTCCCAATTCCTTTGAGTGTACATGATGTGTCATTAGTGTCTTTTTAAGGCTTTTAAAATGAGCTCGACTGTTATTGCTGAATATTCCTTTTTTGTGATAATGACATTTTTTATTCTGATCCTTATGAAGTGAATATATGAATACAAAAGTAAAATGCAGTTACATTCATCACCCATGTTTTGTGTCATGGGTATTGCATTTTGGGCCTATTAATGCTTCCTGGGGTTAGCGTTGAGTCAGAATTAAAATATTAACTTGTCGGAGGCTCTACCTGTAACATTCCACCTTTTACGATAAGCAGTATAAGATGCTGACAAAATACTGCTCTGAATGGTAACAGAGGTGCAGATGGAATGAGAATGAATGTGAAAAAGATCATATTGAATGATTTTGAATTTTATCACTCTGATCAAGAATGGAAAATATCCAGGTTAGTCAGACTTTTTAGTTTAATGCACCAATATGAAGAGCGACAACTAAACTGACTCTGGATGGCACATAGAAGGCAGGTTTTAGATTCAAAAACTTAAATCAGAATAATGTGCTTGCTGAGAACCATGCCTCTACCAAGCGTGAGATCAGACAATGGGTGATAAGTTTATAATCGATCACACAAAAATAAACCCTTTTGAGTCACATTGGAACAAATCTACAATGTGACTCAAAGGAGTTTATTTTTGTGCTGTATCCATGGGATAGTGCAGGAAATATTATTCACCATTCTGGTATGTATCCACAGCTGTTAGAAATAGTTTGAAAAGTGTTATGAGGTGCAAAATAGTGCTTGCAGGGTTCACTGGCTGGGAAATCATTCAGTCTTAAATTAATCATATGAGAGTCAGATAACATGGACCAACTTTCCCAGCCAGTTCTCATTGAGAGTAACACCCCATGTTGGGAATGCTCCATCCCAGGACCAATCCTATTAATTTATGCTACGTTGCTTCTACTTTGAAAGTTGGCAAACTGATGTCCAACCGCTAACAGCTGTATCAATCTATAGAAAAATAGAACTGAAAATTGAAACTCCATTTTAGCACAGTAAGTATACTGGCATCATTAAAGTCATAAGTGATGAATTTCATCAGTCCCGCTTCTTTCAGTTTTTTCACAGTGGAAAAGCTTATGCAACTGAAGTGGTTGCCTCTATATTTGGAATTTAATGAATTATATTTTGCTTGTTACTGGAGACAGATATAAAAGGCACTTACCACTTGCACATCTGAATGAACTCTGGAGAGAAAGTCTAAAATTTCATTATTATCAATGAGTAATGGATTGCGAAGTTTCTTCGTGAATTTGTGGATACCTGTGAAAATTATAATGAAAAAATCTCAGACATTTTATTTTTCTCATTTGCCACTTTTAACTGTAATTAGTAGATGGAGCACTTGTACAAATGAGCATGGACTTCTACATAATGAAGCCACCTTACATGGCTTCCTATGGCAATTTTGCATTACTGAATTGTGCCAAACCTTCTCAGGTTAGGGTCCAATAGCATTTTTATCTTACATTTACACTTAAAACATTTTAAATATTGAAATAGTGGCACCTGACAACAGGATAGTGTACATTATGCTAACTGATTTGTATTTATTCTTCTTGCCACTTAAACCTACCAACACTGGAAAAACAGGGTGACAGACCTGACATAGCTTGTTACTGCTGTAATCTTCACCTAGGCAATCAACAAAATGTAATTTATATGATTAACAATTATTAGGCTCCTTTTCAGAAAGAATTTTGCAATATGAAATTAGCATTGTTTATCTTCTGTTAATATAAATATTTTTTAAAGTAGTTATTACTATTTACTGCTCTTCCCTTTTCCAGGTATCTTTCTGTCACACATAAGAGCAGATAATGCGCTCAATCCCTTGATAGCTGATGTGGGATCTGAGGGCTGCAATGCTCCTGGGACATTTATTGTGTCCCAACTCAGGCAGCCAGCAGAGGCGGCACAGGGAGCTTGCATACAAGTTGACAGCAAGGTTCACTTATGTTAGTGGGGCTGCCCCTTCATCAAGTCAGTTGAGTTGCACTCCAGTCATCCAATGTCCATTTGGTACGGGAGCTTTGTGGGAGGTTCAAATAAAAAGTCCCTTGCTGGCATTCCTTCATCTCTCATGCTAGTAAGAGGAGTTGGTAATATTGTGATAATGTCACTGGGCTAGTAATCTAGACAGGCCCAGGCTAATGCTCGGGGGTGGGGGCGGGGTGGAATACAAGTTCAAATGGCAGCAGGTGGAATTTAATTTCAATTAATTTATAAAAATCTGGAATTAAAAGTTTATCCTAGTAACAATCCTGAAACTCAATTGTTATAAAAATCCAACTGGTGTACTAATGCCTGTGGAGAGGCAATCGGAATGAGAAGGGAATCTGTTGTCCTTACTTAGTCTGGCCTATATGTGACTTCAAACTCACAGTAATGTAGTTGACTCTTAAACTCTCTCTGAAATCATCTAGCAAGTCACTAGATTGTACCAAACTACAAAAAGGTTGGAAAGGAATAAATGTGGCATTAACCTAGGCACCAGAAAGAACAATGGCACACTCACACACTCATCTCTGTAGACCTTTACTAACATCTTAAGGCTTGTGCCAAAATTGAGAGAGCTGTCCCCCAGACTAGCCAAGGAACAGCCTGACATAATCATACTCATGGAATCATACCTCACAACCTATACCCCAGACATCACTATTGCCAGCGCATATATCCTGGCTCACCGGCAGGACTGACCAAGGTGGCACAATTATATACAAGGAGTTGCTTTGGGAGTTCTCAACATTGACTCTGAACTCCATGAAGTTTCATGACCTCAGGTCAAACAGGAGTAAGGAAATTTTCTGATTATTACCTACCATGCTCCCTCAGCTGATGAATTGGTAATACTCCATGATGAAGACAACTTGGACAAAGCAGTGAAGGTGGCAAATTTAATGGTACCTTAAGTAACTTAAATGTCCATTGCCAATAGTGGCTTGGTAGCATCACCACTGGCCAAGCTGGTAAAGTCCTGAAGTACACATCTCCATGTCTCTCCTTCATCATAAGGTCAAAAGTGGGGATGTTGGCTGACAATTGCTCAATGTTCAGCACCATTCACGACTCCCCAAGTATTGAAGCGGCCCATGCCTATTGTGTAGCAAGACTTCAGGTTTGATCTTGGTAAGTGGCAGGTAACATTTGTGCCACATAAGTGTCAGACAATGACTATCTTCAATAATAGAGAATCAAAACATCTGCCCTTGATGTTCAATGGGATTGCCATTGCTGAGTCTCTCACCATCAACATCTTGGAGTAAACCATTGGCCAGTAACTGAACTGGAACAGCCATATAGCCCTACAGAGGCAAGCAATTCTGTGGAGAGCAATTTACCTCTTGGCTCTCCAATGCCTGTCCACCATCCACAAGGCACAAGTCAAACCAAAATGGGGAGAGCTGTCCCATAGACTAGTCAAACAACCTGACACAGTCATACTCATGGACTCATATCTTACAGCTGATGTCCCAGACTCTTCCAACGGTATTCAAAAGCAAAATATCATAGATGCTGGAAATCTGACATAAAATAGAAAATGCAGAAAATACTCAGCAGTTTAGGCAGCATATTAGAGAGAAACCGAATTAACATTTCAGGTTTATAAACCTTTCAGGTTGATAACCCTTTTCAGAGGCTTAGAATTCTGTAGTCAAAACTCATTTTCTGACTCCCCAAATCCTGTCTGCCATCCACAAGGCATAAGTCAGAAGTGTGATGGAATATTCTCCGCTTGGCTGGATGAATGCAGCTCCAACAACACTCAAGAAGCTTAACACCATCCAGGGCAAAATAACTTACTTGATTGGCACCACTTCCACCTGATTTGTGCCTTGTAGATGGTGGATGGACTTTGGGGAATCAGGAGCTGAATTACTTGCTGCAGAGCTCCCAGTCTCTGGCCTTTTCTTTTAGCCACAATATTTATAAAGTGGTTTAGTTCAGTTTCTGGTCAATAGTAGCCCTCAGGATGTTGATGGGGATTCAGCAATGGTAATGCTGCTGAATGTCAAGGGGAGATGGTTGGGTTCTCTCTTGTTTAAGTTGGTCATTTCCTGGCATTTATGAGCACAAATGTTACTTGCTACTTGTCAGGCCAAGTCTAAATGTTTTCCAGGTTTTACTGCGTATGGACACGTATTACTTCAGTATCTGAGGAGTCAGCATAAATTGTGCTGAACATTGCGTAATCATCAGCAAATATCCCCACTTCTGACCTTCTGATGGAGGGAACATTATTGATGAAGCTGTAGATAGTGAGATGTGAAAAATACAGTTGATGAAAGTTCCAGTCTTTGTGTATCACACTTCTGGAAAAGGCATAGCAGTGGGTAAATGTGCTATGCTGATCTAGCAGAGCTCCCTAACCATATGATTGGGAAACAATCCTTCTACGTCCAGATCACTATTCAGTGATTCCTGCTGTAATGTGAATGTGTATGAAGGGGCTTAGAGCTCCGAAAGCTTGTGTGGCTTTTGCTACCAAATAAACCTGTTGGACTTTAACCTGGTGTTGTTAAACTTCTTAATGTGTATGATGTCAGGTGTGTTTCATTCACATGACTCCCTGCCACTAAACGTCTGATAATCTTTCAAACTTCACATAGGCTCACACATGAAGAAAGATTATGAAGGCACCAGACGGCATTTGGCATTATACTATCCAGATCCATAAGCACCATTCCAAGCATGTACCGCTTATCGTGTAACTATTATTATTGTATAAACACCATTTTAATTGCCATTTCTTCCATAAATATCATGCAACAACCATGTACACAATGAAAACGATGTTTCTTTTTTGTTCAACCTTTAACATTTTAATAGTTAAATTTACTACATTGAATCACCTCTGAGAAAAAGCAGCCACTTTTGTGGATTAATCTCTTAAAAATAATTATATATTTTTTTAAATTTTTGTGCAGAGTTGAAATGTCAGTTCTCCAAAGAGCAGTTTTGGGCTTTAGTAGGCCATCTGAAGATCAAACTAGCCGAAAAAGACAATGCTCTACAGAGGCCCGTTCTATATAGACAGCCCAATGTGGCTTGTAATTGAAAACTATCAACTATAAAAGCTATGCAATGAATCTATTTTAACTGTAGGGCACAAAAGCACTCCCAGACAGACTTCTCCTCATCCCCCTTTGTATGTCCCAGACTAACCCAGATAATAGCTGTAATATCTCACCTACATTTGGCAATGTTTTAGAAAATTGGAACAGCAAAGTTTTATTAAATTTTATATCAATCTAAACCTATGATAGTGCAAAGTAAAGCAGATTTTACAACTGATTTTAAGAGGTCTTCTTTTGGGGCCTTAATAATGGTAAGAAGCCTTTATGTTTTATACCAGTCTGGTTTATTTCAAATTAATTCAACGACTCCAAAATATTATTTTCTATTAAACATAAAGGCCTGAATTTTTTTGTGAAGACAGATGAGTTTAGCTTTAGCCAAAATGGGGCTGGACCTTGGAATCCTAAAGTCTCACCCCCAAATCTGGTACCCACCATTTTCACTGGGGAATTTGGTTGGGGGCAGGGAGCAAGCCAGCCATACAGTTCAGCAAATAGTTGCATATTTAAAAGTGCAGCTGCCTTCAAACAGAAGAAATCTTGGTTAGATTTGTGGGCTCTAGACATTAGTAGAAAAGGTCTGAACCTGCCAGAATTCTTTAGAAAGGTAAGGCACCCCTTTTGAGAGATAAGGTATCTTTTTGGAGAAGAAAGGTGCCCATTTGGAAAGGTAAGGTACCCCTTTGGGAGATGTCAGGTACTCCTTTGGAATTGTTAAGAATAGACATAAATATACATAAATATGGAATTGTTAAGAGTAGACAAAAAAAGTGGATAAACTCTGTAGAGCTATCAAGCTTCATATGTCATTTAAATCTCTCACTCTTTGTATTTTGAAAATAAGTCAGCCAAGGCTCCAGTTTAAAATAAAAACTGTTGGAATTTCACTAGATGTTTGGTGACATAAGCCTGAGTGTTATCACTGTAGTATTTTTTATGTTTGACCACTTCCATAGCTACCATTATCAGTGGGGGACCTGCAAGTTCACAGTTTGAACGACAGTTCCAAAAGTATGTTATTAGATGAACTGTCATTGATGTGGGGCTATTACTACATATATTTGTTTTACAAGTGATTAAGTACTTGATGTGATTTAAATGAGTTGCATGGGCTTTTATCAATGCCAGCATTTTTACAAAATATAGTGATATTTATAATAGATGTTTAGAACTTTATTCTATTTCATCTCACCATGGCTCCTGAGATCTATCCACAGTGGAGACTGGGTCAGTTGGAATGGAGAGTATAAAAGAAAATGGCGGTGGGTAGGAGTGACAGATTGGCATTGAATAATAGCATCCCTACAATGCAGAAGGAGGCCATTCAGCCCATTGTGCCTGCACCAACAACAATTCCACCGAGGCCCTATCCTGTAAACCCACATATTTACTCTGCTAGAACCTTTGACACCAAGGGGCAATTTAGAATGGACAATCAACCTCACCTGCACTTCACTTGAACAAAACCGGAGCACCCAGAGGAAACCCACACTGATAAGGGGGGAACGTGCAAACTCCACACAGTCACCCAAGACCGGAATCAAACCCGGTGCACTGGTGCTGTGAGGCAGCAGTGCTAACGACTGTGCCACTGTGTCACTCCTGTGCGATGGCATAGGGACTATAAAGGGCTATGAGGATGAGTGGAGTTCATGGGTTGGCACGACTTGGCACTAAGTTGACATGAAAGCGCATGAGGAGGTGGGTGGGGATGAGTGGTTATGAGCAATGAGGGTTTTGGTTTTACTCTTTTTTCTGCACCTGGTGGATGGTGTTCTCACATGAGATGATGGCATCCGTGAGATCGCCATCCACCAGATATACATACATACTCTTGCAACTCGGCCAACGTTGTCTACTTGATACGCTGCAGGAAAGGATGTCCCGAGGCATGGTACATTGGGGAGACCATGCAGACGCTACGACAACGGATGAATGAACACCGCTCGACAATCACCAGGCAAGAGTGTTCTCTTCCTGTTGGGGAATACTTCAGCGGTCACGGGCATTCAGCCTCTGATCTTCGGGTAAGCGTTCTCCAAGGCGGCCTTCACGACATACGACAACGCAGAATCGCTGAGCAGAAACTGATAGCCAAGTTCCCGCACACATGAGGATGGCCTCAACCGGGATCTTGGGTTCATGTCACACTATCTGTAACCCCCACGACTTGCCTGGGCTTGCAAAATCTCTCTAACTGTCCTGGCTGGAGACAATACACATCTCTTTAACCTGTGCTTAACCCTCTCTCCACTCACATTGTCTGTATCTTTAAGACTTGATTACCTGTAAAGACTCGCATTCCAACCATTATCTTGTAAATTGAGTTTGTGTCTATATATGCCCTGTTTGTGAACACAACTCCCACTCACCTGATGAAGGGGCGGTGCTCCAAAAGCTTGTGGCTTGTGCTACCAAATAAACCCGTTGGACTTTAATCTGGTGTTGTGAGACTTCGTCCAGAGCACTGAGGCAGGCCTTTTAATCAGCCTGTCCGGCACCCAAAAGCTCTTATGGCTGCCTCCAAACTCTTCCTGCGGGTGGTGGGCCCAATTGTGGTTAGTACCCATATCCCAGAATGAAAATCTGACAGTTCAGGGCAGTTACTTCCAAGTCGGGTTTATGGAATTGGGAATTCTCCTGACTCTGCACTCCCAACTCAGGAGCAAAATATCTGGGCTAAAATTTGAATAAATATGGCCCAGAAACTTCACACTGTTATGGTCAGTGTGCGTTTAAAACATGGGGTGTGGTTTTTACCATGGGTTTCTAAACCTTGCTGTTAGGTTTAATGCAGGGTAATAAGCTTGTCTTGTGTGGGAGAAGTCACACAGCTGTGATTTCCCTCAAATTGGCCAATCAATTGCTAGAGTGCAGGATGGTGGTCAAAGAGGAGGGCCTCAAGCTCAGAAGAAGCACCAAGATGCCTTTGGACGTGAGTGAGGGAACGGATGCCCAAAGATGGAGGCACTCTCTCTCTCTCAAAAATGTAACATGTTACATTCGCAGCCGGGTCACAATTGTAAAGGGTGGGCTCCTCCATAGTGTGATCTGTGGCTGCAGCAAAAGCCAGGAAGGCAGGGAGGGAGAGAAGGTTCAAAACCTGCCTGAAGTGCTGTCACCTGGTTTGCCACATGGAGGCTGACTTCACGTAACAACTTTTACCGGCAACCCAGTTCCACCTCCAGCAACATAGATGGGGTTTGGATGGCACAGGGAAATTGGGATGGTGGCTCTGGCCCATGTGCCTCCATGTCCACCCTCAATGGTCTAATAGTCTGAGTGCACAGTTGCTATTTGAGCCTACTCAGTCCTGACACTATGATGGGCTCAACAACTTGTTAATCATTCATTGGGTGGATATTTCACAGCATTGAAGAAAAATAATTTAAAATGACTAAGACTACAGTCTTGTCATGATCCATGGAAACATACCCCGAACTCACTCTTGCTGTCTAGAATTTATTATGGAGGTGATGGCTTTGCCCACTGGCTGAGAAGTAAATTCCCAGTGGATGAAGCTAGGCGACAGATACAATGTCCCCGGCCTTGTCATCTGATTTTACACCCCCATTCCTGCTCTCCCTACTTTTCTGCCCATTTTGGGGAGGAGTGGGCATGGGATATAAACGCCGGAATTCTATCATTCCACCTACCACGGGAATTGGAGCGGGTGAGGAACGGACAATGGGAAAGTCTGTTGACCTCGGGTGGGATTTTCCGGTCTCGGGTTGCTCAAGACTCCTGCCATTTTTGCTGTGATCGGTATGATGGGAGGCAGCCATGAAGGAATGTAAACCTCCAAGAAGTGGCAAAATTTCAACATTACAAGACAGTTTTTGTGATCCCAAGCAAAAACAACTAGTGACAAAACTGAGATAAAAGTAGGGTACATCCAAAATGTTTAAAAGTTGTGGATAGACAGTAGTGTTTAGAGCAATGGAAGCTTGGCCTTTGAATATATTCCAGGCTGAGTTATACACACAATTTTGATTGACAAGGGAGTCAAGGCTTATGGGTGGTCATCAGGAAAGTGGAGTTAAAGCCAAAATCAGATCAGCCATGATCTTATTGAATGGTGGAGCAAACTTGAGGGACTGAAAAGTCTACTCCTGCTTTTATTTCGTATGTTCATATGAATGACAAGCACTGGATACATTCAGGAGATGAAAATGGGAAGTATCAGCCAGGTGCACTTAGATTTGGTCCTTTACACCTCTATTAATTTACATAGTTACCAGATACTGAGCAACAGATCTTTTAAAAAAAGTATTGTTTCCTTGTGATAGTTTTAACAGTTCCTGGGAAAGGAATTTCTGCATTGCTTCTGCATCATTCAATTCATTTACTGATCAAAGCTTGTTTAGTCCTGTTTCTTTCACACGTATCCAGCTTCATCTACCCTGTTATATGCAACTCTAATTTCCTACAGTAATTGTAACCAAGGCGAACACATGATAAGACAAGCCACACTTCAAATTAATCTGCTGTTAAAACATAGGGCAATTTAAATTTTCACATTACTGCAGGGGCCATACAGCTTGGTGCATTGAAGATGCTAAATATAACTACAGGCAAAATATATAAAGCAAATGATTAAGACTTATAGTAACAGTCATAAAATTTGATGAACTCAGAGAAAAAAAATCACGCCCTACTAATTTTTCAATGTACCAGGGTGGGTGCAGAATAATGTATGAATAATTAAACAGCCTGCAGGGTTAAGTTTTACAATTTTCTCTTGTTTCGAATAATTTTTTCTTTGTAATGCACTCGTAAAGCAAAGGTGCAGAGAGTTATGCTGTGACTATTCAGTGATCCCTTCCTGAAAATGTAGTACAAGACAAAATCAGCATCAGCCTTTGATATGAAGTTCTCCATGGCTTGCTGACATTAAGTGCATAGCTTTGCACTTGGATAAATTATCAGACATCACAGAACACCTATCCCAAAATTGGACACACTTATTTAAAACAGTTTAGTAGATTGGAAGCAAATTTCCTCACAATGATTTGCATTGCTATGATGCCACTGGCAAAAATATGCAGCACCTGTAGCCACAAAGGTGCTGAAATAAGGGTTTCCTGTATCAGCTCATATGGATATCCTTTGGAATAATTGATGTGAATGCAATGTCAAAATTTATTATTTAATAGATTGAATAGAAGCTAAAGTACTGCCTTCAAATGACCTGTGCTGGCTGAAACTGCAGCAACAGAGCAATGAACAATATGGTAGAGAAGGAGTCATGGTTGGCTCACTCTCTTAACTTTCAGTTTGCATTTTTTCAAGATGTATACAGCAAGAATCACTGGAAAAGAAAAACAGAGTAAGAAGTCTCACAACACCAGGTTAAAGTCCAACAGGTTTATTTGGTAGCAAAATCCACTAGCTTTCGGAGCGCTGTTCCTTCGTCAGGTAAGTGGGAGTTCTGTTCACAGACAGGGTATATAAAGACACAGGGGGTTGTAACCCCCATGACTTGCCTGGGCTTGCAAAATCTCACTAACTGTCCTGTTTGCAGACAATACACATCTCTTTAACCTGTGCTTAACGCTCTCTCCACTCACATTGTCTATACCTTTAAGACTTGATTACCTATAAAGATTCGCATTCCAACCATTATTTTGTAAATTGAGTTTGTGTCTTTATATGGGGATTTTCACAATAACTTTATTGCAGTGTTAATGTAAGCCTATTTGTGACACGAATAAATACATTTTATCCTTTTTATTCCTTGACCACTCTGGGTATCGGCGCAATCTTGATCCTCTTAAAGCAGTATTTCAGAATGGACGCTGGTTATGATGAACTTGAACTTAGGATTTTGCATAGTGGTTACCCAGTTCCCCTAACTAGAATTGTTTACATGCACAATTCTCAAACCCATTTCAAATACTTATACATCCAGAGCTCTTACTTTCCTCTCACCATGCACATTGTCCCTAACTGATGGTCTTTCTTTAATATACTTCATCTGTTTGCAGGAAAAATTGATACACAATGGCCAGCAGATGCAGACCTAACGTAGAGCAAATTCCACCCCAAACTCTCAACCTTTCAAGGGAAGCAATGTAGCTCATTGGCAACATTTTACCTTTACTGTGAGAGACTGCAAAAGATATTGTAATTAAACTTCTGCATTGACAGCCTACATCCTATAAAGCTCCACTCAGGCACAAGTTTCTACCACTAAATTCAAAGTGATAATGTTCAATCATTTGTCTATCCTCCAGATCCTACAAAGGCCACATATCCCATGTTCCTTGGCACCAGCTTCCTCCAATTAATCCCCTGATACAGGTAGCAGCTGTATCTAATAATTCCAGGTGTAAGATATATTTGAGTGCAAGTGTAAAAACAGGAAACTCTTGAGCTGTATAGTTAGACGTCATTAACATATTTTAAAAGAAGGCAGTCAGAACTCAATGCACTGATCTTAACAAGTTAACATACTACTTGTCCGACATTCAATATTGGAAGAGCAGAAGTTTCCTCCTGCTAAATACTAAGCCACTTTTTTTAGTCCCAACCAGAAATTCTTTGCCCAGCCACTAACTCCATCCATCTCCCTAGGAATTGTCTAATGTTGAACCAAATTGTTTGAACCTTATTGCCATATTTAACCCACAGTTGAACTTCTAATCACATCACTAATGCAGCTTCTTTCCACCTCTGTAATATTGCCTGACTCCACTCCTGCCTTAGTGGATCTGTTGCTGAAACACTCATTTATATCTTTGTTGCTTCTAGAATTTACTATTGCTCTTCTGATTTACCTCCCATATTCTATCCTCTATAAAGCTGAAGTCTTCCAAAACCTTTCTGTCTGCGTCCTAACTCACAGCAGGACCTGTTCACTCATCAGCCCTGTGCTCTCTGACTTACATTAGTTACCAGTTAAACAACACCCCACTTTTAAAACTGTCATCCTTATTTTCAAATTCCTCCATGGTCTTGTTTCATTGTATCTCTACAATCTTCTCCAGTCCCACAACCCTCTGACCTTTCGAGGCTCCTTCAATTCTGGGCTCTTGACCATCCCCAATTTTAACTGCTCCACCATTTGTGGCGTGCCTTGAACTATCAAGACATTAAGCTTTGAAATTCCCTTCCTGTATGATTTTTTGAACCTCTCCACCTCTCTTTCTTGCTCTTTCCCTTTAAGAGGCCCCTTAATAACTACCTCTTTGACCAAACTCATTATTATCTGTTCTTGTGGTTTGAATCAAATTTTCTTTGATAACCTTGCTGTTAAATGCCTTTGGATGTTTTACTGTTTTAAGGGGCTGTTGTTATATTGTTACAGTATTCGTAAAGAGCTAGGAACTATTTGTCACATGAAGATATGTCCCAGGTTGTCACATTTCATTGCCACAATGCAGTCACTTGCTGAGAAACAATGTATCAGTCTATCAGTCCATATGCCATATGGAATGATGCAAGAAATTTACCTGAAGAAGCTCCAGCATTTTGAGTCTAAAGTGTGCTTATTACTAATTAATGTGAACCAGAAAACACAACATGCAAGACGATACATGCTGGAGGCATAGGCCACCTATGGTTGAAGACCTGCCATAAATACTAATTTCCCTCCCCTCTTTCTGGGGCCTTTGTGTCTACCCCTGGTGAACCAGCCCACTGACTTTATTCCTGAGGCTCCATTGCTGATCCTCTGCATGGGTCTCCTGTACTACAAGTGCTGCTGTTGGTACTGTAGAGCTGCCGGTCTCTGATTGTCCGTCAGCTCTTGGGGACGGAATACCAACCCATACTAGATGGTATGATGATTTAATGTCCCCGGGGCGCTGGGACCCTCAGTGACAGAGGTGCTGCTGCCAATTAATCACTTTATTCCTTCTGGGCTCCTGGAGATCAGGTTAGTAGGGATGCCAACAGTTTTTGTTTTAGAAGTTGAGACCCCCACCACCTGCAAAAAATTACACCCGTTAGCTCTGTTTCTTTCTCTGCAGATGCTGCCTGGCCTACTGAAAATTTCCAGCATTTTCTATTTTATTTCAGATTTTCAGCAAATGCAATATTTTGCTTTTGTAAAATATTAATTTTCCCTGGTGTTAAATTGAGAGTGTGAACTAACAGAAAAGTTCAATGAACTTATGAAGCTCAGTACAGCTGACTTTGATTTGTCAAGTTGGGCCAATAGTCTTTCCCCTGACTCAGCAGATTGTGGATTCAAGCACTATAGGACTTAAACACCTATAAACTAGGCTGACACCGTCAGCATGATGCATAGACTGAGGTTGCTGTCTTTTGGATGAGGACACATCTGTAAAGGTAGATTTAAATGATCGAATGCAATTTTTCAAAGTAGAGCAGAGAGTTCTCCCAATGATGTGGGCAACATTCATTTCACAGCCAACACTAGAAAATGGATAACTAATCATTAATTTCAGTTGTTGTTGGGGGATCTATGTGTGTGCAAAATTGCTTTTGAATGACGAGAATTCACGAGCAGTTTAAAAAGATCTGAGGATGTGAAATTGGTTATATAAATGCAGTTCTATTTCCAGTTTGATGCCTATTCCTTGATATATAAAAAAATACAGTGTATTTTTATTTTACTATCGATATGCTAAGTATGGTTCAGATATGGTTAAACATTAAAATAATAATAAGTATCACAATCAAGCGAAATGTTAAGGTAATTGATATCAGGGACTGTTACTATACCAATACCAGGAATTAATCTATGCACTACATACACAAAACTGTATATTCAACAAAATATTATGTGGAAACTTTTAGCAAACTATATTAAACAAAGGCAATTTCCTAGATGGGTTGACAGTCCAGAGGTTAATGTCCTTGTCATTTATTATTTCCTGCTTATTAGAGGAAGAACATATTAGTACCTTCCGTTTCAACACCATTAAAAGGGCAAACATCCATATAATTGTGTCTGCTATTTCTAGACATGGAGAGTTGTTTCACATTACAAGAGTCACAGTTAATAAGCAGCTCCTTAACAATTAGCATCAAAAACTAGTATCAGAATTAATCCTTTGAAGAAATGTGTATGATATAATGTAGAAAGTTTGACTTACCCCAGACAAGGAGAATGTATCTTAGTGGAATAAAATAAAGGACTGTGGTGCAGGCAGTCAGGACAAAAACAGCCATCCAACTCAGGAAATTAACTGTCCAGTTGAAGGTACTTTCATAGAAATGAGAAATAATTGTTACCAAAAGCAATTAGTTACATACAATGAGTGACTGCAGTTAAACATGATATTACGACAACAATTTCATGCGAGTTAAGGTGAGACCAAGGCTGCATCTGTAGTCCCTATTGGGGACGGATATAGAGGTGGGAGGAGTTGCGGTTAAAATAATGCTGTGGCCTGTGTGCTGGTTTTCTGGCTCCTTCCTGCCCCTGCACCATTTTTGTGGATTCAGGATGAGGGTGGTGAGGCTACCATCTGATTTAATGTGTTAATCAGGCTCAGTAAGAGCAACAAGGCCAATTGAAGTAGGATGACTGGAATTGCCCAGTTGGCGAAATCTTACCAAGAAATGGTAGGAGTGTTAGTTCCAGCGCGGAAAACTGAGTATTTTCCACTGACAGTGCCAGCCTGTTTTCAGACTGAATCTTATGCCTCATCAGTAATAATATTTATGCCCACGAGTATCACACCACACTTACAGCATGTTCCATCTATTCGCTCACTGCGCAACAACTTAACTGCTGCAAGCACTGGGGAGCTCCATATAAACGCATATAAACAGCTCACTCCAGGAGTCGGCCTCCGAGCAGGATGACAACTCCTGCCTGGGATGCAGTGGCAGCCCTGGCGAGTGCAAGTGCATTAGAGAAGAGGACAGGGCAGCAATGTCGGAAGAAGATGAGTGATGAGTGATTTTCTTTGCTCACCCCAGGGTAAGTGAATCACTCCCAGTCTCTATATGGGCCCCCTCAGTCACCCCTCACACCCCCAAACCAGGTGCCCCCCCCCCCCCCCGACCCCGCTCCCACAATCACTATGTTCCCCCAGTAACTGTTATGCTCCTCACACTCCAGCTCTCACTTAAAACCCCACACCTGATCACCAAGTTAAATGTCAACACTCACACCTACACTCTCCCTATCTGTGTCATTACAGGACAAACTCAATCACAACAAGTGTGAGCGGGCGCAACCATCTGGAGTAATGATGGAGCTAGGAACCCTCACGCTTTTTGAGGAGCGAGCCCCTCAGGGCTGGCCAGGGAGGAAGAAGACTATGCCTGCACTGCTGGTGAAGTGGGGGCAGCAAAGAATTCTGAGAACCCTTGAAACATAAGCTGTCATTCCTCAAGTCACAATCATAGATTCCCTACACTGCAGAAGGTGGCTATTCGGCCCATTGAGCCTGCACCAACATCAATCCCACCCAGGCCCTATCTACTTAACCCCACATATACCCTGCTAGTCCCCTTGATACTAAGGGGCAATTTAGCATGGCCAATCAACCTAACCCGCACATCTTTGGAGTGTGGGAGGAAGCTGGAGCACCCGGAGGAAACCCACATAGACACGGGGAGAATGTGCAAACTCCACACAGACAGTGACCCAAGGCCGGAATTGAACCTGGGTCTCTGGAGCTGTGAGACAGCAGTGCTAATCACTGTGCTACTGTGCCGCCCCAAGTGAGCAATCAATTTTCCTTCTGTACCCCCTGTAATGCACTGATGCAATCTGCCGTCTTTTGCAGGCTGACCAGTGGACCCACTGGACTCCTGCAGCTCTGAGGGGAACTTCTCCAACCCCACCCTTGAAGAAGTGTCACAGTTGTCATCCGCACCTGGCACCAGTGCAGATATTCATACCTCAGATCACTAAATAGGCAGACTTCTGGGTCACTCACTGGTGAGCACCTCAGCTGAAGATTCACAACAGGCGGAGGTAGGAACATCCCAGGGAACTGGCACTTGGAGGGTTGCCGGAGTCTAGAGCTCTGCTGAGCCCCTTAATGATGATGCGCTAATGGGTTCGGTCATCTCACAGCTGCTAAAGCTGCAAAGGAGATGGTGCCGTCACTTCAGTGCAACAAGGCCAACACCACAAGGCATCTGAAGTGGAGACCTTGGCGAAGGATGAGAACTACATGGCAGGGGATGTCTGCACCATGGCTCAGCTCAGCTCATGACCTCCTTGTCTGAGTGTGTGATCTCCATGGTGTCAGGCTTTGACTGCATGGTGTAGTCACTGGTGGGAATCCATGAGTGACAGCACCAGAGGATGGCCTTGCTTCAGGATCTCACTCCAGCTGACCCTCCATCCCATGGAGGAGCATAGAGACCCCGGGACGCCAAATGGAAGAGGATCGACAGGGATATAGCCCAAGGTCCTCCATCCTGGGCGGTTCCAGCCCCTCAGACACCCCTATCCCTGTGAGTCACACACCTCTAGCCCCTGACACCAAGGGGGGCAGCAGTCAAACATTTGTGCTGTTGAAAAGCAGCCCTAGAACCTTCAGATCCCAGTCCCCCAGGGAATGCCTGCCAAGGTCATCTCAGGCAACAGAGCGTGGAAGCCCGCAGGCCACCTGACCCTCAACTGTGGATCCTGGGGGTAGACCTAGACATAGCATGAGGATGAAGAAGCTTAAGAAACCCTGGACAGGTGGTGGGCATGGGCGAATATCGGCATTAGAAAGAAAGGTCACCATTGTATTCAATGTTTTGCATTAAATGTGACTTTGTTCACCCACAGAGTCTCCACAGTGTCTGTTCATGCCATCAAACTTGGGGGGACCAGCATGCTCACCCTGTGCCAAAGCCCTGTGGAGTGTGAGATTGGTAGTCCTCCCAAACAGGCGACGTAGTAAGGAGGTGCTGCTGCTGGCATGTTTTGTGCAGAACAAAGAGCATCTTTCACCAAGTTGATGATCCTCCAGCAGCAGTTGATGTTTGACTCGATGTGCATCCCTGGGAACAGCCCATAGAGCGCAGAGACTTGTGTCATGGCGCTGCTTGGCATGAATCTCGACAAAAACAGCTACATCTAATTCCAGACCTTCTTTGCAAATTCACATTCCAGAAGGAGCTGTGCGATGGCCTCTTTCCCACCACAGCCGTTTCAGAGACATTGGCCGCACACAAAGTATCTGATGGGGAGTGCCCTTCTCACCATCAGCCAAACTATGGATTGGTTCTTGCTTGAAAGCTCTGGTGATGAGACATACTGTCAAATAACTTCTGCTCAGATCCATTAGCTCTTTCTCCTGTAGGGCCTGGAGGACCTCATGTGCAGACCACTGTCTGATGGACATACTCAAAGGTGTGTTTCTGCACAAAGTTTTCCATTCCCAAGGTGGTGGTTTAGTTGCCCAAAGACGGTTTCCTAATTGGGGGAGAGGGAGGTGTTCAGAGCTCCAGGTGCATCTTACAACCCTCCCTGCTTGCCTGAATGCAGCAGCAGCTGCAAGTTGCCATGTAGTGGGATTCTGCTCTCCCCACCCATACCCCCCTCAACAGTGTTAGCCTAGCTGCATTTTTTATTTAGTAAAGTTGGAAAGAAGGCACTTCAGAATTTTCACCTATCTTCCATAGCACCCTGTTGCTGTTTTCAAGTCAAAAGACCTCGGATTGGCATTTCAGCCAATGGAGCCCACCATCCTCAATCAGATGGCAAGCTTCCCCAATCACGACCCCCCCCCGATCACTCTGGTCATTAGTTTGCAACTTGGGGGAAAATTCAGCGACTATTTCCTCCACATACAGGCTTTTGATCCCCATTTATGCCTGACAGCAGAGTTCAGAAGCCCATAGGGAAAATCTTGCCCCCCAACATATCCATCCAATGGTAGTTATTTTGGGCATTCACACAAAAAGGTCTGTAATGCAATTGCAAGGTATAATAGATATTTGGATAAAAGCAAAATACTGCGGATGCTAGAATCTCTGATGAAGGTTCACGGAGACTCGAAACGTTGGCTCTATTCTCTCCCCACAGATGCTGTCAGACACATTGAGATTTTCCAGCACTTTCTGCTTTGGTACAATAGATATTTGTACGACTTACTGTATTCTTTCTTCTAAATTACAGGTAGAACATATGGGAAAGCATTGCCCACATTTTACTGGGGTAGGGTATTGTTCATTAAGCCATGTTCCTGTATGGTTAACATTTTTTAAAAACCCACAAAATTTCTGCAAGTGTGAAACTATAAAGGCAAAGAAACTGAGCATTTGAGAAGCTGATGACCAATATAATAAACATTGTACCACCTAACTCAATGAGATTAAAGTATTGAGAAATAAAGAGAGGAAGTACAGAGAAGGAGGGTGAATTAAAGTGGGTGAATGCAACGTCAAATCAGGTACAGAGAGACTGGAGTTTGCACATTCTCCTCAGTCCTCTTCCTCCACACAGGCAGTCACCCAAGGCCAAAATTGAACCTGGGCCCCTGACACTGTGAGGCAGCAGAGCTAACCACTGTGCCGCCATGCTGTAGTTGACAGGTAGTCATTAATAACTATTAAGTCTTAAAGAGTAATTATGTTGTTAATTATATACTTAACTTTTTTAAAAAAAGGTCACTCCATTCTTAAAGTTGCAAAGCCAATGCGCTGAGTGTACTGGGCAAACTCCTAATCCATCTCCTTGCTAGCTCCAAAAAACAATTCAAATTGAATCCAATTCATGGTCCCCACAAGAGAGACATACAAGATCCAAGCTGACAAGAAAAGGTAGTGCACCTGATCATGGGATTGATCTGACACTCTTATCCAAAAATGCACTCCTGTAGGTGATTATGATTCACCCCTGTCAGGTAAGTATACTTAACTTTCTGTGGTGAATTTAAGGAGTAAATAATGGGCAAATGCAGCAACTTTATGAAACTCACTTGGAGGTTAAGGGGGAGATGCCATTTTCGTGAAGCAAACATTGGAGCAATGCAGATTGGCCAGCAACCTGTGGTGTCTTTTCCTTGCCACAAGTTGCTGGCTCATACACACATTAATAACTGTGTCAGAAACCATTATGTTTTCAGCAAATTCTGCCCAATATATTTTGGAAACTTGCTTTGTCGTCATTATCCGCTCTAAGTATAATTGCACAGATACATTTTCATTATGCAAAACAGTTATAATTACAATATTTTCCTCTTATAGCATTCTACTTATTTAATTTGGTTATATCAGCAAAATTGCCAAAAAAAAAACTTTGGATAAATGAAGTGAAGCCTTTTTAGTAGGCATAAAATATTCAAAAGCTCTCTGAATAAATTGAAAAAATAAAACAGTTAAACTGTTTCAAATTCTATAAACCTTTTGCTATAAGTCTTTTGTTATGACAGTTCTAGTAAGCCTTATGCATTCTTTTTTATAAATTTGACAGCAAATAAATTTTGTTCATGTCCTGCTAACAATTATTGTATTATTATTGTACTGTTCTTTGTCTTTTTCCACATTTCTTTAAAAAAAACATCCTCTACCTCTAAGATAAAGGACAAATTCCACTCTCTACTTCGAAAGCCAAAAGCCATTTATAGGAAAGATGAATTACACAAGAATGAGAACTGCAAGTCTTCATTGTAAAGGCTGGCATGTGGAAAGGCAACTGATGACAGAACCTGATCATTCATCATCCTCAACTGGTGCTTCCGACCAAACGTGTAGCAATTTGCACTTTTCTCAGGAAGAAATGTGAGGACAATCACAGAAACAGACAAATAGGGCAGCAGGACTCACTTTTTTATTCTTTCATAAAGGCAAGCGACTTCATCCAGGCCATTCTGGACAGCTACCCCCACTTCCTGGAGGGCATTCAATTTATCCAACAAGCTTTTCCTTTCAGTGTCCTAACAGAAAAGGACATGTTAAATCATGCACTTTATTGTATTGGGATGCAACACATACTACAATACAAAACTGCTTGTGATTATTTTGATTTTTAAGGAATATATCTTGAAAATAAACAACATTTTTGATTGGACATTTGGTCATCAAATATAACAGAATGTTAACCCCATAGCAAAGTCAATTGTCAAAAGAAAAACTGCTTATTTCATACTGTCTTGGGTTTCCCATGCGGTGGAGTGGGTTGCACGGTGCTTTCCCCGCCATCATATTGGAGCACCATGGTTAAAAGGTGCCCAGCCTTCAACTGTTGAAGGAGGATGTGGCTTGCCAATCACAGGGAGCTCCAGCCCTCAGATTCAGTGACGCATACCTGAAAATGTTGCCCAAGGCAGTGGGTGCCAGTAGGGGCCTCATCTACTTGAAGGATAGAATGAGGAGGCTGGAGCCATCAGACCAGCCCTGCATGGGAGGAAGTCTGCAGGGAAGTCAGTGCCCAGGGTCTCTATTTTGTTAGATATGATCAAGAGGGAGCTGGACATGGCTCTTGTAGCACCATCCTTGCAACACAAGCATAAAAGAGCTACTCAATCTGATAAATTTATCCCTCATAGCCCCAGTACAGGCCATCTAGCCTGCAGATGGAGAAGCAACCTGTCACAATGACAGCTCACATGCTGTCTGGGAAGTAGTGAGGGTGGAGGGAGGGAGGGGATTAAACATTGAGACAACGAGCAAACACTGTGAATGAAATGCTTCTGTCAGCCTTATCCTATCTGCATGGTCTCTCCTCTCTAGAGAGTGATATCCCAGAACCCTTGTGGACAAACAACCAAATGGTGCACAATCCAATGGGTTATTTGTAAGATTGGAAGCATGAGAAAGATGGATGAAACCCAATTGTTTTCAACTCCATCTTCTCTCTTTGCACAGGAAAAGTTGAGGCAGGAGAGAGAGAGAGAGAAGATGGGAGAGGCCCGACCTGACCTCAAGAACCTTACTGAGTTCGAGGAGCAGGGAATCCAGCTGGCAGGGAGGAGCCAGATGTAGCCTGTGCAGATGGACAGGTCAGCAAACGGCCTCAATCCAGTCAGGAGCCATGCATAATGTATTCACCTAGAAGCTCATGGGTTATGTGTTCCTCCATGTTGGAGGCAACTCATGCAATCACTCACTCCCTGCTCCTTTAGTTACAGGTGCCAGCAGGAAGAGAGCAAGTGAGCAAGAGAAGACTGTGTCCAGCAGTTCCTCCAGCCCACAGAGGACCGAGGACATTGAGGAGAAAGAAAGTGCGTCTGTCGAGGTGTCACAGCATTAACCTGCACCCTCTACAAGCACTGAGGCACACACCTCAGTGAATACCAAATGTAGTCCAGGCATCAGGTCTTCAAAATATGGCTGCCACAGTCATCCAAGACAACAGGGCAAACCCATCAGCAAGCTGCCTCCACCTCTGTGGGAAACCAATATTTCAGCTCCCACAATGTTGTCTGCTCCCCCACTCCTGCCTGCCATTATATCCACCATGGGGGATAGGGGTGGGGGGCTAGAAAGTTCCACCCAACATGTTGATAAAATTCACTATTTGTGATACCAAACACAATGAAATCCTCCAATGCAAAAACAAATTCATGTTACTACAGTTGGTAGGAGAATCTGAAATATGGTTTGCTTTTTTAATGTGGTGTATATTACATCTGTTAACATCTCCCTTTTGTTAACATCTCCCTTTTGTTACTTATGTACAAAAATGAATGAGGCAGAGTGCCAACTATTAAAAGAGCTTGACAATTGGCTGTTAAATTCATTTTTGGTCTATTGGTGCTGTAACTCTTGCAAAGCAGTCATTTTTGCATCATTTGATTCCACTTAGCTCTGCAAAAAGCCAAAAACTGACAAAATTGCAGGCAAAGATTGCTGGTCCATTTGAATTATTATCCATCCTCCCACGCACGGTAAAACGTGATGCAGACTTTAAATCTTCATTTTTGTGGGTTTAGTGTAGTAAAAAGCTAATAAAATTTCAAGGTTCTTACCCCAGTGCCCTCACTAATCTCCTTTTTTCATGAAAAACATACCACTGTTTGAAAATCTAATTAAAATGGTGTTAAATGGTGTAATCTAGAACATAGGAAAAACCAAGGATAGGAAAAAGGTTCAAAAGGTTCAGCTCATCAAAGTCCTTCTCTTGCCCATTCTTCCATTACAGCAGCTGTCTGTTCTCTGATGCCCCTAATGCTTTTGCTTCAACCGCACAGATTTTTCAAAACTTTTATCATTATTTGAGCAAATAATTTCTGCCAATATCTGTTTTAAATTTATTTTTCATGAATTTTTGTCTGCTGCACCCACTTGTGGTTTAATTTGAGGTTAATATTTTAGAAATTAAATCAAGCTTATTTCCAGATCTGATAATAGGAGCTCAGACAGAAGCTGGAGACTCAAGGTTCCTTAAAATAATGCATCACGTTTCATCAACATGTTTTCCAGTCAACTGTGAGCACCTGTTGTGCTTTCTAAGGCTGTTCTTGTTGGTCTCATTGCCTCATTGGCAGTGGCCTTCAGGTAAACTCTGGGGACTGAGAGTTTTCTGGTCCTCCGAGCTCCAGTTGAAGGTAAGTATACATAAATTTGCTGATGGCTGCAGGAAAACCTGCATGGAGCATGCTTGGTGCATGACCCTCTCAGTGCTGACTAAGGAAAGGGATACAGAAGCAGGTATTAGTCCCTTCATTCCCATATGCAAGAGTCCAAAGCCTTGAGGAACACCTGAACATCGTCTGGCCAAAATAGGTTTGGAAGTACTTTAGGCTTCGTTGAAGCATGGGGCATAGCCTCACAATATTGTTTCTCACTTTGGTGCTCAAAAATGGGTAAAATAGCATCCAATTTATTTATCTTCATTATATTTCTTTCATTATATTATACCATAGTTACGCCTGCCCTTAACTGAATCAAACCAAAACATCCAAGTGCAGATTAATCAATGCATCTTAAAGATTACACTCTATTGTTCTAAGCATGCATACCTTCATTGTATTAACGTGGAGTTTGAGGGATAAATTTTTCAATCATCTTTAATGCTAATACTAACCTCTGTACCTTTAAACGGAATAACAATCAGAAACCAATGTCCTGAAAATGACTTTTTTCTGTTAATTCCAGTTCCTTTTTAAGTCTCCTTCTGCTAATTAAATTTCATTCATTATATAATTAGGACACATGCCTTTTGACCAATGTGCACTACTTTACATACTACAATGTGAACATTAATTTTACCTGTGCCCCTACACCCTCAAGTTGCACGATTGATTTAAGTCCTTTTGTAAATCATTGCAACCCTGTATCTGCTTTTGTCTGTTTAACCTTCAGTGAAATAGCAAGTTATACTTTACTTTTGCTATTCAGAGCCTTTACATAAATTAGGAGCACCAATTTGAACCTTACTTTCTTTCTTAAACTGATTAAGTTTGAGTTTTAAATGATTTTGTTAGAAGAGGTAAAACATGTATCTGTGTAATTCTAATGCCTAAGTCATTGCAGTGAAAAGAAAGTTAAAAAAATAACAAGATGCATTGGTTAAGAAACAATATAGGGCTGACATTTCTTTTCCCGTAAAAGGGGGAGCATTGCTTAATGAATTACTTACTAATGAAATCATGGGAAATAAATGGTTTGAAAGATCTGATTTCAGAAAATTTGACTTTGTTAGTGATTGATTAACTCCACAGAACATAGTCAATCTCCGATTTTCAATGAAGAGAAATTTTACTCCGATTGGCAACTGGTACACTTTAGGTCATTAATTACTGATGAAATGATTTACTTTGTTGCAGTTATACATATTGGCAATTACTGAAATTACAAAAGTAATGTCGCATCAACTTAAAATGCAGATAAATAATGCAGCTTCCTTTAATGCTTTATTAACTAATATGGTCCTTGCTCTTAGTAAGGAAGGAAATTCATTTGTAATACACAATAGTTGCTGTTGTAACAATGGCTAAAAATTAAGTGTGAAAACTCTTCCACTAATTCAAACATTGCCAGTAAATATGTAAGCTACTTTTGTGGTCTTGCTCTCCTCTAGCACCAAGGGTAGAATATTGCAGAATACGGCACTCATCTGCTGGAATAAATATTCATGGGAAAACATGAGCAAGCTCTGGTGCTTATTTTCACTTTCTATAATCTTTGTGGTGAATCTTTGAGAAAATGTTCAAACTGACAATATTCAAAGATAAATAGGAAACCACATTGTAGGAACCTGAGGCTGTTTCTTTTTACAAGTGTATTAGAAATACAAGACAAGCCTGCATTCTTCTTACAAGTGCATCTGTTTTGAATTAGGCCTGTGTAAAGTTATTCAAAATTTCAGCAGAACTCTGGAGAAATTTGTTGACATTTTCTGCACAAACCATAGACAAAATAGCACAGGAAAGAGGAGGCGATCAGTGGGATCAGAGTTCGGCTTTACTTAAACCAATTCCACATGCCCCACAAACCATTAGCTGTTTTCTATTTCCTGTGCTGAAGGCTTATAGGAAAAATAATCTAGACAATGAAGAGCCCTGCTTGTTTCTCTTCAGCAGCTCTGTTAGCAAATAGAATTCATAAGACAACTTTGAACAACTGTGGCCCTCACTAATACAGTCTGAAGCACAACGGGTGTTTCCTTTCGATTCCAAGATGGCTGGTAAATAGATTCACTTTCTGGCTACAATAGGAAGTTTCTGGAAATAATCATCAGCCTAATATAGAGTGGGTATATTTGACAGCTGCTTAAATTACATTTCATTTTAATGATTGTATTTTCTTTTACTAACAGGTTTTAGTAATCATCGCACCAAAAATGCCTGTCATTCCAACTGCTTAAAATTAAATATTTTTTTAAAAATGAGGAAAACATTTATGTAGAGATTAGTAACCTGAGCAAATGGGTTAATGATTTAACGAATATTGGGGCAAAATTGGATCGGCTCCAAAAACAGGAGCAGGGATTGTGATGTATGATTAATCCACGCCTGTTCACTCGGTTGCAGGTTACACACAAACCTTTGACTGCTTGCTCTTTTACTTCACTGCAACTTGCAGCCAGTGTAAAATGCACTGTTGAGTGCATCATGAGAGGTTGTCACAAAGTCAAGCTAGTCTGTAATAGTTAACACCAGCCTGCATCTCATAAAGGGGAGGTGCATTTTGACTGGGGCAGGTTCTGGAAGTCATTCTAGTGAGTTTGAACCAGGAAAGACACAAGATGTGGCAGAGTGAGGTCCAAGGTTCTCCAATGCAGCACTTGGCTGTGGACATGAAGTAAAAGCCCTCCATACACAGGGGACCAGAGGCTCTCCATACCAACACAGCGAAGGCAATGGGAGCAGGGATTGATGATGACAATGCCATGAGTGTGGCCCCGAGGACCAAGATGCAGTGTCCTAAGAAGTGCAGCCATGGAAGCTCAGACTGAATTATGCAAGCTCAGTTTGTTGCCATGGACAATCAGAATGCTGCCATCATGCCAGCGATACCAACACTAAAAGGGGTTTGCAGGCTCTCACAGTAGTCCAGCAATCTGTTGTCCAACAGACTACTAGCATTGTTAAGGTGCCACCTTGGGGGAGTGGCAGTAGCTCCAAGGAGCAGGAACCTGCTGTACTCTTGTACCAATTCTGGTATTTATTCTCTCACCAGTGTTATTTCTTGCTGCTGCCTGTCAGACAGATTGTCCATACGGAGGTGCAGCACTCGACATCCAAGAAATGCATGAGGTAACCCTGCAAGGCCATCTATAGTCACCTCACTGAAAGTCAGCAGCTTTGCAGGAACCATGTTGCAGTGATTGGAGGTAGCACCATGTAGGTGTATTAGGTTAGCCACATGTAAAACAGGCATTGAATGAATACACTTGGGTGATTAGTTGATTTTTTTTATGGCCTGTTTGATGAAGGACAGAATTCTCCCATTTTGAGGCTAAATGCCCACACTGTTGGGGAAATGGGAGTGTATCCCTCTGGCGTTGGCAGTGTCTTTCAGGTGTGATTCATCCTCCTGAAAGATGCTAAAAAGATCATTTTGAGCAACCTCCTGGCCAACCTCGCTTTCTGAGACTGGGCCATCATTTTTAAATGGCTCGCCAATCTCCACGCTGAGAAATAGGCTCCCCTCCCCCTAAAGAATGAAATGGTGCCCCCCCCCCCACCAAACTTCCACCATTGACCACGGGAGCACCACCAAACCCTCACCAAAGAGGGGCATCCTCCTCACCCACTCAAGGGGGTAGGTCCATTTGACTTTGCCACTCTCCCCCGGGATGGGGATGTTGTGGCTGGACTGTCCCTTCTATCCCTGGCAGATCTTAAGATCACTCCGGCATGGTGAGTTCAGATAGCCCTGTGATCAATATCAGCGTTCCTGTCAGCTGTACAAATTCTGAGGTGGTCTGGTAACTTTAACCATCATGTCCTCCTGTCATCTGGCAGAATTTTAAATCACTGCAGCACTCCATTCTGCAGCATAGATTTTCCTTTCTTTCTCTCAGAAGCTGCAGGTGAAATCAGACCCCTTTGAAGTCTTCTGACAGAGAAGAGATCTGGTTTGGGGGGTGGGGGAAGTGGTTCCAGACTGTACAGCTGTGCACTCAGCCCCAGTGTATGCACACAGCTTTGATTTACTATTGCTGAGACTTCCCAGCAAGCAGAAATCATTGAAAACCTTTCCATTGCACTTGTCGCATTTGATCTGTAACAAGTTCAATGTGCAGTACCTCGTAAAAGATTCAGCTGTCTGATCAATGGATGTCTATCCCCAACCACCTGTGTATATTTTGATCTCCCTTCACAGCTGACTGCACCTCAAGTACCCCATTGATCCTGACTGCAATGTAGACAGCCTCTAATCCTGATTGACAGCCTATGGTTTCACCTCCTCTAAGTCTCTTTAACCTGTACTTAATGCTCCCTCCACTCACATTGTCTGTATCTTTAAGACCTGGTTGGCTGTAGAGATTTGCATTCTAATCAGTATTCTGTAACTTGATTTTGTGTCTCTGTATGCCCTGTTTGAGAGCAGATATCCACTCCATCTGACGAAGGAGCAGCGCTCTGAAAACTAATGGCATTTGCTACCAAATAAACCTGTTGGACTTTAACCTGGTGTTGTTATAACTCTTACTGTGTTCACCCCAGTCCAACGCCAGCATCTCCACATCACAATTTATTTAGCATAGCTGGAATTTAGTTGCCATGACAAGAATGAGAGGTTTAAACTTTTCAGCTTCCTGGGGCCCCATAATTTTTCTGGAAAACAAATCCCATGAGGTAGGTTGTTTATTTTATTCTTAATTTGAATGCAATTAACATTCCATAATTTGAATATATTTGGAATTAGTGAGCTCACAGCAAATATTTGGTTTAAACAAATTAACCCTTCAATACAATTAAATTTTATTTCATAGCTGTGAGGATAGGAATATGTAGATTGGTGTCAAGTGGATTGGCCTGTGTCCTGGTTATAACATCAATGAATCTCCTGCACCAGGATTCTGAAAACTGCATACTAAAGAACTGCGAACATGCACTAAACTTACTGCTAATAAGAGGATAGGTGATCAAGCTTTGTGATGAGGATTCAGTATATGTAAACAGTACATTTAAAAATATGTTTACAATATTTGTATGGCGGCACGGTAGCACAGTGGTTAGCACTGCTGCTTCACAGCTCCAGGGACCTGGGTTCAATTCCCGGCTTGGGTCACTGTCTGTGTGGAATTTGCACATGCTCCTTGTGTCTGCGTGGGTTTCCTCCGGGTGCTCCGGTTTCCTCCCCCAGTCCAAAGATGTGTGGGTTAGGTTGATTGGCCAAGCTAAAATTGCCCCTTAGTGTCCTGAGATGCTTGGGTTAGAGGGATTAGCGGGTAAATATGTAGGGATATGGGGGTAGGGCATGGGTGGGATTGTGGTTGGTGCAGACTTGATGGGCCAAATGGCCTCTTTCTGCACTGTAGGGTTTCTATGATTTCTATGAATTATTTTGTAATTTTATGTTTACTTTTTAGCTGTCTATTCCAAAATAAACGTCACTTTAAGGAACAGGGTACAGGGACTCTAATGGTAGAGCGATTTTATTTTTGTTTTAACATGATTGAGAATTTTTTTTCAAACAGATTAATTGTTTTTCTATATCAAAAGTACTATCATATGGAAACATCAATGCTATTGGTGTCATTATGTTCCAATTCACTCTTAATCCTGCTCAGATTCTCTTCCACAAACAGTTGCAGCACCTTTTCAGGTCAGAATGCACCTCCGCTTTAAGAGGTACAGTTTGGCTTTAAGTAGTGTGAGCTGTGAATGAATTTGGGCTGAGTCATACAACCATACATTGCATGTTTAGCATTGGCTGCAAACAGCAACTGTGCAAATTAACAGGTAGCACAAAATTGCCACCTGCATTGAAAGCAGGTTAATCTCACATTGCAATTCTTGTGTCGATTTTTAGAGGTTATCGTCAATGCTTCAGACATTGCTTCCTTTCTGTCCCTCTGCATACTCCATATCAAAGATGTGGAGATGCCAGCATTGGACTGGGGTGGGCATAGTAAGAAGTCTCACAATACCAGGTTAAAGTCCAACAGGTTTATTTGGTAGCATGAGTTTCGGAGCGCTGCTCCTTCATCAGGTGAGGAAGGAGCAGCGCTCTGAAAGCTCGTGCTACCAAATAAACCTGTTGGACTTTAACCTGGTGTTGTGAGACTACTTAAGGTTCAAATTCAACTTTGGAGTTCAGAAGGTAATATTCTCTAAATTAACATACACATCAGACTTAACATCAACTGTATAAAGTAATTTAAATTCTCTACACATCTAAACCATCATTAATACATAATGTAAAATATGTTTATTTTCTGTTAATCCAATGTCCCTCAAAATCAATAAAAGATTGTAATACCACTCAGAATGTCACACCACTATCATGATATTTCTACCTTCATGCAGATGCCACCTTCATGAACTTTTGACCTTACAGCTGGTAACATTGCCAGAACTACCTGACTAAATTACTGCCTTGTAACTCACTGCCAGACATTTATTATTCTATTGTCATTTATTACTGAACATGAACTGGAACATAAGCTGCATTAGTCACTCATTACTCAATAGAACTTTTTGTTTTACAAAGACACACATAAATGAGATGAAATATTGCTGTGGAGAACTGCTGAAGCAATTGCCTTCACCTTTGCCAGTAAAATTAGTATTAATGTGCCAGAAACCTCAGAGCAATTTCAGTGAATGCTGCACATTAAGATTACTCACAGGCTTAATACTGTTAGAATCAGCATTTTTAAGATCACATCGTAATGTGCCCAAAAACATTCATCAGTATGAAACACACACAAGCTCCTGATAACTTTTAGGCCAACCTAACCTTGTTCATTTATTCTTCACCACATTGTTAAAAGGATAGATGTTCTACATGTATTAAAAATAATACTAACAATATACATTCTTAACAAATACCATTCCTTTCACTTTATTCTATATGGATGATGTAATGGCACCTTTCAAGCAAATAAATGTATTGTCTGTCAATCCTTTCACAAGGCAGCTGTGCAACAGCACGTCATTACAAAATACGCCATCTATTAATGCTAATTTTATTGACAGAGGTGAAAAGAGTTAGTTAAGTAAGCAGCATGGAAGATTAATACAAAATAATTCACCTTATGTGAGATATTTTAAAAGCCCACTTTTCCCCATTCTTCAAGCTCTTTGACTGTATGAGATTGCATGCTTTATCGCATACTTTATCTCACATTTAAGAGACTTGCAGTTTATCACAAGTTGGTTAACAGAGTCAATTCACAAAATGGTGAAAGCAATCACTACTTGTTTAATCACTGCAAGAAGTGAATCTACAGAGTCACCCAATTAGCTCGCTTCCCAGTGACGGGCGAGTTCATGCTTGTATTATCAAGCCATTCCATATCTCTTGAAAGAAAGATGCTATTTGCACTTTAGCACACAATCTGGAAATTCAACTTAAAGCAAATGAAGATAGATTCACACCTTAATCAGTATCACCATTAGCTATCTCACTTCAGTAATTGTTCAGTATTTTAAGTCACAGTAATCTATGCGGCTCTGCTATTGCAAATATCAGTGAAATTGGAAAAATTATTATAGCAACTCAGGAAATGTGTGGCTTTTCTATATTATTCATACAAATGTTTGAGGGATGCAGGAAGGTCTCAGCAGTAAATTTAAAACAATATTATTGGGCATATGTTGAAAAGAAAGTGAGTACCAAAATCACAAAATACTTTCTTCCAGAGACTATAGATGCAAACACTAGGGCCAAAAACCTACCATCCGGAGATTTCCGTTCTGGGAACCGGTTTCCAGAACAGAAATCTCCGTTGGCCTTGGGCGGGATTTACGATCTCGCCCGAGCAAGGCTGTAAAATCCCGCTCTAGGTGCCTGATTTTATGCCTGGAAGCTCATTATTTATCCATTGGTGGGCAGCTCTCTGAATCACATGATGGAACAGGCACTGCTTTGTCCACCCCGCCAACAGCTAATGGGGTCGAAGGTCCTGGAGCCATATTTAAGTACCACCAAACACACATATTCACTCTCTGCAGCTCAGCTGTGTTCTCGAGCAACCCTGAGATGGCCCACAGGACAAAGAAGCTTGTCGCCCAGAAGTTCAGCCATGATTCCCTTGAGACTCTAATTCAAGGTGTCTGCCAACCCCAAGATGTCCTTTTCCCAAAGGATGGTTCCCGGAGATTCACCAACTCATCCTGGTGAATCAACCTTCTGCATACTCCAATCTCACACTTTCATAATGGCAGCATGCACTCAAAGGATTACACTCAAGGATCTCACATAGTATTAGTGGGAGAGACATCAGCACTGAATGTCTAACGGACACTATAACATCACCAGAATCTTTTCTATCATGCTGCACAAACAGCATCCTCAGCCCTTACTGGGGAGGGCTCAGCACACTCAGAGCAGGTAGGCATGCTTCCCAATCTCTTCTCTATCCCTTCTCACGTCATTCCATCCATTTGTCTTCATGTGGACAAAGCTTGCCCACAACAGGAGGGAGAGATCCTAGACTGGAGGACGGAAAGCTGATATCCAGTTTGAGGAGGATGCCACTGAGTTGGCATGAGAGAAGAGGCCAGGGTTTGCTCTTGTGGTGATGGCAAGATTGGCCTCTCCCAGCAAGGCAGTACGAATGAGCTCTTCATGAGTTGATCACATCCTGATTTCACAATGAGTGATATGCAATGTTGTATTCTGGCTGCATATGTACTAAATCAATCTTATTTTTCCTATAGGCACCAGCAGGCTCAGACAGAGGTCTGGCCAGACCATCAACCCCAGATCACCTCAGAGGAGGATGCTGAGTCTGAATCAGATGATGAGCTTCTGGAAACAGCCAACTCTAAAGTGCTGGAAATGCAGTGACAGGTGGCAGGACCTCAGGCAGAGTTATGAGAGAGTTGCAATCAACAGACCAGAGCGAAGGATGGTGGAGTCCATCCGCATTCTGTCTGATGGCACAGCTCAGACATGTGAGCACCTTGGGTTCTCCATAGGAAAGGCAGCGATGGCTATCTTGGAGACTTAGTCCAATAGGTTTTGCCAGATTTACGCTTGAACCTGCATTCCATCACTCTAAGCATGGGTGGAATCCATCAATGGTTAGACAAGAGGTGAGGAGGCAGGTCGACCTCGCTCCAAGTGTTCTTTCTCCTCAAGGAGACAGGCGGGGACCCTCATGTAGCCAGAGAGAGAAGGACCATCAGCTGGATACCCAAAGCTATCCACCTAGGATGTTCCTCTGAGGTCGTCCAGCCAATCCCAATCTGCTGTGCCGGAGACCCCAGGTGGAATTCTTCCGAAATGGACTACCCATCCATCCCAGCAGGACAAGGGGAGTTGTGTGTGTGTGTGTGTGTGTGTGTTTGGGGGGTGGGGGGAGGGGGGGCGGGGGGTGGCAGGCCCTTCTTTGCTGTGGTGTCACCCTCAGGATCCAGCACACCAGGCCCACACTTGTCATTAGCAGGACCAAAGCCCATAAGATGCATTTCCCACTGGAGAGGCGGGTGAACGGCAGGGGGCCGGTGAATGGATCGTCAAACCCGCTAACCGTATTAAATGTGATTCATTTTAATAGCAAGAATGAGGAAAAACAATACAAAACAAAGGGTATAATTCTAAAATGGACACAGTTGCACAGGGACAGTCTGCATCTGTGTATAAATCATTGAAGGGGATGACAGGACAAGTTGACAGAATGGTTGATAAAGCATACAGAATCCTTGTCTTTATTAACAGGTGTGTACGATATAAAAGCAAGGAAGTTATGATAAATTTGTATGGAATACTGGTTCGGACTCAACTGGAGTATTGCGTCCAGTTTTGGGTGCTATGCCTAAGGAAAAATGTGAAGGCAATAGAAATAGTTCAGAAAAGATTTGCGAGAATGGTTCCAGGGATATGGAACTGCAGTTATGTGGCTAGATTAGAGAAGTTGGGACTGTTTTCCTTGGAGAAGAACAGGTTGAGAGGAGATTTGATCGAGATAATCAAAATCATGAAGGTTCTCAGAGTAGACAGGGAAAAAATCTTCCCATTGGCTGAATGATCAAGAATGACCGAACACAGATTTAAGGTAATTGGCAAAAGAAACAATCGAGACATGAGAAAAAAGCATTTTTACCAGCGAATAGTTAGGATCTGGAATACATTACGTGAGATTTTGGTAGAGGCCTGTTCAATTAAGGCATTCAGAAGAGTATTGAATTGTTATCTGAAAAGGAAAAATGTTAAGAGCTAATCGGGAGAAGGCAGTAGCTCTGGGTAAAATACTTCTTTGGAGAGCTACAGAAGTGACCAGCTGAATACACTCTTAATGTGCTGTAACAATTCTCTAATACTGTGAAAAGTACTTTTTTATTTGCTTGCCAAATTTCTCTGCACCCTTGTCTATTGAAGCTTACTATTTATTACTTTACTGGGATAAAGGTGGGAGTGGCAATGACTTCTTGGTACCTTGGCCAAGCGGTCCCTATTTATCTGTGAGCTTTAATGGTGAGTATATTCAACCCAACAAAATCTTGGCTGAGTCTAATCCTGTCCTCACGTCCTGACATCTGCTCATACGTGCGCTGCCAACAAGTTAGTTAGATAAAGAACAAGTTCAGGAAGCATGGACAAATCTCCCTTTCCTAACCAAAGAGTATTTGAGTATAGGGATAGGGATGTTTTGCTGCAATTATATAGGGCATTGATGAGGCCACACCTGGGGTATTGTATGTAGTTTTGGTGTCCTTATCGGAGGATGTCCTTACTATAGAGGGAGTATGGCAAAGGTTTACTAGGCTGATTCTTGAGATGGCAGGTCTGTAGTATGAGGAAAGACTGGAGTTTAGAAGAGTGAGAGGGGATCTCATGGAAACTTATAAAATTCTAACAGGGTTAGACAGCGTAGATTCAGAAAGAATGTTCCCAATGGTGGGGGAGTCCAGAACTAGGGGGTCATAGTTTGAGGATAAGGAGTAAATCTTTTAGAACTGAGGTGAAGAGCAATTTTTTTACCCAGGGGGTGGCGAATGTATGGAATTCACTAGAACAGAATGTAGTTGAGGCCATGATGTTGTCTGATTTCAAGAATAAATTAGATATAGCCATTTCTATGTTTCTATGTTCTATGTTTCTATAGCCCTTGGGGCTAAAGGGATCAAAGGATATGGGAGGAAGGGGGAATCAGGATATTGAATTTGATGATCAGCCATGATCAAAATGAATGGCGGAGTAAGCTCGAAGGGCCGAATGGCCTACTCCTGCTTCTAGTTTCTATGCAATCGAAGAGTAGTGTGAGCAAATGAATAAGAAAGACTTCTTTTTATATAGCAACTTTCATGACCTCAGGACATCTCAAAACATTTGACAACCAATTAAGAAGTGTAGCCAATGTTGTAATGCTGATCAGAAAATCTGTTTTGGTAAATTAACGCAAAATACTGCGGATAGTTGGGCCAAGAGCACTACCCTGAGGAACCTGTAGTGATGTTTTGGAGCTGAGATGACTGACCTCCAACAACCACAACCATTTTCCTTTGTGCTAGCTATGACTCCATCCATAGGAGAAATTTCCCCCGATTCCCATTGACTCCAGTTTTACCAGGTCTCCTTTATGCCACATTCAGTCAAATATTCCTTGACGTTAAAGGCAGTCATTCTCACCTCAACTCTGGAGTTCAGCTCTTTGGCCCTTACTTGAACCAAGGCAGTAATGAGGTCAGGAGCTAAGTGGTCCTGGCAGATCCTAAACTGAGCGCAAGTGAGCAGGTTATTGCTAAGCGAGTGCTGATTGATAGCACTGTTGAAGACTCCTTCCACCAATTTTGTGATGATCGAGAGTAGACTGATGGAGCGGTAATTGGCCAAGATGGATTTGTCCTGTTTCTTGCAGACAGGACATACCTGGGCAAGTGATGCGCGATTAAATCACTCGGGAGGCTAGATTATACCCGGGAAATAAAGGCTTTTATTACTAACAAGAATGGAGCACACTATATACAATACAATCCCAGACTAAAGGGTCACCAGGCAGTGCAGGGACCTTTATACTCCTCCAGGTAGGCGGAGCCAACTGGAGTGTACCACAGAACAATATCAACAGGTAGAACAGCCCAACCCTAACCCCAACAGTGACAACAGTAACATATCTACAAGTACCCATAGTGCTAACCATCTATGGTTCAGTACTCATAGTGGTAACCAACTATGGTTCACCACAGCAAGTTTCTACATTGCTAGGTAGGTGCCAGTGTTATACCTGAACTGGAACATCTTGGCTAGCGGAGCAGCAAGTTCTGGAGCAGAAGTCTTTAGTACTATTGCCAGAATATTGTCAGGGCCCATAGCCTTTGCAGTATCAAGTGTTTTTAGCCATTTCTTGATATCACAGAGTGGATTGAATTGTCTGAAGATTGGCATCTGTGATGCTGGGAACCCCCGGAGGAGGCCAAGATGGATCATCCACTCGACACTTCTGGCTGAAGATTATAGCAAATGCTTTGGCCATATCTTTTGCATTGATGTGCTAGACTCTGTCACGAACCATGTGGATGTTATCTATAAGGGTGTCTCAACTTGAAACACTGGTTCTTGGTGGTGTTCAGTTTTGCTTTTGGAATAGTGTGAGGAGTCACGTGAAACCCCAGTGAGAATAACCAGCCCAGTGGTCGTGTAATAATTACTATAGACTATTTAATAAATTAAAAAGACAAATACACATGAATAGGACTATGATACTCTAAGACAATTAAATATATGAATTACTAAACACACACATATTTTGTGTAGAAATTACTCCTTATTCCAAGAAACATCTGAACTTCTTAAGACTTTCCATTCCCAAACAACATCCAAATGAAATAAATCTATAAGTCAAATCAAGCTTATAATTACCACACAATTCAAAGCGGATGATCAAGTCTGGGAAATGTCTTTTCCAGGTCCAGTGAAGATATTTAAACTTGAGATTGGGAAGGCGTAACGCAATAGGGTTTGAGGCATTACTGACCCAGGGAGGAAGGGTGGGTGGCTGACCTATGAGAGCTTGAGGTGGGATAGTGGGGGCAAGCTGGACTACACAGGCAAGGTCAACATTTACAGATGGGAGGTCAAGCATGATTGTGGGGGGGATACAGGGTTATAGAGGAAAGGTCAATGGTGAGGTCCTGAAAGTCAAGGGTAACAGAGAACATGCCAAAGGTGATGAAGGGAGGTTCAATGGTGATGGTTGGTTCAATGATAGTGGTTGGCAGGTCAAGTGTAATGGAGGAAAACACCAGAGGCATTTCAAGGATGAATGAGATTTGAGCAATGGTGATGGTGGGTAGCTCAATGATCAATAATGGCAAGGCAAGGGAGCTGGAGTGAGGTTTGAGGCTCATAGAGAAGGTTAGAGGTGGCTAAGGGAGGAGTACCAGTTGAGTAGTTGTTATCTTCGGAGAGTGGGGGGAGATTAGAAGGTCCTATCTCTTGTCTCAAGGTATCCACTCACACAGCCAGACTGATGTTGCTGGATTACAGGGAATAAATAATGATTGCCTGTCTGGATGCCATCCTGCTCATGAGTGGAAGTCACATGCACTTCTGGTCCTGCCACCTGAGCACTCACACCATTAAAAAATCCATTGGCGAATTCAAAGCTAACAACTACTTTTTTACTCACTGAATGATTTCTTATCTCTAATCTTTGCTGCTGGACATCTGCACATTCCGTATAGAGAATATGTTTGTTTGGAATCTGATCTTGAAGCCAGATTGCATTTGCAATGCAACATTTGGTAAACGGCATATCTTAATAAGTGTAAAGACAGAAATAGTGCATGTAGGATCTTGCCATTTTAAACATGACAGTAACAAAAGTGACACAATATCAGCCAAATATTTTTGATGGTTCAATACGGTGACTAAATTAAGATCAAGTGAAACAAACAACATTGAACAGCTTTTTGTATCTGTTTTCTGTAATAGAGCGGATCATCTCAATAGTGAGCCACTGCATCTTCGAGAAAACTCATGATAAGCATTAAAGGCAGTTACAATAAAATCCAGGTCATCGAGATCTAAAATGAGAAAGCAGAAGAATACCACAAATCTGACCCTCCAGCAGCCAAGGTACAGAAAGAGGGCCAAAGGATTCAAATACATGAACATATTCAAGTTTTCCAAGGGCATTAACAAATGGGGTGAAACTAGTCAACACCAGCAATTCAAAATGGACTTGTCATGCATCTGCAGGCAATCTTTCACTGCCCAGTTATTATATTCCATTGACTTGGAAAACATTGCCAAGATTTTTAATTCAGAACAAAGTAAATGTGACAGTGAGAATAGGAAGCAAGTCTTCAATAAGGACGTGAATTATCGTTCTCTAAACTTCAGTGGAAAAGATCAGGCCTCATGAAACACTGGTTGCCCATTCAATCTCTGAAACCCTAAATTCGCATAACGCTAAAACATATTGTTTTCATTAATGCATGGCATACCAACCTATTATACTCTGCAGATCCATGTATCATCCTTAAAGTGTGTCCCAAAACATGCACAGTCCATGGGCTGAATTTTCCGTGGAGCTGGGAAACAGAGCGGGTCTGTTTTTGGTGCAGAAAACCGCCACCAGTGGGAAACTGGTTAAAGTGGGGGCGAGCTTTTGATATGGAGATGGAATTTTTGTCTAATTAGAGCAGGTGGGGTCTAATTAAAGTCGGTCGGATGGCATAGAACCTGTGTGTGTAGAGCTGAAGAATTGCAAAGGGAAAAAGACTCTGATGGGAGTTACGCACAGGCCCCCTCGCAGTAGTCAGATTGTCAGACAGAAAATAAATCAGGAGATAGGAAAGGCATGTAAGAAAGGCAATGTTACAGTATGCAGGTGGACTGGAAAAATCAAGTTGGTAGCGGACTCCAAGATAAAGAATTTGTGTAATATCTACAGGATGGTTTTTTGGAGCAGCTTGTGCTAGAGCCCACTAGGGAACAGGCACTTCTGGATCTGGTGATGTGTAATGAGGCTGATTTCATCAGGGAACTTGATGTGAAGGAACCCGTAGGGGACAGTGACCACAATATGATAGAATTCATCTTGCAATTTGAGAGGGAGACGTTGGAATCAGTTCAAAATTAAAGCGCATGGGATTGGGGGAAGTGTATTGAGATGGATAGAAAACTGGTTGGCAGAGAGGAAACAAAGAGTAGGAATTAATGGGTACTTTTCAAATTGGCAGGCTGTAACTAGTGGCGTGCGACAGGGATTGGTGCTGGGACCCCAGCTATTCACATATATTTTAATGATTTGGACGAGTGAACGAAATGTGACATCTCAAAGTTTGCAGGGAATACCAAGTTGGGTGGGAGGGTGAATTGTGACAAGGATGCAGAAATCCCTCAGCATGATCTGGACAGATGGGGTGAGTGGGCAAATCAGTGGCAGATGCAGTATAATTTGGATAAATGTGAGGTTTTTCATTTGGAAACAAAAACAAGAAGGCAGATTATTACCTGAATAGCTGTAAATTGGGAGAGGGGAGTGTGCAATGGGACCTGGGTGTCCTTGTGCACCAGTCACTGAAGGTAAGCATGCAGGTGCAGCAGGCAGTAAAGAAGACAAATGGTATGTTGGCCTTCATTGCGAGAGATTTCAAATACAGGAGCAGGGATGTGTTGTTGCAACTATACAGGGCCTTGGTGAGGCCACACCTAGAGTATTGAGTGCAGTTTTGGTCTTCTTTTCTGAGGAAGGATGTTCTTGCTCTCGAGGGGGTGCAGCGAAGGTTTACCAGGCTGATTCTGAGGATGGCAGGACTGATGTATGAGGAGATGTTAGGTTAGGATTGTTTTCGCTGGAGTTCAGATGAATGAGGGGGATCTCATAAAGACCTATAAAATTCTAACAGGACTAGACAGGGTAGATGCAGGGAGGATATTCCCGATGGTGGGGGAGTCCAGAACCAGGGGTCACAGTCTGAGGATTCAGGGTAGACCATTTCGGATGGAGGTGAGGAGATATTTCTTCACCCTAAGAGTGGTGAGCCTGTGGAATTCATTACCACAGGAAGTAGTTGATGCCACAACATTGAATGTATTCAAGAGGTGGCTCCATATAGCACTTGGTGCGAATGGGATCAAAGGTTATGGGGAAAAAGCAGGATTAGGCTATAGAGATGGATGATCAGCCATGATCATAATGAATGGTGGAACAGGCTCAAAGAGCCAAATGGCCTTCTCCTGCTCCTATCTTCTATGTTTCTATGTTACTTGAATGCAACTTGTATACAGGAGTTGGGACATCTAGTTGAAGTTGTACAAGACATTGGTAAGGCCACACTTGGAATACTGTGTGCAATTCTGGTCACCCTATTATAGAAAGGATATTATTAAACTAGAAAGAATGCAAGAAAGATGTACTAGGATGCCACCGGGACTTGATGGATTGAGTTATAAGGAGAGGCTGGATAGACTGGGACTTTTTTCTTTGGAGCATAGAAGGCTGAGGGGTGATCTTATAGAGGTCCATAAAATAATGAGGGGCATAGATCAGCTAGACAATCAATATCTTTTCCCAAAGTTAGGGGAGTCTAAAACTAGAGGGCATAGGTTTAAGGTGAGAGGGGAGAGATACAAAAGGGTCCAGAGGGGCATTTTTTCACACAGAGTGGGGTGAGTGTCTGGGACAAGCTGCCAGAGGTAGTAGTAGAGGCGGGTACAATTTTATCTTTTAAAAAGCATTCAGACAGTTACATGGGTAAGATGGGTATAGAGGGATATGAGCCAAATGCGGGCAATTGGGACTAGCTTAGGGTTTCTTTAAAAAAGGGCGGCATGGACAAGTTGAGCCAAAGGGCCTGTTACCATGCTGTAAATCTCTATGATTCTATAACTGAGTAAAGGAAACTACAAGGCCACGAGGGAGGAGCTGGCCAGATTTGACTGGAAAGGGAGCCTAACAGGAAAGACAGTGGAACAACAGTGGCAGTGGTTTTTGGGGATAATTCAGAAGACGCAACATAAATTCATTCCAAGGAAGAGGAAGCATGTTAAGAGGAGGATGAGGCAAACATGGCTGACGAAGGAAGTCAGGGACAGCATAAAAGTAAAAGAAAGAGCATATCGTGAGGAGAGGAATAGTGGGAAGCCAAAGGATTGAGAAGCCTTTAAAAGCAAGCAGAGGACAACTAAAAAAACAAAATGGTGGAGAGGATGAAATCTGAGGGTAAGCTAGCTAGTAATACAAGTGAGCACCAACTCTTTCCTGGGGTCATAATGCGCTAAAACATTTGCTGAGGAGAGCTCTTAAAAGCCCGGTCTTGGCGGGAAGATGATTCCCAGGCTTGCTCCTTTTTTAATAGCTGATGTAGGGGATCCAAGATGGAGGCCTTATTTTGTATGAATTTCCCATAATACGTCACGAGCCCTAAAAATGACTGTAACTCCTGGATTGTGGTGGGGGCTGGGGCCTCTTTGATTGCCCACATCCGATCTGCCAGAGGATTTAGGCCTGACTTACTGACTTAGTAACCCAGATAAGGAACTTGCGGTACTAAAAAAACATACTTCTCCTTCTTTAAGCGCAAACCCGCTGCTGAAAACCTTCTGAGGACTTCCTCCATGTTCTGCAGGTGTCCTGCCCTCGTTTTCCCAGTAATGAGAACATCTTCCAGGTCAATGGCGAACTGTGGTAACCCTTATTGTGTATTCTCCATCGTTCTCTGAAATATCGCACAGGCTGACGATACCCCAAAGCCGAATCTTGTATACTGAAAAAGGCCCTTCAGTGTGTTGATTGTGGAAAATGTTTGTGAATCTTTGTCTAGCTTCAGCTGTAGATATGCGTGACTCATGTCTAGTTTAGAGAATAAGAGTCCTCCTGCCAGCTTTGTGTATAGATCTTCAATCTGGGGAACCGGGTGTTTATCAAGTTGTGAGTAGCAATTTATTATCTGTTTAAAATCTCCACAAAGACAAACCGAGCCATCCGGCTTTAAAAGAGGCACAACGGGTGCCGCCCATTCCGCAAACTGGACTGGTTTTATTATGCCTTCGTGCCCCAATCTTTTGAGTTCCATGTCCACCTTTTCCCTTAAGGCCAAGCCTTGCAAAATTTTGGGACTGCCTCCAGATCGATATGTAGGCCAGAATTTTACCAGTTCCGGGGACGGGTGAGGTTCGGAGAACAGCATTCTTCACTGGCCTCGGGTGGGATTGTATGAAACTCAGGCGGACATGCTGGTAAAATTCTGCCTGTAATGAGGCTTTTGCTCCTTTAATTGTTCCTAGCCCCTTTTGAAAAACCTCCGGGTATTTGAGCAGGACTTCGCTTAAGCAACAATTTTGTAACTGAAAAATGTTTACCCAGTCTAGTTGGATCTCCTTCAGCCAATTTCATCCCAATAGGCTCGGTCCCAAGCCTTTCACTACCATCAATGATTGCCTAACCAGTTGCTTCCCATAAGTAACAGGCACATGGGTTGTGCCCAACACTCTCAATGGTTATAAGATCATAAGACCATAAGACATAGGAGCAGAATTAGGCCACTCAGCCCATCGAGTCTGCTCCGCCATTCAATCATGGCTGATTTTGTCCTCATCCCCATTCTCCTGCCTTTCCCCCATAACCCCTGATCCTATCTATCTCTGTCTAAAGACACTCAATGACTTGGCCTCCACAGCCTTCTGCGGCAAAGAGTTCCACAGATTCATCACTCTCTGGCTGAAGAAATTTCTCCTCATCTCTGTTTTAAAGGATCGTCCCTTTAGCCTGAGGTTGTGCCCTCTGGTTCTAGTTTTTTCTACGAGTGGAAACATCCTCTCCACGTCCAGTCTATCCAGGCCTCGCAGTATCCTATAAGTTTCAATAAGATCTTCCCTCGTCCTTCTAAACTTCAATGAGTACAGACCCAGAGTCCTCAACTATTCCTCATACGACAAGCTCTTCATTCCAGGGATCATTCTTGTGAACCTCCTCTGGACCCTTTCCAAGGCCAGCACATCCTTTCTTAGACATGGGACCCAAAACTGCTCACAATACTCCAAATGGGGTCTGACCAGAGCCTTATACAGCCTCAGAAGTACATCCCTGCACTTGTATTCTAGCCCTCTCAACATGAATGCTAACATTGCATTTGCCTTCCTAACTGCTGACTGAACCTGCACGTTAATCTTGAACAATGACTCCCAAGTCCCTTTGTGTTTCTGATTTCCTAAGCATTTTCCCAATTAGAAAATAGTCTATGCCTCCATTCCTCCTGCCAAAGTGCATAACTCACACTTTTTCACATTGTATTCCATCTGCCACTTCTTTGCCCACTCTCCTAACCTGTCCAAGTCCTTCTGCAGCCCCCCTGCTTCCTCAATACCACCTGTCCCTCTGGTTCTCCTGTATAAGTTCTCAGTCTAACCAAAGTCTTGGCTAGGGATAAGGGTTGTAGTCCAGTACAAATTTTGTTGAACACTGATTCCCGTACCATGGATACGGCTGCACCTGTGTTGACCTCCATTAATATTGGACATCTGTTCAGCCTTATGGATAATTTAATAGATTCCAATTTGGTCATTGCTATGCAAAGTAGTTGTTCCTCGTCAGAGGCAGGTGGAGCTTCCAGGGTGTGCATTCTTCTGTACCCCGGCCGACGTGTCGTTTTCCGAAATGTTGGTTTTGGAACTTTGTTTTTCTTCTCTAACCCCGGATACTGGCAACAATTGCAACATCTTGCCTGGTGGCATTTTGCTGGGGCTGCGGTGTGTCTAGTCCTAATTTATCCTTGTTTGGGAGCGGCTCTGTAGGCAGACCTGGGTTCCCTTGTACCCGAATGCCTCCTGAGGGTGGCTATATAGTTGCCTGCCACGCAGCGGTGGTCGCTTAACTCAGTTGCACTGGTGTGGGCGTCTACCTCCATCGGAGTATCCTGTAACTCATGTGCTCGGCTCGCTACTTTTTCCAAGGACAAAGCCAGCTGTAATGCTTGTTTGCAGTCCAGCTGGGCTTCCGCCAACAGATGTTTTTGTATGGTCATATTATTGATTCTGCACACCAATCGGTCTTGGAGCATCTCATTTAACGTCAATTTGAATTTGCAAGCCTCTGCTAATCTCTTTAATCTTGTCAGGAAACTAGTGACTGACTCCCCGTCTTTTGGAATGTTGAGTAAAACAGGATCAGAGGTGCCTTAGGGTCATAATACTCTTTTACTAAGTCCGTCAATTCCTGGAAGGTTTTTGTGTCTGGTGCTTGTGGAAAGGTTAAATGCGCATAACAGCGAAAGTTGACAGTCCACAAGTGGTCAGCAAAATAACCCATTGCGTTTCATCTGAGACTATGTCATTAGCTCTGAAGAAATAACTCATTTGTTCTACATATTGGGCCCAGCCTTCTGCAGCAGGATCAAAAGCATCCAATTTCCCGAATAGAGGCATGTTTGCCAGGCAATGGCTTTCCCCCATCATGTAGAGGCTGATAGCAAACAAGTTCCTTCGGGCCATTCCTTTTTCCTCGTTGCGACTGTAATAAGTCTTTGGAGGCAAAAGTCCCTTCACCAAAATTCTTTATTTACAAACTCTAACAGCAGTACACAGAGTGCTAGCAGTTAGCAGTCTACCTCCGGGGTATCAGAGGAACTGACACTCCCAGTTAAGTACAAGGTAAAAACTCCCTGATTGGCCCATCAATTGAATCCTTAATCAGGGAGTTCATACTCCAATAGGCCAACCTCAATGGCCTGACTGAAGTCATTACAGACATATAAAAGGTAAGAGAGAGGTAAGAATAGACATTGGACCGCTGGAAAATGAGGCTGGAGAAGAAGTAAGGAAATGGCTGAGACTTTAAATAGGTTTTTTGTGTCAGTCTTCACGGTGGAAGACACAAATAGTTTACCGAATATTAACGATCGAGTGTTCGTAGGAGGAGAGGTACTCAATACAATTATTGTTACTAGAGAGGCAGTGCTTGGTAGACTAACGGGACTGATGGTGGACAAGTCCCCGGGCCCGGATGGAATGCATCCCAGGGTACTGAAAGAAATGTCAGAGGTAATTGCGGATGCGTTAGTGGTTATTTATCAAAATTCACTGGACTCTGGGGTAGTGCCGGCTGATTGGAAAACAGCTACTGTTACGCCGCTGTTTAAAAAAGGAAGTAGACAAAAGGCGGGTAACTACAGGCCGGTTAGCTTAACGTCCGTAGTTGGGAAAATGCTGGAATCCATCATTAAGGAAGAAATAGCAGACCATCTGGATAAGAATGGTTCGAACAAGCAGACGCAGCATGGATTCATGAGAGGAAAGTCGTGTTTGACGAACTTACTGGATTTTTATGAAGATGTGACTCGTGCGGTTGACGGAGGGGAACCGGTGGATGTGGTGTTTTTGGATTTCCAAAAGGCGTTCGATAAGGTGCCTCACAAAAGGTTGCTGCGGAAGATTGGGGCACACGGAGTTGGGGGTAAAGTGTTAGCGTGGATTGGGGATTGGCTATCCAACAGGAAGCAGAGAGTTGGAATAAATGGGTGCTTTTCTGGTTGGCAGGTGGTGACTAGTGTCGTGCCGCAGGGATCGGTACTGGGGCCTCAACTGTTTACTATTTACATAGATGATCTGGAGGAGGGGATTGAGTGTAGGGTAACAACGTTTGCTGACGACACGAAGATAAGTGGGAAAGTGAATTGTGTGGAGGAAACGGAAGGTCTGCAGAGAGATTTGGATAGGCTGAGTGAGTTGGCGAGGATCTGGCAGATGGAGTATAACGTTGGCAAATGTGAGGTTATTCACTTTGGAAGAAATAATAGCAAATTGGATTATTATTTAAATGGAAAAAAATTACAATATGCTACTGTGCAAAGGGACCTGGGAGTCCTTGTGCAGGAGTCGCAAAAACTTAGTCTGCAGGAACAACAGGTGATCAAGAAGGCAAATGGGATGTTGGCATTTATCGCGAGGGGGATGGAATATAAAGGCAGAGAAGTCTTGCTGCATCTGTACAAGACATTGGTGAGGCCGCAGCTGGAATACTGTGTGCAGTTTTGGTCCCCTTATTTGTGAAAGGATATATTGGCCTTGGAGGGAGTGCAGAGAAGGTTCACCAGGTTGATACCGGAGATGAGGGGTGTAGATTATGAGGAGAGATTGAGCAGATTAGGTTTGTACTCGTTGGAGTTTAGAAGGCTGAGGGGTGATCTTATAGAGGCATATAAGATAATGAAGGGGCTGGATAGGGTAGAAGTGGAGAGATTCTTTCCACTTAGAAAGGAAACCAGAACTAGAGGGCACAGCCTCAAAATAAAGGGGGGTCAGTTTAGGACAGAGTTGAGGAGGAACTTCTTCTCTCAGAGGGTGGTGAATCTCTGGAATTCTCTGCCAATGAAGTGGTGGAGGCTACCTCGTTGAATATGTTTAAGTCATGGATAGATGGATTTCTGATCGGTAGGGGGATTAAGGGTTATGGGGAGCAGGCGGGTAAGTGGAACTGATTCACCTCAGATCAGCCATGATCTTATTGAATGGCGGGGCAGGCTCGAGGGGCTAGATGGCCTACTCCTACTCCTATTTTTTATGTTCTTATGTTTTCTTTTCAGGATGACAACTGGTGACTAGTGGTGTTCCACAGGGATCAGTGTTGGGACCACAACTTTTTACTATATACATTAATGATCTGGAAGTGAGGGCATGGTTGCTAAATTTGTGGATGGTACAAAGATATGTAGAGGGTCAGGACGTGTTGAGGAAGTGTGGAGGCTGCAGAATGACTTGGACAGGCTGGGCGAGTGGGCAAAGAAGTGGCAGATAGAATACAATGTGGTAAAGTGTGAGGTTAGGGACTTCGGTGGGAAGATTAGAGGCGTAGACTTTTCTAAATGGGGAAAGGCTTCAGAAATTCGAAGCACGAAGGTTCTTGGGAGTTCTGGTTCAGGACTCTGTTGAGGTTAACATGCAGGTTCAGTTGGCAGTTAGGAAGGCAAATTCAATGTTAGCATTCATTTCTAGAGGGATAGAATAGGGAAAAACGGGGATGTATGCTGAGGCTGTATAAAACTCTGGTCAGACCCCATTTAGAATATTGTGAGCAGTTTTGGGCCCCTTACCCAAGGAAGGATGTGCTGACCTTGGAAGGGGTCCAAAGGAGGTTTACAAGAATGATCCCAGGAATGAAGGGTTTGTTGAGGAGTCTGGGTCTATACTCAATGGAGTTTAAAAGGATGAAGGGGGATCTGATTGAAACAGAATACGGAGAGGCCTAGATAAAATGGATGTGAAGAGGATGTTTCCACAAGTGGGAGAGACTAGAACTTAAGGGTGCAACCGCAGAGTGAAAGGACGCTCCTTTAAAACTGAGATGAGGAGGAATTTCTTCAGCCAGAGGGTGGTGAATCTGTGGAACTCATTGTCACAGAGGGCTGTGGAGGCTGTTGAGTGACTTTAATACAGTAAGGAGTCTAACAACACCAGGTTAAAGTCCAACAGGTTTATTTGGTAGCAAACGCCCAAGTGGCGTTTGCTACCAAATAAACCTGTTGGACTTTAACCTGGTGTTGTTAGGCTCCTTACTGTGTTTACCCCAGTCCAACGCCGGCATCTCCACAGAGTGGCTTTAAGATAGAGATAGATAGGTTCTTGATCAATAAGGGGATCAAGGGTTACGGGGAGGAGGCAGGAGAATGAGGATGAGAATCATATCAGCCATGATTGAATGGTGGAGCAGACCCGATGGGCCAAATGGCTTAATTCTGCTCCTATATGTTATGATCTTATGGGATGGGGATAGAGGTGGGGCAGATTAAGTGTGGAACTCATTTAGACACCCATCGCAGTCATCTTTGAGGTTGTCTGTTTTCCTAAGGGGGAAATCTGCTGATGGCACCAAAGCCTTCCAGTATACCAGAGGGAAGTGAGAAACCACAGGGAACTGGAAGCCTGGTACCCATCATGGGGCAGACCATTGTTTCATCAATGGAATCTAATGCTCGAAGCTTGGAGGGAGGAGATAGGATGAGGCCATGCCATTGTGCAACAGGGGTACTCTGTGTTTAGTGCCTTCTTGCTCTGCCTTCAGTTTGTTCTTCTCTCTTCCCTCCTGCTTCTCCTCTGATAAGCTATCTCCTTCCAGGGCTTCACCATCCAAAAGGTCTACAGCTCTCTGGAGGACCAGGCTATATAGAGTGTCAGAATAACCAAGCCCTTGCTGGATGATACTGAAGAGAGTCCAGGCACTGGAATTTCATCTTCAGAAGCCCAAAGGCCTATTCGTGTGTTGTCTTGGTGGGCATCTGGCATTAATTGTTTTGTCTCTGTGCTTCTGTCTGGGCTCCCGCAACAGCTATCTCATCAATATGTATCCATTGGCCCTACAAATCCATCCACACACTTTGGGGGTTGAGTGAAGGTCTGAGGTAACTTAGACTGGTGGAGATTAAATGAGTCATGGCAGTTACTAAGAAAGTGAGTGACACATAGAGGAAGCTCTTGTTGTGGTCTCAGACCGGTTAGACATTTAATGATTGGAAGCTCTTGAAGCCAGAAGTGGGCAGGTTGGAGGAGGGTTGAGTTGGTATTCTAATCTTTTAAGACTTTAACTCCATCCCGCCAATCGCTGGCCCCGACATCCCCACCCCGATCGCCCGCCTCCGGATGGCCAGCCCGTCTCCCACACCTGATGGCCAGCCCAACCCCCTCCCATGACCAGTCCCAATTGCCCTCCCCCCAATGGGCAGCTCAATAGTCCCCTCCCTCATGGACAGCCCCAAATGCCACCCACCTCCATCCCATACCGATCGCTGTGCAGAGTGCGCAGCACTCTCGTCATCTCCCCCCCACTACCCCTCTCCCCCTACCTCCACTACCACCTACCCTGCGGCCTGCCCCTGGTCTGGCCTCACCCTTAGAAAGCCCTGCCCCCTTGGCACTGCCTAGTGCCTGGTGGGTAGTGCCAGGGTGCCTGGCTGGCACTGCCCAAGGGGCACATCCCTGACCTCGCAGGGGGGGGCTTCAATGGCCTCTAACCCCACCAGCGAGGCCATCACCTCTGGTGCCCATTGTTGGGGACCAGCTTTAAACCCCGTTGGTGGGAACCACCCCTGGCAGGATCAGAAACATTAGTGAGCCCGGACAATACTGTCCCGGGCTTGCTTGTGAGATGGAAATGTCAATTTCCATAAGATAATCAGCCTCACGTTGTTTGTTGGTGCGAGGCTGATTATGCCATAAAAAATGGTCCAGGAAAGTTACATTTCCCGGTCCGCTGCGCTATTGAAAAATTGCACCTCTCATGTTTCCAAGCAAAGTCTTGCTAAAGGAAACTAGGTTGCACATTTGCCTCAGCTGAGCCCATAATTTCCAACCTCCAGGGCGTTGCATTGGAAGATACTCCAAAGATGCGATGCCCGTACCAAATGCCTGACTATCCTTCAGACCCTCACCCTGACTACTCTCCTGACCTCTTGATTACCCTTTCGACCACCCCCAACTTTGCTTCCAACCCTCCACTACCTGTGCCAAGCCCCCCTTGATTACATAACTATCCTCCCCCACCCCGACTATCCTTTCGAACCCCTCCCCAACAACCACCTAAATCTCCAAACTGACCATCCCCAGGCACCCAACCCACTCCACAATGACTACCCAATCCCATCACCTCTCGCCCCACCCCTGGCCACCCAACTCACTCCTCAACAACTACCCAATTCCACCACCATTCTCCCCCACCCCCAACACCAAGCAACTGAATCCCACATCATCACCCACCCACACAATATAGAAGATTATAAAAAACAGTAAAGGAAATTCATACTAAAAATGTTGTCCAAATGGTTTAGTATTTATTTTTGAACCAGATATTAACAGAGTTCAAGACCCAACTCTTTTCTCAAGCTGTGTTGCAAATCTCCACGAGAAAATCAGCTCTTTCCTGATGAAGGTAATGAAAAAGTAACATTGCCCTGATCACCTCCGAATGGCACCTTCTGCCAGTAAATGGTGAGATGGCACCTCCTGCCAGCAGAGATGGGAGTGGGATATGTAGAGCCACATTTTTGTGGAATGGGAGACATAAGAAACAAAAATGAACAAAATGGATAAAGTCATTTAGTGTGAAGATAGTTTGCAGGAAATCTGTTTTGCGATACCCAGCTCATTTTACTTTAACGGATTCCTGAAATGTGTCAAGATTCAATTACATGCAACAACCTTTAACTACTAAAGGAAATGAAAATTATTATACCGGTAACAGATGGCAATTTTTCAGTAGCTTTTAAAGGTCAAACCAACTAAAATCTTTATACAGGATGAGAGGATGAGTTAAGGAGAGGGGGAATCGACAAAAAGGAAGATAAGGAGGTAAGATGTTAATTCCAATGAAAATCAACTCAGCGATTTACCACAGGGACAAGACTGTCAATGTCAACTGGTGTCACATCATTACTGCTTCCCGTCACTGCATGCAGCACAGACATTACAGGACCTTCCAAATATTTCTACTCCAGCAAGAACAGAACTGAAAGAGTTTTCAATACGAAACACCATGTTGTACTGGTGAATAGCTAACTGTGTAATTTTAATCCTGTGTTAACAATGTGATTTACTTCTTCCCCAGAATGTAATATGATTGCAAGACAGTTACCATGATGGACCAAAATGAGCAGAGTTTCTAATAAGTACTGCAGTTTTCCTAGTGCATAAAATGGAACAGTGCAATTCTGTTTTAGATCTCAACATAAAGCAATGATTTTCATAGATAAAGGCAAATGCATTTATTAAAATATAACTAAAAGGTTACTTTTGCATATATTCATTTGTACCTCATCTCTATATCAGAGTGATAGCAACAGTAATAACAAGCATTGGCTTATATCCAGCAGTCATCAAAATATTGTGTTATTTCCAGATTATCATGTTGTCAAAAATATCCCATGATAACCATATTTCCGTTGCTCATTTCCCACACTGAATCTAATTTACATCTTTAATTAAACTGGGCTCCATAGATTTCATCTTACAACATTTGTTGAACAGCCATTTGTTTATACTGGCTACTTCTATCACTTGACCATTTCCAAGGCAACACTTTTTAACTGGTTCTGTCTAAGCCTGATTATCATTACTTTTAATTAAGCCATTTTACAAATGAAGCTGATCCTGGAAGCACTTCCATATTGTCGGTTTAAAATTTCTCCTTTGAATTCAATTTTACATTTGTAAATGTATTAAAAACTGAAATTATCTTGATATTACATACTTCTGCCTACTAATTTGATAAACTGTCTTTTAAAATAATTTTCCAGGCAATAATAGCCCTTTGAATTTGATAATATAGTAAGCATTAGAGTGAAAACAAATCTGCTGAACATGAGATTAAGCTTCACCTCAAATTTCAGTGGCATCATTCACTGTTTAGACTCAATATTTAATCAGCTTGCTATATCGTTGCCATTATTTTTACTAGAAGAACTAGCTGCACTGTCACCAATGTGAAGTTCCAACTGGGCTATATTTGGAAAGCTTTGCTAAATATTTGGACATACAAGGTACATTCTTCTAGGGGCCAGCCTGCAGAATTCGTTACAAATCAGTTTTAAATGTTAAAGGAAAACATTACAGATGCTGGCAAAATAATCTTATTGTAACAATTGCTATTGAAGTCATTCCCTAAATGTAATGAGATTTATGGTTAAAGTGTATGAAAATTCCAGTATAAATGTGGGCAGGATGAAATCTTTAATCGATTACTGCCTGGTGAGGAAACTACTTTTTAAAAGATTCCTGCAAAATTATCAGGGTTCGATACTTAAAGAAATAGCCCGGAAATGTTTGAGCTTCATTCTACATAGAATATCCTAATCAAATAAAAAGTCTAGGTTGCAACATTTATTTCTGTTACCAAAACAGGATGTTCCAAAATTTACCTTGTATTTAAATTTTCAAAGCATTATTGTTTTGGCCTGTGAATTAGTCAATGATAAATCTGCATCTATTCCCACATTTGAAATGTACTCATATCAGGTAAAGAAAATGGGATATCCTTCAACCTTACATCAACTTTGCTCTTGTTTCAAAAAGCATTAGCGTAATCCTGTTACACTCCATTTACTGACAACTATCACATTAAAGTATATCTGAGGAGTCAGGGGAATATGTCAGCTTTGTGAGTTTATTTTTCCATGTGTTATCTGGAGATAAGTAAGGCTGTAATTCCATATTTTACTTTTTCTTTCATAATTGTCCATGGATATTGATCTGATTTGATGTTATATGTTGCTGCTCAAAGCCAACACATTTCTCTAATGTAATCCATTAAAAAGCAATATAATTGCCAGGTTTGAAATCTGAAGCCTCAGATTAAGAAATTCTGAGTACAAAGGTCAGATAAGTGAAAGGCTACCTTACAAGCCGTACCGCAGGCAGAGAAAGCCTGATGTGCAAGATGAATGCATGCCAGCTGTACCAATCAGCAGCTGATCAATACAAACATTGCATTATCAGTTTTTTACAGCTGTTTATTAGTTCATCGTTTCAGTGACACTGCCCCAAACACTAAATATGACAGGGCTGGGAAATTTTACTTTTGCCACAAGCATCTTTAAATCACCTGATCTTTATCCTCTGTTCTATAGGCATTTTTACGAGGCTTAATTTTCCGAAATGTAACACCAGGGACAATTTTCCTTTTGAACAGGAGTTAATACGAAAAATTGAATTATCCTATATCTATCATATTCAGTTAATATCTTGCGATGCTAGTTAAAATAACTCACTAATCCTTCCTTGCAGAGCTTGTCCAACATGCATGCAAATCAAATATAACTGATGTGTGTCCAGCTTTGAACAGCTGCTGCTTTTATCTACAACATAGAAAGTGGCACAGGACTTTATGGTCCCTTCAAATGAACGTATGAGAACATCCTGCTCCTCACCATATTTACTCTACAGGTACACAAATCAGTAATATGATGATGAAAAAATATACAGAACATCTGATATAGACAGTGCATAACACAGCTGTGATACAATTGAGGTCAACATAACCCATAATACTCGGTAAACAGCCGATTTGATTTTGTTTAATTGAGATTTTGTTTCACTATTTTTAGGCTGGAAACTGATACACCTGGGAGATTTGGTCATTGAGGTGACTTACATCACGACTTAGTTCTGGCAATAAAAAGCCTGAAGGGGACCTTTATAAATGTCATGCAGCCTAAGGCTTTCGCTGTGCTTTGATCGCAAAATTCAATGGAACAGCTTAGCAGATACATTTTGACATTAAATGCAATCCTCCAAAATCAAGAATTTTCGATGGGAAATTAATAACCTATCCTCAGAATGACTATTTCATATTATGATACATTCCCCAATAAATATTATTCTTCACTTATATCTTGGTGATTATAAGTGTTATTGTCCTTAAGTAACTCTATTTACCTATTTCAATCTGACATTATACATGTGTGCAATATCTTTACTATATTTCAGCAGTGTAGCATCAGTGTTGTCTAAGGATTTACTAATGTTAATCTATTGCAGGCAGAGGTCATCTAAGTTTACTTAGATTGGGATATATACGACTCTGGAACAAAGTATACGGAATGTTGTTTCACTGGCTAGCATATCTTAATTGGTGGTGTTTGCAATTTTTAACAAAAATGTTTTATACGTTGTATTCTTGACTCTTGGTCTCCATCACTATCTCTTCCAGCCCCATAACCATCTAAAATATCTGCAGTGCTCTAATTCTGGCCTCTTGAGTATTTTGATTTTTATTGTGGCTGTGCATTTTGTTACAGAGGTCCTAAGCTCTGAACTTCTCTCCCTAAACTTCTCTATCTCTCTTCTCATGGGGGGCGGCGGTCTCATGGCAGAAAGGTGTAGTGGTGGGAGGAGAGTGGGGGTATTTCTGGAAAGGCCAAAGGGGGAGGCAGCGCTTGCAGGAGAGCTGATCTTTGGGGCTAGCAGGTTGGCGGGGGGGGGGGGTAAATGTGGGCCTGATGTGGAAAGGAGGCCCTTGAGGGAGACATCCCTTTTTTCCTGACTGGGGCCCAAGCAGGGTGTCCTGCTGGGCTTGCCATTGTGCCTGATCTCACCCTGACAGCCTCAAAATTGAGGCTAGGTGGGAAGTGGTCCTTAATTACACAGCCATTAATTTTATTTTTATTCATTTGTGGGACCTGGGTGTCACTGGCTGGCCAGCATTTATCGCTCATTCCTAGTTGCCCGAGGGCAGTTGAGAGAGCATCACATTACTGTGGGTCTGGAATCACATATAGGCCAGACCAGGTAAGGGCGGCAGATTTCTTTCCCTAAAGGATATAAGTGAATCAGATGGGTTTTTCGACAATCGACAATGGTTTCATGGTCATCAGTAGCTTCTTAATTCCAGATATTTTTTATTGAACTCGAATTCCACCATCTGTTGTGGTCCCTGGTCCCAAGAACATTAGCTGAGTTTCTGGATTAATAGTCTAGTGATAATACCACTAGGCCATTACCACCCATGATTGGTCATTTAAAGGCCTCATTTGGGCTGAGGGTGGGCACAAGTTCTCCCTTGTAAAATTGCAGACAAATCAGAGGCAGAGAGGAGGGTGGTGAGAATTTTGTAATTGCCCCCCCACCCCTCCCCAAGACCCTGTCGCCCCAGCCAGGGTAATGAATAGAACAAAAAACCACCAATAATCAATGCAACTGCCAGGCTCATCTACTAATCACAAATGTTTCTATCTGATTTGATTTAATTTATTATTGTCACATGTATTAGCATACAGTGAAAAGTATTGTTTCTTGCACACTATATAAAGCATACTGTTCATAGAGGAGGAAATGAGACAGTGCAGAATGTAGTGTTATAGTCATAGCTAGGATGTAGAGAAAGATCAACTTAATGCGAGGTAGGTCCATTCAAAAGTCTGATGGCACCAGGGAAGAGGCTGTTCTTGTGTCGGTTGGTACATGACCTCAGAATTTTGTATCTTTTTCCCAACGGAAGAACCATAGAAAATTACAGCTCAGAAACAGGCCTTTTGGCCCTTCTTGTCTGTGCCGAACCATTTTTTGCATCGTCCCACTGACCTGCACTTGGACCATATCCCTCCACACCCCTCTCATCCATGAACCCATCCAAGTTTTTCTTAAATGTTAAAAGTGCATTTACCACTTTATCCGGCAGCTCATTCCACACTCCCACCACTCTCTGCGTGAAGAAGCACCCCCTAATATTCCCTTTAAACTTTTCTCCTTTCACCCTTAACCCATGCCCTCTGGTTTTTTTCTCCCCTAGCCTCAGCGGAAAAAGCCTGCTTGCATTCACTCTATCTATACCCATCAAAATCTTATACACCTCTATCAAATCTCCCCTCAATCTTCTACGCTCCAGGGAATAAAGTCCCAACCTGTTCAATCTCTCTCTGTAACTCAGCTTCTCAAGTCCCAGCAACATCCTTGTGAACCTTCTCTGCACTTTTTCAACCTTATTTACATCCTTCCTGTAACTAGGTGACCAAAACTGTACACAATACTCCAAATTCGGCCTCACCAATGCCTTATATAACCTTACCATAACACCCCAACTTTTATACTCGATACTCCGATTTATGAAGGCCAATATACCAAAGGCACTCTTTACGACCCTATCCACCTGAGACGTCACTTTTAGGGAATTCTGTACCTGTATTTCCAGATCCCTCTGTTCAACTGCACTCTTCAGAGTCCTACCATTTACCCTGTACGTTCTACTTTGGTTTGTCCTTCCAATGTGCAATATCTCACACTTGAAGAAGGTGGAAGAGAGAATGTCCAGGGTGCATGTGGTCCTTAATTATGCTGGCTGCTTTGCCGAGGCAGCGGGAAATGTAGACAGGGTCAATGGATGGGAGGCTGGCTTGCCTGCTGCAGTACATGAAACACTATACAAAACTAATGCATCATATAAATAAATGAAACAGGAGCAAAAGTAAGTCATTTGGCCCCTTGAGCCTTCTTCACCATTCAATAAGCTCTGTTTGTGTTTCAAATTCTACATCCTTACCTACACTCAATAATCTTTGATCCTCTTGCTCAACAATAGTGCATCCATCTGTGCCTTTAAAATATTCAATGACCCTGCTTCCACCATATTCTGAGGCAGAGTTCCAAAGTCAGGCAACCCTCTGAGAGAAAACATTTCTTCTCATCTCTGTTCTATGAGGGTGACCTCTAATTTTAAATCAATGCCCCCTATTTGTAGACTCACCCACAAGAGGAAACATCCTTCACACCCATCTTGTCAAATCATTCAGGATCTGATAACTTGTTTGAAGTGTATCCCTCACTCTTCTAAACTTCAATGGAATCAAGCTCAGCCTGTCATACAATGGCCCATTTCTCTGGATAGTTGGAGACTGGATGTATTCTGGAAAATGCGCTGTAGACCCCTTGGAAGTCCAAATGTAAGGACTCTTGTCAGAATTGCCCAGGATGTTTGAATTTCTGATGGGCAATTTTCCTGCTCGCCGGGACCCTCAGAAAAAGTCTCCCACTCTGAGTCAGATAGCACGATCTTACCTGCTGTTTACACCACCCTCCCACTGCAGCAAGGTTGGAGAACTTGGTGGCCAGCCAAATCCCCGTTCACTGCAGCGGAATGGGAAAATCCCATTGGGGTAAATGGTGTTAAGAATCTACAGTAAGAAGTCTCACAACACCAGGTTAAAGTCCAACAGGTTTATTTGGTAGCAAATACCATAAGCTTTCGGAGCAATGCTCCTTCGTCAGATGGAGTGGATATCTGTTCTCAAACAGGGCACAGACACAGAAATCAAATTACAGAATACTGATTAGAATGCAAATCTCTACAGCCAGCAGAGTCGCTGAGCAGAAACTGATAGCCAAGTTCCGCACACATGAGGACGGTCTAAACCGGGATGTTGGATTTATGTCACATTATCAGTAACCCCCACAGCTTGCCTCCTGGACTTGCAGAATTTCACAAGCTGTACTGTCTGGAGACAATACACATCTCTTTAACCTGTGTTGAATGCTCCCTCCACCCACATTGTCTGTACATTTAAGATCTGGCTGGCTGTAGAGATTTGCATTCTAATCAGTATTCTGTAATTTGATTTCTGTGTCTGTGCCCTGTTTGAGAACAGAGACCACTCCATCTGACGAAGGAGCATTGCTCCGAAAGCTTATGGTATTTGCTACCAAATAAACCTGTTGGACTTTAACCTGGTGTTGTGAGACTTCTTACTGTGCTTACCCCAGTCCAACGCCGGCATCTCCACGTTAAGAATCTGGCCAGAGACTTCGATGGTTCTGATTTACCTGAATAGTTACCCAGGAAATGTTAGAGAAAACATAGGGCAAGATTTTCCCGGAAATTGGCAAAGGCAGATGGCGGGCGGGAAAAACGACTTTGAAGTCACCCACAGCAATGGCGGCTTTCTCTGCTATACAGTGCAGCACTTAGGAAAAAGGCATCACGGTGATTCGTCCACTCCGCCAGCAACTTAGACGGCTGAGGATCGGGGTGCCCTTTCAAAGGCCATCTCAGGACAGAGAAAGCAAACCAGTTCACCTTGGAATCCCCCAGCACTGCCTGGGCAATACCACCTGGTACTATCTGGGCAACACCTGATTCCGGTGTAGAGGCCTGATAATAATAAGGTAATTTATTATAATCATGTCCCTGACGTTGAACTTCGGGAAACATGTCCCATCACTGATGCGGGAAAGGATAATTGTGTCAAGTGTTTATGCTGACATAGAACGCGACTTTGCAGTTCTTGCGATATTTTCCACTCCCGCCATCAAACTCACCCGATGTGAATGAGGGCTGAAAATTCTGACCATAGTCTAACTTCTGGGTAACTATAAAACACCCCCCCCCCGTCCAACAATGACTTCCCTGAGCCTCCTCCTGACTTCATCCTGAACTCTCCGGCTACCCTAATCCCCCTTGATTTCCTCCCCCACAATCCCGACTACACCCTGACACCCCAACTGCCCGATCAACTAGACTTGCCCCTGACCCAACTCCTGCAATCTGGCCCTGACTTGATCTGACTAGCTCCGACCTGATCTGACATGACTCCTCCAGACCTGACTAAACCCCGACCCAATAAGACTACCCCCAACCCACCTATCCACTCACCTACTTGCCATTCTACACACCTCACCCACCTACTCAGTGGCCACACTACCCACCTCCTCCAGTTGCCACCCTACCCACCTGCCACCCAACCCTCTTACCCACTTACCCTACATACTCTATACTCTCACTCACTGACTTTACTCACGCTACCTCTCACCCCATTCTACCTCCTACCCACTTACCTTTTCTTCATAGCTGTTTTCAAAACAGCTTTGATACATTTTAACACGTTACTTACTAAAATACAGACACTATTGCTGTGAAAAGGGAGCAAGTTTCTCCATGGATTTTCTGCACTGCTCCCTCCCTGGTTTACTATGCTAGGTCGGATGTGAAGGTTTCTCCATTGAAAGCTCACTCTGAAATATTGGAGGAAGATAAATGTGTATTTAAGAAGAATGAAAATACATTTGCAGTAGGGGATCCAATAGTTATGGGAACAGGCAGGTCTTATTGTGATTGTGCTCTTATCAAAGCCACTGGCGGGGGTCAGTAAAATTTTGCCCCTTTTTGTGATGCAAAAGTGGGTTTATGTTGGTGTATTTGTCTGATTTGCTATTTTCTAAGCAGACAGATTTAAATATGAATGTTTAGTTCATTCATACTTTTTTAAAAATAATTTTTTCATGTGAACTGGGAATCACTGGCAAGGCCAGTATTTGTCTCCCTTCATCAAAGTGGGCCACACAGACGTAAAAGGTTGGCTTGATTCTCTCTCCATAGATGCTGTCAGACCTGCTGAGATTTTTCAGAATTTTACGTTTTTATTTCAGATTCCAACATCTGCAGTAATTTGCCTTTACCTTAATGTCTATAGTGTGATTGGCTACTTCAGTATATCATAGAAATCATAGAAACCCTACAGTGCAGAAAGAGGCCATTTGGCCCATCGAGTCTGCACCGACCACAATCCCACCCAGGCCCTATCCCCATATCCCCACATATTTACCTGCTAATCCCTCTAACCTACGCATCCTGGGACACTAAGGGGCAATTTAGCATGGCCAATTAACCTAACCCACACATCTTTGGACTGTGGGAGGAAACCGGAGCACCCGGAGGAAACCCACGCAGACACAGGAAGAATGTGCAAACTCCACACAGTGTGGAATCGAACCCAGGTCCCTGGAGCTGTGAAGCAGCAGTGCTAACCACTGTGCTACCGTGCCGTATATAATGGGATGACACCAGGAAATGCCACTTAGTAATTTCACATTAAAATTAGGCTTCTCAGATACCATGGCAAAATGATATCAGAGAATATTATACCTTTTTCTTTTGATATTTCACCTATATGTAATCTATGGAACAATACAAACTAAAAGCACCTGCAAAATCTGTTTCTCTATTTCCAACTATTTAAGCATTCAGATTCATTTGTTGCATCATCCTAAAAAAAATTCCATCCGTATTCCATTCACATATTTTCTAAACTGATGTGCCATAAATTTTTGACGATGTATACTGCACAGGGCAATGAGAATGCACTGCACAACACAAACAGGATTTTATATTAAAGTGTTTCTTTCAGATGGAAAGTGAGACAGAATAAGGTGAACTGCTGCACTTACTTGCTTCCTCCTTTAAACATCAAGTGGAACCCAGATGCTGGAGAGAAGGCACAATTCTATACATCTCTTGGATTGGATCGATCGTTTTGGGAAAACCTGCTATGGGTAATTTAAAAAATAAACTGGCTCCCTACTGAACCCTACTTGGCACACAGCCGCCTGGGGTGCCGACAGAGACTCTTTGAGAGGCAGGCTGAAAACATTTTAGGTTTCCTCCTGTTTGAAGTCTGAGATTGCATTCTACTGAAGTGTTGACAGACAGGCCTCCCCAGGTATGAAATGTGGGTCTAAAGGTATCAAAGGTGGTCCAATCTAACAACTTGCCTGTTCCTTGAAGATAAAACTGGAGAGATATTTTTTAACAACAGCTTCCTGGGTTACTGGCAGCAGCAAACAATATCCAGTCAAAGGAGCAAGGTTCACCCAACTTACATTTATATGAGTACAACATGGAGTGAAAAGGGAAACAAACAAATGATACATGAAAAAAAAGAGGTCCTAGGAGCCAGCACCCCAGCCAGGGTAACGAATTGAACAGAAAACCACCAACAACCGGTACAACTGGCCTATCTCATCGACTAATCACAAATATTTCTATATGGCATGCTACATTATACACTATACAGAACTAATGTATTAATATATTGTAATGTACTTCTTATCTAATATATCCAAAATATTGTAATCATAACACAACTGTGAAGCAAAGTAAGTACTAAATGATTAAACTCGTTAATTCTATTATATATTTTCTGCTTCCACTTCTCCAAACAGAGTTTTTTTTATTCTAATAGCTACAAATTCAAATTAATCTAAAGCCCGTCAACAGCTCGGCCTCTTTTTCAGTTACCTGTTCCAATTTATGGAGTCAGCTCTCATCAATTAACCACTGACTTACTCTTTCATTGTGACTAAGTGACTAATATCTACATTGGCTCCAAGAAAGACACTTTTCACAATCAGTCAATAATCTGCTAAGTGAAAACACATGCAGGGGCTTATGTGATGCCCGTAAGGGGTCCTTATTGAATGGAAAACAGGTGTGTGAGTTTTGTGCCATGTAATACCCCATTTACCCCCGAGTACAAAGGTTACACGACTAATGGGTGCCTTGTGCTGCACACAGAGAGCAGAGGCACAGGCCGAGGTTAAACATCTGGGACATATTTCACATACTTGCAGCGTATGCTTCAGCTTCAATTAAAATGAGGCTTTGGCACATTTATTAATCTTTTACTTTCATCTTTTAAAAAGCCTCTGACCTGACCTTAATATTTTTCAGCATGAACAAACAGAGAAGTAATGAAAAAGAGTTTCTACCTGCTAGCACTCAAACAGACAAATTTGTTGCACAGTGAACTCCAATTTATTGTGAAACTACAAGAAAAAATAATGCCTGTAAAAAAGGAAAAGCATGTCTCTGGAGTCATGTGCAGCAAATATGAAATCTTTTAACCTGACCACTGCATTTGATCATGGTGAATAAACATTACCTTTATAAATCCAATCTCATCTTCCATACTGCATGTTCCATATGCCTTGCAGGTCCCCCATACACATGTTAATAGTTTTATTAATATTAATACCACAAATAAAAAGGTTTATGAATGGTACTACTATTAGGAAGCAGGGTAAAGAAGCAGGTTGCCACTTGTCTGCATCTTATGTTGTGGAATTAAATTCAGTGTGAATCAGTGCTCCAGAATAGGTCAACTCTGTTTCCCTGAACGACAATTTGCTTTTGGCATCATGGTGGAACTGATAAACTATATTGTGCTGCTGAGTGTTAAGATGCTGCTTCATGTCTGCAATTTCCTTTGCAAGATCACTTTCCCATCTCAGCTAACCTGTTAAGAAATGGCATGGAGCGAAACTCAATATTTCACCATGTTGAAAGGAAACGGAAAATATGGCAGGTGGCACTTCTAGAGGTATGTGATTTTGGAGCAAAGCACCAGGTATTAAGTATTAGAGTATTATTATAAAGTATTAGAGAAGAGAAGAAGAAAAAGTCAAAATGTAGGGAAATAATATATCAATATCACACATTTGAATGTTTTCATCTAATAAATGTCTTTCAATTATAATTCCAGAGGGGACACATTTTATTCTTTTGTGGGATGTGGGTGTCATTGGCAAGGCCAGCATTTGTCGCCAATTCCTAGCTGCCCTTGAACTGAATGACTTGCTAAAACTTATCAGAGGGCAGTTAAGAAATCTACATTGTTGTGGATCTGGGTCACATGGAGGCCTAACCAGGTAAGGATGGCAGAATCTCTTCCCTAAAGGATATTAATTAACCAGTTGTTTTATTAGAATCAATGAAAGTTTCATGGTCACCATTACTGAGAGTAGGGGTGGAATTCTCACACCCTGGGATTAAGTCCCGTGGCGGGGCGGAAAGGTGGAATGTTTTCTTGGTGGAGGACAGCAGGAAAGCATGCTAAATCTTCTGACACCGATCTCATTAATTATGCAATTGGGGCTTTTGTGCCATATTCTGTGGCGGGATAGGCCTGGTGGCGTGTAGTTTGCCATTATATCCCGGCACCATATTAAAAATGCACCTAATATCACTGACCTATTATTGAGGAAAGAAGGTGGGTCTCCGGAAAATGGACCTCCTGAGAAAGCAGGAATATTCTAAGACTGGAGATTGGACGTCCTCCAGAATACCGAATCTGGAAGATCCACTTGTAGATGATCCTCCCAGCCCCTGCTGTAACTTTCCAGGATTGCCAGTGGCCTCCATCCTGAGCTCAGGTGAATCCTGACATCTGCATGCCCTGATGTTCCAGACGTGTTTTGCACTAGCACTGCAGTGAATTGCGTGTGGGGGCATTGGGTCTTCATTTGCATCCATTAGTGGGATGCTGGCCTTCAGTGGATTTCCCAATCTGTCATGGTGGGCGAGAGTGAAAGCTCCCGTGGGAAATTCACACCGGTGTAAAATCAATTTCCGGGTCTCCCACCGGCCTTCTCCCACCACCCTGCCCACCATTGAACCTGCTGGTGGAGCCATGGGAGAATTCCACCCTAACTTTCAACTCCTGGATTGTTAAGATTCTGGGCATCTGGATTACTAGTCTAGTGACATTACTAATTGACCACCTTTCTCCCAAACATATCTGTGAATGATCATGTATAATAATGTATGTGTTTCACAGGCAGGTTTTCTTTTTAGCTTCAATTTCATAGAATCATATAAAAATGCAGTGTAGACAAAAGCCATTCAACGCATCATACCCACACCAGATCAATCACAGAATAATCCAGTTAATATCACATTCCCACTCTTTCCCCATATCCTCGTAATTTGTTCTCCTTTAAATATTTATGCAATTCCTTTTGTGGACTTTTATAGAATCTGTGTCCACACTCTCTATCCAACAGTGCATCCAAATCCTAACCATTCATTGTGTAAAAAGTCTTTCTCCTCAGTCACCTTGATGCTTTTGACATTCACCTTAAATCCGTGCTCTTTGGATCTCAACTTTTCAGCTACTGAAATGGTTTCTCTTTATCCCCTCTGCCTAAATCCACCATCGTTATAAATATCTCAATCAGACCTCCTCTTGGTTTCCTCTACTTGAAGGAGAAGAGCCCCAGATTCTCTAGTAACCATATAACTGCAATCCCTCATCCTGGAATCATTCCAGTAAATATCATCTGCATTGTGTCCAAAGCTTCATAGTGTAGTGCCCAGAACCAGATGCAGAACTGCAGTTGGGACCAAACTAATGTTTTATACAGCTTTAGCATAACCTCTGGACTTTTGGGGTGGGATTCTCTGATCTTATCTGTATCTACCCCACTGCATATGAGAAAAGAAAATTAGATGTTTCAGCCATAACTCTATTCACTTTCAGCACAATCGGAAAATCCCAGCTATGAATGAGGATGGTGCTGTGCTCTTTGGGTGGAATTGCCTGCTTTGGGCCAAAATTTTGCATGCAGCATTTTCAACAAGGTAAATAAATTGAGAGCACAATAGAAGTGAATGAGTATGCTATAATTGCCATTATGGAGATGCAGCTGCAAGGTGACTAAGGTTGGGAACTGAATATTCAAGGGTATCCAACATTTCAGAAGGGTAGGCAAAAAGTAAAAGGCAGTGGGAAGGCACTATTAATAAAGGTTGAGATCACTACATAAGTGTGAGGGAATCTTAGATCGGAAGATCAAGATGTAGGATTAGTTTAGGTACAGCTAAGAAACAGCAAGTGGCAGCAAACATTGATGGAAGTTGTTTATAGACCACCAAACAGTAGTGGTAATGATGGGCATGGTATAAATCAGGAAATTAGAGGTGTATATAACAAGAGTAATACAGTAATCATGGAAGATTTCAAACTACATACAGACTGGATAAACCTAATTAGCACTAAAGTTGTAGAGGACAAAATCCTGGAATGTATATGAGATGGTTTTCTAGAACAACATGTTGAGGAATCAACTCAGGGATGACCAATTTTAGATTTAGTATTATGCAATGAGAAAGGGCTAATTAATAACCTCAATGCAAAAGAGCCTTTGGGGAAGAGTGACCATAGAAAATTTTACAATGGGCCTGTACTCCTGCAAAGTGGAACCAGGATTGTTGTTCTGATCCTAGTTTCTTATCTTAAAGTCCTTTGAATCCTTCCTTGCCTGCCCTTCTGACTCAAGATGTGGAGATGCCGGCGTTGGACTGGGGTGAACACGGTAAGAAGTCTCACAACACCAGGTTAAAGTCCAACAGGTTTATTTGGTAGCAAATACCATAAGCTTTCGGAGCACTGCTCCTTCGTCAGATGGAGTGGAAATGTGCATATAGCTGTTTGAGAGCACATTTCCACTCCATCTGACGAAGGAGCAGTGCTCCGAAAGCTTATGGTATTTGCTACCAAATAAACCTGTTGGACTTTAACCTGGTGTTGTGAGACTTCTTACCTTCTGACTCAAGCCAGGAAAGAACTGTGGAGAGCAGTCAACCCCTGATGCCTTCTATTGAGAGTTACAGAGTCAGATGCAAGGAGGCTATGACCCCTTTTTTAAGGCACTAAATATCTCATGTAGGTTTAAGTGTCCAGCCACTTTCAAGCTAGGGAGAAGGTAAGTTTATAATGTAAGTGGTAGGAATTGAGTTGGGGGGTGCGGGGGTATGGGGGCGGGGGGGGGGGGGGGTTGGTGTGCAGGGTGGAGGTGGTGGTCTGGCAGCTATGCAATTTTGGAGGTGTGCAGGGGTCAGTGTTGCACAATGGTGGTTGGTGTGCATTCGTGGAAGTTTGGTTGGTCTGTGAAAGTGTGTAGGGTGTATGAGTGTTTGCAGTCAGGAATGGGACTGGGCAGTCCTGTGGAGTGTGCAGCTGGAGGGCAGGGGTCGGATGGTCCAGGAGGATGTGCAGTCATGGAGTGCAGCTGATCTGGGTGGGGGCTGGGTTGTTATACAATGCTGAATTGGGAGGTGGAATGGATTCTGTGTAAGATGGAGTGCTCCCATGGAGAGTTGTAGTGGGGAGTTGTGGAGTAGTTGGGTGGTCTGTAGAATAATTACCCAGATGCTACAAGTGTTTTTAATTCTTCTAACGTTTTCTGGGTAACTGTTATGATTAGACAGTTGGAAGCATCTAAAGTTTGTGATTTAAATTGAATTTTTGGATGGTTCCAGTGCATGGCAATTGCCCACTGGAAGTTTGAACTTCCTGGGCAAATGCCATGCAATCCTTACATTGGAACCTGCGGGGATGGGCAGGTGAGGCACCCCATGCATCTTTGGAGTACACTCCAGATTCACTGCCCTGGAGCTTGGATGTTACATGCCATTAAGTTTGAAAGTGATGGAGTTCAATCGGAAACTAGGATCTTAAATCTAAACAAAGAATACTACAAATATATGAGAGGGAAATTGGCTTTGGCACATTGGAGAACTGCATTGAAAGGAAGGATGGCACACAGGCTATGGCTAGCCTTTTAAGAATTAATACAACAAATAATTGATGCACGAAAGTCCAATAAGAAAGGTGATCTAACCATAACTAACAAGAAAAGTTAAAGGTTGTATATGATCAAAGAAAGAGGCTTCTAAAGTTGCTTTAAAAAGCAGTAAGCCTGAGGATTGGAAGCACTTTAGAATTCAGCAGAAAAGGACCAAGAAATTGATGAGGAAAGAGAAAATGGAATAGGAAAGTAAATTGGTGAGAAACGTAAAAATGGACTGTAGAAGCTTCTAGAGGTATGTAAAAAGGAAATGAGTAGCAAAGAAAAAATGTGGGTTCACGAAAGCCAGAGACAGGAGAATTTATGAAGAGGAATAAGGAAATGCAGAAAAACTAAACAAATATCTTGCTCGGGATTTTCTGGGCCTTTGCTGCAGGCGCAATTCCCGTTATGGTGGGAAACACAAGAGAGGGCCATAATGGGATTTGAGGATCTTCCCTGTCTCTGCTGGCCATGTAATTAGGTCATATCCTGTGAGGGCATGAACCTGATTATCACCAATTTAAATAATTTAAATATGCCTAAATGACATAATGCCTTATGTTCCAGGTTTGACGTATGATCCCCCCCCCCCCCCCCCACCAGCGTGACATCCTGCTGTCAAGAATCACAACTACTCTCCAGTAGTCGAGATGACCACACCAAGGGTGTGGAGGCCAGTGCAGCCCCTAGGTGGTCAGGGACATGCTATGGCTGTGCTCTGGCCTTGCCCCTTTGCATCCTGGCAATGCTAACCTGGCAGTGTCACACTGGACAGTATTGTGAATAATAAGGTTCATTGGGCAGTATTGTAAATAAAAAGGTACGCTGCACAGTAATGGACTTTTCATCTGTACTAACAGCAACAGGTTGACTAGTGTTTGTCTTTTGGATACTTGCATCCTAAGTATTCCATAATGCAACATTAAATTTTTATTTTACTTCCCAGTAATGAATTGCAAATTATTTCTTGATCATCCAATATGATAAATGTTTTTCCAATGAATATCCTTGTACAACAATATTATGGAGCATTACTCTCTGTCAACTTCAACACAGAATGTTCCTCTTGCTAAAGGACCTAAAATTAAGTTAAGATAACCCATGAAATTCAGTGGAAATGTTATTAAAAAATGATGCATTCTGCAGTAATTGCAAAGGAATAACTTAATACATTTTTTAGAATTTCTTTTCATTCATGGCATCTGGGTATTGCTGGCGAGGCCAGCATTTATTGCACATCCTTAATTGCAGTGGTGGTGAGCTGCCTTCTTGAACCGCTGCAGTCGATGTATTGTAAGTACACCCATAATGCTGTTAGGAAAGGAGTTCCAGGATTTTAACCCAGTGACAGTGAAGGAACCACAACTGCAAACTGTTGCAAACTGTTTGAGTTTTGTAATCTGTGATATCTGAACCCTTCAAATGGATTACAGCATTCCTTTAACTCTACAATACAGAGAAGTTCACAATCTCATACTCTGAGCAGGAATCTTTGCTTAAAGGGTTGAAGAATTGGCATTGCAGTGCTATAACTGATTTTTTGCTCCCCTGCTTCCAAATAATCCCTAAAATGCAATGCAATACAGAGAAAACATAGGTGCCCCCATTTTTCTCCTGGACAGCACTGCACACTAAACTCCTCTTATGGTGTTAATAATGAAGGAGAATGCTGGAAATACTCATTAGGTCAGGCAGCATCCATGGAGAAAGAACCAGAGTTAATTTTTCAGGTTGATAACCTTTAGTTAGAACTGGGAATGATGAAACAAGTTTTAATCAAATACAGAGGCAGAGAAATTTGGAGGAGGTGGAAACTATGGAGAACACATGAAAGGTTTATACAGGTTGGAAGGCAGGCCCGGTTAAATCACAAAAGGAATGAACGTGCATGTCAAAAGAAGATGGTAATGGAACAAGTAAAAAATTAAAAGATGTGTCCGGAGGAGGTATAAATAGGAATAACAACATCATTGTTAACAGCTGCAGTCTGAAGAAATGGGGACAGAGGTTATGATCTGAAATTGTTGAACTCAATGGTGTGTTTGGAAGGTTGTAAATTGCCTCATTGAAAGATGTGGTTGTCTTCCTTGAACTTCTTTTGAGCTTCATCGGAACAGTGTAGAAGGCTGAAAATAGAGACACAGATTGGGAGAGGAGCCAAGAATTAAGACTTAATTTTAACTAAATCAAGTGATATTATGTCTTTGTCTTCATTTTCCATTCTGTGTTTCGCTGCTGACTGGCCAGGTTGCACAACTTGGGAGTTTGAATGAAAAAATTGACACAACTAGGATTTAGGGGAAAGTAAGTGTCGCTGCTTATACAATCTGTAACTTGTCAGTCAGAAGACATTGTGCATGAAGTGGAGTGTGAGAATGAGAAAGAAGTACGATGATGTTGTCATATTCCACTCTCCACTGGCCTCATCAATGACCTTCAAGGCATTGGCCAGCATTGCCTCCTCCATGGATGGTGGGTGGGGGTATTAGAGCATGCTGGAATACTGTCCCGTCTCCGGTTGGTTCCTGTTAACTCTAGTTATGTGTGCCACATTGACCTGTAAGAGAAAGGGAGGTGGTTAAGTGAATGTTGTGCAATATATTTGGGTGATGTGACTGTAATAGTTTAACAGTAGTACTGACAAGCTGTGATGAGGTGTAGATGTGAGGCTTGCAACAGTGTTATGTGCGTGAGGCTAAGGTAAAACAGATACATGTTAGATATGAGTCCTGATTGATGTAGATGGCTGATACATGAGTGAAAGTGAGTGTGGTGCTTTGAGCAATGGTTGGTTAGTGGCATAGTTGTGGCATTCGAAGTTGCATTTACTGACCTTTTCCAGGAGGCCAGTAAACTTCTTGTGACACTGCATCCTGGTCTTCAGGGCTAGACTCCTAAGAGTGACCTCCATAGTTATCAGCTCCCACTGTCTGCGTGTGGAAGGCCTCCTGTCCCCCTGTGGGTACATGACATCTCTCTTTCTCAACAAGACTTTCAGTGCAGTGTCAGAACACTTGGATGTCTGCAGTCTCCTGTGTTTAACTGTTCTCCTGTCTTTTGGAGGTTAGATTCAGTTCACACAAGATTTCCAGTACCACCTCCTTAAGCAAGGATAGCTTTAAGTAGTGTTAGCAAGTATTGATTAACAGCAGTATGGACAGCCAATTAGCACTACATTGAGCATTTCCTGCGTGCAGAAATCATGTCAATGATCAGATGTCATGCTACCTGCATTACATCTATTGTCTACCTCACAGGCCCCCTTATCCGATTGGAGGCTTCCCCAATGTTTGCCTCTCTGATTGTCTCCTCCCCCTTTGCCTGTGCCTGCCTGCCCTTACATTCCCTCCCCAGGCCCTCCTATCCTGGAACTGCACTGAGCCACCAACCCCTAATCATTCCCAACTTATTAGTCATCCAATTTCTGGCTGTTCTTTGCGAACTGGATGCATTTCCCGAAGTGGCCACTGCTCCTTTTGGCGCTGCTGTGACCACAGAGCTGCTAGTCAATTAGATTGGCCGGCAGTTCCCAGAGCTGGGACTTCAGCCCATCTTAAGCCAATTAATGCTTCTCAGAGAATTAAGTGGCTGCAGCGCAGCATTGTGGAGCCAGGAGTGCATTTTATAGTAGCCTTTTTGCATAAAATCCTGCCTATATGTCATAGAAGGAGACCTTTGGGCCCATCATGTGTACCAGTTGAGAGAGAGCTTAATTCCACTTTCCAGCTCTTGGCTCTGAAGCCCAGAAGCGATGGCATCTCAAATAGTTTTGAAATTCAATGATGGTTTCTGCTTCTTTCACTCTTTCAGGCAGCAAGTTCTAGACCCCAACAGCTTTTAGGTGAAAGAATAATGTAGATGATCTTTGTAGCTTAACTACATTAATTAGGTATCTGGATACAGATTGCCAGATGGGGACCTGGAACATAGGAAATGGGAGCAGGAGTAAGCCATTTGGCACCTCATGCTCCACTATTTACTAAGATTATGGCTAGTCTGATTTTAGCCTTAACTCCATGCACCTGCCTGCCCCCTCATAGAATCATAGAAACTCTGCAGTGCAGAAGGAGGCCATTCGGCCCATCGAGTCTGCACCGACCACAATCCCACCCAGGCCCTACCCCCACATATTTACCCACTAATCCCTCTAACCTACGCATCTGAGGACTCTAAGGGGCAATTTTTAACCTGGCCAATCAACCTAACCCGCACATCTTTGGACTGTGGGAGGAAACCGGAGCACCCGGAGGAAACCCACGCAGACACGAGGAGAATGTGCAAACTCCGCACAGACAGTGACCCGAGCCAGGAATCGAACCCGGGACCCTGGAGCTGTGAAGCAGCAGTGCTAACCACTGTGCTACCATGCCGCCCTATAACCCTTGACAACCTTGTCAATCAAAATTCTGCCTAACTTTGTCTGCCTCAGACATGGACTGTAGTCGAACCTTGCTGGGGGTGTTGGAGTGGCAGAGTGCCTGGGTTGGAGAAGGAAGACAAACTGGAAGGGGGTAGGCGTGCAACAGCAGCTTGCTATATTGCTGTGTACCCTGCACTCCTGATCCTCCTGGCTCCACATTAATGCAAGTAATAAAAAAGAAACAAACTTCAGGTCTTGGATTGCCAGTTAGGCTCCGGTAAACCCAGGACAACTGAGTAGAGCATGCAGGGCTTTTCCACCTTTGGCGCCACTGTGTTAAAATAGTCTGATTTGTACATTCAAATGGCATAACGGATGTTTTAGATGAGCGCTCTGACACTTGAGAATTACTGGCTGCCAATATGATGCCAGGCGCAATGACTGAGGGCAGAAGGTAGATGATTGATATAGAAGATCATGCCGAGAAATAGGTCACCCCAACTCTTATTTTTGATCAGGAAATTGGATGTAATGGGGAACAATTTCACTCCATTGTTTGCTTTGGTGTGAAAGCTTATGCACTCATGCAAAACAGTCACCAGTACTTTTATAGATTATTTCACTATGAATTACTTTATCATCAGACATTACAAATTACTCAAACTGCTGGAACATGCAACTGTCCTGCCAGAAAATAGTGCAGAATCCATAACATACACTTCCAAAATATTATTTGCATTTCTCAGGAACACATGGACAAACAAACACATTTTTGAATGCAAATTCCTGCCAGCAAAGTGAGACATCTAAAATCACACTGCACTGTATGGATAAGCACATTATATAAATATTAAATATATATGTAAAAATAAAAATGCTAACAGTATGTCCTAGGAAATAAACATCTCAGGTACTTGTATGACCTGCAAAGCTATTGAAGCTTCATGTTGGAGGATTACAAAGCAATGATTCCAAGTTTGACTGCGAGCTCAACACCATTTATCCATAATTCTACATGTATTTTTGTCACTTTCATTATTGGTTGCTGTAATTTAGTAATATCATTCTAAGAATAAGAGTGCACTATATGTTTTTGGACTGAGATTTAATAAAGCTCAGCTTATTTCGTCATGAACACAGCATATTCTTCAATTATATTTTTCCTATTATATGCCATTATTATGATTAAGCAATTTTGACCTTCTACGTGCAATAAAATCTGTGTCAAAATCTACAGTAAAATGGATTTCACATAAATTAACATAAATATCAAGCATCACACGTGAAAAGGAAAACAATGCTGGGACTGGAATAGAAATTCCAATGATTGCCAATTTGAAAAGCCTTATATTCAGTGCTTCATTCATGTGGCTGCTGACTGCTTTTCATTTTTGAAAGCTTAGAACTTACTTCAATTTCTCAGATGCATTGTGAATTAAAATTCTTGCCAACCAGAAGTTGCCACACTATTTCTAAAACTCAATTTTGTCCTTCAAAAGTTAATCACTGTTTTTTTCTTTGCAAAGACATGCCGTATTAGTCTTACTTCCTAATGTGCATGCACACACAAGCAAACACCAACTTTCACACACAAGAAAAATATGTTTGACCCAGTCATGGGCCAGAGAAAAGGATTTATTGCTCACTTTTCCCCTTCACATTGTACACACTAACTGTTGTTAGGATGATAAACAGCTCTATCCAATTATCTGTACTCAAACTCTTCAACTTTGCAGTCTGCAGGACTCCATCAGGACTAAAAACAACAATCTTCCGTACCTGAGGGAAAGCAGAAGTGTTCCAAAGATAATTACCTTGTCAGTTTTGTCCTCTTCATCCTCCTCGTATGCTATTAAACTCTCTTCTAACTCTTGCTGTTGTGAGAAAAGAGAAAAAGTGCAACGGTCATCAGCAATGAAAGGGAAATGCAAAGTTAAGTTACTGCGATAATATTCAGGTTATGCTTTAAAAATAGCACTAGAAATAGATATAAATTTAAACTCCTCTTCAGGGACCTTGTTATAATGTAAGGACACTTGGAAGCCAATTTGCATACAGCAAGTTTCTCCAAATGACAAGACAATAAATAACTAGATAATCTGTTGTAGTGAGGTTGGTTGAGGTATAAATTGTGACGAGGACACCAGAAATCCTTTTGATTTTGTTTTCTTTTGATTTGCACCTAAAGGTGTTTGACATCCACCTCAGAGGGCAGATGGGATTGCAGTTTAACACTGCACCTGAAAGGCAGTGACTTCAAACTGCAGCACTCTCGCTCCTGAAGTGAAGTGTCAATCTGTATTAGGCTGATAATTTTCTTTAAGCTGCTCTCATTCTACTCCTGTAACTTTACTGGAAGGGTGGCAGGAACCTTGTTTATACACATAAGAGAATGTCTGCTGTATTTAACTGGAAGCAGGGATGTGGAAACTCCCGGCCTATATGCTCATGTGTCTGGAATGGAACCCAAACTCACCATATTCTGACACAATAATGAAAATGCGACAACTGAACCAAGACTGACAACTCTGCTGAGTGTGTGGGAATGAAACCAACCACAACTGGGAGAATACTCACACAACCACATTGGGAGAGCACAAAAAAAGAGGTTTCTGAATGCAGAGACACAAATTTAAAGATACAGTGAATTAATTCATCTAACTCATGGTCGATCAGCATTATTGCTGGTACAGGGTATTATCCACAGTGACAGAATCAAAACAGATATACAACCAGCAAAAACACTGTGCCTTCAAATAAAGATATTACCTGGGGTCAGAATTAATAATGAATATGAACTAAAACAACAGTAACAGTTAAATCTTCCAAATACAGAAAAAACTGGATACAAAATATAGAATACAAATGTAAGCAAAGCACTGCTTTGGAGCCAAGCAAATCAAAATTTGCTGCATCTAGATCAAAAACATGGGAGCCATGGAATCATACCAGGAAGGGTCAAAAAACATTACAATGGCGACATCAGAACTGAGGTTATAACTAGCAGGAAAAATTGAACAGTTTTGGGCTCTTTTCTCCAGGAAAGAGAAGGCTGAGATGTTACCTGAGATAAATAAGATATGGTAGATGCTTCTACTTGTCATGGAGACCAAAATGAAGGGTTATAAATTAAACACTAATAATGCTAATAGAGAATTCAGGAGAAAGATCTTTACTCAAAGTGCTTAGATGTTTTTATTCAATCATATGATGTTGGCATTTCTGACAAGGCCAGCATTTATTGCCCATCTTTACTTGCCCTTGGTGATCCACCTTCTTAAATCGCCGCAGTCCATGTAACATCCACAATGTGGTTAGAATGTGGAATTTCCTACCCTACCACAAGGAATAGTTAAAGCGAACTGCATAGATTCATTTAAATAAATGCAGGAAGAAAGGATTAGAAGATTACACTGATAGGATTAAATGAAGAGGCTTGAGAAGAGAGTGGTATTGGCATGGATCAGTTGGACTGAATGGCCCATTTATGTCCTCTCCTTGCTATCTAAGGAGAGATGATTCAAGAGAAAGGGAAAAATCCATCACCAAGTCTGCTCTGAAACTGGCTGCTGGGAGATACATGTGTTATGAAATGATGACATGTACCTTTAAGGGAATGGTAGCTTAAAGTACGTCAGTCATAACTGCCACTGACACAGAATATTATGTATTAGCCCTTGATATGCAAATTTGCAAATCAGTTTGCAAGTAGCTGAACAAGTGATTAGATGTACTATACTTCACTTCCTAATTAAATCTATTTCTATATAGTCTTACCTTCAGATAAAGAGCCCATATTATTGTTTGATCAATCCTGTGTATAATTGCCATATTTACATCGAAAAAAGAACACAATACATGATGAGAAGGAAAAGTGAATGACTCTTCTCCCTGACCTTTCCTCCTCTTAGGTCATGTCTAGGTGACAAATCATATTTTGTTGCATTTAAAGATAACATTAAAGAAGGGTTACCTCCTTAAGGGTTTTACTGGCATGTTCAATCCCTGGATAGATTGCTTAAAAACACTGTAATGAAATACTAACTGATGTACAAAGCTAAACTACAACAAATGCTACAGTTGTTGTAGCACAAACCCTATCAACGAGTCTCCTTATTAAAGCTATGGTGCAAATCTAAAATGAGTGATGACATATGTCTTTTGTTTGTGCTGTGTGAGCTGGGCCTTGTAACTTTGTATTCTCTCTTTGTTGGAACGTTCCATCAGCAGTAAGATAATCTATTCAGTAACCCAATTGTACCAACAAATTGGAGGAAACCGCATCTAAGGTTCCTGAACTACAACCATCTGACTGAGTAGCCATTATTACTAAACAATTTTGTCAAGGTCGTCACTTCTATTGACTTCAGAAAAGAATTTGGTGTCAGTTAACACCTATTTCTTGTTTAATTCATGTTTTCTTCTCTCCTATTTTCAACCCTGATGGTGATCAGGTCTAAAGTCCTTGGCCTTTCATCGAGATTTCTTAGAAAAAGGTAAGGCAAATGTACAGAATATTAGCTCTCAAATATCCAATGTCACAGAGAGGTAATATCAATTCATACTCATGATATCCTGTTCCTCCCTCCACTTCTGCATGGTATAATTCTGTCTCAGTTGAGACAGTCAGTTGGGGGAACGGAAATGCTTCCCTTGAGGGAAAATTAGAAACCGAGATTAATCTGTTCTGCTGCATGTAGGTCATGATACTTAATTCAAGAGTGGCAATGGGAGAGGTGTTGCAATCCAGTGCCTGTCTCTGGTCTCAGTGGTCAGTGGTCTAAGGTCATTCAACAAAGGAAGGGAAATTCTTACAAAAATAGGAAAATTGGAAACAAATTTAAAATAGAAGATTAAACTCCTAAAACACTGAGCAGAGGACAGAAAAGAAAATCATTCAGTGATGAAAGATATCCCTGACCCATATTTTTCCCATGGGGTCAAGGCACATCCATGATGTTGATGCATCTCTTTAGCTGAGTGGGGAACACATTTCACAATTACTGGTAACTGACTTCTGAGGATGCATCTGGGGGCAGGCAGATCATCCACTTCACTGTGGATGTGCCCCAGTCTGTCACAATCCTCGAGTCAGGCACAATGAATGTTCCTGGCAGGCACTAATAGGCGATTTGCTGTGACACCCTGCTGCAGGATATGTGGACCCAGGAAAAGAGGGCATAACGGATAAAAACTACAAAATGCTGCAACATTTTCTGGAGGCTAGCTTCCTGAAAGGAATCATCCCTCTATTAAAATTCTAAATGTTCAACTCAAATCCCTTAGCTATGTTGAACACCAGGGACATCCAGGCATTGATTGTGGCCACCATTTCTAGGGAATAAAAGGTGCAATATATTTTGAATGTTGCTTTTCACTTATATTCGTGACACCATAATACACCTGCCTATTTTGGGTTCAACATATTTTTGTCTGTACATTTCCAGATGATGGTACAGGATTGTTTGTCAATCTAGTGAATACAGGGTAGAAAGCTGCCGATGTCCATTTCTTCATTTTTGTTACAGTAGCACTTAAATTGCAACTTGTTTCATCATTACACAAACTTATACACTTCTGTATAACTTAAGCTTCCAGTAAAATATCGTCAGCTGTTTAACTAACTTAAAGTAATATCAGTAACACCAATTTAATTGCACAAAAAGAAATGCTGGCAGCAGGTGGTGGAACATATTTTATTAAAAGGGAATGAAAGGCACATTATCTAGGTTTACAATGCAATTTGTAAACCTTTCTCACAACCCAAAGCAAGGCTAATCCTTTGCTTACAAAGCAAAATGTGCACTTTTGCAGCATTGAATAGTTCAATACTTACAATCTGCACATATTTACATATGATGTAAAACCTACACTGGAAATCTCTTGAAAAATCCTATACCACTCTGTAACTATTTACACCTTAAACCAGTCAATGAAATGAGGTAATGATGGAAATGTTGATTGTGCTTTCCTACTGATGTGCTGACAGGTAATAGACTGGGGAATAACAGAAATATTAGATTCACTACTGTCTAAAAATAATTCAATTGCAATGTGTGTGACAAATCAATCACAATTCATCTTCAAATATTACTCATTATTTAGTGTTGTTTATTTAAAGGCAGAGATCACTATTGTTATCTCAATCCCTGAATGTCCAAATCTGTGGAAGATTTTTTTGATGTCCCTGACTAGTTTCCAATCACAAGTATTTGAATAATATCATGACTGGAGTATTTGTCTATGATGGGAAACCTCAGTTGGTGCAAATTGACACAAACACAAAAACATTCCACATATCACGGAGACTCCATTCTCTTATGATTTGGACATCTTACAACATTGTTAATTACCTAACTAGCCCACCAATCCCAGGGACCCCTGGCCCCCAGATTCAGGGAAGCCTCCTCGGAAGTCCTGCTGAATGAATTAGAAAAACTAATGGGGCTATAGGCAGATAGGTCCACTGGCCCTGATGACTTGCATCCTAGGATGCTAAAAAAAAGTAGCTATAGAGATAGTAGATATAATTTTCTAAACATTCCTGGATCCTGGAGAAGTACTGAAGGATTGGAAAACTGCCAATGTGACATCCCTAGGTAGCATGGTGGCACAGTGGTTAGCACTGCTACCTCACAGCACCAGGGGCCTGGGTTCGATTCCCGGCTGGGATCACTGTCTGTGTGGAGTTTGCACGTTCTCCCCTTGTCTGCATGGGTTTCCTCTGCATGCTCCGCTTTCCTCTCACAGCCTGAAAGATGTGCTAGTTAGGTGCTAAATTCTCCCTCAGTGTACCTGAACAGGCGCCGGAGTGTGGAGACTAGGGGATTTTCACAGTAACTTCATTGCAGTGTTAATGTAAGCCTACTTGTGACTAATAAATCAACTTTACTTTTAAAAGGGAGGCAAGAAGTAGGTAAAAATAGGCCAATTAGCCTAATATCTATTGTTGGAAAAATGTTGGAATCAATAATTAAGGATAAAATAGCAGCACTTTTAAAAAATCATAATCTAATCAAGCAGAGTCAGCATGCCTTCATGAAAAGGAAATAGTGTCTGACCATAATTTATTGGAGTTTTCTGAAGGAGTCACAACCAGAGTGGATAGAGGGGAACCAGTAGACGTGTTGTATTTGGAATTCCAGAAAGTGTTCGACAAGGTACCTCGCAAAAAGTTAAGTCATAAGATAAGAGTCCATGATGCTGGAGGTGGTATATTGGCATGGATAGAGAATTGGCTAATGGGCAGGAAACAGTGAGAGTTTAAACACACAATTTAGAAAGAGATATTGATAAGTTAGCTAAGTGGCATAAAGTTGGCAAATGGAATATAATGTGGGAAAATGTGAAGCTGTTCATTTTGGAAAGGGGAATAAAAGAATAGCATTATTAAAATGGAGAAAAACTGCAGGAAGCTGCAACACCAAGGCTCTTGGAAGTATTTGTGTGTGAAACACAGAAAGCTAGCACAGGTGCAGGAGGTAATCAGGAAGGCTAATGGAATGTTGGCCCTTATTTCAAAGGGGTTGGAGTATTAGAGTAGGGAAGTCTTGCTGCAACTGTACAAAGTATTGGTGAGACTAATGGAGTGCTGTGAGCAATCTTGGTCTCCTTATTTAAGGAAAGATATTGGCCAGGATTCTTCAGGCCATTCATGCCAGCAGGATTCTCCTGTCTTGCTGTGTAAGCAGATTTTGGCAAGGTGTAAAAGTAACAGGGTTCTTGTGGTGGGAAATTTTAATTTCCCCTATATTGACTGGGACTCACTTAGTGCTAGGGGTGTGGATGGGGCAGAGTTTGTAAGGAGCATCCAGGAGGGCTTCCTGAAACAGCATGTAGATAGTCCAACTAGGGAAGGGGCCATACTGGACCTAGTATTGGGGAATGAGCCCGGCCAGGTGGTCGATGTTTCAGTAGGGGAGCAGTTCGGGAACAGTGACCACAATTCAGTAAGCTTTAAGGTACTGATGGATAAAGATAAGTGTAGGCCTCAAGTTAAGGTGCTAAATTGGTGGAAGGCTAATTACAACAATATTAGGCAGGAACTGAAGAATGTAGATTGGGGGCAGATGTTTGAGGGCAAATCAACATTTGGCATGTGGGAGGCTTTTAAGTGTAAGTTGATAGGGATTCAGGACCGGCACATTCCTGTAAGGATGAAGGATAAGTATGGCAAGTTTTGGGAACCTTGGATAAAGAGAGATATTGTGAGCCTAGTCAAAGAGAAAAAGGAAGCATTTGTCAAAGCTAGGAGGCTGTGTGGCAAACTTTCCTCACCGCTTCCACCTCCGTCGTCCAGACCGAAACGGACAAGCTACACGTGCTCCACGCCCGGATCAAGTATTCTCAATGATTAGAGACGTTGAAACTTACAAGGATCGAACTTTTAAAAGGCCAGTACAACAAACAGTCTAATGAAATCTACGCCAGACATCTTCTGGCTACTCGCAGACAACAGCCAGGAGAATCGGGCAATCAATTCCTACGTGCGTTGCGAGCACTTGGCAGGGCTTGCAACTGCAAGGCCGTAACAGCCGCCCAAAACACTGAGGACTTAATCAGAGATGCCTATGTCACGGGTATCAGGTTAAACAATATCCGACAACGACTGCTGGAACAGGGTGGGCTGGACCTACAAAAGACTGTGGCGCTTGCCGACTCGTTAGAGGTGGCCTTCCGTAATCTCGAGGCCTACACCCCCGACCACGGGGGCGCATCGTGGACACCGCGGTCGCCGTCACCTCTGTACTCGGGAGGGCCGCAGGCCTACGCCACGCCACGTCCCACCAATGACCCGACTGCTGCGGCAGTCTCCGAAGGCCCGAAGTGCTACTTCTGCGGCTTGGGGAAGCACCCCCGACAACGCTGCCCGGCGAAGGATGCGATCTGCTCCGGGTGTGGAAAGAAGGGCCATTACGTGAAGGTATGCAGGACGAAATCGACCTCCAAGCCAAGTAGCACTGCGTGCGACCCGCGGGGGCCGCCATCTTGGACGCCCTCAGCCGCGTGTGAGATGTGCGGGCCGCCATCTTGGACGCCATCAGCCGCGTGTGAACTGTGCGGGCCACCATCTTGGATGCCGCCAGCCACGTCACAAAATCCAACGGCTTCGATTACGCTGGACCAATCCAGGCCTCACCAACTCTCCAGGTCCATGATGGACATCGAGATAAACGGTCGCACTACAAACTGTTTATTTGACTGTGGGAGTATGGAGAGCTTTATTCACTCTAACACAGTGAGTCGCTATGCCCTTTCAGTACTGCCAGTGAAGCAAACGATCTCCATGGCTTCAAAGTCCCACTCGGTGGATGTCCTCGGGTACTGCGTGGCGACCCTGATTGTACGGGGCACAGTGTACAAAAATTTCAGGCTCCTCGTGCTGCCACAATTCTGCGCTTCCGTACTCCTGGGGCTAGATTTCCTGCGTCACCTTAAGAGCGTCACCATTGAGTATAATGGGCCTTTTCCCCCGCTCTCCGTTTGCAATCAGCAGTTCTTAGATCGCCCACCGCGCACCACCTGCAGCCTTTCAACCCTTAAAGTCGCCCTTCCCTCACTGTTTGAAAATCTCACCCCCGATTGCAAGCCCATCGCCACCAAGAGCAGACGGTACAGTGCTGGAGACAGGGCTTTTATCAGGTCCGAAGTACAATGGCTCCTAGGGGAGGGGATCATTGAGGCCAGTACCAGCCCCTGGAGAGCCCAAGTAGTAGTTGTTAAGACTGGGGAGAAACATCGCATGGTCATTGACTACAGTCAGACCATTAACCGATACACGCAGCTGGACGCGTACCCCCTTCCCCGCATATCTGACATGGTTAATCAGATTGCGCAATATCGGGTGTTCTCCACCATAGACTTAAAATCTGCCCGGAAGACCGCCAATATACTGCCTTCGAGGTGGATGGCCGCCTCTATCACTTCCTTAGGGTCCCCTTTGGCGTCACCAACGGGGTCTCGGTTTTCCAGCGTGAGATGGACCGAATGGTAGACCAGAACGGGCTGCAGGCCACCTTCCCGTACCTGGATAACGTCACCATCTGCGGCCATGATCAGCAGGACCACGACGCCAACCTCCACAAATTCCTCCACACCGCCACACTCCTAAATCTGATCTATAATAAGGAGAAGTGCGTATTCCGCACACACTGCCTCGCCATCCTTGGTTGTGTTGTGGAAAATGGGGTCATCGGTCCCGATCCCGACCGCATGCGTCCCCTCCTGGAACTCCCTCTCCCCACCAGCCTCAAAGCACTGAGGAGATGCCTGGGCTTCTTCTCATATTAAGCCCAGTGGGTCCCCAATTATGCGGATAAAGCCCGTCCGCTCATCAAATCCACTTCTTTTCCCCTGATGGCAGAGGCCCGCCTGGCCTTCGACCGCATCAAAGCAGACATTGCGAAGGCCACGATGCACACTGTAGACGAATCCATCCCGTTCCAGGTGGAGAGCGATGTGTCTGAATTCGCCCTAGCTGCCACCCTTAACCAGGCGGGCAGACCCGTGACCTTATTCTCACGAACCCTCCAAGGCACTGAAATTCGACACTCCTCTGTCGAAAAGGAGGCCCAAGCCATAGTGCAAGCTGTACGGCACTGGCACCACTTCTTAGCTGGTAAACGATTCACCCTACTCACGGACCAATGATCAGTTACATTCATGTTTAATAACACGCAGTGGGGCAAGATCAAAAATGATAAAATATTGAGGTGGAGAATCGAGCTTTCCACCTACAATTACGACATCTTATACCGGCCCGGGAAGCTCAATGAGCCCCCAGACGCCCTGTCTCGCGGAATATGTGCCAGCGCACAAATAGACCAATTGCAGATTCTCCACAACGACCTCTGCCACCCGGGGGTCACCAGGCTTTTTCACTTCATTAAAGCCCATAACCTGCCCTACTCCATTGAGGAAGTCAGGTCTATAACCAGACACTGACAGGTCTGCGCAGAGTGCAAGCCGCACTTCCATCGGCCAGACAGAGCACACCTCATAAAGGCCACCCACCCTTTCGAATGCCTAAGCGTCGAATTCAAGGGCCCCCTCCCCTCTTCTGACCCCAACATATACTTCCTCAATGTCATTGACGAATATTCACGTTTCCCCTTCGCTATTCCCTGCCCGGATATGACCTCGGCCACGGTGGTCAGGGTCCTGCACAGCCTCTTAGGTTTCCCTAGCTATATCCATAGCGACCGGGGATCCTCCTTTATGAGTGATGAGCTGCGTCAGTACCTGCTCTCCAAAGGCACAGCATTGAGTAGAACCACCAGCTACAACCCCAGGGGGAACAGACAGGTAGATAGGGAGAACGCGACAGTCTGGAAGGCCGTTTTACTAGCTCTGAGATCTAAAGGTCTTCCAGTCACCTGCTGGCAAGAGGTCCTCCCTGATGCACTACACTCGATTAGATCACTTCTTTGCACAGCTACCAATGCTACCCCTCATGAAAGAATGTTTGTTTCCCCAGAAAGTCCTCCTCGGGGACCTCACTACTGTCGTGGCTGACGTCCCCAGGCCCTGTCCTGCTCCGGAAGCACATGAGGACCCATAAGTCAGACCCCCTGGTCAAAAGGGTCCAACTCCTCCACGCCAACCCCCAATACGCCTATGTGGCGTACCCCGACGGGCGGGAGGACACGGTCTCTATTCGAGACCTGGCATCCGCAGGTGCCCCAGGGACCACTACGACCCACAACCCCACACCCCCAACCCCCTATACAGCACGCCTGAGCCCCAGGAGCCGCCACTACGCACCCGACAATCGGAAGGGACTACAGACGACTTGAGCGACTACGGCCTGGTGCCTGAACCAACACCGCGGCCACCGGAACCGACACCACAACCGGCATTACGGCAGTCACAGCGGCAGATCAAGCCCCCAGAGAGACTAAATTTGTAATTCTCCTAAATATCGTTCCATCCACCTCACCCCCGCCGGACTCTTTTTTTAAAAGCAGGGGGTGAATGTGGTAAACCACTGTTAGCTTATTGCCTGTGTGTGTGTGTGTGACATGCCTGGACATGCCCCTGCTGGCCCTGCCTGGGACTCCTCCCCGCCCGGTCCAGGTATAAAGGTGACTGCTCCCCACCCCCTGCCTCAGTCTCTGGACCAATTCATCGGCATGGGTGTGCTCCAAGGCTTTTGCTAATAAAAGCCTATTTGTTCTTGCTTGATTGACAGTGCATCAGGTTGGGAACACACGAAGCGAGTGTGGAATACAAGGAAAGTAGAAAGAAACTTAAGCAAGGAGTAAGAAGGGCTAAAAGGGGTCATGAAAAAGCATTGGCCAGCAGGATTAAGGAAAATCCCAAGGCTTTTTATACATATATGAAGAGCAAGAGGGTAGCCAGGGAGAGGGATGGCCCACTCAAGGACAAGGGAGGGAATCTATGTGTGGAGCCAGAGGGAGTGGGCGAGGTATTAAATGAGTACTTTGCGTCAGTATTCACCAAAATTTTACTCTTATGTGAGGAATAAAAGAATGACCAGGGTGAGGTTAGGGCCGGTCAAGGACAGTAGTGGGAACTTGTGTATGGAGTCAGTAGAGATAGGCGAGGTGATGAATGAATACTTTTCTTCAGTGTTCACCAAGGAGAGGGGCCATGTTTTTGAGGAAGAGAAGGTGTTACAGGCTAATAGGCTGGAGGAAATAGATGTTCGGAGGGAGGATGTCCTGGCAGTTTTGAATAAACCGAAGGTCGATAAGTCCCCTGGGCCTGATGAAATATATCCTAGGATTCTTTGGGAGGCAAGGGATGAGATTGCAGAGCCTTTGGCTTTGATCTTTGGGTCCTCGCTGTCCACGGGGATGGTGCCAGAGGACTGGAGAATGGCGAATGTTGTTCCTCTGTTTAAGAAAGGGAATAGAAATGACCCTGGTAATTATAGACCGGTTAGTCTTACTTCGGTGGTTGGTAAATTGATGGAAAAAGTCCTTAGAGATGGGATTTACGACCATTTAGAAAGATGCGGATTAATCCGGGATAGTCAGCACGGATTCATGAAGGGCAAGTCGTGCCTCACAAATTTGATAGAATTTTTTGAGGAGGTAACTAAGTGCGTTGATGAAGGTAGGGCAGTTGATGTCATATACATGGATTTTAGTAAGGCGTTTGATAAGGTCCCCCATGGTCGGCTTATGATGAAAGTGAGGAGGTGTGGGATAGAGGGAAAGTTGGCCGATTGGATAGGTAACTGGCTGTCTGATCGAAGACAGAGGGTGGTGGTGGATGGAAAATTTTCGGATTGGAGGCAGGTTGCTAGCGGAGTGCCGCAGGGATCAGTGCTTGGTCCTCTGCTCTTTGTGATTTTTATTAATGACTTAGAGGAGGGGGCTGAAGGGTGGATCAGTAAATTTGCTGATGACACCAAGATTGGTGGAGTAGTGGATGAGGTGGAGGACTGTTGTAGGCTGCAAAGAGACATAGATAGGATGCAAAGCTGGGCTGAAAAATGGCAAATGGAGTTTAACCCTGATAAATGTGAGGTGATTCATTTTGGTAGGACTAATTTAAATGTGGATTACAGGGTCAAAGGTAGGGTTCTGAAGACTGTGGAGGAACAGAGAGATCTTGGGGTCCATATCCACAGATCTCTAAAGGTTGCCACTCAAGTGGATAGGGCTGTGAAGAAGGCCTATAGTGTGTTAGCTTTTATTAACAGGGGGTTGGAGTTTAAGAGCCGTGGGGTTATGCTGCAACTGTACAGGACCTTGGTGAGACCACATTTGGAATATTGTGTGCAGTTCTGGTCACCTCACTATAGGAAGGATGTGGAAGCACTGGAAAGAATGCAGAGGAGATTTACCAGGATGCTGCCTGGTTTGGAGGGTAGGTCTTATGAGGAAAGGTTGAGGGAGCTAGGGCTGTTCTCTCTGGAGCGGAGGAGGCTGAGGGGAGACTTAATAGAGGTTTATAAAATGATGAAGGGGATAGATAGAGTGAACGTTCAAAGACTATTTCCTCGGGTGGATGGAGCTATTACAAGGGGGCATAACTACAGGGTTCATGGCGGGAGATATAGGACGGATATCAGAGGTAGGTTCTTTACGCAGAGAGTGGTTGGGGTGTGGAATGGACTGCCTGCAGTGATAGTGGAGTCAGACACTTTAGGAACATTTAAGCGGTTATTGGATAGGCACATGGAGCACACCAGGATGATAGGGAGTGGGATAGCTTGATCTTGGTTTCAGATAAAGCTCGGCACAACATCGTGGGCCGAAGGGCCTGTTCTGTGCTGTACTGTTCTATGTTCTAAGAGAAGGACTTGGTGGATGATGAGTCTGGAAAAGGATGTGTAGATAGTTTGCGTCATGTTGAGATCAAAAAGGAGGAGGTATTGGGGTTCTTGTGAAACATCAAGGTAGACAAGTCCCCAGGGCTTGATGGGATATACCCCAGAATACTGAGAGAGGCAAGAGAGGAAATTGCTGGGGCCTTGAGAGAAAATTTTGTATCCTCACTGGCTACAGGGGAGGTCCCAGATGATTGGAGAATAGCCAATGTTTTTCCTTTGTTTAACAAGGGGAGCAAGAATAGTCCAGGTAATTACAGGCCGGTGAGCCTTACATCAGTGGTAGCGAAATTACTGGAGAGGATTCTTCGAGACAGGATTTATTCCCACTTGGAAATAAGTGGATGTATTAGTGAGAGGCAACATGGTTTTGTGAAGGGGAGGTCATGTCTCACGAACTTGATCGAGTTTTTCGAGGAAGTGATGAAGGTGATTGATGAGGGTAGGGCAGTGGATGTTGTCTGCATGGACTTCAGTGAGGCCTTTGACAAGGTCCCTCATGGCAGACTGGTGCAGAAGGTGAAGTCGCGTGGGATCAGAGGTGAGCTGGCAAGGTGGATACAAAACTGGCTCGGTCAAAGAAGACAGAGGGTAGCAGTGGAAGGGTGCGTTTCTGAATGGAGGGCTGTGACAAGTGGTGTTCCTCAAGGATCAGTGCTGGGACCTTTGCTGTTTGTAATATATATAAATGATTTGGAGGCAAATGTAACTGGATTGATTAGTAAGTTTGCGGACGACACAAAGGTTGGTGGATTTGCAGATAGCGATGAGGACTATCAGAGGATACAGCAGGATATAGATCAGTTGGAGACTTGGGCGGAGAGATGGCAGATGGAGTTTAATCCGGACAAATGTGAGGTAATGCATTTTGGAAGGTCTAATATAGATAGGAAATATATAGTAAATGGCAGAAGCCTTAAGAGTATTGATAAGCAAAGGGATCTGGGTGTACAGGTACACAGGTCACTGAAAGTGGCAATGCAGATGGTGAAGGTAGTCAAGAAGGCATACGGCATGCTTGCCTTCATCGGCTGGGGCATTGAATTTAAAAATTGGCAAGTCATGTTGATGCTTTATAGAACCTTAGTTAGGCCGCACTTGGAATATAGTGTTCAATTCTGGTCACTACACTACCAGAAGGATGTGGAGGCTTTGGAGAGGGTACAGAAAAGATTTACCAGGATGTTGCCTGGTATGGAGGGCATTAGCTATGAGGAAAGGTTGGAGAAACTTGGTTTGTTCTCACTGGAGCGACGGAAGTTGAGGGGCGACCTGATAGAAGTCTACAAGATTATGAGAGGCATGGACAGAGTGGATAGTCAGGAGCTTTTTCCCAGGGTGGAAGAGTCAATTACTAGGGGGCGTAGGTTTAAGGTGTGAGGGGCAAGTTTTAAAAGAGATGTACAAGGCAGATTTTTTACACAGAGAGTGGTGGATGCCTGGAACTCGTTGCTGGGGGAGGTAGTGGAAGCAGAGACGGTAGTGACTTTTCAGGGGCGTCTTGACAAGTACATGAATAAGATGGGAATAGAGGAATATGGGCCCCGGAAGCGTAGGGGGTTTTAGTTAAGTCAGGCAGCATGGTCGGTGCAGGCTTGGAGGGCCAAAGGGCCTGTTCCTATGCTGTAATTTTCTTTGTTCTTTTCTTTGTTCTTTGAATGAAGATGTGGCTGAGTGCCAAATTCTGCATCCTCCCTGGCACCGGTGGCGGTGCGTGAATGGCTAGAGAATTCCAGCCATTATTACATTGGAGGCAGTTCATAGAAGATTCACTCAGATAATTCCCGGAATGGAGGGAATATCTTATGAGGAAAGGCTAAACAGTTTGGCGGGTGCGATCTTACCAAAAAAGTGCCAAACAAGTGTGAAAACCGGAGACTTTCAGACCCATCTTTTTGGTGAGGGAATAAATCAAATCTTGTTACTTAGTTCAAAAAATGAGTCACAATCTGATTCTCACCAGCAGGGAATGGGGGTGAGGCCTAAGCTTGCCAGCAAGCCAACTGAAGGCTGCCCTATTGCACATGTGCCTTGATCTCCCAATGAACTATGTCAAGAGTATACAGTGCACTGGGAGATTGTCACTCCCCACTCCCCCTCAGACATCACACCCCCGCCCACCTGATTGCCCCCCCAGTTGCACCCCCCCCATTCCCCCCCCCAAACCTAGATTGCCTCTTTGCCTTTGTGCTCCACTCTCTCCTGGTCTGCCTGCTTCTCAGAGGAATCTACCTGGTCCTCCTGCTCCAGAATATCCCACCACTGCTGTGCCAGGTTATGGAGCACACAGCAGAGCACTATGATGCAGGTGACCCTCTGAGGCTATATTGCAGAGCAATGCCAGAGTGGTCCAGGCAATGGAATCACATCTTGAGCATGCCAATGCACCATCCAATGATGGATCGGGTGGCAGCGTGGGCCTTATTATAGCAGGTTTCTGCCTAGGTCTCAGGCCTCCACACTGGCATCATCAGGCATGAATTCAGTGGGCAACCCTTGTCCCCGACAAGCCACCCTGGCAGTTTCAGGTGGCCCTCGAAGACCCCGGTGATATCTGAGTGCAGCAGGATGAAACTGTTATGCACGCTCCATGGATAGTGTGCACATACATGCATAATGCTGAGCAGTGGTTGCACACAATCTGGATAATCAGGGAGTGGAACCCCTTACAACTGACAAAGGGGGATGCCACAGGGCTCACAAAGCGACATTATATAACCCCCTGCACCGGAGGCATATTGTCGATGGTGGCAAAGCTGGCAGCCCGGACATCCTGTTGGGCCTGGCCCAGATCAAAATAGATGTATTGGGATGCCTGGGCATAGAGTATCCCGTGACCTCCTGGATGCACTTGTGGGATGATGACTGGGAGATGCCACACCAGTCCCTTCTCAAGACCTGGAATGATCCGTAGAAGTTCAAAGTTGCTGTGACCTTCACCCAGGAGCGGGTATCCCCCTCTCCTACGAGGTGCCAGGAACGCGAGAACATGCACAGGTCCTGCACTATCTCCATGCTCAGGGAGATTCTCCGGTGGCACACAGTGTCCGGTAGCTCGTTATAGGGCATGCGAGCCCTGTACAGCCGAGGTCTCCTTCTCTGTCGTCTTCCGGAACCCCCTCCTCGGACCAATGAGTGGCTGGGTCCTGACCCTGACCAGCGGCCCACTGTTGTTCTGGTATGGCCTCCAACTGGGCTCAGCACTCTGGCATTCATGTAGAGCATAAGAGTGGCTGTGAGAAGGTCGCCAGTGAGGAACCCTTGCAGTATAACCCTGCGTGCACGCACCTGGACGTATGGTTTCCAGACATGGTGTGCAGTTCGGACCGACGATATAAAAGCACCCTCCTGACTTCCACATGACGGATGCCCATTGTAGTGAGCACTGCAGAGTTCATGCAGTGTGAAGAGCCGTATTAATACCAGCAAACTCCCCTTATTGGACAACAGACCAGACCTGGTGCTTGTAACTGTTAGTGGGGCCTGGGAGGGAATGTCTTCAATAAACCACAGGGCCTGTCCAGCAGACAGATGGCATAGCAACCAGTGCAACATTAGTGGGATTTGAACTTGACCTCATTTGAAACCCCTCAAAGGTCTTTCAGACGACAGCGTGAATATCCACTACACGAGTCCCAACCCAGCAGTAACTTCCAACTTGAGGACCTCCGGCACAGCCCGAACCCCCGAAGCCCCTGTACCCCTGCAACTGCCCATCCCACCCCATCCCACTACATCATGGCAGTGGCTGACTTGTCCTTTTGAACCCTGGAGGTTTGTGCTAAGCAGTACTCACCTCCTTGCTCGCCCTCGCAATTGTGGCACCCTAAACAATATTTCAAGTGATCCGCGCACAGACTTCACCACTTAAACACTCTCATCGCTAAAATTCAATACACTTAAATCCCTTCAACCACTTCATCCCTTATGAAAGCAAACATTTCATTCAAGCATTAAATCCTCAAAAGACAAGCATTTATATTTATAGCCTTACGTCAATGACTTTACAACCACTTGCAGTTGCCAATCAAACTGCGAAGCAGAGGCCCCCACTATAATAGTGACAGGCTGTGGATTTAGCAATGCAGCATTCATCTTATAACGAAACCCTCAGGCTTTTGTTGACAGACTTAGGGGAAATTGCAGGCAGCCACAACAGTTTTTTTTATTCAAAGGGCTTGAGAATTTAAATATCTTTATAGCTTGACAGTTCCAATGAGGTTATCTACTTTTTATGCACATTCGTGTTTACATTTAACAATCCCAAAGTGCACCTTACACCTCCCAGAAGGCACGCGAACCCTCCCAAAACGCACCTAAGCTTTCACAAAGAGGCTGAACATATCCAAAACGGCCCCCAAATCTCTCCAGAAGGGTATGCTACCTCTGCAAATGACTCCAGCAGCTTTAAATGTTCTGCTCAAATGTCAAAAGTTCATGAGTCATGTTTTGCAGATCCCACTAATGAACAGTGCATCTGTTTGAAGGCAGCTGCACCTTTCATTTGCAGCTGCCCCTATAAACCATGATGTGCAAACTATGACTCAACCTGTTCCCCACCCAGGTAAGGATGATAGATGCTGGGTTCAGGGGCAGGACTTCTGGAATTTGGTCTCCAATGTCATTTCGGCTAAATGTGGCTCTTCTCTCCTGGTGGAAATTTGGGCATAAGTGTCAGCTGGATTGAAATCTTGATCCTAAAAGCAAAATAAGTCTTTTCTAACTCATGATGCTACCCCAGACAATTAGAAAAAGGATAAAATGATTGGTTTGCATTGTTGGAGAAGCATTTAAATTATTGATGTAACTCACATTGAAGATCAACAATTAATTTTCTACGCTGTACAACAATTGATTAGAGAGGTTATAAATGACTTCTTGAGAATAACCAACATCTTTTATGAATGCATGAATTCACTCAGATTATTTATATACAATCAAAAAAACTCTTCTCAGCCAATAATAACATTCAAGGCTTAATCCTATTCGTTTTTCTTTCTTCAAGCTTTTAGAAAAAGCAGTCTATGTGGTTATCATAAAATGTAATTTTCAGGTAAACATGTGAAGTTGTTGATAAAAACAAAGGTTTATGTCCCCAACAGTTCATCTTTCTGAAGGAGAGAATTCAATTGTTTTATTTAGATCAATAATTTTATTTTTTAGAGTTGCTGGTTAGCTTTTGTGATATAATCAGCTTTATTAGTATGACATTTGCATCTGAAGTTAAATGGTTTACTTCCACCGTTCAACAAAATACTTACAGGAAAGTAATCAAAACTTTTCCTGTTGCTTTAATAAAAACACAGGCTGAAAGTAATGCAAGGACCACCTGAATGTTTTTTATGAAGGTTAAACAATGCTTTTATTCAACTAATTTGATTTTGACCAACAGAAAGTCATTTTCAAGATCATAATGTATAATTATGTACATTATATCCATTCACTGTCCACCATAAGGCACTCTGAGATATCTCTCTACAGACAGGGAGCACAATAGAAAATGTAAATGGTATAATTTTTTAAGTGAGCGCCTTTAAAAGTTATATTAGGATCTGTGCAATGAGAAAGTAAAGTTCTGCAGTTTTAATTTTTTAACCTGACTTTAAAGTCTATCAAAAGAAAAATAGCCTCTTTGTTTCAAAAAGTATTCAATAAAAGAAGACTGAATAAATTTAAAAATTGATGACTTTATTGAAAGTTAAAATGGATTCAGGAAAATGACTCTAACCTCATGGTACCAAAGATTTGGGTTGGAGATCAATTAATCTAGCTGGCCTGGACTTGATTTCTCCATGACCCATGGCACATAAATAGATCACAATGTATGTTTGTGTGGGAATTGATTTACATTTTATGTGTGTAAATGTAATAATAGGTTATTGACATTGTATGGATTGAGGTCTGTCTAGAAACATTGGGGTCAGCCCATAGAACCTATGGTTCAGCTGACTTCACATAGAGTCAATAACCTAGTTATTAGTCATTTTGATCAGTCTCTTTTACAATGCACAGTCAGTTTGTCAAAAGCCATAGAGATTTACTAACCTGTGACCACTTCTCATTAACCTTTTGGCTGCTGACTTTGTAGGAATTTTGCTATTTATGCTACTTTCTTATTTTAAAGTTTTGTTAAGTCAGTGGGGGTGAAATTGGCCTTCAGAGGTTGCGCAAAGTGGGTAATAGCAAATTGGCAGCCGATTTTACACCATTCTTGATTTTCTTTTCCTAGAAGACCAATTTCACTCTCTGTGAGTCAACAATGAAAAGGATAACACTGATCAAATAAAACAAATAAAATAAAACCATAATAATATGAATACAGGTAATTTGTAAAATATATCTTTGGATATATATGGACAAATATAAATATATATGGATTCCACTTTTGTTTCTGTCATTTGGATGCTTTAAGGTTTGTAAAGGTTGAGTTTTATCACATTATATAAAATAAGTATCAGGCGGGTTAAAAGCGATGAAGGTCAATTCTGATGTGTATTCAACCTTCCCTCCTCTCTCTTCCTGCCTAATGATGTCTGGGAGATGTACTTTGTACCCTGATGTAAACAAGCTTGAGATACATGAATTGCGGAGTTTCCTTGCTGCCAGTCTTCACATTATCACTGCTGCCTTCAGGTGGGAGTCAGAATGTTAATGGGACCTGGGAGATGTGTCCCGAGCCTCACACTTTGAGGTGCAACATTGGTCATTGTTCACTTAAGCCTCCACATCCCTGATTCCTGCACAAGGCAAAATCAAGGCTAAGAACCTGAGAGTTTGATGTGTTTTCTAGCTGCAGTAACACTGCAATAATTTATAAAAAAATAAATAATGTTCAAGACCAAAATAATTAAAGGAATCTGTCCTGTGAGTTAAGCAATAAAACAAGTAGGATTCACTATGCCTTCTATTATTCAAAGATTTAATTTCCTCATGGTGTCTAAATTTTATCAACTCTTTAACAAAGATTGCAAATATCTGACAAATTATTGCGAAAATGTATTGTGTTGTGAGTTAACATTGCATTATAAAGAACAATCAGAGCAAAGTGTTTTAAATTCATTAACAAATCACCAAACATTGCAAAGAGGAGCTAATGGCAGGTGTTGCTAATTTTGAGAGTACGTTAAAGATTTGGGGGTGTGAATTTCCAGAGGTGTTTCAACGCTCTTCTATTGAAGTTATGGCGGAGTGCAGGTAAACTCCACTCAAAATTCACTATCCATTCACATGAGTAAGAGTTAGAGCCTGTGAATGTGACAATAGAAACATGGAAATCTTTATGGACGCAAGAATTGAGTTCAAGTGATTGTAGGGTGAAAATTTTCATTACACATTAATTTTTCTACACTCCATTGTAAAAATTGCTCCGTATGATCATGGAGTTATCATTATCATTTACATGCCAAATTTGGCAGGTTATTTTAACTTGTCATTTTGGAGAAGTCAACCTTTACTTTTGCTGAGTGACAGCTGGGAAAATGCCTTGCCCAAAGCACCACTTAGTGATAGTACAGATACCACAGGAGAATCTTCACTGGGATGACAATATACTTAACTGTCAGCTGGTGAACGAAAATCAGACTGATGTCATGCCAACTCATCAGCTACATTTTGGTGCTGGGATTTTTCATTTTGTGCTTTTTATTGTTCACTTGTTCTTTTTTTCTGATCTGCTTGAGATGGACTTTGAATATACGCAGCACAAATTTCACCATATATATTACCCGGGTTGCTCGGATTGGAGAACGTTCAGCAGGAGGAAAGGGAGTAGTTATTTCTTGAACAATGTCTCCCTCTGCAGGACTGGCTTTACACACTGACTTTCTGAACTTGCACAATGAATTATTCACCATTAATAAATTCAACAGTGATGTTACATAATGTACATCAAATATACCAGCCTCAAACTTGGATGACGTACATGTGAATAATGTGGAAGTTGGCCAGCAACTTGTGGGGAGGAAGAAATACCCCATGAATTCTGAATTGCCATAAGTTGCTCGGCAACTTGTGCTGCACCACCATTATCTTTGCAAAATTAGTGTTTTATTGTTAATCTGCCCATGGTTTTTATGCACTTGTCTACTAAACTCACCATAGAAAGTTAAATCCTGTAATTATAACACCATAAGTACCCTTTCAACAATGAACTTATAATCAATAAAATATGAATGTCAAGAAATTGTATTTTAATATCAGAACAAATAAAAAAATGGATTAAATTCTGTTAAAAAGCAATGTAATTTCACACAAATTAGTTAGGGCATCAGTACAGTCATATCGCACAGCATGATTTCTAGGCAACAGAATTCAATAAGAGATGATAATCAAAGTAATACCAGATGAAATAAGACAAACAATATTCTTATTTCTGCCTCCCACCGCTAGTATGGTTTGCAGCATAATTTATTTGAAAAAAAGAAAAACCATAAATTACCAAAGCATGGCAGAAATAAAATATGTTATAGCCAGCTGTGCAGTTTGATTTATATTTCCACATTTCCAATATGCATTTGAACATATTTTCCTTTGTGTATATATATAATATGTATGTGTTTATCCATGACAGAGAAAAAGACAGATACAAATATGGATGATAAAGACCAAATTTTGCAGTAGTAAAGCAAAACTGAAACTGACAGCCACTCCTCTATGTACAGTTAAAGGCAGAAATTCAGAAGTTGCTATCAGTGATATTACTTTCTTCCTGGGGTGTGCTGTCTAATCAATTAGAAATCACTGAATTGATGGCAACTTACCCACATACAGTGTCAAATTCACTGTAAAATTCTTTGAAAAAGTTGCAGTTTGTTGAATGAGATTTTTTAATAGTTTATTAAATTCTTAATTTTTGCTAAAAGAAACAGCTTTCCAGTCCTGAAAGTCTAATTTTATATTTCTGAAATGTCAAATCCCTCTATTATGATAAACATTTTTTAAAAAATAATTATTTTTAAAGAATTTATGATATTTCAGTTTCTACCTTAATCCCATGTGCATAACACAATCATTTATTTTAGCTCCCTGTAAAATGTAATAAGAAGGGAAGGACAATCAGTACATTTTATTTCCGAGCTTGTTTGTGAGAATTCTTCCATATGATTGGTTGTTTACCTTGTTTGACGATATCTCCTTTGCAGAACATCTAGAGATTCCCTTGACATTGGTGCCAGATTCAAACTAACATTGGAAAGGAGAAATTTAAACTGCAGAGATTACTAGATCTTTGTACACAGTATTCTAGTCCAGGGTGGCACAGTGTTTAGCATTGCTGACTCACAGCGCCAGGGACCCGGATTGAATCCTGGCCTTGGGTGAATTCCATTCTGTGTGGAGTTTGCACGTTCCCCCTGTGTGTGCATGGGTTTCCTCTGGTTTCTTCCCACACTCCAAAGGTTGATTAGGCTAAAAATTGTCCCATAGCGTCAGGGGGATAAGCAGGGTAAATACATGGAGTTATGGGATAGGGCCCAGGTAGGATTGTTGTTAGTGCAGACTCGATGGACTGATAGGCTGAATGGCCTCCTTCTGCAATGTAGGGATTCTATGGGATTTTATGATTCTTTGGGGTTGGGGTGAGCAACTTTGGTTGCTGACCATGAAATCTGAACAGATAGCTAGGAATTATGTTGGTTCTCTGCCCTTCCTCCTCAGCTGGTTAGAACAAAGAACAAAGCAAATTACAGCACAGGAACAGGCCCTTCGGCCCTCCAAGCCTGCACCAACCATGCTGCCCAACTTAACTAAAACCCTTGACCCTTCTGGGGACCATATCCCTCCGTTCCCATCCTATTCATGTATTTGTCAAGACGTCCCTTGGATCTCACTATCGCATCTGCTTCCACTACCTCCCTGGCAGTGAGTTCCAGGCACCCACCGCCCTCTGTGTAAAAAACCTGCCTCGTACATCTCCAGATTCACCACTCTCTGACTGAAGAAATTCATATATATATTTATATATATACACATATGGAAGTGATTCCAGATGGATTAGCTGATTTCAGTTAGAATGGAAAGCATAGCTACAATGGGCTTCAGGAGTAAGAATAGTATTTGCAAGTTATTTTGTTCATCACCTGCTCATGTTGCATAGGCTTCACTCTGTGCAATGTTAACTTAACAAATATGAAAATACTTGGTTATTTTAAACAAAGTTCATTGCTGCAATACTTATTATGCATAATTAATAATTTTTCCTATTTACCACTACTTTCACTCTGCATTGGAAATTTCCTCACCACTTTGACTCACTGGGGTAGATTCTTGCCTTTACCACTGCTGGGGCCGTTTGGCTGTGCTTTATAGCTAATCTGATTGATTAAATTAAGCTGATATTTATTTCAAAGGGATACAAATCATGCAGTTTCCAGAAAAGGAGTGCTATCCTTACTGCTCCCTTTGCACTCCTTCTACCTGCTCACTGATATTCGGTTTGAGTTTTGCCAGGACCATCCAGCTCCTGGCCTCATTAGAGCCTTAGTTCAAACATGGACAAAAGAGCTGGACCCAAAAAGTGAGGTGAGGGTAACTGTCCTTGACATCAAGGCAGCATCTGACCCAGTGTGGCATTAAGAAGCCCGAGCAAAACTAGAGTCAATGGGAATCGGGAGGAAATCCCTCCACTGGTTGAGTCATACCTAGCACAAGGAAGATGGTTGTGGTGGTTAAAGGACAATCACCTTAGCTCCAGGACTGCACTGCAGGAATTTTTCAGAATAGTGTTCAAGGCCCAACCATCTTCAATTGCTTCATCAATGATCTTCCTTCCATCATAAAATCAGAAATGTGGATGTTCGCTGATGACTGCACAATGTTCAGCATTATATGTGGACTCCTCAGATACTGAAACAGCCCATGACCAAATGCAAAAGACTTAAACAATATGCAAGCTTGTTCTGACAAGTGGCAAGTAACATTCACACCACACAAGTGCCAGTCAATTACCATCTCCAACAAGAGAGAATCAAACCATTGCCCCTTGACATTTACTGGCATTCCCATCCCGACTATCAGCATCCTAGAATTACCATTGACCAGAAATTGAACCTGACAAGCCATATAAATACTGTGGCTACAAAAGCCGGTCTGAGGATCTGAATCCCCCAGTGAGTAACTGAACTCCTGACTCCCCAAAGCTTGTCCACCATCTACAAGATACAAGTCAGGAGTATACTCTCAACTTGCTTAGCTGAATGCAGTTCCAAGAACACGCATTAAGCTCAACACCATTCAAGACAAAGCAGCCCTTTTGTTTGGTACCCCTTCCACAAACACTATTCCCTCCACACCAGTGAACAGAGTGTATCTGCAATGTTTACCATCCGCAAGATGCACTGCAGGAACTCACAAAGGCTCCTTAGACAGTACCATCCAAAGTCACAAACACTATCATCCAGAAAGACAAGAGCAGCAGACACATGGGAACACCACCAACTTGATGTTCTCCTCCAAGCCATTCACCATCCTGACTTGGAAATATATCATCGTTCCTTCACTATCACTGGGCCACAATCCTGGAACTCCCTTCCTAAAATCTCTTTGTGTACTTACACCTCCAGGACTGCAGTTGTTCAAGAAGGCAGCTCACCACCACCTTCTCAAGGGCAATTATCCATGGGCAATGAACGCTGTCCTAGCCAGCAAAGCCCATATCCTGTAAATTAATAAAAAGAAGGAAAAAAAAACCTAGATTACCACCCAGGTTATAAAGACAAAAATCCATCCCTGCATTAAGTTGTATTACAAAATATTCACAACACAAGAAATGTCCAAATGGCTCAACAGGTCAATGCCAGTGCTTATTTTTAAAATCTTAAAACCTCATTCATGGGATATGGGCATTGCTGGCTAATCCAGCATTTATTGCTTACCCTTGAGATGGTGGTGGTGAGCTACCTTCTTGAATCTTGTCGATGGCACACACTGCTGCTAATGTGTGTTGATGGTGGAGGGAGTGAATGATTATGAATGGCATGCCAATCAAGCAGGCTGCTTTGTCCTGGATGGTGTTACATTCTTGAGTTTTGTTGGAGCTGCACTTATCCAGGCAAGTGGAAAGTATTCCATCACACTCTTGACTTGTGCCTTGTGGATTGTGGACAGATTTGGGGAGTCAGGGGGTGTTACTTGCCACAGAATTTCTAGCCTCTTACCTGCTCTATAACCATAGAATTTATATGGCTAGTCCAGTTCAGTCTCTGGTCAATGGTAACTCCCAAGATGTTGACAGTGTGGGATTCAGCGACACTAATGCCATTGAACATTAAGGGAAAATATTTAGATTCTCTCTTGTTGGAGGTGGTCATTGCTTGGCATTTATGTGGCATGAACGCTACTTATGCTCCACAAGAGCCTCCTCCGACCTTTCTTCATCTAACCCCATCAATGTAGGAATATAGCTTTATGTTCAGTTCTTTATACTGAGGTTTGCTTTAGCCAATAAATAATGCATGATTCTGCAAAATTAAGTTGGAAGAAAGAAAATATCAATATTTTCACTTTTTTTTTCTCTCCAATTTACTTTGACCAATTAACTTACACTTCTTTTATCAAAACACTGAGTGATCAAACTGCTATTAGTTGCTATGCGTATGCTTGAATCCTTAATGACTCTTGGACGGTGGCTCTGACATTCATCATTATGAAGTGCTTCGAAAGGCTAGTCATGGCACGAATCAATTCCAGTCTCCTGGACTACCTGGATCCACTACAGTTTGCCTACCGCCACAACAGGGGTCCACAGCAGACTCCATCTCCCTGATCCTGTACTCAACCCTGGAACACCTAGATAACAAAGACGCCTATGTCAGACTCCTATTTATTGACTACAGCTCAGGCTTCAACACTATTATTCCCACAAAACTCATCTCCAAACTCCGTGGCCTGGGCCTCGGCACCTCCCTCTGCGATTGGATCCTGAACTTCCTAACTCACAGACCACAATCAGTAAGGATAGGTAACAACACCTCCTCCATGATCATCCTTAACACTGGTGCCCCACAAGGCTGTGTTCTCAGTCCCCTACTATACCCCTTATACATCTATGACTGTGCGGCCAAATTCCCCTTCAATTTGATTTTCAAGTTTGCTGACGTCAGCACTGTAGTGGGTCGGATCTCAAACAATGATGAGACAGAGTACAGGAATGAGATAGAGAATCTAGTGAACTGGCGCGGCAACAATAATCTCTCCCTCAATGTCAACAAAACGAAAGAGATTGTCATCGACTTAGGAAGCATAAAGGAGAACATGCCCCTGTCTACATGAACGGGGATGAAGTAGAAAGGGTCGAGAGCTTCAAGTTTTTAGGTGTCCAGATCACCAACAACCTGTCCAACATTATAGTTAAGAAAACCCACCAACACCTCTACTTTCTCAGAAGACTAAGGAAATTTGGCATGTCAGCTACGACTCTCACCAACTTTTTCACCTGCACCGTAGAAAGCATTCTTTCTGGTTGTATCACAGCTTGGTATGGCTCCTGCTCTGCCCAAGACCGCAAGGAACTACAAAAGATCATGAATGTAGCCCAAACCAGCCTCCCATCCATTGACTCTGTCTACACTTCCTGCTGCCTCGGCAAAGCAGCCAGCATAATTAAGGACCCCGACGCATCCCGGACATTCTCTCTTCCATCTTCTTCAGTCGGGAAAACGATACAAAAGTCTGAGGTCACATCCCAACCGACTCAAGAACAGCTTTTTCCCTGCTGCTGTCAGACTTTTGAATGGACTTACCTTGCATTAAGTTGATCTTTCTGCACACCCTAGTTATGACAGTAACACTACATTCTGCACTCTCTCGTTTCCTTCTCTATGAACGGCATGTTTTGTCTGTATAGCACGCAAGAAACAATACTTTTCACTGTATGTTAATACATGTGACAATAATAAATCAAATCAAATCAAATCAATGCAATGAATTTCATTCCCTTCCTTGAGATACATGGCTAGTCTTTTCTTGGCACGTCTCTTGGAGTGACACTGTGCTAAGATTGGCTACTTGCCATCTTGAGGAATTACACTTTGCTGCAACAAGGTTGGTCTCTGAGTTCTTGAGAGATTAATACTGATACTTTGCTTTCTACTCCATCCGTTGGAGTTTAGTAAGAAAAACAAGATATTTCAAAGACCTGTTTCATCCTGCTCAACCTGTGGAACAAGCTGTAAGAAGTAGGCAGGAAGCCAATAAATTCTCTTGATGGTCAACAAATCATATATAAAGAAACATCCTTCAAAAACCATGACTGACACTGGTTGTAATCCCTGGTGTGATTGAATCATATTAGGCATCCCAAAATTCATACTGGCTTCTGTCCAGCTGCAATTGCACCCTTTGCTACAGGCGCAATTAATATTAACACCATGCAGATTACATGGTTTGCCAACAGGATGTAGAGTTACTTGTGGTGGAGAGGAGGTGTGTGCATAAGTAAGCAGACAAGAGACTTTGAGTAACCATGCCAAACTTGTAAGTTTATAACCAGTGAACCTCCAGGATCTGGCAGAGAACACCAACAAACTCAACCACACAAACTAAGATCCAATAAAAGAAATGTGAGCTGAATGTTTTACCACTAGGCCTCCAGGCTGCTCCTATGTCAAACATTAAAAGTAATTGAACCAAAGCTTCACAGGGATTTAGATATATAACAGCAGCTATTCACTTGGTATTCACCGATTATATTTGTCTAAGAGCAAAACATCACATAAGCACCCTCAGAAAAAAAGGCAAAGCTTTTTGATAGTCTCAGGAGAACACTAAATGAAAAGAGTGGATTGTTTAGTTTGTTCAAAAGATTTCAGAGGTGTCATGTGAAATTTCAAGCAGGCAAACTCTGACTCTTTCGTCAGTCAGAGTTTGCCTTTTTGATTTCTTTTTTTACTGTCTTCCCATGTAAATAGCACATAGGCAGCAAAGATTTAAGCTTACAAACAGTGGAGCCAGAAAAACTGTGACAAAAGCTTTGCACTAAATTATTGCCTTGAATCCAAAATGAAGTACGTAAGTCCAGTATTTTGTACTTGCACACAATCCCGAACCACCCCCCCCCCCACCCTGACATCTTGACCCCTCCCTGCAGCCCCGACCCCCCAGCAGGCTGCCCTCCCGACCCCGATGGCCAGCCCCATCGCCGGCCTCCCTCCCGCTCTCACTCAGCCCAAATGCGGAGTGTCAGTGGGACCCCCCACACTCACAGATCGCCGCTGGAGGTCCTGCCCCCCATGAGGTTGCCCCATTAAGCCCCACCCCCTTGGCAGTGCCTCATGCCCGATGGGTTGTGCCAAGGTGTCCCCTGGGCGTTGGCACTTTGCCCCTTGGGTAGTGCCAAGGTGCCAGTGCTCAGGGGACACCACCCTCCCAGCACGTAATCCTCTGGGGGAGTCCCAATTGCCCTCACTTCACTCCAGCAGGGTCAGGCTGCCAGCTCCCCGAAAGTGGGGAGCTACGGTAAACCCCACTGGAGTGAAATACTCCTGGCGAGGGGAGGGGTGGGGAGAAGCTAGCGAGCCTGGCACTGAAATCTCTGGGCCCACTAATTACATTCAAATTAGACATAAATTTCCACTTACATAAATGATGTGGCTCTGCGCCAATTTCCTGCACAGAGCTGACAGCGCCAGAAATCCGCCGCTGGGAGACATGCTCAGGGCAGGATTTTTAAAAATCCGTTCATGGGACATGGGCATCGCTGGCTGTCCAGCATTTATTGCCCATCCTTAGTTGCCCTTGGGGGGCAGTTGAGAGTCAAACACATTGCAGTGGGTCTGGAGTCCCATGTAGGCCAGACTGAATAAGGGTGACAGATTTCCTTCTCTAAAGGACATTAGTGAACCACATGGGTTTTTCCACCAATCGACAATGGTTTCATAGTCATCAGTAGATCCTTAATTTCAGATTTTAAAAAAATTGAATTCAAATTTCACCACCTGCCGTGGTGGGATTCGAACCCGGGTTCCCAGAACATGAGCTGAGTTTCTGGATTAATAGTCTAGTGATAATACCACTAGGCCATCACCTTCCTGCCGCTGGATGCCCAGCGTGGATCCTGCGGATCGGGCGGCACCTAAATATCCTGGCCAGCTGTGCTAAAAAAATCAGCGCAGCAGGATGGGAGAATTGCTCCCCATGTGTGAGATTTCTCCGATATCGGCAAAGGCCAATGACAAGCAGGGAAAGCGACAGTTAGCCCACCGACAATAATAGCAGCTTTTTACACCATATAGTGCACGGGTTCTACACTGTATCGCTTTGCAGACAGTCTCTGATTCACCTGTCACGCCATCAATTCAGTACTTTAATGATTGGGGCATCATATTTAAAGACTACCCCAGCATACAGCAACCACAGTTTGCAGGCCGCTCTTAAGTGATGGCTGCCAGAAAATATGCCTTGAATATCTCTGATGCCTCCCTGGAGAGACTGCTTGACACCGTGGAGCCCTGCTCTGAGGTCATCTACCCACACTGAGGATAGATGACCAGCAACGTTATTGATCCAGCGTAGGAGATGGTGGCAATGGCGGTCAATGCCAATGCCCAGCAGAAGAGAGGCGACCGCTGTGTCTCCATGACAGGAGCCTTATCACAGATGCTGTATGCAGCCATCACTGACAGGAGTGCAATGCTCCTAGAAACCATATGAAGATAATAGGATGTTCTCACTGAATGTCCTCATCACCCTCCATAAATCTAGTGGCAATGAGCCCGTCCCAAGTTCACTTGCTTCATCTGCACATTGCCATTGCCTCGTGGCAAACATCCTCTCACTCGAGACCTCCTGAGTTTCATCCCCATTGACATCCTCCTTATTGGAAGAAATGTGCCGTTCCTCCATCTCCACCTCAGGCAGTTCCTCCCACTATTGCAGCACCAGGTTGTGCAGGGCGCAGCAGGCGACCACGATGCATGCCACCCTCCGTGGATTGTATTGCAGGGTTCAGCCAGACGGGTCCAGGCACCGCAACCTTATCTTCAGCATCCCGATGGTCTGCCCCACCAAAGTGCGAGCTGCAGCATGAACCTCATTGCATCTTGTCTCAGCTGCAATGGGGTACTAATGACTGAAATGTTTTTCAATTAGCCTTGCCCTTGTCAACATCCTGCCTCGCGAAGCCCCTCCCAGATTAAGTGGTCCATGGTGACTCCCCACCCCTCCACTGCACTGCCACAGGCTTCCCCTCCCTATGTGCAGCCCTTCCATGAAGCCTGTGCTTCAGGCTTCCCTTCCTTCTGCCCAGCTTTTCTAAGAAGTCCGTGCCCCTGGCTTCTCTTCCCTCTGTGCAGCCTTTCTAAGAAGCCTTGGCCTAAGGCTGCCCTTGCCTCTACGAGGCCTTTCCAAGAAGCCCATGGCCAGGCAGCAGAAGACATTCTCCAAAATGCTGCGTTACACACACTGTCTGTGAATCCTGTCTCCCCCAACTCACTCCCCGTGCCCCCCACATCTCTCCCGATTCCCCCTTGTCTTCCCCAACTTCCCACGAGTCAACCTTCATCTCCCCTGACTCACCCCTTGTCTCCTGAGTCAACCTTTGTCTTCCCCAAGTCAGCCTCCGGTAGCCCCAAGTCACTCCCTGGTACCCCTGAGTCAACTCTCGTACATAAGACAAGTCTTATGTCCCCTGAGCCAACCCTCATACCATTTCCCCCCCCCCCCCGACCTCAAGCATCGTGCCCCCTGAATCAACCATCATACTCTCTCTCCCCCCAAAGACACAGAGCTGCTGCATAGGAATATATGAATTAGTAGCAGAAGTAGGCAAATTCTGCCCTTTGAGCCCGCTCCACCATTCAATCAGATCATGGCTGATCACTCCCTGGTCTCAAATCTACTTCCCACCTATTCCCCATAACCCTCTTTCCCTTTTATTATCTCCCTCTTGAAACCATTCAATGATTCAGACTCCACTGTGCTATGGAGGAGCAGCGAGGTCCACAAATTCACCACCTTCTGCGAGAAGTAGTTCTTCCTTATCTCAGTTTTAAATCTATTGCCTCTCAACCTGTACCTGTGGCCTCTTATTCTAGATTGCCCCATAAGAGGAAATATTTTGTCGACATTTACTTTATCAATCCCATTTAAAATGTTATATATCTCAATCAGATCCTCTCTCGTCCTTCTAAACTCCAGCGAGTACAAGCCCAACTATCTCTAATGCTACCACGTCTTTCCTCAAATAAGGAGACCAAAACTGGACACAATATTCTAGATGTGGTCTCACCAACACCCTCTACAATTCCAACAACACTTCTCTACTTTTATACTCCAGTCCTTTTGAAATAAATGCCAACATCCCATTTGCCTCTTTTATTATGTGCTGCACACTGACGTTCTGTGATTCATGAACATAGACGCCCAGATCCCTCTGTCCAGACGCATTTTGAATTTGCTTTCCATTTAGGTAATAATTTGCCTTTCTATTTTTTCTGCCAAAATAGATAACCTCATATTTATCTACATTAAACTTTATCTGCCAAACTCCACAAATGCTGCGCTCACCTCCGAGCTCCCCTCAGAGGTTGGCTCATCAAATACATTCCCATGCCCTTTGAAGGGAGTCATGCTTTGCATTGTTGCGAAATCATGCCGCCATGAATGGATTTTTTTGACGGGGTGGGGGGTATGATTCTGGCATATGGGCACGATAATGAAAGGCAAATCTATTACACTGATGTTCAACAGTGGGGAAATGCAGTCTGTCACTGACCTAATCTACACATCTTTGGACACTAAGGGGCAATTTAGCATGGTCAATCCTCCTAACCTGCACATCTTTGGACTGTGGGAGGAAACCGGAGCATCCAGAGGAAACCCATGCAGACACAGGGAGAATATGTAAACTCCACACAGTCACGCAAGATCGGAATTGAACTTGGGTCCTTGGTGCTGTGAGGCAGCAGTACTAACCACTGTGCCACCTGTTTCCAAATATCTGAAAAGGAGGAATGTGCAGAGATGTGGGGAGAGAACAAGGAAGTGGCAGAAAATGAATTGCTCCTGAGGAGAACCAGCATAGGCACAATAATTGGGTGGGATTTCCTGTGCCTCCCACTGCATGTTTCACGCGACAGAGGCACAGCCTTTGACCACTGACGGGATGTTCTGGTCCCACTGCTGTCAACGGGGTTTCTTGTTTATGCACCCTCCTCACTGCGAAACCCATGGTGGGGATTCGCCATTGGCAGGACCAGAAGATCCCGCTAGCAGGACTAGCCAGAAGATTCCAGCCAATAGGCCAAATGGCCTACAGTGCTGTCACGATTGTATGACACCAGCATGCTCAGCTATAACTGCTGAGCTTTCTGACTAGTGTGGGCCTTCATCCCCCATTAATTAACAGTATAAGGCTCTGAATAGGTCCAAAGACAGGTTGGCCGCCTGACGGTCCGCTGTATTCTATTTAAATGTAGTGAGTGGATTTACTTGGTCCTGGACTCTGAGATTTAGAATCTTGGGACTGTTTGCAGACCTGACTGCTGGGTTGCAATCAGGTTGACTGGTTGAGGGATGGAAATCCTGTCTCCAGTCAATTAACATTCCTTAGAGCATTAAATGTCTGTGATTTGCCACAATTGGTGGGGCACACTGCCCGCTGACTATTCGGGTGGTGGTGTGTGAAACCCTGCCAGCCAAAATATTCTGCCCTTGTTCTGGACTTGGTCATTTGAAGGAATAGTTTCTCTCCTTTAATCCTCCTGAGGACATTAATGTAACTACTTAGTGTTCTGTACTCGAGAGAACACAAGCTTAATCTATGCACTGCCCTCATAACTTAACCATTTAGCCGGAAAGTTATTCTGATGAAATTGTCACTGCAGCCCATTCCAAGCCAAATGTCCTTCCTGAGGTGTCCAGATGGGGACTAACCAGAGAATTATATAACTATCATAACTTCAACCCTTATGCATTGCATGTCCTTTCAGATAAAGGCCAACATACCATTAGTCTTATTAATTATTATTTGTAGCAGCTTTCAGTAATTTATGTACACAGACCTGTAAATTTACCTTCCCTCCAGGTTAGTCCCCATCTGGACACCTCAGGAAGGACATTTGACTTGGAATGGGCTGCAGTGACAATTTCATCAGAATAACTTTCCGGCTAAATGGTTAAGTTTGTAGTTTCTCATCATTTAGAAAATACTCTGATCTATCATTTCTTCTGGCCAAAATGAATGCACATTGAACTCCATCTGTCATAGTTTTGCCTACTCACTTGATCTATCAATGTTCCTTTCCTTCTGACTCCATATACACTATTTATTGTTCAGAAAGTGAAGCACATGAGAACAATCAATGTACTATAGCAGCCTGGCTGTAAAACACCGGCATTATTAATTCCTTGATTGCAGGTTCAAATCTTGGGTGAGGCTCAGTTCAAACCGCAGTCATATGTCTGATGAATTTGTCAAGACTTGTCAGGTAGCTGCTTGAGGGTCAGCCCTGCTAGAGTCAAACTGACAGGCTTGGCATTGCATTCTGAGGAAGGAGATCTTCTTACTCATGCTCACATAGCAATCAAAACCATGGTCCCAGCTGAAGCAGGCCTGATGAGAGTGTTTTGATATCTGAAACTGCCTCAAACCTTTTATATTTGGCAGATGCTAGCTGTACAGGATGGAACAAAATAAGGGCTTTTGGATACTGCATACTGAAAATCTGGAGGTAATCAATAAATAATAGTCAACATTATTGAGAAGCAATACAAGTAGCAGAACCCACATTATTTTGCATTTGTATATTTTTTAAAAATAATTTAAGAGAACAACATTCAGTTTAAAACAGCAGGGACAGGATATTTAGCTCTGGCTGGGGATGAGTTGAGAAGTGAGTGGACATGAAAATTCACGTTGCTGGCACCATCTCAACCCTGGGCCATTTTGCAGGAGGTGGGATTGGAGACGGCAGGATTAATCATTTGCAAGCAGTAAGTAGCCACTTGATAGCTGAGGTCCAACTGAGGCCTATTATCAGAGGGAACAGACCAGCAGCCCGAATACAATCTCCAGGTGACAGACAGGGGTGACCAGCGCTCCAGACAGCCTTTCAGGCCCTCCCCGTCAAAAGGCCTCAGGTTTCCGCTTGACTATGGTGGCCCAGCTGAGAGAATCTTTTAACGTAAGGGTTCAAAATGTAGGAGAGGGGACGCTTCCACCTTGGCCAGTTTGGGGAAAATGACTGTTTCCCATGCAATGTGAGTTTCTGACCCACATTTGACCCTGGTTTTGGGGTCCTGAACCCCAGGAGAAAAATTATGTCTTAGCATGTTTCAAAATAATTACACAACTTGCGTTCCAAATGAATAGTAAGTTTTCCCCTCCAAGGATAATGTGGTGCAGCCTCTGCTGTATGAAGTGCTAACATGAAATAGCATTGATCAACTCTTTAACTATTAATTTGAATGTTTCATCAAACCGATGTTTATATTTCTGATAAAATATAAATCACAACCCCAATTCTTTCTCCCAATTGTTAGCCCCCCTGACATTGCTAACCTGGAGGGTTGTCTGATATTTGTTCAATGCTGGTCTTTAGGTAGTCTGATTAGACTGAGAAATGCAGAGAGAGCTCCCCTCATTCATATCACCAATAGCAGTTCTATTCTATGCCATTTTGGAAACACCTTAAAACTGTATTTTCACATTAGTGGGGATTTAGGGAAGCGTGCCAAGAATGATTTTAGGGCTGAAGGCTGTTATCAAACGAGAGTTACTGAGCTAAACTTGTTTTCACTGTAGAAAGGTGACTGAGAACCGACATTGAGGACTCACCTGATGAGGGTGCAGCATTCCGTAAGCTCGTGATATCAAATAAACCTGTTGGACTTTAACCTGGTGTTGTGAGACTTCTTTCTGAGAAACTACATGATTCAGATTTTCAAGGAGATGTTAGATGTTTGAATTGCATTGTGAGTGCAGAACTAAAGAACTCAGATTCAAAGTTATGCATTATATTGTGTGCTTTGTAAAACAGTGAAAATGTTGAAATGACTATCAGCACATGATGCTGTGTTCATTCATTCCGCTCAACAGTTAGATAAATATCTAGTTTAAACAGGATAAGACTTTTTAGAGAAGAGAAAAGACGAAGGTATTTAGATATGCATCAGAACACAATAGGCTAAGGTTGACAATTACCCAGGATTGTTCTGGAATCTCCAAGAATTTAAGATTAATAGCCTGGATGTTGCTGTCATCAGCGAGGCATTAAAAACATTGTATGCCTTTTTGTTCATTTTCATTCTTTCATTAGTTATAAAAATATTTGTGGTAGGAATAAATGCTGGTGACTGACAGTCAAGAATCATCTAATAGGGCAATCGGATTTTGTTTTATAATGTTTCTGCAAAGCACCTTGGGACATTTAATTATGTTACGGGTGCTGTATATAAAGTATATTGTTGCTGAAACTGGGATTCAGCAACTATATTTCAAAAATAATTTTTATAAAGATATTGGCCTCATTAGATTCTTAGCACAGAGACAAAGAAGAAAAGCAGCAGGATTTCATAACCTGTACAAAATAATGTGCTAACTAAACTGACTACACAACAGACCTTTTAAATTCAGAGATTCCACCTACTATTTTACTTCCATGTTTAATAACCAAAGATTCAGGATAGAGTATTTTTTTTAATTTAAATTCATAAAATCATAAAATATTGAAATTATGTTTCTGGTGCAATCCAGCTAAAGTTTCTCAGAGCCTTGCTGACTATTTACCTTTGTAGAATTAAGGATATTAATAAAGTTTGAATTCCCAATTGAGTACTGAATTAGTCCAAGTTCCTGTTCGAAATTCCCCTTAATGAAAAATTAATCCATATTACAATTAGCTCTATCTCTGCTTCAGAAGACAGGCAATGTTGTGTTTCAAAGTGGTCAAACGTAAGGGGGCATAACAAGCTTGATCTTGAATCTTCAGCACCCCCATCCCTGCATCTGTCTGTCACTACAGCATAACCAATGGAACTACCATGATAAAGGTTACATCAGGCTGTTGCTTTGTATCACACAGTAACTGTTTTAAGAGTGATATTGATATAAACTATTACCAGGCAAAAGATGGGATGCGATGCACAAATGACCAAAGCATGACAGAAAAAAAATTAAAATGTAAGTTTCTTCTTAATTAAGGTAATACGGTCATTTTTGTGAACAATACAAGCCTTTTCTTACATTAATATTCATTGATTCAGTTTTTCAAAGAGTTTTGGATCACAACACCTCAAGGACACCTTTTGATAGGTAAGTTCAGAAGGTCTTCTTCATGCCCCATGCCAAGGTATGACCCCCAACTATCTCCTTTGGGCACTCATGCCCCCATGCCAAGCTATGGTCCTTCCATACCCATTCATCCACTATACACTGTATGGACCAATGAACACTATAGTGACAACAGGATGTATTAAAAAAACTTTGAAAAAAGTCATTCATTGATAATTCTCTACCTTGTTAAAGAAAAACCTCCTTTTTACTACAGGCTAATAAAAATACCAATCATCTAGACCTTATTAAAGTATCAATAGATGAAACTGCAAGCATTTGAAACCCTGTTTTATGTTGTGAAAACAAACATTGTGCAAGTGACAGAAGAGGTCAGAGAGCCAGGGCTGTCAAACCAGCAATGTGTTCCCTGGGGCTCAGGTACTTCAGTACAGTCATGGATGTCTGGGTTCTCAGCCTCTGAACTATCTCCTGGGTAGGCTGGCCAGGTTGTAGCCTTTATCTGCTCCCTACAATGAAAATATCTTCATTACTGGCACTTTCCTGTGGGCAGGTTGAAGAGGGAGCTATCCCGAACCCATCTCGAGGATGAAAATCCGCCCTATATGTTGGACTGACTTGCTGCCCTCAAATAAGAATGGCCAATGGGAGAAAATTGAAGAGAAAATCAATGAGGAAGAAAATGAGATAAAGGAGGTAAACATGCTTGTTTGCTTCGCAAATGAAAAAGAATAGTTAACTATTATGGTGCCCCCTATTAATTTCACAAAAGATAATGGCTCAAAATTTATACAACGCAAGTGCCTGAATTTCACACATGGCACATGTACCAAGTCGACGGGCCAGGAAGCAGATATAGAATCCGCTGCCAGGCGAGATTGCCTTCTCAATGCGATTCCATGCTGGGTGGCCAATGAAGGCCTGCCTAATGTGAAATGTGTCTTCCAGTCAGCCTGACATGGAAAGCTGGATTCGGAATAAGTTGACTGTTGGGTCCAATGGTATCCCCTAGGACTTGGTAACTTCAATTAAATTTCCAGTAAAAAAAGAAACAGATGGAAACCTATTTAGTATTAATGCTGTGGCTTTTCAGCAATGAACTGATCCTAACTAAAACCTTCACTGACTCAATGTATTTGTATATAGTAGCTCTGAAATATGCCTTAAAAATCTACAGGTCCTGCCCAGCCTCTGCCACTGATTCAGTGAGGAAGCTGTAGGTGGGGGAGGGAGAGAAGAGTTGGTGTGGAAGTTCCCTTCATACTTACATCCCAGAGCGCTTCACTACTTTTAAAGTGTGGCTGCTGGCATATTGTAGAAAATATGTCAGCCATTTTGCACATTGCAAACTCCCATAGACAGCAATTTTAGATCTTTTACATACATCTGACTGGGTAGATGAGGTCTCAGATTAACATTTCACATGAACACTGGAACCACAGACAGTGTAGCACTCGCTCAGGACTGCACTGGGATTGTAAGCCCATGTGCTCAATTCTTTGGAGTGGGACTTGAACCCATTATCTCCTGAACTCCAGGGAGCTGAATGCTCCAATGTGGTAGACACCCATGCCGTCAAAGGTGCATCTCTGGACTGCCCGGCTGAGGTGGTGCAGCTAGGGTTAGTGGCCGTGGTGGGGTACGTCGGGTGGGTGGGGGGGGGCGGTGTTGCAACTGATGAATTGGGCTGCTAACAAAATGTGGCTATTCCCTTGTTCTCTTTTACAGGGGAAACCTTTTTAAGAAACTGTTTTTAATTATGAAGAGATCTGGTCATATTCTACACCTACTGCTGAGTCAGTCGGGATATGCCTGATAACAAACCTGCAGCATGCTGGGTCAATATGAAGGCCTGGGCCATGGGGAGTGTAGCGTTCAAAGAGCTCAGACCCTCAGCTCAACCCTCCCAGCCCGTCCCCATATAATTACAGTGGCAATGTGCCAAATGACCATGGATTTTCAAGGCCAATATCTTTTGTAAATGTCAATGATCCTCATGGTTTCGACAGACCGATCTGCTTTCTTAGAACTTTGGCACAGATTTCTAAGAGAACCAGCTTAGAAAGCTAATGCAATCAAAATGAAATCTGGCAAAACTCAGAAATATGACAAAATCACAGATAAAATGAAAGTGCTTGTGATGTGGGGGCCTCTTATGAGAAATTGGATGACAAATTGATAAAGACGTAATGGCCGCTTGCCATTTTTGTCCATGCAACGAGTGCAAAATTGCATGGAACAACCCAAAATCTGTGTTGCTTTTTAGTGGCCTTAACTAGTCCTTGAATTGTAGGCAGGCACGGCTCCAAATCCTGCGTGACCGCCGACCTCAATATTGCATGTATGCGTGGTGACGTCAGGACGCAATTTTACCCATGGTCAGGTTAGGCGTGTGCTTGGCAGAGTGCCCTTGAATTCTGGCCGAGCAGATCTTCAGGGGAAGGTGGCAGCATGGTCGTAATGTCACTGCACTAGTAATGCAGAGGCCTAGGCTAATCTTCAGGAATATGGATTCAAATCCCACTGCAGTAGCTGATTGAATTTAAATGCATTTAATAAAATCTGGAATTGAAAGCTAGCCTCAGTGATGGTGGCCAGGAAGCTATTGTTGTAAAACCCATCTGCTTCACTAATGCCTTGTAGGGAAGGAAGTCTGCCGTCCCTTCCTGGTCAGGTTTACATATAACTATAGACCCACGGCAATGTGGCTGGCTTTTAACTACGCTCTGAAATAGCCGAGCAAGCCACGCAGTTCAAGAGCAATGAGGAATGGGCAAGAAATGCTGGTCTTGCCAGCGATACTCACATTCCATGAAAGAATAAAGAAAAAAAACTCAGAAATTATAATCCTTGATGAGTTTATGAAAAAGAGTAGAACAGCGGCATTACTCTCTACAAGTCCATGGTTAACAGTAGAAGCTAATATTGCCTGGGCTTGTTTATGAGAATACAACACACAGCCAATGCAGCAAATGAGTGTGAATAATACTCCTTGCTCTTTAGTTACAAGGGACAGATTCCAACTGTCAATTAAATCGAGAAGAAAGTTCAAATATAAATAGGCATAATAAATAACCTAATACAGAATTTTTTTGGGAAAAGGGAGTGTCTATATCTGTATGGTGGATGAACAATCTAATAACTTTAAACAACATTAAAATCTATTGTAATTATGAGCTGTACTCTGCTGTAGAATGGTGGGGGAGGTTGAGCACTCTGTGATTTGCAAGAACAAGGTCCACCTTCTAAGAGTCTAGTGGCTAAACAAGCTTTACCCTGAGGCTGATTCAGGGAAAATGACAAAATGTGACTCTTACCATAGAGCTTATTCTGTTGTCATTTCCTGATCTAATTAAACAGTAGTTGTAGATCATCAAAACGAGCAGCATCAGCGGAATCACATAGAGCTCAAAGTTCCAAACTGTAACAAGATAGATCTAGACAAAATAATGAGAAAAAAATCAGAATCACGCCATGTAGAGTAAAATCAAGCAGATTATTTCTTAAACTATCTATTTTTATTCTTTTCATGTACTTTTGTGTTTCATTCTGTTCCCTTCAAAGTCACATTAGCTGTTGTTGATAGAGTTCAGCCAATGTTGCTTTATGGTTATTTGGTAGGCCACAACAAATTGCATTTTATGAATTGCTGCTTTTGGCTACTTTTCTTTAAACTAAGAAAGAATCATAGAATAGAATCCCTACAGTGCAGAAGAACCCATCAAATTTGCACCGACTTCTGACAGAGTATCCCACCCAGGCCCTCTCCCCGACCCTTTCCCCATTACCCCACACATATGCCATGGCTAACCCATCTAGCCTGTACATCCCGGGACACTCAGAGGCAATTTGGCATGGCCAATCCACCTAATCCGCATATGTTTGGACTGTGGGAGGAAACCGGAGCACCTGGAGGAAACCCAGACAGACACGGTGAGAATGTGCAAACTCCACACAGTCACCCAAGACTATAATTGAACCCGGGTCTCTGGAGCTGTGGGGCAGCAGTGCTAACCATTGCGCCACCATGTCAGAAAGGAGGAGACAGAATGCAAATATCAGCTGAAGCTGATAACTAAATTTGGACTGTATTAATAAATTGAAGTTCTGAGATAGAAACAGAAAACATAGAAAATAGGAGCAGGTGGAGGCCATTTAGCCCTTTGAGCCTGCTCCGCCATTCATTATGATCATCGTCCAACTCAATCAGGGATCTGGGTTCGATTCCCGGCTTGGGTCACTGTCTGTGTGGAGTTTGCACATTCTCCTCGTGTCTGCGTGGGTTTCCTCCGGGTGCTCCGGTTTCCTCCCACAGTCCAATGGTGTGCGGGTTAAGTTGATTGACCATGCTAAAATTGCCCTTAGTGTACTGGGATGCGTAGGTTAGAGGAATTAGTGGGTAAATATGTCGGGAAATGGGAGTAGGGCCTGGGTGGGATTGTGGTCGGTGCAGACTCGATGGGTCGAATGGCCTCTTTCTGTGCTGTAGGGTTTCTAAGTTTCTTTTTCTAAGTTTCAATAGCCTGATCCGACCTTCCCCTCATATAATTTGATCCCCTTCACCCCAAGTGTTATATCTAACTGCTTCTTGAAAACATACAATGTTTTGGCTGCAACTACTTTCTGTGGTAGCGAATTCCACAGACTGACCACTCTCTGGGTGAAGAAACTTCTCCTTATCTCTGTCCTAAACCATCTACCCTGTATCCTCAGACTGTGATCCCTGGTTCTGGACATCCTCACCATCAGGAGCATCTTTCTTGCGTCTACCCTGTCTAGTTCTGTTAAGAATTTTATAGGTTTTTATGAGCTGCCCTCTCATTGTTCTGAACTCCAGTGAATACAATCCTAACCGACTCAATCCCTCCTCAAACGTCAGTCCTGCCACCCCAGGAATCAGTCTGGTAAACCTTCTCTGCATTGCATCTCGAGCAAATAAGGAGACCAAAACTGCGCACGATATTCCAGGTATGGCCTCACCAAGGCCCTGTATAACTGCATTAAGACATCCCTGCTCCTATACACGAATCCTCTCACTATGAAGGCAAACATAGCATTTGCCTTTTTTACTGCCTGCTGCGCTTCCATGCTTACCATCAGTGACAGGTGTATGAGGTCTTGTTGCACATTCCCCCTCTCCTAATTTATGGCCATTTGGATAGTATTTGTGTAGCATTTGTATAGTATTCCCGTTTTTGCTACCAAAGTGGGCAACCTCACATTTATCCAAATTAAACTGCATCTGCCATTCATTTGCCCACTCACTCAACTTCTCCAAATCACACTGAAGGATCTCTGCATCCTCTTCAGAGCTCACCCTCCCACCCAGCTTTGTGTCTGCAAATTTGTAGATATTACATTTAGTTCGCTCATCTAAATCATTTATATAGTCAATGGCTGGGGTCCCAGCACTGATCCCTGTAGTACACCACTAATCACTGCCTGCCATTTGGAAAATGACTTGTTTATTCCTACTCTTTGTTTCTAGTTTTCTACCCATCTCAATACACTATCCCTAATCCCATGCGCTTTAATTTTACACGCAATTGTCTTATGTGCGATTTTGTCAAAAGCCTTCCGAAAGTCCAAATAAACCACATCCACTGGCTCCCCCTCATCGACTCTACTAGTTAAATCCTCAAAGAATTCCATAGATTTGTCAGGCATGATTTCCCTTTCATGCTGATTCTGTCCAATCCTGCCATTGTTTTCCAAGTGTTTTGTTAAAAAATCTTTGATAATGGATTCTAGAATTTTCCCCACTACCGACGTCAGACTGACTGATCTATAATTCTCTGTCTTCTCTCTACCTCCCATTTTTAATAGTAGGGTTTCATTAGCTACCCTCCAATCTGTAGGAACTGTTGCAGAGTCTATAGAATCTTGGAAGATGTTAAGTCTAACGATATTAAAGGTCATTGGTCAGTGTTTTCAATAAAAATTTCCATCTTTCATCGAAACTTAGGTCAGCGGAAGCTGCCCAAATTCCCATTAAAAAGTTATTATTCTCACCCAATCACTTTCTGATCTTACCATGTGATGTATTGGTTAAAGGTGGATGATTTAGGGCCATAGAAATGTTAAGCTCCACAAAAGGAAATAATGGAAGATATGTAGACAGCCAACTCTCGAGTTTGAAATAACAGAAAGGGAAATACTGTAACTGTTACCTCACCCTAGCCCATCAGAAGCAGAGAGGCAAGTCACACCTCATGGTCAGAAGCCAGTCCACACCTCATAGCCAAGGGGTCTTGCAACATCTTTTACTTCTCAGGGATGCTAAAGTGGTACATCTAAGTCTTAGAGCCAAGGTGTTGCAGGAAACCTTTGTAAAGGCAGTTTAAATATCTTAGCTGGACCAGGAAAAGACATCTCTTGCACTTGATCATCAGCCCTGTGTTGTGTGGTAACAAGAAGCTGGATTTGACTTATAGAATTATTTACGTTGGCTGCTAGGCTCTGTACAGTTTTTCCTTATTAATAAATACTTTGGGTGTTCCGGACAAAGTCTGTTAGCACGCATCATTACAATGTCCAAATGCAGCAAAACCTGTACAATATCCAGAACTGGGCTGACAAATGGCAAGTACCATTTGCACCACAAAAGTGTCAGCCACTGACCCTCTCCAACAAGAGAGAATCTAACCATCGCCCCTTGACATTCAATGGCAGTATCATCACTGAAGCCCCCCTATCTGCATCCTGGGGGTTATCATTGAACAGAAACTCAACTGGACCAGCCATATAAATACTATGACTACAAGAGCAGATTGGAGGCTAGGGATCCTGCAATGAGTAACTCAACTCCTGACTCCCCAAAGTCTGTCTGCAAGACACAGGTCAGGAGTGTGATGGAATACTTGTCTGGATTAGTGTAGCTCCAGCAAAACTCAACAAACAAAAATCATCCTTATAGATCAGCATCCCTTCCACAAACATTCATTCCCTCCACCACTGATGCACAGTAACAACATGTACCATTTACAAGTTGCACTGCAGGAACTGATTAAGAGTCGTAGAATCCCTACAGTATAGAAGGAGGCCATTCAGCCCATCGAGTCTGCACCGACAACAATCCCACCCTATTCCCATAACTCCACATATTTATCCTGCTAATCCCCCCGAAACGAGGGTCAATTTAGCATGGCCAATCAACCTAACCCACACATCTTTGGACTGTGGGAGGAAACTGAAGCACCCAGAGAAAACCCACACAGACATGGGGAGAATGTGCAAACTCCACACATACAGTGACCCAAGCCAAGAATCGAACCCTGGTTCCTGGCGCTGTGAGGCAGCAGTGCTAACCACTGTGCCACCGGGCCGCCCACGATATCTCTATACTTATAGGGGGAACAGGAGAGGGAAGAGAGGAGAGGAACAACTGGTAAGCAGTTACAACCATAGCGACACCCATCTGGAAAGAAAAACTCTCCCAGGAAGCAGAATTCTAGGCTAGAAGCTGCTGATTTGAAAACCTCAGAGGAAAACTATGCTGAACCGAAGAAAGGTTTCTTAAACTTAAAGAGAACTCGTAGGTGATTACTATTTGCTGGATTTAGCTCATGGAGGTCCTTAGAGTGCACCTTTCAAACCCACAACTACTACCATCCAGAAGGACAAGGGTACCTCCAAGCCACTCATCATCTTGGCAAAATATTGCCATTCCTTCACTGTCTCTGAGGCAAAATCCTGGAATTCCCTCCCTAAGTGCACTGTGTGAGCACCCACACCACATGGACTGCAACGGTTTAAGGCGGCAGCTTACCACCACTTTCTCGAGGGCAATTAGGGATGGGCAATGAATGCTGGGTTATTGATCCAAAACAGAAAATGCCACTACCTCATATTTGATATAGTGAAATAATGATGCCAATTAAATTGCTGGATCTTCTGAGATAAGTTCACAGAAGAATGCCATGAAATTCTAGAAATTGTCCTGCAACATTACACTTAAGCAACAAGCTTGTTACATATTGTTTCCTGGGTGACCATTCTTGAACGTGCATTCAGTTGTTATGCAAACTATGGATACAAAACAAATTTTTCTCCAAATTAAAGCTCTGCTGGGCTTACCCTATTTGAACAACTTTCCAAAGTTGTGTCTCAATAATCTTTGGATTAAGATCACCCCAATTTAAATGGTGGCTTTGTAAATTGAAAATAATAGGCACAACACAAGATCCTTCAGAGAAGGAAGTTTATTATGTGCGACTTCATTAACCCATCCAGAGCAACTCTGCATTCCCTCCTCATTGTAACCAGTTGCTTCTTAAATGATTCAAGGGGTTTCATTTCTACCGTTCTATCCAAGAGTTTATTTCATGTGTTAACAGCTGTTTGTTTAGAATACTTCCTGATATAAGTTCTGAAGTTGCTTTAATATATTTTCAATTTCTCACACTAGCCTCTTAGCTATTTCATAGATGGAACTGTCCTTCTTGAGTTGACCTGGTGATCTATGACAAACTCCTAGTATTAGTTTGAATTTATAAATAGCAAAGATTTCTAAACAGAGTATTATTTTCTAGCTTACCCCCTCCAAAGGATCAACTTAATTTATCTCCCAGTTGATATATAGGGCTACTGCCTCTACTTTCTTATCCTTTTGAAAGACTTTATACCCCTGAAGAATAAATTAATTTGAATCCTCTGGGCTTAGCTGTGTTTCTGATATTCCCACCACATTGCAGCTCCCAACTGCCGCAATCCCCTCCAGTTCTACCATTTTATTCTTAGCGCTTCTAGTATTCATATATAAGTATCATATTGTAGATTTCCCTCCTTCATATGCCCCTTTGTCAGCTTTTTCATGAGTTCATATTTGGCTCCCAGGATTATTGTTTCCATGCCCATCCGTTGAATAAATTAAACTATTTCATCTACAATCCATTTATTTTGCTGCCCTGTCCCTCTCACCATCTTTCTAGTTGAATTTCAATTGTTGCCTCAATATTCCTTGCAAATCTCTGCTCCAATTTGATTGAAGTGCATTTCTCCTGCACCAATACTGTTCCTGCAGTTATTTACAAAGGTAGAACCGTTGTTCTTACACTAAGTCGCCAGCCATCTACTAACATCACTGAGCTAATATGAAACATTGTTCATCATCAACCACTAACATTTCTGGCCAGATAGCTAGCTAACACTTCACCAGAATGTTTCAAGTGATCAAAAATATCCCAGCAAACCAAACACCTTGAACATTGGGTCATGGTGGAATGAGAAGAAGATAAAATGTTTTTATTGTCCAGTACTGAGCAACTGCAAAATGAAGAATGAGTTTTGGTGAATTTCCAAAGGCTGTTAGAAGTTAGTAGTATATGCCACTGGCAAATTAGTTCTTAAACATACTCTTCTCAAGTGATGTGCTCCATACAGTTTTCAATATTTAAATCTAGTGTATCTATAATCTGTCAGCTTGGCTCAGTGTGGTAGCATATTCATCACTAAGTCAGTAAATTATGGCATTAACCCCACTTCAGGAATTGTTCAGCTTCCCTAAAATGCTTACTTTCACCTTATTCCTACAAAGAACTATGTTTGAGGTGGTTTCAGAATATGTTCATCATAAGTGCAAATGAAAACTGCCAGAAATGTATCAAGAATTGTAAATAAAATACTATGGGCGGGATTTTCTGGCCATGTTCACCCCAAAACTGGAAAATCCTTCCTGAAGTCAATGGACCTTTCCATGGTCCACCCCTCGCACGCTACAATTCCCATGGTGGATGGAACGGAAAAATTCGCCCCCATACTAAAAAGATATTGTAAGTATTACAACAAAAATATGCAAGGCCTGTAGCACTTTAAGATTTGCTTTGTCTCTGAAACTCCCATTACTTTTATTCCAAATGAGTGCACAAAGCAAATAGAGGAAATCTAGATTAAAGAGACAAAATTGTGCGAGGGAGTAATTTAAATATCTTTGCTTCAAATCCAATACCTCAGTGAAGCTATTCATTGAATCACAGCCTTAAAAATCTAAAGCATGAAATACGTGCAAAATCTCCAGCTGCTAAACCACCGAACTTTAGCCCAAGAGAAAATGACTATACGATCTTCTCTCCCAATTCTAAGTCTGTTACCAATATGTAGTCCTGCAGAATCTGCCCTCTGAGTTGGTCAGGACACTACATGCCAAGATCGTACAGTGTTAATTATGAAGATGAATTTTGCCATTGACTTTGAAATCTCACTTCTGAAGCCAAAAGTGGAAGGCAACGCCATTTTTGCAGGCAGCATGAACCAATGTTGCATATTGACAGCAGCAGCCAGTTAAGAGGCTGTTGCAAACAAGGGCAACTCAATGAGAGGACTAGCAACTCAGCAATGCCACTGCTAGTAGTAGCTATTTCTGCTGCTGCATCACTAGATGGAGGGTGCCTCATGGTGGGTCACCCCTGATGACAGGTTAGAATGTTTGGAGGAAGCTGGGGTCTGGCATTGCAAGGACATTGCCATTAGAGGCTCTACCTTGGCCATGGAACACATATCAAGGAGCACAGGCTTAGAATCTGCTGGGCAACTGCCAGTGTTAACCACTGTCTCCTCACATGGAGACCTTCAACTGGTACTTAACTGACTTAATTGGCCATCCAGTGGATGACTAAACCATTACCTTTTCCACTGCTGTGCCAATTGTCAATGTAAGAAGTCTCACAACACCAGATTAAAGTCCAACAGGTTTATTTGGTAGCACAAGCTTTCGGAGTGTCATTCCTTCTTCAGGTGAGTGAGGAGTTGTGTTCACAAACAGGACATGTATAGACACAAACTCAATTTACAAGATAATGGTTGGAATGTGAGTCTTTACAGGTAATCAAGTCTTAAAGGTACTGACAATGTGAGTGGAGAGACGGTTAAGCACAGGTTAAAGAGATGTGTATTGTCTCCAGACACGACAGTTAGTGAGATTTTGCAAGCCTAGGAAAGTTGTGGGGGTTACAGATAGTGTGAGATGAACCCATGATCCCGGTTGAGGCCGTCCTCATGTGTGCGGAACTTGGCTATCAGTTTCTACTCAGCAATTCTGCATTGTCATGTGTCGTGAAGGCCGCCTTCGAGAACGCTTACCCGAAGATCAGAGGCCGAATGCCCATGACTGCTGAAGTGTCCCCGACAGGAAGAAGGCACCAGGCAGGAGTGTTCTCTTGAGTTTGTGTATATATATGTCCTGTATGTGAACACAACTCCTCACTCACCTGAAGAAGGAGTGACACTCCGAAAGCTTGTGCTACCAAATAAATCCATTGGACTTTAACTTGATGTTGTGAGACTTCTTACTGTGCTTACCCCAGTCCAACGCCGGCATCTCCATACCAATTGTCAATGGCAGGAAAATGTTGTGCTTCTCTCCTGACAACACCCCCTTCAACTTAGGCCCATTGTAGTCAAAGTGGATTATATCAGATAGCAACTGTTTCAGTTTTTTTAATCCATTCATTGGATCTGAGCATTAGTGGTAAGGCCAGCATTTTCTGCCCATCTCTAATTACCCTTTAAAAGCTGAAGACAAGTTGCCTTCTTGAACCTCTGAAGTCCATTTTGTGTAGGTACATCCATAGCACTGTTAAAGAGGGAATTTCAGAAATTTGGCTCAGCAACAGTGAAGGAGAAGCAATGTAGGTCCAAGTAAGGATGGTGTGATATGGAGGGAAACTTGCAGGTGGTGCTGTTCCTGTGTTTCTGTTACCCTTGTTCTTCTAGGGGGTAGAAAATCACGGGTTTGGCAGGTGATGTTGTAAGTGGTTTCGTGAGTTGCTGCGAAACTTCTTGTTTAGGAAGCTGCCACTTCTGTCAGTGATGGAGGCGTGAGTGATCCTTATTTTTAAAAAGAGTGACCCCTAATTTTAGATTCTCTCACAGGAGGAAACATCCATTCCACATCCACCCTGTCACAATCCCTCAGGATCTTACCTATTTCAATCAAGTCACCTCTTACTCTGCTAAACTCCAGTGGATACAAGCTTAGCCAGTCCAACCTTTCTGCACCAGATAACCTGCCTATTTCTGGTATTAGTCTAATAAACCTTCCCGAACTGCTTCCAACAGATCCTTCCTTAAATAAGGAGACCTATACTGTACACAGCACTTAAGATGGAGTTTCACCGGTGCACTCTGCAACTGGAGCATAACCTCTCTACTCTTTTTTTCAATTCCCCTCACAATAAACAATAATATTCTATTAGCTTTCCTAATTACTTGTAGTACCTGCTTATTAGCCTTTTGATTCATGTACTAGGACACCCAGATCCCTCTGAATCTCAGAGCTCTGTAAACTGTCCCCGTTTAGATAATAAAGGTCCTTATTATTCTCCTGCCAAAATGGGCAATTTCACATTCGCCCACATTATACTCTATTTGCTAGATCTTTGCTCACTCATTCAACCTATCTACCTTAATCTATCTATGTCTATTTGTAGCTTGCTTAAGTCCTCTTCACAACTTACTTTCCAGTAAATTTCAGCATCAGTAAATTTAGCAATCATACATTTGGTCCCTTCATCCAAGTCATTTTTATAAATTGTCAAAATAGAATCTTAGAATCTCTACAGTGCAGAAGGAGGCCATTTGGCCCATCGAGCCTGCACCGACAACAATCCCATACAGGCCCTATCCCCTTAACCCCATGTATTTAACCTGCTAGTCCCCCTGATGCCCCTCTAAGAGGCAATTGAGGATGGTCAATCAATCTAACACACATATCTTTGGAATGTGGAGAAAACCAGAACACCCATGGAGGAATCTGGAACATTAGCTAAAAGGTATGATTCGATGAGTATGACAATGTCCTCAACCCTTTATTACAGTCTTTATACACTTATGACAGTGTGGTCAAATTCTGGTCCAACTCCATTTTCAAGTTTGCTGATGACACCACCGTAGTGGGTCAGATCGTGAACAACGAAGAGATGGAGTACAGGAAAGAGACAGAGAATTTGGTGAAAAAGTGCGATGACAATAATCTCTCCCTCAATGTCAACAAAATTAAGGAGATAGTCATCAACTTCAGGAAACGTAGTGGAGGACATGCCCCTGTCTACATCAATGGTGATGAAGTGGAGATGGTCGAGAACTTCAAGTTCCTAGGTGTTCAGATCACCAAAAATCTGTCCTGGACCCTCCACACCGATGCTACAGTTAAGAAAGCTTACCAGTGCCTCTACTTTCTCAGAAGGCTAAGGAAATCCAGCATGTCCACTACAAATCTCACCAATTTTTACAGATGTATCCATAGAAAGCATCTTATCACAGCTTTGTATGGCTCCTGCTCTGACCAAGACCGCAAGAAGCTACAAAGGGTTGTGAACATAGCCCTGCCTGTCGTGCAAACCAGCCTCCCATCCATTGACTCTGTCTGCACTTACTGCTGCCTCGGGAAAGCAGCCAGCATAATCAAGGACCCCATGCATCCTGGACATATTCGTTTCCACCTTCTCCCATTGGGAAAAAGATACAAAAGTCTGAAAACACGTACCAACAGATTCAAGAACAGCTTCTTCCCTGCTCTCATCAGACTTTTGAGTGGTCCTATCATACACTAAGTTGATCACTTTCTTCACCCTACCTGTAGCTGCAACACTATATTCTGCACCCTATCCTTTTCCACGATGTACTTCATGAGCAGTATATTTTGCCTCTATAGTGCACAAGAAACAATACTTTTCACTGTAATCCTGTACATGTGACAATAAATCAAATCAATTAATCAATCAGTTAATGTCAAGCTATTGCCTGACTACACTGTAGGACAGCTCTCCCCATTTTGGCTAATGTTCCCAGACATTAGTAAAGAGGACTTTGCGGGATCGACTGGGCAGAGTCTGCTTTGGTCCATCTGATTTTTTTTCCCATTTTGACTTTTCTGTTACAGTTTGGTACAACTGAATGTCTTCTGTGTCCATTTCAGAGGGTAGTTAAGAGTCAATTATTGCGTGGGTCTGGAGTCTCATGAAGGGCAGACCAAATCAGAACAGCAGATTTTCTTCTCTATGGACATTAGTGAACTGGATGGATTGTTATGACAACCTAATGGTCACCATTACAGAGACTAGCTTTTTAATTTCTTATTGATTATTCAAATTTAAATTCTACCAGTGGCAAATAGTAGGAATAACTGGGCTGCAAGCGTGCCCTACTCATCTTCTGCCAGTATTTAAAATGGTAGCTGGTTAGTAATCCCCACATTAAGTTCTTTACAACCCTCATATTACACCTAGCATAACTTTGAAAACAAATTCATGAATTATTTACTATAAAGCTATATATGTGGAGCTTTATCAAATGCCTTTTTCTTCAAGGAGATCAAGGAAGCAGGTCAAATAAAATATTGCTCTTCTGAAGAATGCTGTTGTATATGGATGACCTAAATTCCATTATTTTACATGGAATTACTGTAACAAAGAACAAATGGGAACATCGAATCCTTAACCTTGAACATCCCCTGGGTTCTCCTGATCTCCTGCTGTGGAAATTCCAAACACATAACTCTGTAGGTTATAAATGTTAAATTTACCAATCCTGATGGCAGGATGGTTTGTATACTCTGTTCCCAGACTGCAATCTCTTGTTTGCAATTAAAGAAGAATCTGCTAAACACTCCAGTTTAATACCTCAGTGCTGAATAACTCTAGAGTCTAAATCTGTAAATGTTGTAACAATTTTCCCTAAACTTCCAGCTATCCTAGACATATTTATTATAAAAGGAATAATATTTAAGCAGCTTAGTTTGGAACTTAATTTTTTTTAAACTGATTCTCTCTTAATTAATATATGAAATACAGAATAAATGCTCAACAATAAGTTATGAGGGGGAAATTGGGTAGCCTCCCGAATTTGAGTGCAGGAGTGTGATATGCAACTATCCCATGCTCAATCAAATTGATGAGGCAGCAAGAAAATTTAATGCAGCCTATTCATGTCCATGATTGTAGTGTGCAGCCCAACATGCTTTTGAGTAGCTGCATTTCTCACAAGGGGTTCCAACTTCATGTGGCAGTAACAACAATTAAAACTGACCAGAACTATTTAAAGCCAGACTGCACTTTTTAACAGGAGAGGCCTTGTTCCCTCCGGGATCACAAAATCCTCCAGACAACTACTCACGAGGCAGTAAGCATAAGTGGCCAGGGTGGCCAATGCCAACAGAGGGGTCAAGGTCACGGATGCAGTGTTGCAAGACGTTTACTGGCCTCACGTGTGGTTATGTCCTGTAAATGCATCCTAACTTGCTAATTGCTATTGTTATGAAAGTTTCACGTACCTCGTCGGACTGCAGGCGGCCAGGAATTCCAAGTCCCAACATATTCACAAATTTGTACATGCGCAGAACAGAAGCGGGCTACACATGAGCAGTTTCGCATTTTTAAGTTCTTTGGGTTGAGGACCCACCCCTGTGTTGAAGAGAAAGTGGCTTGAAAGCCATTGAGTGAAGAGATTTCTGAAGATGCCCTGATATTTGAAGAGGGCCTGCGAGAAGAGAAGCACTGAACATCCAATAATGTAGCAGATGGTTGAAGACTCCGTGTTGTAGGCAGTAAGGGTGAAGGTAACCTTTTGGAGTACTAGTAGTCTACTCGGTGCAGACAAAGGGGTGAAATTGTGCTTCTGAGTTGGGGCTTGAGTGCATACTTGGGAATCCAAGGAAATAGAATCCCAGGAGATGAGATTGAAACCCTGCGAAGTGGGCCATGATTGACACTATCTGGGTTGGAGTGATGTTTGGAGAGAATTCCAAGACTAAGGGGGTGATTCTCCCATTCCAAACCACTAATTTTTTGGTGGGTTGGGCAGGGAGATTCACACGTGCGCCGATTTGCAGGATTCACACATGCGTTCCGGACATGCACGCATCTCCCAGCGACAGATATCTGACGCGGTTGGGAATCATAGATAGAAACCCTACAGTGCAGAAGGAGGCCATTCGGCCCATCGGGTCTGCAGCGACCACAGTCCCACCCAGGCCCTACCCCCATATCCCTACAGATTTGCCCGCTAATCCCTCTAACCTACGCATCTCAGGACACTAAGGGGCAATTTTAGCATGGCCAATCAACCTAACCCGCACATCTTTGGACTGTGGGAGGAAACCGGAGCACCCGGAGGAAACCCACGCAGACACGAGGAGAATGTGCAAACTCCACACAGACAGTGACCCAAGCCGGGAATCGAACCCAGGTCCCTGGAGCTGTGAAGCAGCAGTGCTAACCACTGTGCTACCGTGCCGCCCCTAAACAGGCAGGGACAGCAGGCAAGTGATTTTAATCTTACTTGAATCTATTTTAAATGTGATTATCGAGCTCGGGACTGAATTCTCCCAATACCATCTCCCACCCTGCCAGTACAATATTACTCCGGCGGGGTTTAGAATACTCCCCACTTTCAGGGAACTGGCAGGAGACCCAGCTGGAGTGAAGGGGCAACAATTGGGGCCCCCAGAGGGTCGGGCGGCCGGGGTGGTGGTGCCCGCTTGGTATGGACACCCTGGCAGTGCCAGCCTGTGCCCCCGGCACTGCCCAAGGGGCAAAGTGCCCATGTCATGGGGCACCTTGGCACTGCCCATGAGGCATCGGGCAGTGCCAAGGGGGCGGGGCTCAGGGGCAGAACCAAGGAGGATGGGCAGTTGGCGGCAGGGCCTAGGGGTGGGGCTTAGGGCGATTGGTGGGGGTGGGGGTCCCGCTGCCATTCTGCATGGGGATTGCTCTGGACTGGAAGGAAGGAAGCGATCAGGGCTGGCTGGGAGGGGGGGTGGGGCGGGGGGGGGGGGGGGGGGGGGGGGGGGGTCTGCCAGGGTGGGGTGGATTGTCACTGCTGAGTGGGGGAGGGGGGAGGGGTGGCGCTGGAGATTGGGGTGCTCCAGGACGGGAGAAGGTCGGGACTGGCCCGGGACTGGTCACGGGGGCCATGATTGGACTGGCGGGGGGGGTGCTGGGGAAGCAACACTGTGGGGGTCCTGGGCTGGCCAGTGATTGAGCTGGTCAGCAAACTGCAGGCTGACAGTCCGAGGCCACTGCGCATGTGCAGAGGCTCAGAGGTCAAACTCTGCAGTGAATAGGCCCCGCCCCTGAGCTTTTAATGATATTCACGAACCTCTGAATTGCACAGTGTGGGGGATTCTTGCCTGAACTCCCACTGAAAACACAATCGTGATTTACACCAGTTTTCCCACAAATTCAGCCCTTAGAACTTTTTGGGGATAATCACCCTCAACATCTATGTCGGTGACGGCAGGAATTCCTCATGAGAGTGGCAAAGTTTCAGTGTGATTGGTTGACACTCAGTATTCAGGGGGTAGACTTTATAATTTTGTATAAAGAATTTAGCTACAACATTAGATTAGAGAAGCTGGGGTTGTTCTCCATGGAGTGAAGGAGATTGAGCAGAGATTTGACAGTTGTGTGAATTTGAGGGAAGATTTGAGATGTGCATTTATTTGTTCATGGGATGTCAGCATTGCTGGCTGGACCAGCATTTATAGCTCACTCATAAATGCCCTTGAAAAAGTCTTGAATTGTTGCAGTCCATGTGGTGCAGGAACACCCACAGTGCTGTTAGGAAGGGCATTCATGGATTTTGATTCAATGATAATGAAAGAAAAGTTATATGTTTGCAAGTCAAAATTGGATGTGGCTTGGAAGGCAACTTCCAGATGGTAGTGTTCCCATGCTTCTGCTGCCCATGCCCTGCTAGGTGGTAGCGATCGCAGATTTGGATGGTGCTGCAAAGGAGTCTTGATGGATTGCTGCAGTGCATCTTGCAGATTTTACACACTGCTGCCACTGTGTGTTGTTGGAGTGAGTGTTTAAGGTAGTGCTTATTGAGTGTTGTTGGAGTTGTATTCATCCAGGAAAGTGGAGAGTACTTCATCATACTCCTGACATGTGCCCTGTAGATGGCGGATGGGCTTTGGGGAGTCAGAAGTAAATTACCTGTCTCAGAATATCTAATCTCTAACTATTCTTCTCACTATGGTAATTATATGGCTAGCCCATTTCAGTTTCTGGTCAATGGTATTCCACAGGATATTGATTGTGGGTTTCAATGATGGGAATGTCATTGATGTCAAGGGGAGATGATTGGATTCTTTCTTAGTGGAGATGGTCATTGACTGGCACTTGCATGGCAGAAGGTGGCATAGTAGTAACATCACAGGATTAGCAATCCAAAACTTTGGGGATGTGTTTACACCCCATCATGGCAGCTGGTGGAATTTGAATTCAGTTAATAAATCTGGAACACAACAGTAGACTTAGTAATGATGACCATGACAACCATTGTCGATTATTGTAAAAACCCATCTGATTCACTAATGACCTTTAGGGGAGAAAATCTGTTGTTCTTGCTCGGTCTGGCCTACATATGACTCCAGATCCACAGCAATGCGGAAGTCTCTTAACTGCCCTCTGAAATGGCCTAGCAAGCCACTCAGTTCAAGGGCATTTAAGGATGGGCAATAAATGCTGGCCTTGCCACATCTCATGAAAAAAATAATTTAAAAACGTTACTTGTCACTTGGTGACCCAAGCTTGAATGTTGTCTTGTGTGGACACAGACTACTTCAGTGTCTGAGGAGTTACAAATGGTGCTGAACATTGCACAATCATCAGCGAACATCACCACTTCTAATCTTGATGGAGGGACAGTCATTGAGGCAGCAGCTGAACAACACCTCTATTTTCTCAGGAGGCTAAGGAAATTCAGCATGTCCGCTATGACTCTCATCAGTTTTTACAGATGCACCATAGAAAGCATCCTTTCCAGATGTATCCCAATCTATCACGCAAACCAGCCTCCCATGCATTTACTCCATCTACTCTTCCCGATGCCTTGGAAAATCAACCAGCATAATCAAGGACCCCACACACCTCAGACATACTGTCTTCCATCTTTTGCCTTCGGGGAAAAGATACAGAAGTCTGAGATCGCATACCGACCGACTCAAAACCAGCTTCTTCCTTGCTGCCATCAGACTTTTGAATGGACCTACCGTACAGTAAGCTGATCTTTCTCTACACCCTACCCGTTACTGCAACACTATATTCTGCAGTGTCTCCTTTCCTCCTCCCCGATGTACTTTAGGAACGGTATGTTTTATTTGTTTAGCACACAAGAAACAATACTTTTTATTGTATCCCAATATGTGACAATAATAAATCAAATCAAAAGATGGTTGAGCCTACTATGAGGAACTCCTACAATGATATCCTGGGAAAGAGATGATTGACTTCCAACAACTACAATCATCGTCCTTTGTGCGAGGTATGACTCTAACCAGCGGAGAGTTTTCCCTGATTCCCAGTGACTTCAGTTTTGCTGAGGCTCCTTGATGTCACCCCCAGTCAAATGCTGCCTTGATGTAAAGGGCAGTCATTTTCGCCTCACCTCTTGAGTTCAGTTCTTCTGTCCATGTTTGAACTATAGCTATAATGAGGTCAGGAACTGAGTAGCCCTGGCAGAACCCAAACTGTGCATCAGTGAGCAAGTTATTGCAATGTAAGAGCTGCTTGATAGCCCGGTCGACAATTCCTTCCATCATTTTACTGATGGAGCAGTAATTGGTTGGTTAGGATTTGTCCTGCATTTTGTAGATAAATAACTATTCAGATATTATGGGATTAAGGTGTTTGGTTGAGTTGACTGATGTTGGTCATACTTACTGTGGTTTTGAATCCAGCCTAATTTAAGAAAATAAAAACAGAAAATACTGGGGATACACTGCATGTCAGGCAGCCTCTGTGGAGAGAAAGACAGAGCATTTCAGGGATGTGACCAGTCATCAAATGTTTCTCTCTCCACAGAGCCTGCCTGGCCTGCTGTGTATTTCCAGCATTTCCTGTTTTCATTTCAGATTTCTGGCATCTGCTGTGTTTTGCATTTTCGTTGTAAGAAAATGACTATCAAGGGTCACAAATGAACTAATTACTAATGCTCAGATTAACAGTGCTGTGCACCAGTGATATTATCAGTATACATTTGACTATTGAAGAATTAAGTGCAATCTCAGACACACAATGGGCAGCAACATGTTAAATCCACTACCAATTGTGCTGTCCATCATTTGCCTGAAGCTGCACTCAACTTTTCATTAATTGATTTTATTGCAGAACCTGTTATTAATCCTCATTTATCTGTAGTGATATTAGCACAGTTAGCCTTTGTCCTTATACCACTCTCCTGTAAACTGCAATTCTGTATATTACACATAATTACTGAATTGGTTTCTGTTGAAATAAGTACATACTTACTTTAAAGCAGGGTGCATGTTTTAGCACAATAAAGATCTGCAATATCGGTATCAATTTACAACCCTGTTATGATACATTATTGAATCCAGCTTTCTTTTTGTCTGGCTCTGATATAGTGATGAAGGTCCACTCTAGCCCCCTAGAATTCATACTTGTGTGTTCAAGGGGAGGTTAAGGACAGTTATTGATGCTCACAGCTATGAATCACTACATGGAGAGTTCCAGACACTGTGCTGCCCTTGCCAGCAACATTGCTGCTGATGGAAACTAGCTGATTTCCCAGAAATAGGAAGAAAAAACACTGAGCCAGTGACTTTTAAGCACAAGAAGCAAACATATTTTTGATAGAAGTCCTCAAGTTGACAATTTGCCAACATTTTCATCTGTAAAATGCAGGGTGGTTGGTTACAGGGAAAAAATGGAATAAATGGATGCTGAAAAAATACTTTCAATTTTGCAGTGTCAGTGCTGATAATTACTAGTAAGATATTAAATGGCACTTCTGAAACAAATCCTTATAAATGGGCCAAGCACCTTTCATCAGAAATCAGCAGAATAGAAAGCACAAAATCAATCTTCATAAGTACGTGGTCTTTAAATTAAAGAGATTTTCAAGTGTAAACATTTTGACCACCGTTGTTTGAATTACACAATGGTTTCTTCCCTATAGTTTTTCTTATACTATTACGAGGCAATGGGAATGAAATTGACTCACCTCCCTTAAAATAATGTGGAAATCATGGTATGCCTGCAGGACATTACATGAGTACTGCCTGCAGAGGCAGACTTTTGGGAGCCCCGTGCTCTGCCTCCATGCTGGGGCCCACACCACGACCTCACACCAACCCCCCATGGTGATTTAGATAGCTTTCTTTCTATACTTTTTCTTCACAAAATCATCAATAACATTATCATTGGTAAAATTTGGCAAGTATGCATTTTCAATTATCAGTATTGCTGAACATGTCAAGTGTTTCTGACTCATCGCACTTCGCAGATCATTTTTAACTCTTTTCGATGCAGAGAAAGAACATTCATTGGAAGCATTTGTGACAGATATTGTCAAAAATATTTTCAGAATAGTGTCCACATTTGGAAGGGTTGCCTGCAAAGAATCACATACATATCTGTACAAATCAGCTGCTGATCTCAATGCACGTGCGGACCACCTTGTGTCACAAATTCTTTTGACTGTCAAATGTTTTCCATGTGCCTGCTTAAAGCATGATTGCAGCATATTCCACCAATGCATGAAAACTGAAAAAAAGTATACAAGTTTTGAGCAAAGTCAAAAAAATGTGTGTCTGTCTCACAAGATTCAGCTGCTGCATTGCAAATTAAAGTCAAGGAGTGACTGGAACATGGGATGAATAATATACAAGGGTTTGCATTCTTCAGTCTTGCTTGTAGATCTGAATATTTTCCTGCCACATTTGTGGCATTATTGAAGCTCTGCCCATGACAATTTTTGATGTCATATCCTAAAGTTGTAAACTATTGTCTCCAGGCATTCAGAAGTGTGGGATTGTAGCTGGACAAAACAGAGAAAATGCTCTACAACCTCACCATCACTGGTCACATATTTTAAAGTTAATGTTAATTGGTTCATATGACTCTGGTGTTGAATAAACTATTATAGAATAATATTTGGCATCTTTAACTTCATTAGTGAATTGGTTTCTGAGCTGCTCTGCCAATACAGTGATGAATTTATTGCGGCTTCTGTGCGTTAAAACATTGGTCTTCCCTAAGCCACAATATTGATAGCTTTTCAAATGCTCTTTGAGAAGCTCGTCAAATTCACTGAGGTATTGAAGGCAGGCAAAAAAATAACCTCTTTGACTTAACACCAATGACTCCTCAACTCCTCTTAAAGGAAGTTCCAAGGAAGACAGCAGTTTGACTGTGGCAACAACACGTCTCGGCACTTTCCTTCAGAAAGAACGCTCTTTTTCAAACTGAGCCAATAACACAGAATCAATTCTTCCAGCTGATTTACATCATTGAATGAACACACACACACAGCCTGAATATGACTTTTCTAAGTCTCATGATCAGCAAGATCTCTTCCAACATTTCTCCAGTTATAGTGTCTGCCAACGAATATGTGTTTTTTTAAAACTAGATTCAGGGAACAATTTAGAAACATAACAGTAGACTGCCTTAGAGGTTTCTGAGAAAAATCAACCAATTTCTCCTTTCTACCATGTCATTTCTTTTCACCCTCAGAAAATGAGACTCATTAAGTCTTCAAAACTGCTTCCGGTTTCCAACATCAAACTCTTTTCTCAAATTTTCCATATTACCTATGTTCTCTGGTCTAGTTATTGTGAAACATTTGATCATACCCAGTGGAACAGATTTTAGCCATAAGGCAATCTTCAGAGTAGGTTTCTTCCCTCAATTCAGCTTCTTCTTGTTCTTGAACATCTTGTTCAACTTTTTCAGGCGATGTGGGATCTCTGGAAAACTTTTGGTGGATGAGGATTAAGGGCAGTTTGTACACTGCTCAATACTTCAAACTTCCTAAAATAAAATAACAAACTGTATTTTTACCTAGCTTCTTCCTCTTGCCTCACACCTTCAGTTTTCAGCGCTTTTGACTGCCAGATTAAGAGTGTTGCTTCATATTGATTGATCTTTCTTGATTTTAACTAATGAATGTTCTGAAAAGCAGTTTTTTGGCTCTCCTCAGCCCTGTTTAAGAAACCTGGTCTGCTGCTGTTTTAAAAAATATTTTTAGAGATCCTCGTTACTGCTGTTCTCTCCTCCAAAGTCACAAACCTCTCAAAGATCTTGCACAATGTTTTCCCATTCTAAGGAGCCTCCACCAATTAGAGCCTGATGTTGTTCATTGTATTTCTTGAGCCTATCAGCAAATTCAAAGCTCTCAGGTTCTGACTGGTGCCCCAAAGCCACTGGCCAGCATGCCCCACCATCCCCCACCCCCATTAGTTGGGGTTCTGTGCCTAGGCATGATGTTTCATTGTAAGTCTGCCTCGGATTGCCTGCTATTTTAAATGATTGCTGCCTGTTACCTATGCTGTTCATTGGCTGAACATGTTTCAGAGGTCCTGGAGGTGTTACTTAAATGCAGCCTATATTTCATTAATGTGGATTGTGGGAGAGTTTTGAAAAATGAATCTGGGCTGTGATAATATTTTGAGGAATGGTTGAACATGTGAGAGAATATGCACCAAGCTTTCCAGATACTTTGCACGGTTGGCACAAGTTGTGGAGAGAAGGAAAGAGATCCTGTATTTGCAAAAGGACAGGTGGACCTCCAGACATATGCTCCGGAGGCAGGGTAAAAAGTAGCGGAGGGAGGTCAAATCAGGAATGTTGCTCCAAGACCATGGATGCAGTGCAGGAAGAAGTTTAAGATCTTCACAAGTTGTCAATGAGAATCCATCTTTAAATAGCATATCCTATTAAATTATCAACTAAACTCATCTACTGCTCAATTCATTAGATTCCTTGTATCCACACATTCCCAACATTGTCTCATCCTCACACATTCAGCACTATTGTAAGGCTCATACCCACATCTCAGGATTCGGATACACAGGCAGTAATTCACCCACACAGCCACATCCAATGATGTCCTTGCCCTGCTTTGAGTAGCTGTGGCTGTGGCAAATTTCAGTCATGACCACTTTCATGAAGTGAAGATGCATTGCTGAGGTAAAGATTTTCTCCCCAAAGACCCTTGTTGAATATAACCCCCTTCTGAGGTTATATTCAACTTCTTCTTCGAGCAACTTGTCATAAAATGTGTGACCTCTCTACATTTGCTCATTCATGCTTAAAATACCAGAGGAAACCCTGCAGGTCAGCCAAGTCTGGAAACAATTTGTTTCCATGCAAGCTTTTAAATGAACAGAAAAAAAACTTCCGGATCAACTTGATCACCCTCTGTAGATGACTAAAACCTTCTTATTCAGCTAAGCGAGTACTCCAAAAACACAACTGCATTAGTTCTGAAAGAATCACAGAATCTGTGTACAGGCTTACTCAGCACTTTCTTGTATGCCGTTCCGTAGGGCCCCTCATCTGAGTCCCCTGTAGTATTAATTATCTGCACACCCTTGACTATAGCAAATGAAACATTCTTTAACCCTTGGCACGGCTGCAGACCACATGTGCCTGCTGACCACCATGTACTGATTTCAAACTACGCTATGCTCCAATTTAAGTGCAGCACTCATGCCTGAGCTTATGGCTGCAGGTGCCAAGTTAAGTGACTGTGCTTCTTCATCAGTGCTGAGTTAAGGCTCTCTTTCCTCCCCTTCAGGGTCCTGTGGCTCAACTGGCAACAGTTAATCTGGAAGCAGGAACTCATCAGGGAAAGTTGGTGTGGAAAGCAAGAAGTCCATAGTTACACCATCTGCGCCTCGCTTATCATGACTTGTCATACATTAATGAGGAAGATGTCACAATCCTCAAAGTTCTCAGTGACATCGATTAGTATGGGCCCTGTCACGGATGGCCCATGATGCAGATAACCATTTCCTCTCTAGGGCTCAGGAGATATGTGGTTTTTTTCCCCCCAGAGGTAGATCTGCTCTGTTTCTTTCTATTTTGTTGCACCTTGTCCTACAAGAGGAGAGCAGTGGCTGCATAACACTGTGTTTGGATGATGTGCCAGCCATAGCTAAACGACTAGAGGTATGTGGAGACAGTGAGAGGTGGATGTAATGATGGCAGCATCGGTAGGTATGTGAGGGTGAGGTGGCTTATCTGGATGTTAGGTATGAGTCCTGAGTGTTAGGGAATATTGCTGGCTGAGTGAGGGGTTGTGATACATTGAACAGCTTGAGATGGTGTGGTGGATAGGATTTGTCATATAAAGATGGCTACTTGTGATGATACTGTTCTATTTTAATATATTTTGTGTTTAAGGGAGGAACAGCTTTAAGATTCAGGGCAGGAGTTTACGGCCTCACTCATCCCGAAACCGTAAAATCTTGCCCGAGGTGGACATTTCCATGGTCTGCCCTTGCCCGCTCCAATTCCTGTGGTGGGCAGGGCGGTAAAATTCTGGCCTCAGTGCTTTATTACAAACAGGCTGTTTGTCTAGAAGGAATACAACAGATGCTGGAGGATGATTACTCCCTTTAGCCATGAAAGTGTTTATTTTTCAGAATGAGTCTTTGTTTACCAAAGAAAAGGACCCTTGGGGTAATTTCTTGATTAAAGTAATGAAAAGGTGAGTTAGGTATACAGGGTCATATAGTCAAGTGATACTAGAAATGGGAGGAGCTAGGTTTGTGGCTAAGAAAAATAGCTTTCTGAGTTCAGTTGCAAGATAGAACCTACAGCAGCTCTCTCTCTACAAAATCTCTCTGGGAGCTCCAAAGCTGTTAACCCAAGTCAAAGCAAGTATGCCTGGATTTTCTAACTATTTTTAAAGAGGGGTTTAAGTCTATAAGAGAAATATTGCTTAATTGGAACTGAATAGTCATAAGTTAGAAGTTAAGAGTTGTTTCTTTTCATGTTTAAAGATTGTTCAATGGTTAAGAGTTAAGCTTACATTTTGTTAGAGTTATACTAAAACAGTATTATGAATAAACCTTGTTTTAATAAAAGATTCCTAGTTTGTCAATGGAATTACTCCTAGAGTAAAGCATCCATTCCTCATGTTTCTGCCAAAATAGAAAAATTGTTGGGGTATAATCTGGCTTCATAATATACCTTGGGGTTTCTGATCTGGCACCCTAACACACTGACAACCATCCATGTGAGGTTGTTAGACCTCAAGTGGCACTGCGGTCAGATCCTCAGGTCCAAACTGTTGGATTTGGCTTTCTTTGCCAGTTGCTTGCAGTCCCATCTGAACGTGGTTGGCAACACCAAGACATCTCTTCTGCAGCTCACCTGCACCACACCCATCATCTGTCTGCCTTGGTATTCAGTAAGGTACTGCAGCAATCCTTTTCTGCAGCTTGCCTGCATGAGACAGCCTAGCTGCTGGATTAGAAGCAGGCTGATAAGTAATCTTGGTCCAAACAATATGACAAAACAGGCCAAGGAACTAACAAGCCGATTACTTTTATACCATCAACTGGTAAACTAATTGGCTTAATTGTTAAAGGAAAAACTAAACAACAATAACGCAGTAAATTACAAACCTTGTCTGATCAATTCCTTGTCATTTTTTTGAGGAAGTGATATCCAAGTGATAAATGAGAAACCTTATCAGGTGATGAGTCCAAACTAATGTAAGTTTCGCATGAATAAAGTTCCGCAAAGGTTTTGAAGTAGGTAAAATTTGAAGGGTATGTAGCCAAAAATGAGAAATTAGTTAAAGAAAGGAAGCACAAGATACACATTAAGGAATGTTGGAATAAGGTGCAATGCTGCTTGGAGTGCCTCAGGGATTGGTATGGGGGCATGACTGTTTCTAATTTACATCAAATGAATTGTAATCAGACGGGAACATTTTCCTGGGTCTGTGTTGAGGCATTCAGAACACAGTGAAATTGGAAAGCCGGCAGGATAGCATGCATCTGAACGAATGGAAAAAGAAATCCTGCAAGTTCCTTTTATAGGCATGCATCCCACTGCAACCAATTTTCTGATTTGCTTTGTCTGGGCAATCCAGTGCACCTGGGATCAGCCTGAAGGAAATACAGAAAATCCTAATTAGTTAAATTTGTGAAGATATTAAGATAAAGAGAGATAGTGAAGTCAAATGAGGAAACCGGGATTGATACACTTGCAGATCAAATGGAAAACAAATAAATCTGAAGCACTTTGGGAGAGAAAATTGCAACCAACGGTATAGGCGGGGATAAACCTGAACAACACCGGTGGTTAGACTCAATAATGAACAGTCATTGCGCAGCAATGTACAACAAATGCAGAAACCTATCTGCCATTCTGAAACTATGTAATACTGTTCAGCCAGCACCCCGAGTATCTGTTAAGTTTTGCTTACCAAGGGTACTCTCTGATTGCTCTGAAGATAATCTAGAGAATAGCACCTTGACTGAAATTCAGGACCACTTTCAGGAAGGCCTTATTCATTGAATAGAGTATAGTTGTAAAGGCACAAAACCCGGAGACATTTAAAAGATTATTGAATACTCTAATGCATCACAGGTTTTTCCAGATGGATAAGTGATTATTAGAGTTATATTAAGGTGACCATTAAAATTGTTTTCACATAACCCCCAGTGATAACAAAGCCTTTCTTGGCATCCTCAGATAAAATTGTACAATAATCAAAGCGTTCTGAGGCTCAATAGTGCAATGCTCCAATAAAAAAGAACAGCACAATTTAATCAGTTTGTAATGATAATCAGTTTTAGCTGTGGACGTTTGATGCCAATTATTGCTGCAGTAGAACAGTTGCAGCTGTTGATTTAGGCTTTGTACATGTAAACAAATGTCAGTTCCAAATTAGTGAATAAAAGACAATACATTGTGCATCAGTCGCTGAAAGTAAGTGTGCAGGTACAGCAGGCAGGAAAGAAGGCAAATGGTAAATTGGCCTTCATATCAAGAGGATTTGAGTATAGAGATAGGGATGTTTTGCTTTAATTGTACAGGGCATTGGTTTGGCCACATCTGGAGTATTGTATGCAGTTTTGGTGTCCTTATCTGAGGAAGGATGTCCTTGCTATAGAGGGAGTACAGCGAAGATTTACCAGGCTGATTCCTGACATGGCAGATCTGTCATATGAGGAGAGACTAAGTCGGTTAGGATTATATTCATTGGAGTTTAGAAGAGTGAGAGGGGATCTCATAAAAATTTATAAACTTCCAACAGGGATAGACAGGGTAGATTCAGAAAGAATGTTCCCAGTGGTGGGGGAGTCCAGAACTAGAACAAAAGAACAAAGAACAATACAGCACAGGAACAGGCCCTTCGGCCCTCCAAGCCCGCGCCGCTCCCTTGTCCAAACTAGACCATTCTTTTGTATCCCTCCATTCCCACTCCGTTCATGTGGCTATCTAGATAAGTCTTAAACGTTCCCAGTGTGTCCGCCCCCATCACCCTCTGTGTAAAATACATCCTTCTGATATCCTTGAATCTATGACCCCTTGTGAACGTCACCACCGACCTGGGAAAAAGCTTCCCACTGTTCACCCTATCTATGCCTTTCATAATTTTATACACCTCTATTAGGTCACCCCTCATCCTCCGTCTTTCCAGTGAGAACAACCCCAGTTTACCCAATCTCTCCTCATAACTAAGCCCTTCCATACCAGGCAACATCCTGGTAAACCTCCTCTGCATTCTCTCTAAAGCCTCCACGTCCTCCTGATAGTGTGGCGACCAGAACTGGGCGCAGTATTCCAAATGCGGCCGAACCAACGTTCTATACAACTGCAACATCAGACCCCAATTTTTATACTCTATGCCCCGTCCTATAAAACTAGGGGTCATAGTTTGAGGATAATAGGGGAAATCTTTCAGAACTGAGATGAGGAGAAATTTCTTCACCCAGAGGGTGGTGAATGTGTGAAATTCACTACCACCAAATGTAGTAGAGGCCAAAATGTTGTCTGATTTCAAGAAGAAATTAGCTATAGCTTTTGGGGCTAAAGAGATCAAGGGATATGGGAGGAAGGGGGGATCAGCATATTGAATTCAATGATCAGCTATGATCAAAATGAATGGCGGAGCAGGCTTGAAGGGCCGAATGGCCTACTCCTGCTTCTAGTTTCTATGTTTCTAAAAGACAGTACCTAGCAAAGTAAATTTACTGAGGACTTGGACAAAATATTACACAATGATTACAAGTGACAATAACAACACCAAATTCTTCTCATTGTACACAAATTCACTCAGCAAAAATTAAATCTACTGGCATTATATAATAGCAATAGACGTGCATGCTTTTCTGTCTGCAAAGCAAATACTGGCTGGAACTTTCTGGCTGTTCACACTGGTGGGATTTTCTGGGCGATGCCTGGGGGAGGGGGAGGGAGGGGATCAGTGGCAGGGGACCAGCATAGGGAGCGGTCAGTGGCAGGTCCTGATGTCTGTGGGGAAGGTGACAGGAAATCAGCTCCTGATTACCACTGACCTCCGTTTCTCAGCGAACGATTCAGGGCTCCTCAATGTTGCAAACTAATAGGTCAAAGCACTGAGGGTAGCAAAGCCACATTAGGTGTTCCTGGTAAGGGACTGTAACATCCGTCAGCAACAGAGGCTTGGTAGTCCCACCACCCAGAAAGCTGCTTAAGTGTGGCTTTTGCTACCAAATAAACCTGTTGGACTTTAACCTGGTGTTGTTAAACTTCTTACAGTGTGGCTTTTGCTACCAAATAAACCTGTTGGACTTTAACCTGGTGTTGTTAAACTTCTTACAGTGTGGCTTTTGCTACCAAATAAACCTGTTGGACTTTAACCTGGTGTTGTTAAACTTCTTACTATGTCTTGAAGGTCAGAGCTCTCATCATCAAATCCACCTGTCACAAATATATTTGTCTATGGCAGGATTGATGGGTGTGACAATCGCATTGTCAAGTTTCATCTTCACACCAAGAAAACCCTCCACTGTGTCATCTGGCATTGTCACTGTGCTAAATCGGGGAGCAGATCACGGAGCTCAAAACTGAGCATCCACAATGTGTTGTGGGCTGCCTTTAGCAGCAGAGCTCTTCTCCCCCCAATCTCTAACCATGGCTGTTAGAGCAGGTAACAGGCTGGATGTTAGTAATGAGTGACTCACCTTTTAACTTCCCAAAATCTCTCCACCAATTGCAATACACGAGTCAGGGATGTAATGGTTTACTCTCCACTTGTTTGAATGGGTTTAGCTGAAGCAATAGCGGAGAAGCTTGGCACCATCCAGGACAAAGCAATCTGCTTGTTTGCCACTTCACCTCTTAGCTTAAACATCCACTTGCTCCACCTCCCCTGTCTCTGCTGTATGAACTTTCTAACCTCACTGCAGCAACTTGCCAGGATTTCTTTGGCAGCAACATGCAAAACCTGAAACCTCCAGTAGTTGGAAGGACAAAGGCAGCAGGTGTGGGGAAACTCTATGAGAACACTCCAAAATCCCCTTCTAGTCACACATGATTCGGATTTTGACCTATATTGTCATTTCTCATCATTGTTGGATCAAAGCCCTAGAACCCTCCCTAACAATATTGTTGGAACACCTCCACCATAAAGATTGCAGCAATTCAAGAAGATTTAGCACTACCATTTCAAGAGCAACAGGAGATGAGTAATAAGCACTGAGCTTATCCATAACCCGCACATTAGAATGAATTTTACAAAAGGATCTGAGATCATTTATAGAATTTATGAAGGAAAAGTTTGCTTTGTCTTCATTACCCAGTGTTACGTTCCTCCTCCTCCTCGACTTTGCTGATGCCTATTTCATTGGAAGATTCATTACCGTTATCGTGGAATGAAGTTACACAGCTGGTTCTTTCCACCCCTAGTTTATTGTACTTGTCAAAACTTGAAAAAAGTTATTTAAAAAACACACAAGCTAATTTCAGCTTTTAATAAGCACTTTTCCCTAGTCTCTCTGTAAATCTTAGCTTTGATTGCAATGACTCCCAACTCAGATTATGTAGTCTTCCTGAGCCTTGCATTATCATTTATTAAGTATTCAAACCTACTAGATTTCACCCTCTCAAACCCTGGAGGTTAAAAGAGAAGGTCAGCTGAAGTTTAAGTTAATTTTTTTTCTAGACTATGTAAAACTCAGCCATCATGACTCACCAATAGATAACATTACTCCTTCAGGTCAGACGTAACCCCCTGAAACCAATGGAAAGAGGCAAAAGATGTGGACCTCATTACTGAAGCCTGTGCAATTTTGTAGGAATTGAAAGCCGAAACCAAACGTATTAACTGGAGAATCTGTCAGCTCAGCTTGAACAGAGTAGCAATCACACTTATCACAAAGAAATCAAATGAGGTTCTAAAGGATTAGGAAACAGTCAGTGCAAAGAACTGAAGGAGTGGAGGGTGGGCCTGGAGTTTCAGCATTTATCATCAAGTGGCTCCTCAGTCCATGAGTACTTCTTACCTAATCCAACACTTACCCCTTATTAAATATACTGTCACTCTCTGTTTTGTTTATCTTTCTAGTGCGTTTTAATGATATTATTTTAATAAAGAAATTATTTGTTGTTGAACATAGTTGTTTGAGAAGTGTCAGCCTTGCTTCAGTGGTAGCATTCTTGCTCTGACTCAGAGGATTGTGGGTTCAAGTCCCGCTCCAACAATTTCGGCAGAGATCTAGTCTGACACCTCAGTACAGTACTGAGAGAGTGCTGCACTGTTGAAAGTGCCATCTTTCATACGAGATGTTGGCCAGAATTTTCCATCCGTTCACACCAGCGGGATTCTCTGGTTAGTGAACTGAGAGTTGGCTGAGTGCCAAATTCTTCGTCCTGGCTTGCAGTGTTGGAGGGGTGTAAATGGCCGGAGAATTTCGGCCGTTGAAACAGAAGTAAAAAGAGTCTAAGAACCAATAGAGGGGCAAGGATCTCTTAACAATAAATGGCCATTTATACCTAAAAACAGCAACAATATTGTGGAATTATGTGGCGTTGGTGCAAAAAAACTGGTTTCAGACTATGGGCTGAATACTATAATCTATTCAACAATATGCCTGATGTTTTACATCATTGGTTAAAAGAATTAGAGCTAAAGGTTTATCATACCGCAAAGGAGGAGGACATTCGGCCCATTGAGTCTGCATCAGCTTTTTTAAACAGCATTCCAGTTAGTAACACTCCCCTGCTCTTCCTCATATCCCCACACTTATTTCTTCTTTAAATATTTATCTAATTCCCTTTTGAAAATGATCAAATCTGTATCTATCACCCAATTAGGCAGTTCATTCCCAATTTTCACCGTTCATTGCATAAAAAGATTTTTCCTCTTGTCATCTCTGGTTGTTTTGTCAATCACCTTTAAAGCTTTGTGCTCTCATTATTGACCCTTCAGCCATTGTAAACAATTTCTCTTTATTCACTCTTTCCACCCTTCATGATTTTAAATGCTTTACGGAAAACAACCCCAGCATCTCCAGTTTATACATGTAATTGGAATTCTTCATCCCTGGAACCACCATAGTAAATGGCTTCTTTATCTTCTCCAATGTCTTCATGTCCTTCCTAAATTGTGGTACCCAGAATTGCCATAAAGCTCTAGTGGGAGCCGAACTACTGTTTTATAGGTCTGGCATAATTTCCTTACTATTATGTGGGGATCCCCCTATATTTTATTAACTGCTTTGTTAATCAGTCTTGTCACCTTCAAACATTTGTGCACAAACACCATTAGTTCTTTCCTTCTTGCACCCCACTGCGTCATTTTAGTCTTTTGTATTGCCTCTCCTCATCCTTCCACCAAAATGTGTCACCTCGCTCTTTTCTGTATTGAATTTTATCTGTCGTTATGTCCATCCAGTCCATCAGCCTATTCATACCCTCTTGAAGTCCATTACTATCTTTCTTACTGTTTACTACGTTTGCAAGTTCAGAGTCATCTTCAAATTTTGAAATTGTACCTTATGCCTCTGAGACCAAGTCAAGTACATCAAAAACAAAAGTTAGATTACTATTGAACCCTGGAGAACACAACTGTAAACCTCGTTCCAATCTGAGAAACAGTCATTCACCACAACTCCCTATTTTCTATCCCTAGCTGATTTCGTACCCGACTATTGCCCCCTTTTTCCCACAGACTTCAATTTTACTGACAAGCTGAATGTACATCTAATGAAAATCCATAAACACATCTGCTGCATTACCATCATCTACCCTCTCTGTTATCTCATAAAAAAATCAAGTTCGTCAAACACAATTTCTACCTTTACTTCCCTCAGCAAAATAGAATGCATCCCATCCAAATTGAGTAACTTATTCACCAGAACCACTGCTTGCCTTTCTAGTACCTCCTCTTTATCTATTTTTATCTTGTCCTCCATCCTGGAACATCCTCATTTATCACGTTCTATGCCTTGGTAAATACCAATGCAGTTTGCATTCTGTACCTCAGCTATTTTGTCTGTCTCCACCGTTTTGGTCCCTGTTGAGGGTTACAGAGAAATGTGCGAGATAAGGTGTCCGTGGAGTCTTCACTCCTTCCTCTAGCAGTCAATACAAATAACATTCCATCAATGTAAGGGATATAACAGAAAGATTGGGAGGGGTGATAAGTAAATTGCAAAAAAGGAAGAGAATTAAAACCACAGCAAGACATGTGAGTTTCAAATAAAAATCTGAAGAATTTGAAAGAGCGATTCTTCCCCCCACACATTCTTTGACCAAAGCGATGACAATATACATTTTTATTGACACCAGGGACAACACAAAACACAGCTTTCTTTATATTAGGTCAATCATTGCTGTTTGTAGGACTTTGCTGTGTGCAAATTGGCTGCTGCACGTTCCAACACTACAACACAGAGTATATTTCAAAACTATTTACTTGAGTATAAAACACTTTGTGAGATATCCTGAGGTTGTGAAAGGAACCAACTTGTTCAAGTTTCGCTACAACTGAAGCTTTCCTAATATTTCTGATGCAGCACTGCCATCTAGTGGTTGAAGAAGAATATTTCGGCAATAACAAAAGTCAATCCTGGCATTGAGTTTAAAGCTTTATCCAACAGGCTGTGTGGATCACTAATTACAATTTCGGAAGTAATTGGAGAGGTTCATTTACGATCTTATAAAGCACTGCACTGTAGAACTAATGGTTATGAAACCTGAGAAATTAGATACCTCAATCTGGGCTTGTTTGCACCATCAGTCCTTTCAGAGAACACTTAAACAGTGTCTAGCTATGTGCCATTGTAACCCAGGCTGAAATTTATAATCAGACATTCTTACCGTATTGGTTGCAGGGCAAAGTTCTAGGGCTTAACATGTTTTTGACTGCCTATTTAGTGTGCTTGTTAATGATTTGTTAATGATGGCAACTGCACCAGATTATGCTGATATGTCTCTATTTCATTTACAAAGCTACTCATTAAAAAATCCATATTCTGCATTGCCACATACTGCATGACCATATGTGAAAACTCAAGCATTTCAATAGTTTTGCCACTGATATTAATTGTACTGTTGTAGAAATGCAGACTGCCTGGAAATCAAAGGCAAAGAAATAGGGAAAAATAGAAAGGGGCTTCCAAAAAAATATCAGACCAATTGGCCAATTCAGTTGATGCCAAGGTTCATGTCAGTAATTAGTGGGCTGGAAGTCGATTCAGCGGCCTCCCATGACACACCCACCCCCTCAGCAGGAAGCCCACTGGGTGAGCTTTGGTGAAGATCCTGACAATCACGGCCCTGTACTCTGAGAGGCGGGGGGCAAGCAGGAAAGTGGTGTGCCCATGTGCCCTTCTGCCGCTGCCTTGCTGCAGAAGGAAGGTTCCCCAAGGAATATGGGGTCGGGTGGGCTCGGACTGGGGGAAAGGGCCTGGCCTCAGCACACTTCCCCCAGGATGGGTGACTTATGGATGCACTTGTCCTTATTGCCATTGGAAAGGTACTGTTCCATTTCAGGATGGCGAATTCTGACACCATTCCAGGGTAAGAAAGTCATTATTGCCTCTGTCCTCTGAAACTTTTGACATCACTTTGACATTCATGCCACTTGTCCACCTGGAAGCCTTCAAAATCACTGCAGCAGTCCATTCCACAATAGGGATTGGCTCAGTTGTTAAAAGCACACAGGGTTCGAGAATCGCCCCCCAAAGTCTCCTTTTCTTTCTCTTGTAATTATCTTATTTACTCTTAAATGCATCTGTACTATTTGTCTCACACCATGTGGTAGTGAGTTCTACATTTGTCATCTCTTGAAAGATTTGGAGCAATTTGCAAACTGAGAGACAATGAAGCTCGGCAAGGATAGGAATAATGGGCAAGTGGGAATTGGTGTGGGTAGGATGTAAATAGCAGAGCCTTGGTGATTGGAAGTTATTTGTGGTTCAAGTTATAAGTTTCTATATTCTACACCAGTATTCTCTCATTCCATCTGGCTCATTTCAGCTGTTAACCTTCTGAGTGCTGCTAAGGTCAGGCCGCTGGAAATGTTGATTCTGTTTATAATAATGAGCTTGATTGAAAATCCACTGAAATGAATAGAGCTAAGTTATTGTATCCTATTTTGAAGTTCGAATCACAGGATAAGTTATTTATTTTAGCTCTGGTGTCTTGCCAATCAATGTCACAAAAAACAGATTACTGTTTGTGGGAGCTTACTGCAGGCAAATTGGGTGCTTGGCTTCCTTTAATACAACAATGATTCATTGACTGTAAAGCATTGTCAGATGTCAACTGATTGGGAAAGGTGCTATATAAATGCAAGTTCTTTTTTATTTTTCTATATTATTCCATCTATTGAGTGTGCAGTACAGTAAATAGAATTTTACTGGCCCCAACTTTGTGAACTGGGAGGCAGGAGAGCTGGTAATTTAGCAGGAGGCTGCATTGGGATCGCACCCTGAAGCATTCTCACTGCTGGATTGGTTGCCCACCACACACAGGTGGGCAAACAATTTAAATAATTGTCCCCTCTTTGGAACAATTTCTTGAGGCCACTTTATAAGGGTCAGCCCTCCGTTGTGTTTGGAGGCCACCAGCTTCATGAAGGTGGCCTCCCTGCACTAGCCCAGGGGCCATTGAATCCATAGGCTCCATGCTGCAAAGTGGGGGCCACAGGGAGGAAAGGCATCCCCAATGCTACGTCCAGAGAGGTTTTCCCCTCCTTTCCAAAGGGCCTTCCTCCTTGGCCATCCAGAATATTAAAGTTTCCTCTCATGTCCTCTATGCTGCATCAGCAGCCCCACCAGATGTGGGATTCCACAGGTGGCTAATTAGGTGGCTGTCTGTGGTAATATTGCTGAACCAGTCCTGTTGTCAATGAGTGGGGGCTGGGGACTCTCATTTATTCTTTAGTTGAAGCCCACACGATTGTGTTAATAGAGAGTGCACTCAAAGAGCAGCAGCAGAATAACAGCAATGAGAAAGCAAGACAAGAGAGAGAACAGCAACACAGAGCTGTGGAAAAGAAATATAAAGGACAGAGAGAGAGAAAGGTGAAAGTGAATATATTGAGCCATTACTGTGAAGCACCAATAAAAGTAACTGATGGTTCAAGCCAGGAGAGTCCACAAACTGTCACTGTTTGTTAGACATTGCACGTACACCAAAGGCTCCAAAACAGCAGGCCAGCTGGCATACTTCATTTGTAAGAATCTTGTGAACTAGTCAGTATGCTTGCTGAATTGCTTCTGACCAGTATCAAACTTGATGAATTAGCAATCTTACAAATAGTATGAATGACTTGTCTATTGTTGGTCTGCACTGCAAAATGACCTGCTATACCCTGGAATTAACTAGTAGCATAAAGATTGAGTGAAATTCTCACTTTTGCTGGCATGGTAAGTGCAATCCTAGCACTGGACTTTGGTTCATGCTTCTGGTTGTAAAGATGAACATGGCTCCTCTGGAGCCTCAGGACTAAAGCATTGGCAGAACTTTGGAGAATGGTTCAAAATAAAGCTTCTAACTCTATAAACTCTGTTGGCAGGGAATCTGTGATACGATTTGTGTCTTTGCCACTTCCCTATTTGGTGGCTTCCTGTGCAGCCAAATAATATGATTTCCTTTGCTGCCTTTATAGATTAAATATCAAACTATCCTTCCTCACAATCCTTCCCAGGAGGAAGCTGGGCTTCAAATATAAAGAGTAAAAATATTTTTTCTGGGGTTTTTAGCAAAAGCTCTTTCCTATACACATGGTCCATTTAAAATTCCTCTGTCAGCTGGTATGATTTCTTTATTGAGTTATTTCTCAGAGATGAAGAATTTTAGGAGAGATGATACTAGCTGGAATTCTCCAGTCGTTCACGCTGGCAGGATTCTCTGGTCCCACTGGCAGCTTACCCCCTGCTGCAGATTTCACGGTGGCATGTGTTGGTTTCAATGGGAATTCCCATTGACAGTGGCAGGGCCAGAGGATCTCTCTGCCACCGAATTGTGCGTCGCCTCCCACCGCTGAGATAAATGCCAGGGGAGGACAGAGAATCTCGCCCATAGTCTCATCCTAGTTTACATGCCTGCATTTCTCACTGGATGGACACTCTCCTTTCATTTTTGAAAACATGATTTTTCAGCTTTCAACTGACTGGGAATTTTGTAATTTGAAATGAGACGGAACAAACACTGAAAATGAAAGGCTACCATCCAGGGTGAAGACGAAAACAAACGTACCACCTTCGGGGAGTGCAAAGACAGAGACATTTCCTGTAATTCAGAGACCAATCAAAACTCATCACTGTCTAAGGAAAGGACATTAAAATGCAAAGTGCTAGATATTGAGAGAATGAACAGATAGGTCCACCCAAAACTCCTTTCAAATACATAATGGGTAAAATATAACCGACCAGGCTGCAGCCAGCAGACTATAATAGACTTCAGCAGAAGAAACAGGCTGAAAAGTCTATCTCTCTTGGAACATTGGAACAAGTATATTATCCAGTTCGGAAGCCAACTTTACCAGAAACTATCCAGTGAATCGAGGTTTTGTAATAATTACAACATCTTCTATATGTGACCACATCCACAAATCCACATCCACTCACCTGATGAAGGGGCAGTGAACAAAGAACAAAGAACAATACAGCACAGGAACAGGCCCTTTGGCCCTCCAAGTCCGTGCCGCTCCCTGGTCCAAACTAGACCATTCTTTTGTATCCCTCCATTCCCACACCGTTCATATGGCTATCTAGATAAGTCTTAAACGTTCCCAGTGTGTCCGCCTCCACTACCTTGCCTGGCAGCGCATTCCAGGCCCCCACCACCCTCTGTGTAAAATATGTCCTTCTGATATCTGTGTTAAACTTCCCCCCCTTCACCTTGAACCTATGACCCTCGTGAATGTCACCACCGACCTGGGGAAAAGCTTCCCACCGTTCACCCTATCTATGCCTTTCATAATTTTATACACCTCTATTAAGTCTCCCCTCATCCTCCGTCTTTGCAGGGAGAACAACCCCAGTTTACCCAATCTCTCCTCATAACTAAGCCCCTCCATACCAGGCAACATCCTGGTAAACCTCCTCTGTACTCTCTCCAAAGCCTCCACGTCCTTCTGGTAGTGTGGCGACCAGAACTGGGCGCAATATTCCAAATGCGGCCGAACCAATGTTCTATACAACTGCAACATCAGACCCCAACTTTTATACTCTATGCCCCGTCCTATAAAGGCAAGCATGCCATATGCCTTCTTCACCACCTTCTCCACCTGTGACGTCACCTTCAAGGATCTGTGGACTTGCACACCCAGGTCCCTCTGCGTATCTACACCCTTTATGGTTCTGCCATTTATCGTATAGCTCCTCCCTACATTATTTCTACCAAAATGCATCACTTCGCATTCATCAGGATTGAACTCCATCTGCCATTTCTTTGCCCAAATTTCCAGCCTATCTATATCCTTCTGTAGCTTCTGACAATGCTCCTCACTATCTGCAAGTCCTGCCAATTTTGTGTCGTCCGCAAACTTACTGATCACCCCAGTTACACCTCCGAAAGCTTGAGGCTTGTGCTACCAAATAAACCTGTTGGACTTTAACCTGGTGTTGTGAGACTTCTTACTGTGCACATCCACAAAGCCAGATAATCCAAGTCAGCTGCAACCTTTAAAAATCTATGTCTCAGAGATGATCAAACGACATGTAACCATGTACTAGTTTAACTTTTTCACTGGACTCTGGCTTTCCTTTTTTCTGATCCCTGTGTCTGTGCTAGATGAGATTCTGTCATTGGACATTTGCTAAACAATCCTGAGAGTGCTAAGAATTACAATTTAAGTGTATTAGTTGGGATCGTAGCGTGGCGCATTTACACAAGCTGGAATCTATGAGGGTGACACGGGCGCAAAATCTCATGAGAGTCAGGAAACAAGATTCTCGCTGGTAAGATCTTGTTTTCTGATTTGCCCCACTCTTCGCCGGTGAGGTTGCAACCCAGAAAGGGTGGAACGTCATTAAATATATTTTGATAAATTTGAATATTATTAAAGGAACTACCTGTCATGTGATTCCCCCCTCACTTGCGAGGTTCACAATAGCTTTATGAAAACGGGAGACAGTCGGGGGGATCCCACCATGGGCTCAAGGTGAGTATAGCCCCCCGGGGGAGAGGGACATGCCTGGGCAGTGCCTTGGTCCTGCCCCCGGCACAGGCTGTCACTGCAAGGTTGGCAGTGCCATCATGTGCCAATCTGTGCATGGGCAGTACTAATGCCAGGCCCACTGGGGAGCCCAATTGAGGGGGTTCCCATTATGTGTGCTGGAAAGGGGAAGGGGTCCACCCCGTTCGACTGATGGTGTAAATCACCCCTCTGATTTTTTTCTGTCAGTGGCTCAAGATGTGGACAGATACAAGCTGGATTTCAGAAAGAGCCTGACACTCTGACAAATTATGGGATAATTACGCTCACTATATATTAATTTACAGGGTTCTGTTCTTTGCAGACAGAAAAAACATGTACACACATTGCACCTGTTTCAACTAAACAAAATAGGCAAGAGCCAATCTCCGGTTCATTCCCCAGTGCAATACCATGACCAGTCAGACTAAACCTACCTAGATTGAATTTAAACAAAGCTTGGCAGTTAACTCTCAGTCATCAGTTAACTGCTGCATTCTCCACAGCAACGTTTTTACCAATCAAAGTCTACTTGCCAATCAATCACCACTGTCTTCTCATTAAGTGTAAATTGTTGTTCCTTTACACTTGGTATTCTTGCAAATGAGTCAGATGAGTGCAAAATAAATGAAAAGCTGTGGCAATGTTTTTTTTAAATTCATTCGTGGGACATGGGCATCACTGACTGGCCAGCATTTATTGCCCATCCCTAGTTGCCCTTGAGAAGGTGGTGGTGAGCCGCTGCCTTGAATCGCTGCAGTCCATGTTCTGTGGGTTGACCCACAATGCCATTAGTGAGGGAATTCCAGGACTTTGACCCAGGGAAGGAATGACGATATATTTCCAAGCTAGGACGGTGAGTGGCTTGGAGGGGAATTTGCAGGTGTGTTTCTTTTGTTTGTGAGAGATGGCTGACCTCTGAGTAATAACGAAAATGGCTATTTTCTGTCATTATGTTGTTTGTCTGGGGGTTTCTCCCACCTCTTACCAAAGTTATGGAAGCAGATTCTGAAAATCTCCAGGGAATTTCAGTATTAGTTTCTCTTATTAGTTTCTACCGTGGGGCAGCACAGTAGCACAGTGGTTAGCACTGCTGCTTCACAGCTCCAGGGACCTGGGTTCGATTCCCGGCTTGGGTCACTGTCTGTGTGGAGTTTGCACATTCTCCTCGTGTCTGCGTGGGCTTCCTCTGGGTGCTCTGGTTTCCTCCCACAGTCCAAAGATGTGCGGGTTAGGTTGATTGGCCATGCTAAAATTGCCCCTTAGTGTCCTGGGATGCGTAGATTAGAGGGATTAGCGGGTAAAATATGTAGGGATATGGGGGTAGGGCCTGGGTGGGATTGTGGTCGGTGCAGACTCGATGGGCCGAATGGCCTCTTTCTGTACTGTAGGGTTTCTATGATTTCTTAATGTCCTTCATGTTGGCTTCCATTCTCTTCCTTTTGTCAACTTTAACTCGTTCAGAACTATCTGCACACATACTGTTAGCCCACATTGTTGGTTTATACTGGCTGTCTGTCCCTGAATACATAGGGGACAAAAGTCTTGGGAAGGAATGCAAAATGGGTACAGTGAATTGGTAGAAGTCATAGAATCTCTACAGTGCAGAAGGAGGCCATTCGGCCCATCAAACCTGCACTAACCACAATCCCATCCAAGCCCTATTCCCATAACCACCCATATTTACCTTGACACTAAGGGGCAATTTAGCATGGCCAATCTATCTAACACACACATCTTTGGACTGCGGGAGGAAACCGGTGCACCCAGAGGAAACCGGGGAGAACGTGTAAACTCCACACAGAGTCACCCAAGGCCGGAATCAAACCTGAGTTCCTGGCGCTGTGAAGCAGCAGTGCTAACTGCTGTGCCACCCAAAACGATAAATTATATTTTTTTCATAAAAACATTCTACTGATAGATTTGTACTATACATTGGATTTTATTTATTTTTTGAACAAACACATTGGTCTACTAATTGATTTATAGGGATCAATATAATCTTGACAATTTTCAATTGATTTTACACCCTGTCAATTTTGTTTTCTATTGAAGTTAATTTTATCTTCACTGGATTTAAACAATTCACCTTTATCTTCAAATCCCTTCACATTTTCCCTGTCTTTCTGCTATCCTTCCTGCTCCTTTTTGTCTTATAACTCTCGCCTTCTGTGCACTGCCCTCCCTTTGCCCCACTGTTGGTAACAGAATGCCTTAACCTTGCTCTTTGGAACTTCCTCCCTCCCTCTGATCTTCTCCCCCACCTCTAAAGGGTTTCATAAAACCCATGTTTGTTCACGTTTTCAACGCAGCTCCTAACACCCATGTGTTTCATTTATAGTTTTCTCTCTGTGTAGTGCCAAAGAGAAGCTATACAAATGCAAGCTGTTAATTACATGGCTGAGAGAGAAACAAAATACCGAGCCAGCCTGGCATTACACTGAGCTGAATTACCCATACCATGCAATCAACAAAAAAATTGGATTTAATGATCTTCATTCAGCTTCTTCATACTGGCAGCTTCACTAATTTTCACTCCCAGTTTCATCCCACTGTTTTCAATACAGGAATGCAAATATTCATATATATTCCAAATGAAAACAAAAACTTTAATTATCGACCACAATCTTCCTTATATTTTACTCTGCATTCATTAAACCCATTTGGTAGGAGTTATCGGAGAAGGAACTCATACGTTTTAACAATAATCCATTGACTCTTAAGGCTAGTGTAGACTGCTCAAACTCAAAGGTGCAGATTAATGCTAAGAAGAAATATAAAATACTGCATGAAAGATTCCTCATTTTTATTTTACTTGAATGGAAACATAAGTCTCATTTCCTTATAAAGCACTTACAAATTTGGGGGCTTGGTAAGTAACAAATCCCTTGCCACTGTCCATTTAGTTGGAAGATACATTTTCAAATCTGCCTGCAATAGGGCTTCCATTGTTTCTTTGGGGAAAAAGTGCCTCTTATCCGTTCAAATCTCCAGCTTACTACCAGATGGCTAAGAACTTGTGCTTTTCAGCAGCTGACACTGAATATGAAGTCAGGAATTTTAATTGTTCATTTTTACAAGGAGTGCTGGATTAAGACAGCCCCTGAATTTATACTCATTACTGTTTCAAGTTAACTAAGGTCAAGTCAAACAAAGTTTGGCTTCAAGAACAAAAGTGGTAATGGTGAGTTCATTACTCCAGGACATGACCCTGCCTTAAAGAAATGACATGACTCATTGACACTGTGTAGTGGCCTCAGGAAAACTGCAATTTTAATATATCAAAGAACCACAATATGGCCACAAACATTTTTGCAGCATTTCTCACAATGCCTTATTTATTGAAATTTAAAACAGGTGTTTGGTGCTGAGGTTGCAACCAAAATATTTTCAGCCCCATACTAAACCCTGTCTTCATAAAGGAAGTCCCCTGAATAAAGGGCCTGTATTCTTTTTTCATGCTGAACAAGTGTTCTTTCTTTTTCCTTGTAGTTACACCATGCAGTCTATCTGTGACCATTCAGCACTAAATGCTAGATAAAGTTACTGCAAATTTGTTTTCTTACAAAAGCAGCGATGCTTAGGATCCCATGAGTAATAATAGCCTTGTCTCCTTTTCAGGTCCAGAACTAGCGTCAATTTCTCCCAGAAACAAACATTACTTCCTGCCACAATGGGACTGTTCTCTTATGGTGAAATGGGAGAGAACACAATTTGCAGGTGTTTCGTTAGAAAGGTAAAGGGGAATTTGACCCCTGAGAGAGTGAGGTAAGTAACTCTGGGTCTGCTTTTGCACAATTACAGCTGCTGGTCTATTCAAATTGGTGCTGGATGGCTAATATCAGCATATTACTTATTAATACATCTTTGATCTTATTGATTCGTTCGACGCCGTCTCCCATTGCTGCAATAATATTATTAAATGTGTCACAATCTATATACAATAATGAAATGCTAATTCCTTCATTGCACAGTCTGGCATTTGGGAAGGCTTCGCCCTGAAGTTGAGAGAAACAACATCTTTAAATATGGCTCGGAGGGAGGCTGTTACTCTCACCTACAGCAGTTCAAAGCATGGGGAGGAGAAGGGAATTGGGCTTCTTGCCTCTGTTTGCTACATCCAGTCATGATGTGGAGATGCCAGTGTTGGACTGGGGTGAACACAGTAAGAGTTTTGGGAAATTTTACACTTTCCAAATATATATTTTACGGACCTGTAATAACCTGCTCTATATAATAGTTTGTATATATAATATCAAAGTTAATTTTTCAAATTTTTTTGCAACCATAGTGAAATTATGAGATACTTTGAGAAGTACAGTGGTGAGCAATAACAGTCTGCAAAGCGCAAGACAAAGCAAGGGTCTATAAAAGTAGATTTGCTGGCACTGTACTAAAATAACCTACAAACTGGCCACATTACGCCAACCCTAGCAATTACATTGGGAAAGTAGTAGACCATTCAGCCCCTCAAATCTATTGCGCCACTCAATCAGGTCATGCCTAATCTGGAACTCAACTCTATGTACGCACTTCATAGTGTCTTATATTGTGGCCATCTGAGCAATATTTTCCTGCTTTTTAAATTTACTTCCTATAGCCATCCTGTTTGTTTCTGGTTAGTGGGAGTAATGGGCTATAGAGCATTCATTTATTTTTGTCATTAATTATAGGGTTGTCTTTCTGAATTTCTTCATCCCGTACAGCAGCCTCATTGACTGGGAGGAAATATAGTAAATAATAGGAAAATGCAAGTTAACAAAGAACTGAATGACAAGTTTACTCTTCTTCTGGCTGATTTTATGGATTATGGTGATTGGCATTCCAGTGATGATTCATGTAGACAAGCAGGTGGGTCATCTTGGTGAGCTGGCTCCTTTCCTACCCATCTAGTTGCTGATGGAAGTGACATTCCATCCCTTGTCAGCATGAGAAACACTTTGACATTACAACAAAAACACTGCATTGTCTTTCAAGTGCTTTGAGACATCCTGAGGTTGTCAAATGTGCTAGTCTTTCTTCTTACTTCTCAGTATCCCTGCTGGGAATACATGAGACTTCTTGATGTGGAACTCGTGGATTCAGTATCATTCCGCAGTTCTTAAAATGAGCGAACTTCTGTGCTTATTTAGTTGCTGGAATGCAACTCTTCCACCTCTGGCTTACACTGTAAAGATCAAGCACTCCTAGGTCAAGAACCAAAAGTATTAGATGGTGAGGAATGCTCTAACATTAATGAGTTGCAAACTAACAAGATGAACCACAATTTAGCGCTAATTTTGCTGAATTGTGAACTCTCACCTAATCCCATTTGCCAGCATTTGGCCCATAGCCTTGAATGTTATAATGTGCCAAGTGCTCATCCACTTTTTAAAGGATGTGAGGCAACCCGCTTCCACCACCCTCCCAGGCAGCACATTCCAGACTGTCACAACCCCCCAAACCTCCTGCCCCTCACCTTGAACTTGTGTCCCCTCATGACTGACCCTTCAACTAAGGGGAACAGCTGCTCCCTATCCACCCTGTCCATGCCCCTCATGATCTTGTACACCTCAATCAGGTTGCCCATCAGTCTTCTTTGCTCCAATAAAAACAACACAAGCCTATCCAACCTCTCTTCATAACTTAAATGTTCCATCGCAGGCAACATCCTGGTGAATCTCCTCTGCACCCCTTCCAGTGCAATCAAATCCTTCCTATAACGTGGTGACCAGAACTGCTCATAGTACTCCAGCTACGGCCTCACCAAAGTTCTATACAACAACACCATGACCTCCCTGCTTTTGTAATCTATGCGTTGATTGAGAAAGGCAAGTATCCCCTATGCCTTTTTCACCACCCCACTAACTAATGCCCTTCCACATTCAGAGATCTATGGACAAACATGCCTAGGTCACTTTGTTCCCCAGAACGTCCTATTGTCATGCCGTTCATTGAAACTTCCTTGTCAAATTACTCCTTCCGAAGTGTATAATTTCACACTTTTCAAGGTAAAATTCCATCACCCACTTAACTGCCCATTTGACCATCCCATCTGTATCTACCTGGAGCCCAAGACACTCAACCTCACTGTTAACCACCTGGCCAATCTTTGTGTCATCCGCATACTTACTAATCCCATCCCCTCACATAGTCATCTATGTCGTTTATATAAATGACGAACTTCGACTAATTTCATGGCCTTAATCAGGGTAAAGAACATGGTTGCGATTCTCCCAAAAAGGTTCTAAATGTCAAATTCGTCAAAACTGGGGGAAATCACGTTAGTTTTTTCAGTGGGAGTTCACACTAGAATCTCCCACATTCTATGCAATGCAGAGGTCACTATCAGGAATATCATTAAAAGCTCGGCGGGCTATTCACACCGGAGGCTGACAGTTCCGGAATTCTGCGCATGCGCAGTGGCCCTGATCTGTCAGCCTGCAGTTTGTTGGCCACTTGATCATTGGCCAGCCCAGGCACCCTGCAGTCCACTCTCCCCACGGCCCGATCACAGACCTGACGACCACTCCCGGGCCTCCCCTGATCCCCTCCGGTCCTGGAGCACCCCTATCTCCAGTCCCCCCATAGAGCTGTGATGATCCCTGCTCATCACCCCCAGACAGACTACCCCCCCAAGGAGGCACACCCCAGCACCCTCCCCCCAGCATACCCCTCCTGGCCGCCCCATCGCTGGCCTCCCTCCAGCCCTAACCGATCCCCGGTGGCAGCAGGACCCCTCACCTCCATGGATCACCCCCTAGGTCCCGCCCCCTTGGCACTGCCCTATTTCCAGTGGGCAGTGCCAAGGTGCAGCCTGGGCATGGGCACTTTGCCCCTTGGGGTAGTGCCGGGGGGCACAGGCCTGCACTGCCAGGGGCCACCACCCCCTTTGCCGCCTGAGCCCTGGTGGGGCTCCGATTGCCTCCTCTTCACTGCAGCGAGGTCGTCCTGCTAGTTCCCTGAAAGTGGGGGGCTAGTCTGAATGCCGCCGGTTTAAAATTGTACTGGGGGGATGGGAGATGCCAGCGGGCCCAGTGAATGAAGTCCCAGGTCTGCTAAATCCATTTAAATTGAATTTAAAATAGAATTTGCATATCGGCCCCACCACCCAGCTGACTTCTAGTTGCCACCAGAAATCTGGGCCTGGAAGGCACAATTGCTGCGCGAACACTCGCGGGAATCCCGCGCATCGGCCAACACTAGCACAGCGGGATGGGAGAATTGTCCCCCATATTTTTCAGCCTAACTGCTCCATACTTCATTATGCCATCAGTCAGTCCTACATTTTAACCTTAATATTTTTGAATTTATATTTTCTAATGATAGGCCTGTTGTAAACAGCTTACCCAGATATTAGCTAATGCTCTCAATTACAATTTTGAATTTGTAAGGGCAGCACGGTGGCACAGTGGTTAGCGCTGCTGCCTCACAGCACCAGGGACCCAGGTTTCATTCCAGCTTGCTTGACTGTCTGTGTGGAGTTTGCATGTTCTTCCAGTGTCTGTGTGGGTTTCCTTGGGGTTTCCTCCCATAGTCCAAAGATGTGCGGGTTAGGTGGATTGGCCATGTTAAATTTCCCCTTAGTGCCAAGGGGACTAGCTAGGGTAAATGCATGGGGTTATGGGGATAGGGCCTGGGTGGGATTGTGGTTGGTGCAGACTCAATGGGTCGAATGGTCTCCTTCTGCACTGTGGGACTCTATGAAATGATATATTGCTTATAATATGATTGGACCTCTGTGTAACTTCAGAAAACAACATTTTCAGCAATTGGCATTTGCCAGCTTTTTCCATCACAGACTAAACTGAAAGTCTTTTCCACCAGACAGCTTGCCCTGTAGGTCCTTATAGCACCGTAGCTGACTGCATATTTTCCTCTGTCATTAGAAAATACAGAACACCATTAAGTTTGGTGCAGGGAGTTTGGGGCGTAAAAAACTCTAGTGGGGCCCTGGTCGACCATCCCAGAGGTGCATCGGCATTATGCTGCTTCTAGCTGGAGCTAATATAATTCAGCAAATTATATTCTTCTCACCCACATGAACTCAAGCAAGGACGCAATGATACTGAAATATCTCTCTCAGTCAGAAATGATCTTATCGTAATTCCCACAAGAGCAGCCAGGAAGAACACAGCAACTCCCTTCACCGAGCAATCAGAAGAGTTTATGTACTGTGATCTACAAACCCCATGATATCATCTGTTTTTGCCTCTATTATGAGACCCTGTCATAATTGAAGCATGTGATATATCAATTGAGGATGCAGGATTACCTTACGGAAACATTTTATCCTTAGGCAAATAAACTTGTATTTGTAATGAAAATGCAGGATTAATGTTATTCTGTAACACACTGATTATCAATTCAGATCCCACTATCCAAAAGTCACATTATGACATCTTTAGATTGAAGTACAAATTTGGTATTGACCTAAAATCTCCCAGCACTAATATTTTAATAACATTACAGTACGCAGTATTATCAGGGATGTTATACTTGCCCTTTGCATCAGCATTTTTTTGCCTTCAATTTTTTAAATACGAGGAACAAGCACATTTCCTTCTGAGACCTGGGAGGCTTTCCAACCACCTCCCCCCCCCCCCGCCCCCCCACACACACACACACACCCCCTCCCTCCCACCAGGGTGGAAGGATTGGGGGCATTTGAGAAGGTAAAAAATTTTAAAAACCTGAAAGTTGACCCGATCCTGCTACTTTCAGTTGGAATAGAGACATGTTGGTGGTTTGGGGGATGGGTGCGTGGGGTGGGCATGGCAGTCACTAACATCCTTTCAGGAGGCTGTGTGCCTCCATTTTAAGAGTGCTTTTTTATTTTTAACCTCAAGGAGGTTGCAATTCGTATGTCTTGGGAAACAAAAGGAGACGAGAAGGGCCAGAATCATGGAGTACAATTTATACAATTAGTGTTTTGCTTGTGTATTAGAAGTACAGAAGCATTTTCTCCTCTTCCAATAAGCTTGTGATTGGACCCCTGCAATGTCCAATTCATCCCCACCCTCATAATGTCTGATCCCCACAAAATCCAACCCTCTGATTTCCATTCCCACTCCTGCAGTGTCTGATCCTTGCATTGTTTGGCCCCTCATGTCTGATACCCAGCCCCACAGTGTCTGACTACCTTGTAATGTATGATTCCCACCACTGCAATGTTTAACCCTTCTGTAATTCTTGACTGCCTGATGTCTGATTTCCACCCATTGGAACATAGGAACTGGACTATACCGTTTTTGCCTCTTGAGCAGTTCCTGTTTAATGACATCGTGGCTGCTCCATGATCTAACATTATAACCTTTGTTCAAAATTTCTTCATGCCTTTGGTTGACAAAAACACTATAACTCACATTTAAAATTAACAACTGATTATCAAAAGCCATTTACAAAAGCGAGTTACAAAACTTTGCATGTAGAAATGTTTCCAAAAAACACTCCTGAAAGCTTTGACTCTCATCTTTAGATTATACTGCTTAGTCCCAGACTCCCCAACCAGCAGAAATAGTTTCTCAAGATCTACCCTATCGGTTCCCTTTCATTTCTTGAAATCTTCAATCAAACCACCCTTTTACCTTATAATTTCCAGGGAATGCAACTCTAATTGCAGTTCAGGTATCTTTTTGGTAAATTTAGGCTGCACACTCTCCAAGGTCAATATATAGAAACATGGAACATTGGAGGAGGAGTTGGCCATTCAGTACTTCAAGCCTGCTCCGCCATTCAGTATGATCATGGTTGATCATCCAACTCAATAGGATTCAGGTTCAATTCCTGCCTCAGGTCACTGTCTGTGTGGAGTTTGCACTTTCTCCCCGTGTCTGCGTGGGTTTCCTCTGGGTGTTCCGGTTTCCTCCCACAGTCCAAAGATGTGCAGGTTAGGTTGATTGGCCATGCTAAATTGTGTCAGGGGGATTAGCCGGATAAATGAGGGTTTTGGGAAATCGAGTCTGTACCGACCACAATATGGAATGGTGGTCGGTACAGACTCGATGGGCTGAATGGCCTCCTTCTCTACTGTAGGCATTTATGATTCTATGAATAGCCTGATCCTGCCTTCCCCCATATCCTTTGATCCCTTTCGCTCCAAGAGCAATACCTAACTCCTTCTTGAAAATATAAAATATTTTGGCCTCATCAGCTTTCTGTGGTATCAAATTCCATCGGCTTACTTCTCTCTGGGTGAAGAAATATTTCCTCAGCTCAGTCCTAAAATGTTTACCCTTTATCCTTAGACGATGATCCCTGGTCTGAACTTCCCCCACCATCGGGGACATCCTTCCTGCATCTACCTTGTCTAGTTCTGTTAGAATTTTATAGGTTTCTGTATCTTTCCTAAGGTGCTGTGTGCAGCGCTGCTTACAGTCTAGTCCAACCAGAGCTTTGTAGTGGTAGCTTAACTTCTATCCTCATGTTCTAGACATAAAACCCCAACATCCCATTTGCTGGTTTGCATATTTTCAATATTTGCTCATGCCATCTCAATCATCTACATCCATGGAGCCATAAGTCTCTTTGGACCACCACCATTTCTACCATTTAGAAAGTATTCTGTTCTTTCCTTTTCAGGTCCAAAGTGGATGACCACACATTTGCCTATATTGAAATCTGTTTGCCACAGTTGACTTAATCTATTAACATCTGTTAGTAATTTTATTCTTCCACCTGCACTGCTATATAATGCTGTCTATCCTTGTGTCATTGGTGAACATTGGTATCTGACTTTCTATCCCACCATCTAACACATTAATAAATTCAGTGATTAGTTGGGGCTCCAAAACCAATCCACGTGGGACTTGACTAGTCACATCCTGACAATAGAAAACCTGACCATTATGCCTACTCTCTACCTCCTGCCGTTAAGCCCATTTATTGACCAGGTCAACAATTTGCCTCCAACTCCATGGACTTGGACTTTAGTACCTTCATTAGTATCTAATGAAGAGTTTTACAAAATGCCTTCCAGAGACAATCCTCATCTACTACTTTAGTCACATCTTCAAAAAGATTGTTCAGGGTTGCAGGCATGAATATCCTTTACAAATCTATGCTGTCTCTCTTTCTCTCTAATGAGCTGAAATTTTTGAGGGGTTTTAACTCATCCTATCCTTAATGCTTGACTCTAATAATTTTTCTAAAACAGATGTTTGGCTAAATTTCATGATTTCCTTATTTTAACTTTCTTAAATAGTGGATAATGTGCACAACTTTCCAATCCAAAGGAATGATTCCCAAACTGGATGAACTTTGGAAGATCATCATTAGGGCATTTGCAATGTTATAACCTACTCCCTATCAAACCCTGAGATGGAAACCATCTGGTCTTGGGGATTTGTCCCTCTTCGATAAATTGTTATTTTGCTTGCATTAATTTTAATAAATGTTGTCCATGATTCAGTATTAGTTTCCTTGGGATATCTGGCATGCTATTATCTTTCTATGTTGTAAATATGCATGCAAGGTAATGATTCAATATGTCTGCCATTTCCTTATTTGACAATATCACTGTCATCAGTTTTCAAGATGGCCACCTTACTCCTGATTGTCCTGTTTTTCTTAATTGTTTATTTTAAATTTGATATCACTTTCATACTCTTACGCTAACTTTTACCATCTATTTTTTAATCTTCAGTTGTTCTTTGTCTCTCTCCCAGTTGCAAGGATTTGTGTTAGCTTTTGCATTTTTGTATGTTTTATATTTTATTTTAATGATGGCTGGAATGCTGCGGCCGTTCACGCCGGTGGGATTTTCTCATCCCACTGCAGTGAATGGAGATCTGGCTGGACACCAAATTCTCCAACATCGCTGTAGCGGGAATGTGCCATGAACAGTCAGTAGCATCACACCCCTTGTGATTTAGCCTAACATTCACGCCTGCTATGTTGGCAATGCCCCCCCAATGACTGACAATCCTTCCACCCCCAGGCTCCCACAACTCCAATGTCCAACAACATCGAATGGGTGAGAAACCTGTTGAAAATTACTATAAAATCATCCTGTGGTTAATTTCTGCAGGATATCCAGGAAACTCACAGTCGCGGATTTCCCGTATGAAATGCTCCCACCCACTATCTTCATGGCTCAGAGTGAATACAGGACTCTTGAACCCCTTAAAGAATTAAATTTAACATTCCAGAGAGTTGCTATATGTGCGTGTTTCTGTTTGGTTCATCAATCCCTATGGAAATGTCCAATTTTTTTAACCCACAGTTTATCAACATTTAGACCTCAAAATAATATTTCTATAACCCAACAACCAGCAACTAAGTTCAAGACTATATTGGCAAAAATCAATAATATACAAATATCCAGCAGGTTAATTTCTTTTATCTACTGAATAAAGTGCCTCCAATGACATTTCAAAGTGTGATTTAGAAATGTATAATTGGACCGTTCTCTGTCCAATTAGAAACTTGCAGCCACTAAGATTGCTAAACAAAACATTTTGTTAGAATAATGTGATTTTTGTTGGCTACATTTTCCAAACTGTAGCCTGCAAATTGCATAATTATTAGCTATTTACTAATCTACTCATTAATTTTACCATGCCAAAGCAGTTAGATTCAAACAGGATGCCCCAATGCATCTGGAAATTTTCTGAAATTTGGAATTAACTCAGGATTTATAATAATGCTTAACAATGGTTTTAACGATGAGGGAGTGCAGATTATGGTGCAAACGATGTCAAAACATATCATGCGTATATATATTATAAGCAGTAGGGTAAAGGTTAACATCAGAACAAGAGAAATGTCTTTTTAGTTTCCAAAAGATTTCATCATTAATATTTTATAGAAATAGAAAAGCAAAACCTGAAATAAATTTTGCCTTTGGTATTTCTTCCCTAACGAAGCTCTAGAGTAGACTTAACTGCTTTCTGCCTGAGGCACTGTGTGGTTTAACAGCTCCTGTTCTCCCAAAGGGAAATACACAAAGTTTAAAAGTAAAAGAATCTATACATTAGGAATCGAGATAATGCTGTGCTTCGGTCACAGATTGTCTCTTCTCAGCCACAATCTTTGAGTGAGATATATCATGGAATCAACGTGTATGAAAGGCTTGAATTGCATTGTAAATGTCCTGATGTAAAAAAAAAGTACTCAACATATCCTGGAGCTGGATTTTATGGGGCACTTCAGCCCCTGTGCACCCCCCCCTTACGCCCCCTAACTTCTGGCCAAAATGTTGGCAGGGGAGCCTGTCCACAGCCCAGCAGTTGAACTGCAGCAACTTAATGCTGGGAACAGTGTTAATTGCTTTCGGGCGAGACTTTCTGCCCTTGCTGAGGAGTAAGAGCCACCTTAGAGAGCTGCCAGCCAGGAAAGGTGGCCACTGCTGGGACTACAGGCAATCCCACCACACCAAAGAGCCCAGTTATATCTGGGGACTGGGATGTTGACTGGGTTCAAGAGGCCATAGGTGAGGTCTGAAGGGGCGGCCCGATTGGGAAGGGAGGGGAGCCGCTGCACGTTCTGCGATCGGATTGGGTGGGGAGGGGGATCTGCTGCCACTCTGCAGGCGATTGGATTACGGGGAGGCAGGGGGAGGAAGGGCCCGCTCTGCATCATGATCGTTGCGAGGGGGGGCGCAATCGGTCTGGACGATGGCGGGGGCAGCACAGACTGCATTTCGGGTAGTGTGGGGCTCACAATTGGCTGTGGGCCCCTGCAATTGCGGGGGCGGGGGGGGGTGTGTTTGTTCAGGCTGCTCAGGCTGACAGCTCCCTCTCTATCTGTCAGACCTCTCCCCTGCTATTGCGCATGTGTCCCCTGCAGGCTAGCTGGTGAATGCCTGTAGCAGCTCGAAATGGTCTGGACTATTTTTCCATGCACTATGTGCACAAGGTTGGGTGTGAAAACTCACCCAAAAAACGGATCTACAACTCTTCCATTTTCACGCTAGCTGGACACTTAGAATCATTTTCGTAAAATTCCACCCAACGTTTTGAATCAGGATGAGCTGTCGTCAGTGCTTTGAATTCGGCACCATCTATGGTGTCCAGCAGCAGTGCAGGTAGCAGGCAGGCTCAGTAATCAATCAGACTGAAGAATTGTCACAGACACCACAACAGGATGTAAACAGCAGGGATTATTATTGACATTTTAATCATTATACTGAAAATGAAGTAAACATTGGGACATGTATGTTGGATGAAAGTAGAAGCTGAAATGTCATGAACAATTTTTAAAATGCAATTTCCAAATATTCTTTGGAGGAAATGAGACGCCGCAAGTGAAGAAGGAGGTATGCAATCTTGGACAATGAGTGGCCCTCAGAGGTTGGTTGAAGTGGACTCATAGGAAGTTGTGGCCGAAGACGTTGCAAGGATGGAAAATTTGGCTCTCAGCCAAATCTCTGCTCACTGCAGCGGGTTAAAGAGATGTGCATTGTCTCCAGCCGGGACAGTTAGTGAGATTTTCCAAGCCCAGGCAAGTCATGGGGGTTACAGATAGTGTGACATGAACCCAGATCCCGGTTGAGGCCGTCCTCATGTGTGCGGAACTTGGCTATCAGTCTGTGCTCAGCGACTCTGCGTTGTCATGTGTCGTGAATGTCGCCTTGGAGAACGCTTACCCGAAGATCAGAGGCCAAATACCCGTGACCGCTGAAGTGTTCCCCAACAGAAAGAGAACACTTTTGCCTGGTGATTGACGAGCGGTGTTCATTCATCCGTTGTTGTAGCGTCTGCATGGTCTCCCCAATGTACCATGCCTCGGGACATCCTTTCCTGCAGCATATCAGGTAGACAACGTTGACCAAGTTGCAAGAGTATGTACCGTGTACCTGGTGGATGGTGTTCTCACGTGAGATGATGGCATCCGTGTCAATGATCCAGTATGTCTTGCAGAGGTTGCTGTGGCAGGGTTGTGTGGTGTCGTGGTCACTGTTCTCCTGAAGGCTGGGTAGTTTGCTGCGGACAATGGTCTGTTTGCGGTTGTGCGGTTGTTTAAAGGCAAGAAGTGGGGGTGTGGGGATTGCCTTGGCGAAATGTTCGTCTTCATCAATGACATGTTGAAGGCTCCGGAGAAGATGTCGTAGCTTCTTCGCTCCAGGGAAGTACTGGACGACGAAGGGTACTCTGTCCACCGTGTCCTGTGTTTGTCTTCTGAGGAGGTCGGTGCGGTATTTCGCTGTGGCGCGTCGGAACTGTCGATCGATGAGTAGAGCGCCATATCCTGTTCTTATGAGGGCATCTTTCAGCATCTGGAGGTGTCTGTTGCGATCCTCCTCATCTGCGCAGATCCTGTGTATACGGAGGGCTTGTCCGTAGGGGATGGCTTCTTTAACGTGTTTAGGGTGGAAGCTGGAGAAGTGGAGCATCGTGAGGTTATCCGTAGGCTTGCTGAACAGTGAAATGCTAAGGTAACCGTCCTTGATGGAGACCCGTGTGTCCAAGAATGCAACCTATTCCAGAGAGTAGTTTTACAACTCATCGGCTTCATCCTGGACCACAATGTCTTCACCTTCAACAGCCAGTTCTTCATCCAGACAGACGGAACAGCCATGGGGACCAAATTCACACCTCATCATGCCAACATCTTCATGCACAGGTTCGAACAAGACCTCTTCACTGCACAGGACCTTCAACCGATGCTATACACTAGATACATCGATGACATTTTCTTCCTTTGGACTCATGGTGAACAATCACTGAAACAACTATATGATGACATCAACAAGTTCCATCCTACCATCAGACTCACCATGGACTACTCTCCGGAATCGGTTGCATTCTTGGACACACACATCTCTATCAAGGATGGTCACCTCAGCACTTCACTGTACCACAAGCCCACGGATAACCTCACGTTGCTCCACTTCTCTAGCTTCCACCCTAAACACGTTAAAGAAGCCATCCCTTACGGACAAGCCCTCCGTGTACAAAGGATCTGCTCAAATGAGGAGGATAGCAACAGACACCTCCAGACGCTGAAAGATGTCCTCATAAGAACAGGATATGGCGCTCGACTCATCAATCGACAGTTCCGATGCGCCATAGCAAAAAACTGCACTGACCTCCTCAGAAGCCAAACACGGGACACAGTGGACAGAGTACCCTTCGTCGTCCAGTACTTCCCCGGAGCGGAGAAGCTACGACATCTTCTCCGGAGCCTTCAACATGTCATTGATGAAGACGAACATCTCGCCAAGGCCATCCCCACACCCCCACTTCTTGCCTTCAAACAACTGCACAACTTCAAACAGACTATAGTCCGCAGCAAACTACCCAGCCTTCAGGAGAACAGTGACCACAACACCACACAACCCTGCCACAGCAACTTCTGCAAGACGTGCCGGATCATCGGCACGGATGCCATCATCTCACGTGAGAACACCATCCACCAGGTACACAGTACATATTCTTGCAACTCGGCCAACGTTGTCTACCTGATACGCTGCAGGAAAGGATGTCCCAAGGCATGGTACATTGGGGAGACCATGCAGACGCTACGACAACAGATGAATGAACACTGCTTAACAATCACCAGGCAAAAGTGTTCTCGTCCTGTTGGGAAACACTTCAGCGGTCACGGGCATTCGGCCTCTGATCTTCAGGTAAGCGTTCTCCAAGGCAGCCTTCACGACACACGACAACACAGAGTCGCTGAGCAGAGACTGATAGCCAAGTTCCACACACATGAGGATGGCCTCAACCGGGATCTTGGGTTCATGTCACACTATCTGTAACCCCCATGACTTGCCTGGGCTTGGAAAATCTCACTAACTGTCCCGGCTGGAGACAATACACATCTCTTTAACCTGTGCTTAACGCTCTCTCCACTCACATTGTCTGTACCTTTAAGACTTGATTACCTGTAAAGACTCGCATTCCAACCATTATTTTGTAAATTGAGTTTGTGTCTTTATATGCCCTGTTTGTGAACAGAACTCCCACTTACCTGACAAAGGAGCAGCACTCTGAAAGCTAGTGGCCTTTGCTACCAAATAAACCTGTTGGACTTTAACCTGGTGTTGTGAGACTTCTTACTGTGTTTACCCCAGTCCAACGCCAGCATCTCCACATCACTGCAGCGGGACCAGAGGATCCCACCGGCGTGAACGGCCGCAAGATTCCAGCTAATAACTCTATGACAAGATCATTGGAAATCCATTACTGCAAACCAGAAGCTGTTACTCTGTGGGGCTGAAAATATTTTCCCGTGGTCTCCTCAGACTGAGAAAGGACAACTCCCAACAGCTTAAAAAGTAAAAGTAAAATGAACACTCTGAAACTTTTTTGTAACTCTAACAATTATTTCTCAAAGTTTCTTCAAGCTCCAAAGTATTTCTCCCAGTAGCAGGTGAAACCGACAACAAGTAAAGCTATTGATTAATTCATTTTAATTAACCTTGATATATTTGGGGAACAAGGTTTCTCCATATGGCAATGTAGTCAATGGACCATCTAGCAACATCAGTGAGTGTACATATACCTGGGATCTGAAAACAGTAATGGAAGCATGAGAGCAGCCACTACAAGGTCGGAACCCAGTAGAAATATACCCCACTCAGGAATATACCCCCAAAAATGCTGATACACATAAATTAATTCTACAAGTCATTAAAAAGCGTGGGCAAGTTCAAACAATTAGAAAGCTAATGTGAGAAGAAATTCAGAATCTTTGAAATCTGAGATAAAGATGTAAAAATATTGCTACAGCTTATGGAAGAGGCAGATGGGTGAAGGTTTATGTGGGACAGTTCCATGGAATGCATCTTGAGCATTAAGTTAATGGAGATATCGGGTTTAGTAATGAAGCCTGCAGAGAGCCTCGCTGCCCACCAAAAACTGCCCCATCAGAACAGAGCCAAAAATCAACCAGTATATCATTCGAAGGCTGATCAGCATTGACTAAATGGTTGCTGTCCAGTCATACTGCCATATAAAACTGACTTCTGTCCATCACTGTGTTTTACTACCTTTATAAGTAGCCGACACCAAATAAAATACACATCTTTCTAAAGGAATTAGGAACTCAGCACAAGGCAGTGATCAATTGTTGAGTAACTTGTACGCTCACTAGCAATCGAAGAAAAAAACATTTCCTTAAGTTCAGAAGTCAGCATACTATCCTTTCACACTTCCTTTCTCCTCCCAAAAGACTGCAAAGCTATTTTATTACTTCTATTATTTATTTTCCTGTAAGGTGGGAGATAATCACAAAAATGCCATCATGTGAACTTAAAGAGTTAACAAACAAAGCAAATTTAAAGATTACCCCAAACCTTGAATAAGTATACTTCCCCCATGTGGCAGTGCTACTCATATATGTGCTCAGTTAGCAGAAGGAAGGCTTTTTCAATAATCCACAATTTATTAATTTGAACAGACCGGAGATTGTAAATGTAAAACTAATCATCATTGCTTTACTGGCATACTTTGACATTTTTGTCTTGAAGTCTCATTAATTTCATGGCATACAAAAAATGTAAGGGAAATGTTAGCTGATCAATACTCTGCCTCTCTCGTGTGGCACTACAGTTCAAATCCCAGGGGGCCTTCAGAACAGAAATTAACTGTATAAAATATCAAATGTAAATGCTGAATAGTGTCACACTGATGAGAATACAACCTGCAAAGTCTCATTTAATGCAGACAAAAAAATGCTGGCGCAGCAAATTACCTGCAATCCCATAAAAAAAGGTTAAAAGTTGATCCTTTAAAATGATGTATTGACTTTTGCGTGTGAACTTCTGCTTAAAAAGTTTACAGCTCTTCTATTTACCAGACATTTAAGGTGATGGATAGTTGAAGAGGCAGAATATCTGCTGATTAGCCTATTCTGGAGACTTACAGTTCTTATTAAATGTCACAACATCCTCAAGGTAGGCAGATGTTGCTGTGCTCCAGCATTCCTCTTGCATCCTTAACATCTGGAATTAAGCTTTGGCACCATGGGTTATTCGGACTTTGGCAGACAAGGTGAAGGTCGTTAATGTATGTATGAACAGTTTGGCTTTTAGTGGGGCAGACAAGGTGAGGGGAAAAAGGTGGTGTTTGATCATTAAGGAATAGAAAGCATTCTGGCCAAGCCTTCCCAGTTTTTTTAAATGTGTCTAGCCTATCTATTCAGATGGCAGTGCAAGTGCCAGTGGCACACAAATGTAATTTTTTTCTCTGAGAATTGTGAAAAGAATGCTGCATTTTTTTTTTACTGCTCAGTGGTGCCAGTGTGTTTTGTGGAGCATTGCATACCTTGGGTATGAATGCAGCATTGTGCATTAAATTTGGCTGGTTTATCAACTGGTTCCAGTTCTACAAGGTATGGGAACACATCAGATAATTTATTTCATCCAGATCATCAAAAATGACTTGAACCTCCTTTGTAAACTCCCAGGGTTAAATTATCTTGAGGTGGAAATTTTAACTTAAAATGAACCTGATTTGCATTAATTCCAAAGATTCTTGCCTGCTTTCGACACTTGCTTCCACCACCTAATTTCAGTGAGTAGTTACAACCCATGGCAATTGGGATCCAACAGGAATGGGTCAGTAAGAAAACCGGCTTCATTTTAAAGACCCCCTTATCAATTCCTACCAGGTGAGGTGGGTTAATATTTACCACCCACCACACCATCTTTCTCTGTTGTTCTGTCTGTTAAAGCTACAAAAGAAACACCAGCAATTAATTTACTGTAGAATAACTCCTATGTAACTTTACAATTGCACCTCACTACAGTCAAGTTGTCCTTTTTGAAAATGCAGAAGCAAACATTGCTTACATGTGTGCAGTTGTCACACTATTATAACTCTGAATTATTTGGATGAATGTGCATTCCGTTCCTGTCAATATGTTTTGTGCCAAAACAAAGGCTACTGCTGAATTTTGGACTATTGCTTTTGTTAATGTGTTTGATTAATGCTTGGCTGCCTATATGAGAATAATGAAGATTAAAAGCGTTGTTACCAGCTAAAAAGCATGACCGATCTGCTAAAATGTGCTGCCTCAGACCTGTGTTTGTTTGGATTTCATAATCCATCCTTTCAAAATAACCTTCATTGCAGAAACATAGAATCATGTTTGGGGACCACGCAAACTGTCACAAACCTACAAATATAATCAGAAGTAGGAGTGGATTCTTTCTGCTGCTACAGTTATTCAACTTTTGCAACAGACACAGGTTTTATCCTCCCTTACCTGCTGGACTGTGACACACTTCCTGTGGGTACCTGGAGCGCTGTACAGCGGAACAGCTTCAATAAACATGACACGAGGGGATTTAGCTGGACCCTTGTTATATTAATGACACAGTATGAAGTAGGATAAATAATGAATGGGTAAACCTTTGAACTGCGATTATTTCTGTAAATAGAACTTTTCAGTAAACTTTCAACTTGTGACATCAAGCTATGAAGAAAATATGCATGAAAGTGATTTTGAATCAACTTCATTGTGTGAAGCTCAACATGACAAGTGATACAAAATTACAAGTATGTCTTCATTTATACGTCTTGAGAAATACAATTATATGTTCTATGTAAAGACATAAGAATACAACAAGACTGGTGAAAAGAATCAGTCTCAGATTTCAGGTACTGCTAATAAATCACTGATACTTTGTTTATATTGCGTTTGTACCCATTTAATGCACTTCAGATAATATGGGCGTACCTTTTTATTTGTATGGGCTGGGAAGCAGTTAAAGGTTGATCTTGAGGTTAACAGCCCAATCAATAACTTCAGGTAATGTGGTTGTGAATGGTTGTGATACCTTCGTCCGTCGGGAAACAGATACAAAAGTCTAAGGTCACGTACCAACCGAATCAAGAACAGCTTCTTCCCTGCTGCCGTCAGACTTTTGAATGGACCTACCTTGCATTAAGTTGATCTTTCTTTACACCCTAGCTATGACTGTAACACTACCTTCTTCACTCTCTCATTTCCTTCTCTATGAATGGTATGCTTTGTCTGTATGGCGTGCAAGAAACAATACTTTTCACTGTATGCTAATACATGTGACAATAATAAATCAAATCAAATCAATTTAGTATATGGGTGGTGGTCTGTCTTGGATGGCCACAGTCATAATTTGAGATGTTCTTCATGTTCCACTTATGGAGCAAGTGGCCAAATCTTCCCCCAAGTGGTTGAAGGTTGCCCAGGCTTTCTGTGGAAGACTGAAACGTGAGATTTTACCACTTGGATCAGTTAGCAGGTTACGGTTGACGATTTTCCAGTCAAACAGGAGGTGCAGTAAGAAGAGATTATTGATAGTTTGTAGGGTGTGTAATCTGTTCCGGTAGGAGCTATAGGATTTCAGACAAGTGTGGGGAATTTTTTGATGTCCTTTTTAAATGGCAATGCTTCATTAGCTGTTAGCCAGTGGTTCTTTTGAGGAGGATGATTTCCCTGTGGACCTCAGGAGGTTCAGTATGTGCTAGCATAGGAAGCAATTTGAGCTGAAGGGTCATCCTGACTCTAAATGTTGGCTCTATTCTCTCTCGATATGGAGATGCCGGCGTTGGACTGGGGTAAGCACAATAAGAAGTCTCACAACACCAGGTTAAAGTCCTGAAATAAATAAACCTGGTGAACTTTAACCTGGTGTTGTGAGACTTCGTACTCTATTCTCTTTCCACAGATGCTATCAGACCTGCTGAGATTTTCCAGCATTTTCTGTTTTTGTTTCAGGCTCCAGCATCCGCAGTATTTTGCCTTCTACTTGAGCTGGATTGGTCTCAGAAATAATCCGTATGACTTTGCAGGGATGGATATTGTTATGACTGGTCCCCTGGCAAGGACCCCCCCAATTTGTTTTGATTCTGGACGGATACCCACAAATTGTTTTCTTCCTGGATGAGGAGGGATGAACTGGTTCCCCTTCTTTATTCAACCCACTCAGTTGGTCGCAACAAGGTCAATTTAAGAAGGATTCTCTTCCCTCATGGATATCTTTTCCCATTCTAAACGTATTTATGTTTTAAAAAGAGCCAATTTAACTAGGCTTTCTTGAGTTAAAGAAAGAGTGAGTTTATTAGTTACTAAAATGCGATAAGAAAATAATAGAATGCAACATACATTCACACAGATTAAAAATCAGTAGTGAGTCCAAATATCAATGTTGGAAAAAATGTACAAATCAGTCTTTGGCTTGTCTGTGAGGAGTAGATGGTGGAATGTTGTGATGGTTAAGTTGGGTGATTCAGGTAGCTCTGCATTTAGCAGTTGATTAGTTGGTTTGCTAATTCTTGGTTCTGCAGGTTAGTTGACAGAAGTTATCCTGTTTCCTTTTTAAATGTGGCTTTGCTCGCTTGTGACTTGCTTCCAGCAATGAGAGAAAGACAGAGAGGAGGATGGCTACTGTATGTTCTTCAGTTGTGAACTTCACAACACACACTAGCACAGTAGAACTAGAACATAGAAACATAGAAACATAGAAACCCTACAGTGCAGAAGGAGGCCATTCGGCCCATCGAGTCTGCACCGACCACAATCCCACCCAGGCCCTACCCCCACATATTTACCCGCTAATCCACGCATCCCAGGACTCTAAGGGGCAATTTTTAACCTGGCCAATCAACCTAACCCGCACATCTTTGGACGTTAGATTTGCACACAGAGACCAGGGTTGTTGTGGGTTTTAACCCATTTTCTTGTGTGTTCCTGGAAGAGAAACAAACATGTCTCTCCCAGATCTGCTTTCTTTCAACTCACATGATGTCCACAGTCTGGGATATAACTCACAGGAGATGGTTTCGGAGATGATCTCTACAAGAGATTACAGTTCAGTTTTTGAATTGCATCACTTTCTTTGAAGTGTCTCTGCCTGGAAAAGGTGTGACATTCCATTCTCTCTGAACAAATTGGTTAAGTGTAATCCAGATCAAAATGGTTACTTTACAGTCTAAGGCAGTTTTTGCTTGTATTTGATTTGATTTATTATTGTCACATGTATTAACATACAGTGAAAAGTATTGTTTCTTGTGCAGTACACAGGCAAAACATACCGTTCACAGAGAAGGAAATGAGAACGTGCAGAAGGTAGTGTTACAGTCATAGCTAGGGTGTAGAGAAATATCAACTTAATGCAAGGTAAGTCCATTGAAAAGTCAAACAGCAACAGGGCAGAAACTGTTCTTGAGTCGGTTGGTACGTGACCTCAGAATTTTGTATCTTTTTCCCGAAGGAGGAAGAGAAAATGTCCGTGGTGCGTGGGGTCCTTAATTATGCTGGCTGCTTTGCCGAGGCAGCGGGAAGTCAATGGATGGAAGGCTTGTTTGCGTGATGGATTGGGCTACATTCACGACCTTTTGTAGTTCCTTGCGGTCTTGGGAAGAGCAGGAGCCATACCAAGCTGTGATACAACCAGAAAGAATGCTTTCTATGGTGCATCTGTAAAAGTTGGTGAGAGTCGCAGCTGACATGCCAAATTTTCTTAGTCTTCTGAGAAAGTAGAGGCGTTAGTGGGCTTTCTTAACTATAGTGTCGGCATGGGGGGACCAGGACAGGTTGCTGGTGACCTGGACACCTGAAAACTTGACGCTCTCGACCCTTTCTACTTTGTCCCCATTGATGTAGATAGGGGTATGTTCTCCTTTACGCGTCCTGAAGTCGATGACAATCTCCTTCGTTTTGTTGACATTGAAGGAGAGATTATTGTTGCTGCACCAGTTCACCAGATTCTCTATCTCATTCCTGTACTCTGTCTCGTCATTGTTTGAGATCCGACCCACTACGGTGGTGTCGTCAGCAAACTTGAAAATTGAATTGGAGGAGAATTTGGATGCACAGTCATAGGTGTATAAGGAGCATAGTAGGGGGCTGAGAACACAGCCTTGTGGGATAGTGGTGTTGAGGATGATCGTGGAGGAGGTGTTGTTGCCTATCCTTATTGATTGTGCTCTGTGAGTTAGGAAGTTCAGGATCCAGTTGCAGAGGGAGGTGCCGAGGCCCAGGCCGTGGAGTTTGGAGATGAGTTTCGTGGGAATAATAGTGTTGAAGGCTGAGCTATAGTCAATAAATAGGTGTCCTTGTTATCTAGGTGTTCCAGGCTTGAGTGCAGGGCCAGGGAAATGGTGCCTGCTGTGGACCTGTTGCAGCGGTAAGCAAACTGTAGTGGATCCAGGTAGTCCAGGAGGCTGGAATTGATTCGTGTCATGACTAACCTTTCGAAGTACTTCATAATGATGGATGTCAGAGCCACCAGCCGATAGTCATTCAGGCACGCTGCTTAGTTTTTCTTAGGTACCGGGATGATGATCATCTTCTTGAAGCAGATAGGGACCTCAGATTGTTGTAAAGAGAGGTTGAAGATGTCTGTGAATATCCCCACCAACTGATCCATGCAGGTTCTGAGTGCAAGTTCGTTCTTATTCTTTTGTATATAAGTGTATGTTCTTTTCTAAAAGATGCGTCTTACTTAAAAGTTCAGTATGTCCATAAATAACTTAGGGTTATGATCCGTAGTCATGACAATATCTATCATGTCTGTGTGGTGGCTGCTGAGCCAAGTTGAGCAGCAGTATTGTACTCTGCGGTTAGATAGACTAGGGCAAGTAAAGCTGCGTGTAGTGGGTTGGCTCTGATTCCCTAGGTGGTACCTGTTAGTTTCCTATTTAGGAGTTGATGTAAGTTGAGAAATACTAATCACCACCCCCACCATCTGGTGGGAGCTAGTTAAAATGAGAGCAGTGAATTAGCCTCTAATTCACTGTCTTCCCACCTTGTCCCAATGTCAACCAGTTCCTTGGAGCAGGTGAGCAGTATATCTGCAGTAAGATATTGGGGTCCATCTCTAAATATGCAGGCTAAGTTCTGAGGATGTCATAAGGACCCAATCAGTAACTTTAGACAGAGGCCTACTCAGAAGAGCAGTTGTGGTTACCGCATCAGGCCAAACCTCCCAGGGATTGGACAGTGGATCAGTGGAGATACAGACAGGCAAGTCAAGTGTCTCACAAGGAAGCATTGGAATTTCTTGACTCCAGACACCCCCCCCCCCCCCCCCCCCCACCCCACCCTTGGCTCAACCTTGTCCAGAGCTCCACCCATTCCATGGTGGTCGCCATGGCTTCCTGTCTTGAAATCCCTATTTCCGACACTGGCCAAGAACTAGATCTAGCTGGGCTTGGCTAGGTGGTGGAGAAAATTTATGGAATTAACGTGACAGTTCTTAGAGTTGGTGGCATTTCAACCTCTCAGTTACATCTACATATATTGGCCATAACAGGGCTTACACATAGCAAACAGGCCCAATTAAAATCAAGACAGAACTACTATCAAGCAATTGAAAATTACATTTGAATTCAAGATATCACCAGCTGGGTAAGAGATTGTACCAAAAGCATTTTGTACTGAAAGTATTCCCTGTCTTCACCTTCAATTAACATCTATGATCCTTACCCTTATGTAAACAAATTTATTGCCCCACTCAGTGAAGGTTATTTCTTAATATACTTACTATGATGTCATACTGTTCCTAGGTAAGCCTGACATAAATATGTTACTTCACTGAATTTAATTGCAAGCATTGTTAAAACCTTTTCTGTACAAATCAGACATTGTTTTAATCAGCGGGTATGACTGTGCATTTCATTCACCGCACTTACAATCCATCAACATGGCTCTGTTGATCTTGCCTATGGATTGTACATACCAAGAAAGCAGTGAGGCTCCTCTGTGGTGATTCCCATTCAAAGCAGCTGTTAATGTAGCGACCGGTATTAACCAGTACCATGATGCAGCGTCTCACACGATAGTAGTTTTTCTGGAGGATCTGGAAAGAATAAGATGAATAAGGATGAGTGTTAATATTCCTTACCTACTATTTGATACAAAGAAGCAAATAACAAAAATAAGATCAAATAAGTTATCTTCAAAGTGGTGGAGAGATATTTGTACCTTCAAAAGCTTTTGAAGGAAACAAATTCTACCCAACCATCCTGACAACACAAAATCCCATTCCCCAATGAGGGAATCCATCATGAAATAAACCAATAATATGTATCATAATCTGGGCGGCACAGTGGTTAGCACTGCTGCCTCACAGCGCCAGAGACCAGGGTTCGATTCTCAGCTTGGATCACTGTGTGGAGTTTGCATGTTCTCTCTGTGTCTGCATGGGTTTCCTCCGGGTGCTCCAGTTTCCTCCCAGTCTGAAAGATATGCTGGTAATATAGCAGAGTGAGAGCATATCCTCATAAATTACTGATCAAAATGTTATTTAAACAAGAAGAAAGCAAAAAACAAGATGGGCTGGACTGGAAAGATTGAAATCAGAATAAATTGATGCATATTGATCAAACATTGATTCAAACATGAATTCATAAATCACTGAATTTCTGAGAAAAGCAAAATCATTTTTGAGTCATACTTCAGATAAGAATAGTCCATAAAGGTTATTTTAAAATGCATCAGGTACTTTTCAAATTTGGCTCCTTTGGATGAATTTGGACATTGGCAATCAAGTTTTCAAAACTACCTCTGATCTTCATTTGCTGAATGTTATTCCAGTCTTGAATGTTATTAATATTTATGAATAAAATCATAAAGGTTGAGGCAGCAGCGTAAAGAAGCAGGCTGCCTCCTTAATGGGATGGTGGTCCCAGCAATGACCTCTTAATTGGCTGCCGCCAGTAACATTGCTGCCGTGGTCCAAGCCAGGACTGGGATCTGCATTTTGTCCTAAGGTCTGGACGCTTGATATGCCCATAAACTCCTGATCAATACATAGATTATGACCCAATATGGAGGAGGAAGTAATTGCCCGAGGACAAAAACGTTTCATCAACCCAAGTTGATATAGGTGTACCATATACTTTTGTCTAAAGACACAAACAAGAGGATTTAAATTAGATACATGTTATACACTTACAATTTATATGGCATGATCATTAGCAGTGTAAGATATGCAAATGATCTTTAACTGGAAAAAGTCATTAATTATCTCAAATATTCCTAATAAGAGTTAACATGTCTTGAAAACATGCAAGTCAGATCCCTGAGAAGCAGACCGGATCCCTGTGAAGCCGCCACTCTGCGGGCGATCCCTCCTCCCCACCGGAGGAACGAATCCCTCCTCTCCGGAGTGGACGTGCGGCCATGCCATCCCACAAAACCTTCAGGATGAAGTGATTCCTCGCTAAGAAGATGAAGCAGAATCGGCCGATTCCACAGTGGATCCGCATGAAAACCGGCAACAAGATCAGTACAAGTCCAAGAGAAGACACTGGAGAAGGACCAAGCTGGGCCTGTAAAGGATACACCATCACTGGTACACTACCAGCCACAGATTACTCTTCCCTGCAGGGGCAAGAGAGCGGGAGAGATGGAATTGCAAAGATACGAGAGAGTATGAGAAGAGGCAGGCAGCTAACATTAAAGATAATTCCAAAGTCTTTTATCGGTATATAAGTAGTAAAAGGGTGGTAACTTTGATTTTATTTATTGTCAGATGTAAAAAGTATTGTTTCTTGCGCGCTATATAGACAAAGCATACTGTTCATAGAGTAGGGGAGAAGAAAAGGAGAGGTTGCAGAATGTAGTGTTACAGTCATAGCTAGGCTGTAGAGAAAGATCAATGTAATATGAGGTAGGTCCATTCAAAAGTCTGATGGCAGCAGGGAAGAAGCTGTTCTTGATTCGGTTGGTACGTGATCTCAGACTTTTGTATCTTTTTCCAGATGGAAGATGGTGGAAGAGAGAATGTCCAGGGTGTGTGGGGTCCTTGATTATGCTGGTTGCTTTTCCGCGGCAGCGGTCAGTGTAGACAGAGTCAATGGATGGGAGGATGGTTTGCGTGATGGACTGGGCTACATTCAAAACACTTTGTAGCTTTTTATGATCTTGGTCAGCGCAGGAGCCATACCAAGCTGTGATACATCTGGAAAGGATGCTTTCTATGGTGTATCTGTAAAAATTGGTGAGAGTTGTAGCTGACATGCCAAATTTCCTTAGCTTCCCAGAAAGTAGAGGTATTGGTGGGCTTCCTTAACTATAGCATCAGCGTGGAGGGACCAGGACAGGTTGTTGGTGATCTGGACACCTAGAAACCTGAAGCTCTTGACCATTTCCACTTCATCCCCATTGATGTAGACAAGGGCATGTCCTCCATTACGCGTCCTGAAGTTGATGACTATCTCTTTCGTTTTGCTGATATTGAGGGAGAGATTATTGTCATCGCACCAGTTCACCAGATTCTCTATCTCTTTCCTATACTCCATCTCAGCATTGTTTGAGATCCAATCCATAATGGTGGTGTCATCAGTAAACTTGAAAATCAAATTGGAGGGGAATTTGGCCACACAGTCATAAGTGTATAATTATAAGTGTATAAACCCTCTGGCTCTTGATGTACAAGGTACAATTTCAAAATTTGCAGATAATACAAAACTTGGAAGCACTGTGGACCATGAGGGTGGAGTAGAACTCGCAAGTTCACCCTCTCGTCCTCACCCCAGAACCTGGACAGTGAGTAAGGAAGGATCAATCAAAACAGGGTGAAGAATAATGGGACTCCTCATGTCTTAGGCCACTTTGATTACTGTGAAGGCTCATTAGGAACCCTACAAATACTCATCAGGTGTGTCTCTGGATAGCAAGTCTACAATTGGCAGAACAGGCGGAGGAATATGTGTCCTCTGGGATATTTCAACAGCTGTTCTGGTGGATGAAAAGCTGTATCAGAACCAAACTTTGAATCATTTTGGTTTCCTTGCCTTTTGGATCAGGTTTTACTCTGTCAGGATTCATGGAATGCAGTGTCCAATGATATCTCTATGCTAAAAAATATCATGTACTAGTGTCTTTCTTTCAGAACGCATATCTAAGCCCTTCCGCAACCAGCAAATGGTAATGGGAGCAGGATTGTGTTGTGTGAAAGCTTCTAGTCATGATTTGATATGGAGGCGGCAGTTAAAGATGAACATCTAGCACATGGATGAGGCAGGGGTGCCTTTTGGCAGCTGTAACTGTGATTGAGCAGCTCCCTTCAGGGGAGCTCAACCCTTATTTGGGAGGAGGCTAGAAAAGGGCCTTAAACATAGCCTGCCTCACCTCTCCTGACTAAATAGCCACATTCAGAAGAATTACCTTTTGTGGTAGAAACATATAAAAGGCACAAGTGGTAAAGTTTGGGATTTTGGACATCAGAACCCTCATAGACATACCCACGAGTGAATGCCCAGAGGGTCACACGGCATTTGTTACCTGAGAACTCCAGTGATATGACATTAAAACACCACTTTGAGTGAGACCCAGTGAGCTAGAGAGCTATATTTTCTTCTAAAAAGGAAATCAGTAGAAGAACTTAAGAGTTTACGGAGCTCCATTTGCCATCAAGAACAAAGTGGCAAACCAGATTCATGAGTTCTCTCTTGGAAGAAGTGAGTGCCTCATCACTCTTTACCTCAAACTGATGAGGAGTCACTTCACCACCATGGACGTCGATGACTAAACCAAGGAAGATTTCCATGCCAAACTTGACCAAGTTCTCTGTGGAGTTCCGAAGGAGGACAGGCTTATTTGTTTCAGAGACTTCAACGTCAAAGTTGGAAAAGATGCCAATCTCTGGAATGGAACTACTGGCAGGGAAAGAATTAGAAATATCAACTTCATTGGCAGTCTTTACCTTACTAAATATGCAGAACATGGGTATCATCACCAATACGTTTTACTGCCAGAAGAACAAGTACACAATGTCATGGCAACACCCTTGGTCCAAGCACTGGCATCTAATCGATTATATTGTCTTCTGTGTCAGGAATTGCAAAGATGTCCACACTACCAGAGCAATGATAGGGACTGATGACTGCTGGACTGATCACAACATATTTGTTCAATTATGCCCATCAAACTGGTTTCCAATTGATGGGTGCAACAGAAGATATGTCCATGAAGCTCTGGAGCATCCAATCCAAAGAGACTGATTCCCACAATGCCTTAGGGAAAAACTGTCAAACTTCAATCAAGAACAGAAGAAGAGTATCCACAGTGCTTGGGGTGTCCTTAAGTTCAATAACATCAATGCCTGCAAAGAGACACTTAAGAAACATCAGGATTAGTTTGATGAAAATGATCTGGATATCAATGAACTGATTGATCACAAATGGAAGACCTGGCAGAATGACCCAAATTCAAAGCAAAAGAAACTGCCTTACAAACAAGCAAAGGCCGAGGTATGAAAGTGCACCCATGTCATGAATAACATGCGGTGGACAGACAAGGTGAAAGAAAGGGACTTGAATAAAATCTCCTGCGGCTTCTTCACTGTCACAAAGACCATTTATGGCCCAATTACTCAGGGACCAGCTCCCCTGTGGCCTAAGGATGGGGGAGATCTGATCAAGGAAAGGCTGTTAACACCTGTTGGAAAGAACATTTTGAAAACGTTTTCAACTAAGAAACAATTGTTGAAGAGGATGTATTCACTTCCATTCCACAATACACAGATGGAAATGAGCTCTGAGATTCACCCCCTTTGGAGGTGATGAAAAATATTGCACAAATGAACACCAATGCAGCAGTAAATGATGGAATCCCCACTGAAATGTTTAAGGACGGAGGAGAGGAACTAACATTATACTTCCATGCCTTCATCCTACAGATCTGGAATGAAGAGGAAGTCCTCAATGATTTCAAGGACACCATAATTGTGAAAATCTTTAAGAAAGGAGATCAATCCAACTGTGGAAATTACAGAGACATCTTCCTGTTTTCCACTGCAAGATCATTACAAGAACCCTTCTGAATCAACTTATTACACTTGAAGAGCTATTCCCAGAAAGTAGAGTTTATTTATTAGTCCTAAGTAGGCTGACATTCACACTGTAATGAAGTTACTGTGAAATTCCCCTAGTCGCCACACTCCAGCACCCGTTTGGGTACACTGAGGGGAAGTTTAGCATGGTCAATCCAACCTAACCTGCACATCTTTGGACTGTGGGAGGAAACCGGAGCACCCGGAGGAAACCCACGCAGACACGGAGAATATGCAAACTCCACACAGACAGTGACCCAAGCTGGGAATCGAACCTGGGTCCCTGGCACTGTGAGGCAGCAGTGCTAACCACTGTGCCACCAGGCTGCCCTGTAGAGATTCGTATGGAGAACTGTGTCGCCATTGAGAATCTCAAATTGAGTTTCGGCCATCAAGATGATTTTTCCAGCTTGCCAATGACAAGAAGAATGTCAAACATGATTAACCTCTCGACATAACATCCTTTGACTTGGCAAAAATGTTTGACTACATAAATTGAGAAGCATTCAGGAAGATTCTGCTCTAACTTTTTTTTGATTTTCCTAGCTGCCATACTCCAGCTGACGAAAGATAAACTCCCTGCCAGAGTGCAGCTCATTATCAAATGGAGGATGAACTATTTATTTTCAGACAATTCCGATCAAAAGCTAAGACCATCCTGATCTCGAGCTCCAATACACTGATGACACTGTAGTAAGTGTTGTGTCAGAAACAGATCTCCAGAGAATAATTGATGTATTTACTGAGACATTTGAGAAGATGGCACTTAAACTCAACATTTATAAAACTAGCATCTTCCATCAGCAAGCTCCAAATACATAGCCCCAAGCCCATTGATTAGAATTCATGATAGTGTCTGGAAAATATAGAACACTTACAGTGCCTTGGAAGTTATCTTTCACAGAATGCACTCTGGCAGGGAGTTTATCTCTAGTCAGCTGGAGTATGGCAGCTAGGAAAATCAAAAAGTTGTCAATGACCTTTTGAAGTTCGACACCATTATTGGCTATCCCTCACTCATGAGGATGATTTTTTTTCACGAGTCTGAAGTTGGCTGATAACGCCAATTCAGGATCTGCGAACAAGTATCAGATGAAAGTTAATGCAGAGAAATGTGAAGTGATTTATTTTCATAGGAACATTACAGAGGGGTAACATAAAATAAATGGTAAAATTTTAAAGGGGGTGCAAGAGCAGAGGACCTGGATGTATGTATAAATCACTGAAGATGGCAGGACAGGTTGAGAGCGTGGTTAATAAAGCATATAGCATCCTGGGCTTTATCAACGGAGGCACAGAGTACCAAAGTAAGGAGGTTATGTTAAAACTGTATAACATACTTATTAGGCTTCAGCTGGAGTATTGCATCCAGTTCTGGGTCTGGGCACCACACTTTAGGAAAGTTTTGAAGGCGTTAGAGAGCATGCAGGAATGATCTACAGGAATGGTTCCAGGAATGAGGAACTTCAGTTACAAAGATAGATTGGAGAAGTTGGGATTGTTCTCCTTGGAGAAGAGAATGTTGAGAGGAGACTTGACAAAAGTCATGATTGGTCTGAAGAGAGTAGATAAGGAGTAACTGTTCCCAATATTAGAAGAATCAAGAGCCCACAGAGCACTGATTGAAAGTAATTGGCAAAAGACACAATAGTGACATGAGGAAATAAATTTTCACGCAGCAAGTGTCAGGATCTGGAATGCACTGCCTGTGAATGTGGTGGAAGCAGGTCAATTGACACTTTCATTATCTGAAAGGAAAAGGAAAATCCAGAGCTACAGAAAAAGATTTTGGAGTGGCACAAGGTGAATCACTCCTTCAGAGTACCAGCACAAAGATGACCAGCGGAATGGTCTTCTGTGCTGTAATCATTCTATAATTCTACAAGGTCATGATATTATCAGACAAGCAACATCGAAAATAAAACATGACACTGTTAGCTGTCAGGAAACAGATAATTTTAAGTAATCTATATTTGTGGATATTGGAAACAAGGTATAATTTTAAATAAGTTCAATTTTGTGTTTCTGTAAGAAAGGGTTAAAACTTTATTTAGCTTCATGTTAAACAAAAGTGTTTGCATGTCTATCAGTTTTGTTTTCATTTTATACTGTGTCTGCTTTATAATTTTAGAGTTTACAATGTAGAAACCAACAATTTAAAGAAAGACTAGGCTGATGCTTAGCAACTGGGGGCCATTCTCGGTTAGAAAGAACTTTTGAGTTTGATTTTAAGTGTAAGGGACTGAGAAAAATGGGGATTTGTGGGGAAGACATTTACAAGTGTTCTTTGTCCCTTGTGGGTTTCAGTGTCCTGTTTGCTGAACAGGATGCTGTTTGTTGAGTGATGTGGGCTGGGCCAATTGGATTGCTCTGGGGGCGGGAAGAAAAAAAAGGCGCGAGGAAGTGAAGCAGCTGCAGAGCAGAGGAGGGAGTGTGCAGAAGCGGGAGAGCCACGTTTTTGGAGAGGAGCTTTCCGGAGGCAGTAAACACTCAGTTCGAAGTGAACATTTCTCAGGTAGAACTGCTTGGTTTTTCATGACTGCCGAGGAGGACAGCCTTCAGCGCACTGGACCTGCGTTACTACACAGATTGCTCCATCATCTTTCCTCTCGTAGACCCGTCTGGACTGTGTGTGTGTCGGGGTTAAGTGAGTACTATCAGACAGGAACGGTAACAGAAGTGGGTTGCCGAGGATGTGGTTTTCTTCAGATGTGCACCAACGGATGGGCCCCAACGTTTAAAATTCAAAGTGCTTGGTGATATTCTGAACATTTCTCAGGTTGAAACTGTTAATTGGAAAATCTTCAGTTGGGATTCTTTACTTGTTTATATCTGCTAATTATATTTGTTATTAAATTTTTTTTGTTATTCCGTTTACCTTGTTTTTCCGAACCTTTTCTCATTATAAGGTTTATCTCAATAACATTTTTGGAGGCACTGCACTAAACATACTCAAATCCTTTTCATGCAAGCCTGTACTGGCATTTATGGGTAAACAGGAAATTTAGCCAGCTCAACATCAACTGCTAGGAATTAAGGTTCCTGTAAATCGAACAGTTAAATAGTAGCCCCATATAGTGATCAGCAGGGGGTTACATCAGCTATACCCAGAAAGAACAAAGAACAAGAAGTTGACCATGGTTCCATGAAGTTAAAGCAAAGAGCAGAGAAAGTGCTCTGAGTAAAAGAGACAACTGCAAGAACCCGATTCAAAGAAAGACGTGAATTATCTGAGGAAATTCAAAGGTTTGGTGACATCTTAATCTATCTGTCTGTGTTCCGTTGGCATGGCTAGGTACCCAAGAGATGGCATGGAAGTTTGAATGCATGTGACAATCAAAGGCAGAGGAATACTGAAAGGAGAGATTGAAATCCTGGAAGTGGCTCCTTGGCAAAGACATCTGAGAGAAAGTGTTGTTTGGGAAAAGATTCTAAGTTGTGTTTTTTCTGAGAGTGGAGTTTGGAAACACTTCTATGGAAGTAAGAGTTCCAGTGGGACCAGTTGGCTCAAAGTGTAACAAGCTTAACTGTCTTTTTGAGATATGCCTTTTGCTAAATTGGGTGGCATCTGTCACTTATTTTCAGAGCGTGGTGTATCTGACCACAGCTGTTTTACATGAACTGTGTACTTACTGAGAACATTAGAGTATAAGATATCTTTTTATCTTGTATTATCCTTTCAAATATGTGTATGTGTGTAATGATATAGGTGGGATGAAGGTGTAGTTAATTTTAGTTAATCTTTCCTTGTTTAATAAATGTTTTATCAATTTGTTAAAAATTAATTGGCAGTCCTGTGATTCTGTTCATCCACGTCCCTAAACAAAAAGAAGTTATGGTCTATTGAGCCAGGCTTCCATTCTGGGACCTGACTGTCTAGTAGTATCATCAGCTGGGATCGTAACATGTCTAACATTATTCAAAATATACAATTAGCTTCATCCCTGGAGGCTAAATTTTCTGAAGTGCAAGGGGCTACAATATATAATAGAAAACTTGATTAAAACATACTGGTGCAAATTTTTCCTGAAGCCATGCTGGACAGTCTAATTCCAAATTTATTTTTCTCTTGATATCTAGCACCAATAAACTGACCAAAGTGCTATTTTAAAATACATTTTTAATGCCCTCCAATGTTCGCTGCCCTGTTGAACGTGCTGATGGATACTAGGATTTGGGTACAGGGGTATGATGCAACAACTGCTGGCAGCACTCTGATGCAAAGAAACCTTTTTGTATGCACTGACAGAGAATGCAGCTGATTATATGACCTTAACATGGGGATGAGGGGAGAATTAAATTGAATGCCTTGCTGTTTTCTCTCATCAGCAACACACATTTCCAAAAGATTCAGTGGAGCAGCACCAGTGGCTTAAACCTCTCTCCCTATCCAGTGGAGCATCGAGGTGAAGTTCAGTTTATTTCAACAGAAATAAATTAAAGGATTCCCAGTGGTTCGAGTGGGTAAATGTGCTTGTATTCTGGTACTGGGCATTATCCTTTAAAACTCCTCACATAATTGCTGGGTCATTTAGTCTATATAAATGTTGGAAACATTGTTCATCCAGCTGTGGATTGTATAACTGCACCAGAGAATGATGGCACTTGATTCAAAGGTCTAGATGCTACAAGTCTTGTGGACTTTACACTGAAGAACTGTGGATACATATCTGCTGGAAAAGGATGCAGCTGAGAAGAAGGGATGCGAAAGTACATCATCGAAGTGGTTAATGCAGTTTCACTGACCAGAAAGAGTTGGACGAAAGCGAAAAGAGACATACGTGAATTAAGAAAGAACACATAAAGTTACAGCAACAATATTGCTGTCAAGTAACGGCATGGGACATACATGAACATTATGAAAAGAAGCAAATGTTGAAGATACATAACATCTAAATCCATACTGACATGGAAAAGTGTTAACAAGAATATAGAAAGTAAAGTAGATGAGACAGCAGCAGGGTTATGCAAATTACATTATTCATGCCATAATATGAGAGAAAATGTACCGCAGAAAGTAATTTTCGTGGCTAAATCCCTAAGGCAGATCTGACATACAATTAAAAAGCACAGAATGAAATAAGTGGTGGACCCCAAACCATAACTACTGACTGTCTTTCCTTTCACTTATAGCTTTTCCCATGCTACATGGGGTCACCACAATGATGGTTGATCACTTCTTCATATTAACCATAAGCTATTGACTGCATGTGAAGAAAATAAGAATTCTGTAATGTATGAAACAAGTTAACACCAAGCAGGAATTACATTCTCAAGTTGGATAGTTCGAGTCGGGAAGTTTCCTGGTGCGGCACATCCACTTTAGGGAGAAAATGCCCTGAATGGCATGAATTTCATTCTGGGCGGGGGTGGTGAGTGCAGGATACTGTTGAGCCCACCAGTCCTGGGGACAAATTGTAAGCAGCCAAAGGGGCTGCTGAGTGCTGAGCTAGATTTCTCTGGGACTTCATCTCAGCTATCTTGTGAAATATTAGGCTCTCCAGCCCTCACAACTCACATGACCTCATGCCCGATCCAGTTCCCATGTTCCTTATATCCTCCAAGTCCACTCATCATTCCTCCCCCCCACCTCACATCCACCCAAGGCTCATTATTTATGCTTGGCTGAGAGCCCAGACTCTGATAAAAGCTTTCCCCTTTTGTATCAAGAGGTACCAGAACTTATGGTATCTCTTATTGATATTTAAAGCTCTGGTTGATTTTAATAGGGTTTTATAGGGTTACAGTTGCGGCAGTTTTTTTAAAAGAAAATTATGATTATTCAAAACATTTTACATGGGTAAGATGGGTATAGAGGGCTTTGGGCTAAATGCGGGCAATTGGGATTAGTTTAGGGGTTTAAAAAAAAAGGCGGCATGGGCAAGTTGGGCCGAAGGGCCTGTTTCCGTGCTGTAAACCTCTATGACTCTATGATTCTATTTCCCCATATGCCATGAGCGAGTTTGGAGAGGTTGAAGGAGTAATTGAGGGGCAATAAGAAGCTCTGCGAACACCACCACCTGCAAAATTCTTCCAAGTCACATGTCAACCTAACTTGGGAATATATCACTGGTCTTTCATTGTTGCTGGATCAAAATCCTGGAACTTTCTCCCTAACAGCACTGTGGATGTACCTATACGACACTGATATAGAGTTAGAGCATAGATCAACCATGACGTTATTGCATCATGGAGTAAGCTTGATGGGATAAATTCCTGTTCCTATGGAATGCAGCACTTCAAGAAGGTGCTCACCACCACTTTGTTGTCAGGACTTGAAAATTGCAGCTATGAGAAAGATAGGATGGGCTAGGGTTGTTTTCATTATAACGGAAGGGGCTGAGGGGTGATCTACTTGTGTGTACAATTATGAGGAGCCTAGATAGTGTAGACAGGAAAGACCTGTTTTCCCGAGTTAGGGGTTAATTACCAGGGGCAAAGATTTAAAGTGATTAGTGGAAGGATTAAAAGGGACATGAGGAATAACTTTTTCACCCAGTGGGTGGTGTACAACTGGAAGTCACTGTTTGAATTGGTGGTTGAGGTAGACACATACCCTTTATTTAAAAGGTACCTGGATTTGCATCTGAAGTGCTGTAACCTGCAAAGCTACAGACCAGGTGCTGGAAAGTGGGATTGACATGAGCAGCTAGTTTCTTTTTCACTTTTTTTTAGTATACAGCATAGGCTGATTGGCCTCTTTCTGTAATGTAACCTTTCTATGGTTCTCACGAACTATTAGAGCTAGGCAATTGTTCACAATGCCAACATCTCGTGAATAAATGAAATAAACAGAATAGTTGAGGGTGCTACCACTGAGCCAAGACTGACACTTTGAAATTAACATAAACATAACTTGCTGATGTTCTTAAATGTAATAATTTAATTGATATAAATATAATCTGTTGTTGAAACAACACTTTGATAATACTAGCATCTAGGACTGGAAAAGAAAGCTTATTCCCAGTACAACAGTCAGAGCCACACACTGACAAGCTACTGGCAATAACTGAACATGCATCTCTTCTGGCTAAAATACCCCAAATGGCACATCTTTAATGATCTTGGTTGTAATATCTCTAAATTGCTGTCAGTATAAAGCATTATCCAGAGGTAATTCGGGGCAATGTGGGAGTAATTATGGCATATCACAGATTTCCTGATCAGCCCCATGGCATTCTACATCATTGGCACTGTGTAGCAGAAACCAGCCTGGGGAAATGTACCCGAACATATTCTATACATGAGAAAAATGAACTTGATTCTACTTGGTACTACTTCACTACTTTAGCTAAGTATTATGTCTGAAACTTATTTTTACAATGTTGCACAATACTGTAAGGAACTATAATTTAATTAATAAAGAACACATTCAATCAGAATAAAACATTTGACAATCGCACAATTTTAACAAAGTAAGCTTCTGGCTTTATTTTTAGTGAGGTCTAAAAGGCAGCAAATCTTTGCTTGACCATCTCACCACTGATTTAATTGTTTTACATAATATGCATTTGAAGATTTTAAAAATTATTTGAAAATCTGTAATATACGGTAAAAAATTTATATTGATTTTGAAGGTGTAAATAACAAATAAATACAAAACCACCAAGGGTTTCAATGCTTATATACAGCAGCTTTAGACCACCAGAAAGCAAAGATAAATATATAGCCACCAAGCTGCAGGAGAAAGTTGGACACACCAGACAAATCAGAGAAAAAGCTCCTGGGTATTTGTTTTACTCATTCATAGTAAATGGACATTGCTGTTAAGATCAGCACTTCTTGCCCTTAAGATGGTGAACTGCCTTTTATATTCCATTGTACTGCATGTGGCCAAGATACTAAAAAGTACTGTTAGGCAGAAAGTTCCAGCACTTTGACCTAGTGATGATAAAGGGACAATGGTGTTTTTCCAAATCAGGATGGGAACCAAGAGTAGGCTTAGGTGCATCAGATTCAGATCAGGAAAGGTAGAACCATTAGTTAGTGATTTAGTCAATGACTTGGAAAGACAAAAGAAATGAGATTTAAAAATCTCCAGCAAAGGAAATTGAAGGGGTTGATGGAGTACAATACTCCTGTAATGCATGGAGCATTACAAACAAGGCAGATGAACTAAGGGCACAGGTAGACACATGGTAGCACGATGGAAACCTGGCTAATGCAGGGGCAAAATTGGCAGCTCAATATCCCTGAATATAGAGCTTTCATAGCTCCAGGGACCCGGGTACAATTTTGGCCTTGGGTGACTGTCCGTGTGGAGCTTGCATATTCTCCCCATGTCTGCATGGGTTCCTTCAGTTGCTCTGGTTTTCTCCCATAATCCAAAGATGTGTGGGTTAGGTTGATTGGCCATGCTAAATTGCCCCCTAGTGTCAGAGAGATTAGCAGGGTAAATACGTGGGGTCATAGGGATAGGATAAGGCCTGGATAGGATTATTGTCAGTGTAGGCTCGATGGTCCAAATGCCTCCTTCTGCACTGTAGGGATTCTATGACTATGTGGAGTTTGCATATTCTCCCCGTATTTGCGTGTTTCCTCTGGGTACTCCAGTTTCCTCCCACAGTCCAAAGATGTGCAGATTAGGTAGATTGGCCATGCTAAATTGTCTCTTGCTGTCCCAGAATGTGTGGATTGGGGGGATTGGCAGGGCAGGTGCATGGGACTACAAGGATAGAGCCTAGGTGTGGGATGCTCTGTCAGGGGTCAGTGTGGACTGGATGGGCTGAGTGGCCTCCTTCTGCGCTGTGGGGATTCTATAATTCTATAGATAAACACCAGAAGTGCCTTATCTCACTTCTTCTTGCAGGAGAAATGGGCTCATAATGCTTGAGAGAGGGTGCAAACAGGAGGAGTGGTTCCCCATTTACACATTATCATAACCATGGAGGAGGAAGCCATGGATATTGCTAGTGTTGTGGCAGATGAGCTAAGCACAATGGCATTTGTGAAGGTGATTAGAGACAATTATTGTTCCATTATTGCGCACTGCACTCCACCCTGCCCTAGTGAAACTTGTTGGCCCCAGGAACTGTGTTGGGAAATTGGCACGCTGGCTGATGCCAGAGCTTCTGACCCCTGAAAACTTTTATTCCTGCCTCCAGGTGCGCCCTGAAACTTCAGCCTTAGGTTTTACACTGGACTGGACACAGTGGTTATTTTACTGGTCACAACAATTTTGGAATAGATAGGGAGCGAAAAGCTATTGGCTGTGCTAAAATTTAACAATGTTCGTGTTAAACAGAGGGCAGAATTTCCATGAGGTTCAAATATTCTCTTGATCTATCTCAATGCAGCACTGGTGAAAGATCGCAGAAACACTTAAATGATGTAAATGATGGTCAGCTTAACGTCTGTAGTAGGGAAAATGCTGGAATCCATTATTAAAGAGGAGATAGCAGGGCATCTGGATAGAAATGGTTCGATCAATCAGACGCAGCATGGATTCATGAGGGGAAAGTCGTGCTTGACGAACATGTTGGATTTTTATGAAGATGTGACTAGGGCGGTTGATGGAGGAGAACCGGTGGATGCGGTGTTTTTGGATTTCCAAAAGGCGTTTGATAAGGTGCCCCATAAAAGGCTGCTGAAGAAGATTAGGGCACACGGAGTTGGGGGTAGTGTGTTAAAGTGGATTGGGGACTGGCTATCCGACAGGAAGCAAAGAGTCGGAATAAATGGGTGTTTTTCCGGTTGGAGGAAGGTAACTAGTGGCGTGCCGCAGGGATCGGTACTCGGGCCGCAACTGTTTACCATTTATATAGATGATCTGGAGGAGGGGACGGAGTGTAAGGTAACGAAGTTTGCAGACGACACAAAGATAAGTGGAAAAGTGAATCGTGTGGAGGACGGAGAAGATCTGCAGAGAGATTTGGACAGGCTGAGTGAGTGGGCGAGGATATGGCAAATGGAATATAACGTTGAGAAATGCGAGGTTATACACTTTGGAGGAAATAATAACAAATGGGATTACTATCTCAATGGAAACAAATTAAAACATGCTACCGTGCAAAGGGACCTGGGGGTCCTTGTGCATGAGACGCAAAAGCCCAGTCTGCAAGTACAACAGGTGATCAAGAAGGCAAATGGGATGTTGGCCTATATTGCGAGGGGGATAGAATATAAAAGCAGAGATGTCTTGATGCACCTGTACAGGGCATTGGTGAGGCCGCAGCTGGAATACTGTGTGCAGTATTGGTCCCCTTATATGAGGAAGGATATATTGGCATTGGAGGGAGTGCAGAGAAGGTTCACCAGGTTGATACCGGAGATGAGGGGTTTGGATTATGAGGAGAGGCTGAGGAGATTGGGTTTGTACTCGTTGGAGTTTAGAAGGATGAGGGGGGATCTTACGGAGACTTATAAGATAATGCGGGGGCTGGATAGGGTGGAGGCGGAGAGATTCTTTCCACTTAGTAAGGAAGTTAAAACTAGAGGACACAGCCTCCAAATAAAGGGGGGTCGGTTTAAGACAGAGTTGAGGAGGAACTTCTTCTCCCAGAGGGTGGTGAATCTCTGGAATTCTCTGCCCACTGAGGTGGTGGAGGCTACCTCGCTGAATATGTTTAAAGCGCGGATGGATGGATTCCTGAGCGGTAAGGGAATTAAGGGTTATGGGGATCAGGCGGGTAAGTGGTACTGATCCACGTCAGATCAGCCATGATCTTATTGAATGGCGGGGCAGGCTCGAGGGGCTAGATGGCCTACTCCTGCTCCTATTTCTTATGTTCTTATGTTCTATGTTCTTATGTTCTTATGTAGACAGGTTTTTTAATCCTTTTATGTTGTTTCCCTGGTGATTCTGCTCATTTTCATCTTCTCCAGGTTCTCAATTATTTGAGGGTTGTCAAGCCACCCTCAGGGCAGGGGGAGCAGGCAGGCACCAAGTCTTCCTCAGCTGTGACAGGGAAATTGAATCTCCTGCTGTTGGGTTATTTTGAGTAAGTAGTCTCACAACACCAGGTTAAAGTCCAACAGGTTTATTTGGTAGCACAAGCTTTCGGAGTGTCACTCCTTCTTCAGGTGAGTGAGGAGTTGTGTTCACAAACAGGGCATATATAGACACAAACCCCATGAACAAGATAATGGTTGGAATGTGAATCTTTACAGGTAATCAAGTCTTTATAGGTTCAGATAATGTGAGTGGAGAGAGGGTTAAGCACAGGTTAAAGAGGTGTGTATTGTCTCCAGCCAGGACAGTTAGTGAGAATTTGCAAGCCCAGGCAAGTCGTGGGGGCTACAGATAGTGTGACATGAACCCAAGATCCCGGTTGAAGCCGTCCTCATGTGTGCGGAACTTGGCTATCAGTTTCTGCTCAGCGATTCTGCGTGGTCGTGTGTCGTGAAGGCCGCCTTGGAGAACGCTTACCCGAAGATCAGAGGCTGAATGCCCGTGACTGCTGAAGTGTTCCCCAACTGGAAGAGAATACTCATGCCTAGCGATTGTCGAGCGAGGTCCATTCATTCACGTAGACAACATTGGCCGAGTCGCAAGAGGAAACCTGATATGCTGCAGGAAAGGATGTCCCGAGGCATGGTACATTGGTGAGACCATGCAGATGCAACAACCTGTTTTTTCCAGCCCGATTGTTTTCCAGCGGTGGAGGTGGCTCACCATTCGTCATCAATGGGATATTCCAGTCCCACTGCTGTCTACAGCATTTTGCGTGGCTCGCCCGTCCCACCATTGGGGAACTCATCATGGGGGTTTTGCCTTTGGCAGGACCAGCAGGAATAGCTGGAAAATCCCGTCCATACAGTTAAGACATGAAATTTAGTACAAGTCCAAATGTGCAATAAGATCACCAAATAATGAAGCTGGTTAGAAGTAGATATTTGTAGTTCAAAGCGATTGATAATTTCTTCAAAGCGATCTCTGTGCTCCTCCAATTCTGGCCACCTGAGCATTACTGATTTTCTTTATCACACCATTATTGACAGCTGTTCCTTCAGTTGTCTCAGCCTACATTTTTGGAATTCTCTGCCTAAACTTCCCAAGCTCTCTCTCCTCCTTTAAGACACTGTTTAAAACCCACCTCTTTGACTAAACACTTGTTCATCTATCCTAAAATCCCTTTATGTGGTTTGATGTCAAATTTTATTTGATATTGCTCTGATGAAGTGTCTTGTGATGTTTTATTACATTAGAGGCCTGATATGAATGCAATTTGTGGCTGTTAATTTTGTGAGAACCACAATCATTTTGTGCAATTTTAACTCTCCAATGATAGAAGTGGAGTAAGGATAATGCATAATCAAAGTGGGGAATGTACTTTTGAGTGCTTCCATGATGGCATCTTGGATCAACTGACTTGTGCACTTTCAAACTATGGGCGGGATTTTATGGCCTCGCTTGTCCTGAAACCGTAAAATCCCACTCAAGGTCAACGGACCTTTCCATAGTCTGCCGCTTGCCTGATCCGATTCCTGTAGCTGGCGGGATAGTAAAATTCTAGCCTATAGGTCACTTCCAGCTTGATGTATTAATTCAATAAATATACATATCAAGAATGCAACAGATTTGCAAATTTCTTATAATTCTTTGGCAAGTTTCCATTGAAAAAAAAACACTGGGTGAAAATCCACAGCGCTTCCACTGTATTCCCACTGCTATGTCTTCACTCATCTCTTATAAGCTAGCTCCAACCTCTCTGTCACTGGGTTTGTCATTGGTTGAAGTATACCATGGGAGATCAGGCATACCAGACCGGCAAATGGTGAAGTGGGGCCCAACAGGGTAGTTCATTCAACCCTGATCATGGTATGCTTACTCCACTTCTATCATTGGAGAGTTAAAATTGCACAAAATGATTGTGGTTCTCACAAAATTAACAGCCACAAATTGCATTCATATCAGGGTTGAATGAACTACCCTTCAATAGGGCGGCACGGTGGCATAGTAGTTAGCACTGCTGCCTCACAGTGTCAAGGACCCAGGTTCAAATCCAGCCTCGGGACACTGACTGTGTGGAATTTGCATGTTCTCCCCGTGTCTGCATGGGTTTCCTCCGGGTGCTCTGGTTTCCTCCCACAGTCCAAAGATGTGCAGGTTAGGTTGATTGGCCATGGTGTTAGGTTACGTGGGGTTACGGGGATAGGGCCTCGGTGGAATTGTGGTAAATGCAGACTCAATGGGCCAAATGGCCTCCTTCTGTATTGTAGGGATTCTATAATTCTATGACTCCCAACACCTCCCCTGGATCCTGCAGAGTATGCCACAGTTTAGGAAGGAAGCCCAAAATATGTCTCTGGATGCTACCATTGGGATGCAAAGTAGGGAACCGCTCCCTGGTCTGGGATTTCAGCAGGATCAGTAAAAGTAGGACACTTGGAAGGCCCCCATCATCAATCCTGTCCCTTACGCTTTTTAAAAGTTTAGTACTGAACAGTTGAGCACATTCGTAAACAGATGGTTGATATTCTACCTAATAGTGAATAGTCAACTACTTGGAAACTTGGACAGCATGAAAGAAGTTTCAAAAATGAATTAAAAATAAAACTCAGATTACATCATTTTTGTGTCACCAATGTAACTGGTAAAATCTGGTTGCTATGTGTATATCAGATTGGAGCATCAAATTTCAATTAGCTGATAAACTGGGAATGTCTAACTAGATTATGAAATGTACTCAATATTATGTATTCGGCTTCTACTGTTTTCAAGTATCAGTGAGGTATGGTGCATTATCATATCATGCAAACAGTGCATGGTCATTTCTGACTATTGACTGTTGCATTCATGCGGTTTGTAGGCTTTCTGTATGATCACATTCCTATGGGTTCCTACTGCGCATGAATTTACTCTTAATTAACTGAGTAAAGTCAGTTTCATGTCATTAATTTTACCTGCCAAATTATATGTTATCGGAGGCTGTCTAAAATTATTTTAGCATTAATTAAGCACAGAAATACTAACTGGATTCCACATATACGTAGAAGTTTGTGTTAATGTGCCATAATCTTCTGTCAAAATAGTGATGAGGCTAATAGAGCTAATTATTGTGCGCAAATGGTATAGCAACCTCAGGCAAGGTGCATTATGCATGGTTAAACTCAAATCTCCAAAAGTTACTGTTCAAATTGCACTGTTATGAATAGAATCCCACAGTGCAGAAAGAGGCCATTCGGCCCGTCGAGTCTGCACCAACCACAATCCCACTCAGGCCCTATCGACATATCTCTACATATTTACCCACTAACCCCTCTAACCTATGCATCCCGGGACACTAAGGGGCAATTTAGAATGGCCAATCAACCGAACCCGCATATCTTTGGACTGTGGGAGGAAACCAGAGCACCCGGAGGAAACCCACGCAGACACAGGGAGAATGTGCAAACTCCACACAGACAGCGACCCGAGCCAGGATTCAAACCCAGGTCCCTGGAGCTGTGAAGCAGCAGTGCTAACCACTGTGCTACCGTGCTCACTATTGAATGCGTTGAACAGAATGTAAGCTTTCAATGTAAGCTGTTGCTCTTCTGCGAAGATCCGAAATAAACTCGCCACAGAGTTAAGCTTTATCCCTTTTAATCTAGGTCACCTTTTAATCGGGTGCTAAGTGTTAATGACTACAAAACAGCTTCCCTAACACTGAAAATTAACTATCATAAGTGTGGAGTTTTACTTCCTTGGATGTTATTTGTTGGAGATTTTAAAATGTAACATTTAAATAAAAATAACAAAGTTTTTCCTGTCTTTTTCTCTCTTTAATCTATTTCTCTGCTTTATACCTCATTGAACTCCTCCACTCTAACTTACACTTCCCTTCTCAGTCCTTGCACTGTTAATTTCACAATCCTATACACAAATCTTGCACAAATATTTCCAGACTTGAACATGTAGGATATTTCTAATGGCAGATGCTGTTGGATAACCGGCCATGAAAAATTTGGCCCACTGTTTTATTTCAATGTGACTTGGTTCTATAATTTTACAGCTTATTAAAAGCCTTCACATGGATGCACTTTCTGTTCACAAAACATTACTTCATGTTTTTACTGTCCTGTTAATTAGCCAGCCAGCACAGAATCATGTTCCAGCACCGATCACGGCCAGAAGTACATTTTGCGTCAGCTTCTAAGCCTGCTAAGTGCGCATACTGATCTTTTAGAGTCATAGAGTCATAGACGTTTACAGCATGGAAACAGGCCCTTCGGCCCAACTTGTCCATGCCGCCCTTTTTTTTTAAAACCCCCAAGCTAATCCCAATTGCCCGCATTTGGCCCATATCCCTCTATACCCATTGTACCCATCTAAATGCTTTTTAAAAGATAAAACTGTACCCGCCTCTACTACTACCTCTGGCAGCTTGGTCCAGACACTCACCACCCTCTGTGTGAAAAAATTGCCCCTCTGGACACTTTTGTATCTCTCCCCTCTCACCGTAAACCTATGCCCTCTAGTTTTAGACTCCCCTACTTTTGGGAAAAGATGTTGACCATCTACCTTGTCTATGCCCCTCAATATTTTATAGACCTCCATAAGGTCACCCCTCAGACTTCTACGCTCCAGAGAAAAAAGTCCCAGTCTATTCAGCCTCTCCTTATAACTCAATCCATCAAGTCCCGGTAGCATCCTAGTAAATCTTTTCTGCACTCTTTCTAGTTTAATAATATCCTTTCTATAATAGGGTGACCAGAATTACACACAGTATTCCAATTTTCATCACATTTTGGGTATTAGTTTTCACTTTTTAAATCTCTATATTAATGTTTCTAATGGAAATCCATTTTCTAATCTCATTATCCTTTAAAGGTAGATTTTGGGCACTGGATTCACCTGGATTTTGCTGCAGTAATAATGGTGTCCATTGTCATTACTCCTGTGAAATTGGCATCAAATTCTGGAGTCTGCGCATGTATGGTTGAATGTGGAAATCAAAAGGTTGCTGTCAGAGATTCCACACTTCTGCATAAGTGCCTTATTGAAGTTGACACAGGTGGCAAGGAATTAGAAATAAGTGAACTGCCAAGAACTTCCCATTTTATGCTATAATATTGATGCTCAACGTCCCCCCAAAAGTTACCCTTTGTTAATGAGTTACTGAGTCTTTAATGGAATGCTCAAGGTGCTGAAGAACTTCTTTAGCCCTGGAAAGCTATTTTTATATTTGCGTCATGTTAAGATTTTTCAATTCTGACAAAAATTCCAAATTTTTTGGTATAGTAATATTTTTAAAGCATTTTTATTTTATGCCTGATCATTTATTTTGCTCACTGTAAAATTTTGAATAAAATTGGAAGGATAATTAGTACATTTTACTTCCTGGTTTGTTCCCTGTTTGCTTACCCTGCTGACTGATCTCACTGTGCTGGCTGCCTTGAGAGCCCCTCGACTTGGTGCCAGAGTCAGACTAATGTCAGGAAAGATTAAATCCACGCCACAGAGATTGCTGGACTTTTGTGAGCAACTTATTTTGAGGTCAATGACGAGTACCATCACTTCACCACTGACCACAAAATCCAGGCCAACATCTTTTATGTCCAAACCACTCAGGCTTTTTGAATAAGTTTGAGCAATAATATTTTTCTCTTAACAAATGAAATTGCTCATAACAAAAACAGCTTGCAAGAGACATGGACACCCAATCACATGAGGAGATATTGGGGTAGGTGACTAAACATTTGCTCAAATTTGAGAAGGAGGTAGAGAATTGGGGTGGTTTATGGAGGGAATTTCAGAGCTTTGGGCCTAGGCAGCTGAAGACAAAGTCACCAAATGCTAGAGTGAAGAAAATTGGGAATGTGCAAAAGCTAGGAATGGAAGGATGCAGAGATCTCACCATTGTAGGACTGGTGGAAGTTACAAAGATAGAGAAAAAGCAATGTTTTGGAGGATTCTGAATGCAAAAATGTTGGTTGGAGGTGGGTGGGGGAGACGGAGTGATCATACCCCAAAAAATTCTAGTTCTGAACGAGCGTGTAAAGAGAGAGTTTCAGATCTGTTTCTTCGCCAAGAGAAAAAATCATATCTTATGACATTTAGAATAAAAAATGAGGCAAAGTATGATTCTCGCCAGTAGTGGGAATGGATGGAGTCTATTCATGCTGGGAATCTGGCTGCTGACTGCTAGAGGACACTACTGCACATGCGCCCTGATCTCGCAGTGCACTATGTCAAGAGTACATAGTGCACTGGGAGATTGTCACTCCCCACATCCTGGATGTCACACCCCGATGATCGTACCCCCCGCACAATCGCCATCATCGTTCACCACCTCCCCCCCCACCCCGGTTGATCACCGCCCTGGTGATCTCCGATTGCAGAGTGCAGCACCCCCAAGCGCTGCCTCCCCTTCAAACCTTGCCCCACCGCTTAGGCTCCACCCCCTCCCCTTAGGCCCTGCCCCTTGGCACTGCCCAGTGGGCATTGCTGGTACCTGGTGGGCACTGCCAGGGTGCCAGGCTGGCAGTGCCATCGTGCCAGGCTGGCACTGTCCAAGGGGCGCTGCCCATCCGATCGATTGGAACAACAGGCAAATTTTGGCCCATGTATGTATGCAACGTGGGATTATTAGTCGCATTAAAATATCAATAAATGTCATATTTTCTCTTTTTTAAATATTTGCTACATAGTGAGTAAATTTTAATTGAAATTGCTTTTAGTTTGTCACAGTAAAAGCCTTAAAAGTTTAAGTTTCGTCATGCAACTCTTTTAAGTTGGTCACCGGGAAGTCAAATATCTTTTTTTAAACTTGTTGGTCACTATGGGGATCATAACAACCATCTATCCTTTAAATATTCTGATCTGCCAGACTTAGCTAGAAACTTCATATTGAATTGTTAAAATATTACATTAGGGAAATAGGTGTGCAATGGAAAATAAGTGTTCTACAAACTTGTTCAATGTTAATTATTTTGTACCAACTTTAAATTTAAAAGTACAGAGTTCAATCCAGTTAATCACACAGGAAAATATACCATTTAAATCAGCGCATATATCAACAGCAAATGGGATCAATCCAACAGAATTCTATGTTTGAATCACCCAATCATAAAATAGTACAGCATACAAGGTGACCATTCGGACCATCAAATCTGTGCTGATTCATTTGTAGAACAAACCTGTTAGTTCTACTTCTCTGCTCGTTCTTCCAACTCCTCTGCCTCCCCCAAGTTTTCCCTGACACTCCCATTTCATTTTTAGTCATGCGTAGCCTTGGTGCCTCGCTAATGCTGGGCCTGTGGTGGATTCATTGCTGGCAGGTATAGCTGCTCCCAGTAGTTCTGTTTGCAATGGTGATTTTCCAGCTTCTGATTGGCCAGCAGCTCTCAGGAGTGCAGGACTTCCACCCCAGGCTCCTTGATCCATGGGAAGGCCCACTACTTTCCATTTAAGTGCTGTATTGACAGGGAATACAGCGTTTCTACCAAACAAGGTGACACGGCACTCTGACTGGCTCTCCATCCATTAGTTTTTCTCCGCAAGCGCTCTTGAGCTGCTGAAGATTACCAGCATTTTCTGTTTTTACTTGTGATTTCCAGTTTCTAAGAACATAAGAACATAAGAAATAGGAGCAGGAGTAGGCCATCTAGCCCCTCGAGCCTGCCCCACCATTCAATAAGATCATGGCTGATCTGAAGTGGATCAGTTCCACTTACCCGCCTGATCCCTATCACCCCTAATTCCCTTACCGATCAGGAATCCATCTATCCGTGATTTAAACATATTCAACGAGGTAGCCTCCACCACTTCAGTGGGCAGAGAATTCCAGAGATTCACCACCCTCTGAGAGAAGAAGTTCCTCCTCAACTCTGTCCTAAACTGACCCCCCTTTATTTTGAGGCTGTGCCCTCTAGTTCTAGTTTCCTTTCTAAGTGGAAAGAATCTCTCCACCTCTACCCTATCCAGCCCCTTCATAATCTTATAGGTCTTTATAAGATCCCCCCTCAGCCTTCTAAATTCCAACGAATACAAACCCAATCTGCTCATTCTCTCCTCATAATCGACACCCCTCATCTCTGGTATCAACCTGGTGAACCTTCTCTGCAATCCCTCCAAGGCCAATATATCCTTCCGCAAATAAGGGGACCAATACTGCACACAGTATTCCAGCTGCGGCCTCACCAATGCCCTGTACAGATGCAGCAAGACATCTCTGCTTTTATATTCTATCCCCCTTGCGATATAGGCCAACATCCCATTTGCCTTCTTGATCACCTGTTGCACCTGCAGACTGGGTTTTTGCGTCTCACGCACAAGGACCCCCCAGGTCCCTTTGCACAGTAGCATGTTGTAATTTTTTTCCATTTAGATAATAACCCAATTTGCTATTACTTCTTCCAAAGTGAATAACCTCGCATTTGTTAACGTTATACTCCATCTGCCAGATCCTCGCCCACTCACTCAGCCTGTCCAAATCTCTCTGCAGACCTTCTACGCCCTCCACACGATTCACTTTTCCACTTATCTTTGTGTCGTCTGCAAACTTTGTTACCCTACACTCAGTCCCCTCCCTCCAGATCGTCTATATAAATGGTAAATAGTTGAGGCCCCAGTACCAATCCCTGCAGCTGAATTATGGAGTATTTTAATTTGCTGAACATAATTCTCTCTCCTTTTGCAACCTAACATTGAAAGGACAAAAGCTACAACTATACTTTTAGAATTTATATACTTTAAATGGGCTTGCCATGAAAGGTTCACACACCCAATTGTGAGGCTGTGCCAAAATGCAAGTGAAAAATACAACAATATGAATAAAACTTTCAACTGCCTGTCACCACAGCAGACCAAAACACGTGACAATATGACTATAATATTGTATAATGCCCAAGCTATATAGTTGGGAGTTCTTTCTGGTATATTCTGGGGTGGCACGGTGGCACAGTGGGAGAACACAGTGGCACAGTGGTTAGCACTGCTGCCTTACAGCGCCAGGGACCCAGGTTCAATTTAGGCCGTGGGTCACTGTCTGTGTAGAGTTTGCACATTCTCCCCTTGTCTGCGTGCGTTTCCTCCAGGTGCTCCGGTTTCTTCCCAGTCCAAAGATATGCGGATTAGGTTGATTGGCTGTGCTAAATTGACCCTAGTGTCACGGGATCAGCAGAGGGTTATGGGAATAGGGCCTGAGTGGGATTGTGGTCAGTGCAGACTTGATAGGCAGAATGGCCTCCTTCTGCACTGCAGGGATTCTATCATTCTATTAATAGAATTGTGTTGAAAAGTGAAAATACCAATGTTAAATCTTTAATTTAATAGTAAACCTGCATGCATTGATTTATTTAATTGAATGAATATAAACCAGGGACAAATATTTATGCCATCTCTTGTACTTCTCCATTGATAAGGTAATACTGATGTGAAAGGTAAAGGCTCACATGAACAGTTTAATTTTCAGATTGGATAATTGAGATTGCTCTTAGAACATGTCCTCAAAGATTATTGTTAAAATATTCAAAGGACCATTTTATTGTGGTTAAAAGAAGTACCTCTTTTGAGATTTTCTGCTCATCTTCAATGTACTTCTGTTCTTTGGGAGTGATTGTTCTGACTGCTGCTCTTACCTGCACAGTATCACACACAACAAAAATGTTTCATTCACAGTGTAAAATATTTCCCATGGTAATCTCATGACTGTGATAACAATTGAAGCACATTTACACCGGTACTCTACAGAAAAATAGGATGTTTTATGTAACGTAGAATCTCATACAGAATTACTAAACAGAGTTACTAAGAGAACATGTTAGGCAGTATGAAAAGACGAAGTTAGAACTTACAACATTAAAAATCACATCCATTTCAAGATAGATGACCCCCTTTGTTGCCCCTGTCAGACTCTTGTTTTTCAAGACGTAGGCTTTCTGTTCACCATTTTGAATCTGTGGGAAAAGGACATGACAGCCGTCTGTCTCTCAGTCTCTGCTGAATACACTCCCCCAACGACCTTTGACCCCCAGCTGCTGAAACTGACAGAGAACCTAAAACAACTGTGGCAACTCTGACAAGTACCTGTTCATTACCAGCACCAAGTCTGTCAAAGAAATTAACTATCGTGGGATTCAATGTAGCTGTGGATTGGGCATGCTGGAATTTTAGCGTTATTACTACAAATCTTGCTCGAGAAATGACAGACATATCGTCGGGAATTTTATTAAGTGAGGAAAATGAACAATGTGTCAGACGGATAAAACTTACATTTAGCAAAGGTATGGCAACTTTGCCCAGGAAATCTGCAGATCGATCCCGGTCTTCATCATAAACTGACACTTCCAGAACTGAATGGATGTCCTTGATGTTGCTAAATGGGAGACAAATGAAGGGGAGTAAATAGAAAAGACAAATTATATAAGTAATGAGTAATAAATATGAACATTCATTAAAAGATGTAGAACCAGGCAGAAAAGAAGAAAGGAACAACATGTGAAAAGGTAGCTGAACACAGATAACATTTAAAGAGAGGAACAACTAAGATATATAAAAAAGCTAAATACATAATAAAATAGCAGGGGTAGAAAAAGGACAAAAGGAAAGATATCTGTGTTACAATTCAAAAGTTTACACTTACATTCTGTCTTTAATGCAAACATGTCTGAAGGCATTGGGAATGGGGATAGGGGGGGGGGTGTGAAGAAAAATGATTGAAGGAGTAAAGGAATAAACAACAAGCCATTGTCTGATAATTAAGATAGCTGACAGAAAACATGGATTGAAAGTATAGATTTTTCAAAGGTTCATTGAGAAAGGGAAAAGATAAGAGGTTTGGGGAGAAAAGTTCAAAGTGTGCCCAAGGTTGTGGAGAGCTCTGTCATCATCAGTGGAGCTGGGGGCAGGGGATGTACATAATCACAAACTGGGAGGACTGGCGAGCTTCCAGACAGATAAGGTGGGGCATTAAGAGAGATTGAGATAAAGTCATGGATTTTAAAATAAACCCTCGGGAAAAGGGGACCAATGTAGATCAGTGAGCCTGGGTATGATGAGTGAACAGGAATTGGTATGGGACAGGATACAGAGAGCTTCAGTTGGAATTTATGGACAGTCAATGATTAGTGGCCAGCAAGCAGTTCAGTGGACAAACTGAGTTTCCATGTGACAAAGCTTGGGTTAGGGTTTTCGTGGCAGTGAGGATGAGGCAAAGGCAGCAATAATCCAAAGGTGAAACTAGTCATGCTGATGGATTGGTTGTGGGGTTTGAAACTGACCTTTGGGTCCACCAAGATCCCACAGTGTTATAAATTTGATTTAGCTAAAGCAAGTGGTTGAGAATGGCAAAGGAACATGTTTTATCATGGTAGCTGTAACAATCAGAGTGAAATTAGATTCATCCATGAAAATGTCAGGGTGGTGGTTTGGCGGCTCACAGGTTGAGGCAAACGGTAGAGAGTAGAAATGGACCTCAGAAAATGGAAGCTGGCCCTATGCCCGTGAACAAATTTACCATCGGGCCAGCGTAGGTAAGAAAGAGGAAGAGGCCAAGGATAGATCCCAAGGGTAACTCCAAAAATGACAGTGCAAGATTGAGTGGTGAATACAATCAAACAGGCAACAGTAAACTATGTGTGGTCATTCCACAGATCTAGATAATGGGGAAGGGTGGTGAAAGAGAATGGAGTGGCTGGCCGTAATTGAACATTAGTCGATGTAGTCAACCACAAAACAAGAAAAAGAGAATGAACTGCATTGAAAACAACAAAAATGGGAGGTGGGAATTGAAAAATGTAGTTGCGAATATACAGATCCTGAATTTCCATTAGGGTTTCCTGATCAATTGCAGCAATGGTTAAAAAACCTGTAAATCAGTATTAACAGTAATTTCTTAGATTTTATGCTATTTCTCTGGGGATTCTGCTGATTATTGTCTGGAAAAGCCCTACAGAAATTCCAGGTAATAAAGATGATTACTGCTAAATTGCTTTAAAATACTTATAGCAGACACAGCATATTACAATGTTGTAACAAAGATACACTGCTGAACTCTTGACTGTTCAAATAGGGCTGTCGTAGATAAAGATACTATGATTTTCATTGGCATAAGTTTAAGCTAGAACTAAAGTTGAATTCTGGAACTACTTTAAAGAGAACCCTGTGCATGATAATATTTGGCATGCAACTTTTCATTTATGTCAAATATATTGCAGTGATCTAAATCATAATGACACATGATGATGACAAAAATAATACATTGCTCCTCTGTCCTCAAACAAAACAGGTTTATTAAACAATATTTCAGTGGCACGACAAACACTAGTTTGCAACCATGGACCACACAGCAGCCAGGAAGAGAATGAGGATCCCTTTGCCCGATTGTTGTTAATTAGATTGTTTTCTTTGGAGCTACCTTCTAAACCCAACTGCCCCGATCACAGCCTATTTCCCTCAGTCAGAGTTCTTCAGAAACATATAAGGGGGATTTTTGCCACCAGTGTGAAGAATAGAATATCAACAGTATTGCAGAAGGAATGAGCCAGCAAGGGATCTTAAATGGACAGAACCACTCTGAAGTTTGATATGCATGTTCCATTGAAAGTTTCAACTGAGACTGGGACCTTCAGACATATATGTGAATTGGCACACAAACAACTGATTGTTCACCCGACCATAAATGTTTTAACTTCTCTGTGGATGGAAGCATTTGACTGCACTACACAACCCTTGTGTTCTAACTTCTGTCTATAACTTTGTTGGTTCTTCATAAAAATGTGGGTGATAATGATTAGTGCTGTGGTTATCATTTATTTTCTAGTCTACCTTGAACATCATTTCCAACATACTGAAGAGAACAGATGGAACAATATGGCCACATAAGTACTTATGTGCACTTGTGCATAATCACTGATGTAAAATGAGCAAATCATAGATGATGTGATGATCGGTAAAGTTAATCTTAGTCTGCCTGACATTCCTCTAACCTCCTCAGGTACAATGCCTGAAAGTATTTCCCTCTGAACAAAGCAAAATTTCTCTTTTTATAATTTTTGAGATGATCTTATTAATAGGATTTACTGCATACTACATTTTATGCCATGTATTTGTGCAGGATAACATTTAAATGTAATAGTGGTATGGATGAATACAAGTTAATTTGCCACACTGAAATTATTTTGTACAGCATGTTCACTTTGCCATCATGGTATGCATTAATTCTCCATATTTATAGCAATGTTGGACTGAATTTAATGATTGTGATGGTGACCCAATCCGCCAGGCTTGAGAGCTGTTGGCTATCGTGCCATGGCCAATTGTGGGAGTCCCAACAGGATTAAATTCTCTTCAGACACACTACCGGCAGCCAAGAACAATGAAGGAGGCACCAGAGGATAGGTAAATGGGGCAGCTTCATCAGGGCTAATCAGGTGAGCTCCGGTCAGGTGGGGAGGAGGGGCCATGTGAAGCAGAGAGGGTCTTCTGCAGGGGTGAGTTTTGCTGCCGGTGGGGCCCTCCATTGGGCACAGGATGCCCCATTATTGGGCCACATGCCTTCTCGCCTGTAGGGAAGCTGCCCGCTTTTACTGGGCAGCATGCCCATGTGTCTTATGCCTACCCCTCACCACTGGTACAATACCAGTAATAGCAAAAACGGGCCACACTTCAGGGTCTCAATTGGCGATCTGGGTAAGAAGGTCGTTCTCAACCTTCCCAGCCTGATGTAATCAGGGAGAATCTGTCTTTCTGCTCCATGCCGTCTGGCCTGATTAAATGGCCCTCTTGCCTTTCAGCCTGCTCCTAAGTAGAGGTGGATTGGGGGGGGGGGGGGCAATTCTCCCAAAATTCTAAGTGTCAAATTCGTGTAAAAACTGCAGTAAATCATGTTGGTCTTTTCAGCGGGAGTTTCAAAATGAATCTCCCACACTGTGCATTGCTGACAGTGTACTAGCGTAAATCACTCCAAAAAGCTGTGGGACCGGCCTATCCCTGCTGGAGAGGCTGGCAGCATAGCGCTGAGCGGGCCACTGTGCATGCACCGATTTGTGAGCGCCGAGATCAGTGCATGCACATCACCCTGCACTGCCGGCCTCCCGATCACTGGCCAGCTCGATCACTGGCCAGCCTCGAGACCCCCGCATCGCCGGCCGTGCAGCCCCCCCCCCCCCCCCCCAGCAGGCTGATCCACCCCGATGGCCAGCCCTGATCGCTGGCCCTCTCTATCACTCAGCCCAAAGTGCAGAGTGGTGACGGGATCCCCCCACCCCCACAGATTGCCCCCAAGAGGCCCCGCCCCATTCAGGCCCCAGCCCGTAATGGCATTTAAATTGTATTTAAATTAGATTGTGAATACATTGGGCAGCTCCGGAGCTGACGGTGCTGGAAATCCGCTCCCGGCGGGGAGCCCGTGAAACAGCCCCCGCTCGAGTCTCCCGGCCGGCTGTGCGACAAAAGCAGCGCAGCGGGATGGCAGAATCGCCCCCATGGTTTGCTGCCTTCGCATTAATCTTCTTACCTATTTTCTGTGTTCATTTCATAGTCTTGCAATTTCTTTGCAGACTTTTTTTTTGCAAATTTTTTGAATGGTGGTGCAGCTGCTTTGTTATGTATCCAAGCACATCTTGCCTCCATTCTGTTAGAGACCTTGTTCAACATCGACCCCCTACCAATCTTCTTCCCCTTTTCTCCAGCAAGGTCTGCCAATTCTTAAGTATGGAGCCCACAAGGGCAGTCAGGGACCAGCCTGTGAAAAAGGGCCTTATAGACTCGTTATTCTTTTGAAAATATTGTGCAATAGGCAGCTGGATTCATCAATATAATGCCGCACACCCATTTAGCTGTCTTGTTACCTCATTGAAAAGTTTTGAAGGATCATTCTTCCAGCTGATTGATTATTTTTGGCTAATCTCACTAATTGATTATTGAATTGCACATTTCAAAGTTGCACTCACCCGTTTTGTAAATAACTATGCAAAGAGTTATTCATCCTTCCTTCAAACAAAGTCAAAAGTATAGCCCTAAGGATGCTCTGAAGTTGAAATCATTTAGGATCCAAGTATAATGAATGAGAAAGGAAACAGGGATGCAGATGAGTGGTGTCAGTATCTGTGGCCACAGCTGTTCCAGCGCCACAGGTACTGAAAGCTGTCACAGTAAACACAATTGGCAGACTTAGCACAGCTGGCATGGCTGGAACAGCGAGCACATCTGTCACAATCAGTAAACTTGACACAGACAAAATAGTTGGTCTATCTGGTACAGTGGGAAATATATAGGATCATTAGCGAATATGACTCCTGAAAAGATTGAAAAGCTGGCACAGGAACTGAAAGGCAATACTCTCAGAACCATTTCATCTGGCTAGGCTGGCATAATTTGAACAGGTGGTCTAGCAAGTATATTTGTTTAAATAGGTAAATAGTGGTCTGGCTTAGCCTGGTATACTTGAACAGTTGGCACAGTAAGCGCAAGGAATTCATCTCATCCACATAGTGATTGACCTACCTCAAACTAATACTTTCAAGTAACTTCAAACTTTAGTTCAAAATCAGACAGGATGCTGCTATGCACAACTTTGTCTGATTTGGAGAGTTCAATTCTATTGTTAGGTCTCCAATATTTGGACTGCTGTTTTATCACCCACTTGTTCTAAAATTATTTATTTTCTGTGGCAATTTTTTTAAGAGCGCAGAAAAGATTTATGAGAATGGTTCTGGTGTGAGGGACAGTTATGTGAATAGCTTGGAGAAGCTGGGGCTGTTCTCTTCAGCGAAGCGAAGATTGAGAGGTGATTTGAGAAAGCTGTTCGGTTAAAATCATGAGAGGTCGAGACAGAGTAGATAAAGAAAAACTGTTCCCCGTGACAGGAGGGTTGAGACCAGGGGACTCCAATTTAAGGTGAATGGCAAAATAACCAAAGGTGAAATGAGGAAAAGAGTTTTCACGCAGCGTGTGGTTAGGATCTGGAATGCACAGCCTGAGAGAGTGCAGTGGAGACAAGGTTAATCATGGCTTTGAAATGAGAATTGGAAAATCTTCTGAAAGATTGGGGAACTGGGAAAAAGTTACTCCTGTAGAGACCTGGCATGGGAACGATGGGCTGAGTTACAACCTCTGTGCTATAGCCATTGTCCAATTCTATTATAGAAGTAAATATATGGTTTAACATCTCTATAAGCAGTATTGTTTACTTCTCCAAAGCCTATAGTTGTTTCAGAATGTTGGAATTTGAGCAATGCTGCATTCTGGAATTATAAGAAAATGTCAATAGTAGAAACTAGACAAGTAACAAGTAGTTGGAACGCAACAGAATATAAGTCTGCCTTTTGGGTTTTTGCTAAAATATCTTTGATAATAAAGGAGCAGACTATCAGCATTTTCAGTATTTTCAAAAACAACCTGTCTTCTTACATCTGAATGAAACCATCTTCCCATAAGTTAGAAGGATCTTTGTGCAGATGAGTTATTTCAAGCCCAATTAAGGCATATTATATTCATAACTTTAAATATGGACTGTGCTCATATGCAAGCTTTTGGAACAGTCTTTTATTAGTTTAAAATGGACACTAATAAACTGTTAAGATGGCTGCCAAGGAGACAGTTTTTTTTTAACAGCCAGCCATGGTGGCACACTGGTTAACTGGGACCCAGGTTCGATTCCCGGCTTGGATGACTGTGTGGAGTCTGCACGTTCTCCCCGTGACTGCGTGGATTTTCTCCGGGTGCTCTAGTTTCCTCCCACGATCCAAAAGACGTGCTGGTTAGGTGCATTGGCCATGCTAAATTCTCCCTCAGTGTACCCGAACAGGCGCTGGAGTGTGGCGACTACGAGTTTTCACAGTAACTTCATTGCAGTGTTAATGTAAGATTACTTGTGACAATAATAAATTAACTAAACTTATTTATTAGTTCTTCCATGGGATGTGGGCATCATTAGCAAGGCCAGCACTTGTTGCCCATCCCTATTTGCCCTTGAGCTAAGTCGTTTGCTGGGCCATTTCAGAGGGAAGAGTCAACCACATTTCTGTGGATCTGGAGTCAGATAGCCAGACCAGATAAGAATGGCAGATTTCCTTACCTAAAGGACATTTATGAACCAAATAATTCTTTATGACAATCAATGATAGTTGCCATGGTCATCATTCCTGTGACTAGGTTTATCTTCTAGATTTAGTTGTTAAATTTAAATTCCACCAGCTGCCAGGGTAGGATTTCAAATACTGTCTCGGCATTAGCCTGAGCCTCTAGATTACTAGTTGAGTGAATTACTACCAAGCCACATCTCCCTGTTGCTTATTCAACACAGATTTTTTTTTGTTACATCCAATCAAAATCCAATCAAAGTCCAATTAAAGTCCCTACAAGAGAGACATTACAGATCCAAGCTGACAAGACAGGCTCCCCATTTCCTGTCTTGGGCTCAATTAACCAGGTCCAAGCTAATAGCAGTAGGCATTACACCCTTTCCAGTGTTTGATCTGAGCTCCATCTTAGCCAAAAGGCCTAGATGGCGTTTTAAAAATTGCTTCAAATGAAGCCTCAGTGTAACCACATTGACTTCAATCAAGTGCAGGACAACAAAACTACACCTGATCTTAGCCAAAAGGTCGAGAAGCGATTCAACACAGAGGTCAAGCTCCTGTAAAGTTCTATTGGAATTACCCTGGGTGGGAGACCTCCGCATGGAATGGATAAAGTTCGAAGCTTACCAAAAACAGAGATAATGGACTCTTAGACTATGTCTCCAGGTTTGCAATTTAGCAAAGAAAAGCTGAAAGGCAAGTAATCCACAAGCTAAGTGTTAAATACTATGATCTATCACCTACTGTGTAGTGATGACTCTGGACTTCTAAATCATTTTGTTTGTATGATGCCAGGTTTGTGATGCCAGGTCATGTGATCGAAACTGGTTTGAGATAGTGGCCGGAATTTTAGTGAATAGTGGCTGGAATCGAAGTGGGCGAGGGACAGGCAATGGAAGGGTCCATTGACCGCAGGCAGGATTTTATGGTTTTGGGACGAGTGAGGTCGTAAAATCCCGCCCAATGAGTTTTGTCTGAAGACTCAGAGACTAGGACAATCTGCAGAAAAGAAATGCCAAAGAGAGAGCAACTGCCAAAAAGGCAGTTCATCTTTGCCTTTTAAGAACCATAAGCCAGTCTAAAAACCGCACTCTCTGTATAGCGTGCAAGAAACAATACGTTTCACTGCATGCTAATACATGTGACAATAAGAAATCCAATCAAATCAAATCAAATCTGAAACTAACTGCAAGTCATCAAGCAGCTAAAGTATTTAACCTGTTCAAGCTTCAAAGTTCACCTGAGAATCAACCTTCTACATATGTGACTACTGAAACCATGCAACCTGCTGTGAACCCTTTGCTTTAGTAGACCCTCACTTCAACTTTAAATCATCCAAACCAATCAAGAAACCACAGGCTTGCCATATGGGAGGCTAAAAATCACAGAGACTGAATTAACTGTAATCTGTAAAAGTGCACTCTCTCTATCAGCATCCCAATGTGCGTGCGTGTATATGAGATCAAGTTTGTGGCCTTGTGTTAATTCGGAGGTAAGTGTGTGAGAATAAATAATCCTTTTTAATTTAAACTCAGAAAAACTTACACTGAAATATTTATTGAAATACACCAGGTAAGAAAAGACACACCTCTTTCCATTCAAAGCCTACTCTTTGTGGGGTAAGAGAGCTGATACATTCCATTTATGATGATTCATTATTCCAAATGATGCTATGATGAACTAACACAGCTTCGCTTGGGTTATTGGCTAATTGTCATGGAAATGTCCATATTTTATAACAAATTAAAATATTAATCTATGTAATTATCACAATCTAATTTCTCACGGATTTTCCCATGACATTGCAAAATACTTTAGCTTTAGAATCAGAACCTATTACTCGCTAGAGGTCAAAGTGTTAGGAGGTTGGAATGCCATCATGGCCTGTTGCATGTGCCGGTGTAAAGCATTAAAAAGACTGCATATGGTACATCCATGGCCAAATGCATCAATGTGGTTTCATGTGGAATCATTCCATAAAACCATAAGACATAGGAACAGAAGTAGACCATTCAGCCCATTGAGTCTGTTCCACCATTCCAATTAGATCATAGCCGATCTAGTAGAATCCTCAACTCCACTTTCCTGCCTTATCGCCATAACCCTTGATTCCCTTACTGATTAAAAAGCTGTCTACCGCAGCCTTGAACATACTTAATGAGCCAGCCTCTATAGCTCTCTGCGATAAAGAATTCCACTGATTCACTACCCTCTAAGTGAGGAAATCCCTCCTCGTCTCTGTTTTAAATGGGCAACCCCTTATTCTGAGATTATGCCCTCTGGTCCTAGATTCTCCCAAAAGAGGAAACATTCTCTCAGCAGCTACCCTGTCAATCCTCCTGAGAATTCTATGGGCGGGATTTTCTCGCTCTGTTCGCCCCAAGACCGGAAATCCCACTCAAAGTCAACAGACCTTCGCACGGTTCGTGTCCCACCCGCTACGATTCCGTAGTGGGCGGGATGGGTAAATTCCACCCTATGTGTCTCAATAAGGTCTTGGAAGATTGCTACTAGTGTATACATCACTTCTGTAGCTACTTCCTTTAACATACTGGGATGCAATCCATCAGGTCCAAGGATTTATTGGCCTTTAGGCCCATTGGTTTCCCTAGTACTTTTTCTCCAGTGATATTGTATTTATTTCATTCCCACTTCCACCCCTTGATTTAGTATTTTTGGAATGTCATTAGCGTCTTCCACCATGAAGACTGATACAAAATATTTGTTTAACTCCTCCGCAATTTCCCCATCATCATTTTCCCAGTGTCATTCTCTAACAGGCCTTTGTTCACATTGGCCCCTCTCTTCCTTTTTATATATTTAAAGAAGCTCTTGCTGTCCATTTTTATATTAATTGCTAATTTATCCTCATAGTTTATCTTCTCCCTCTTTATTTTTTGGCCAACTTTTGTTGGTTTTTAAAACTTTCCCAATCCTCTGGCTTACCACTGATCCTTGCCACAATTTATATTTTTTCTTTCAGTTTAATACTATCCTTAACTTCCATGGTTGATTTAACCCATTCCTAGAATCCTTTTCCTCACTGGGAACACAACAACTTCCTGTAGCAATCTCGAGGGCAAAGTGATGCTTGACCCATTAGCCTGGCTCACAGAAATAACTTGGGTCACCTATTGTGGATTGGAATGCTTCCCACACAGATCTTGGTAACAGTACAAGATGAGTGTGAAATAAAAATCAGAAAATGCTGGAAATATGCAACAGCTCTGATAGCATCTATTAGGTAGGTGGATTTTACACTTCCTCACTGATTGGTTTGAAGGCAAGAAATATAAAATCCAGCCATCTACTTGCTACCTCTGACCTGTCTGAAACTTTATGGGGTAGGGTAGGTGTTGGATGACCAATTGCCCTCCCTTTGGCTTATTGAGACCCATAAGTGGCCAACTAATGGCGAGTTAAGGGCCCTACCCTGCTGCTGATAATATTACAGCAGAGGGAGGCACACACTATGCAAAAAGCTTTAGCTGCAAAGGCTGGTGACAGGCAAGGAGGGCAGATCCTCAAAGTTCCAGCCCCTTAACCCATCCCTCAACCTCATGAACTTGTCCCCCCACTTCCCTCACCCTACTCAGTGAGACCCCTGACCTCTAATTTACCTCAGTTCCTGGGTGGACTGCCTGTAGCCCCAAAAATGACCAAGACTCATGTCTGGTGCTGCTGGGATTATAGAGCTGCTGGCCACCCAACTGGACGGCAGCTCTCCAAAGTTGGACTTCTTCCCGGGAAAGAGATGTGACCCCTGCGAGAAAAGCATTGAACGAGAACAAGGATTTTTTTAACGAGGAGGATTGAGGATGGCAATGCAGTGGATGCTGTCTGCATGAATTTCAGTAAGGCATTTGGCAGGATCCCACATGGCAGACGGGTCAGAAAAATTAGATCTCATGGGATACAGGGGAAGGTGGCAAGTTGGATCCAAAATGAGCTCAGTGACAGGAAACAAAGAGTAATGGTCGATGGATGATTTTGCAAATGGAAAACAGTTTCCAGTGGTGCTCCACTGGGCTCTTGCTCTTTGTGGTATATCATAACAATTTAGACTTAAATATGGGTCACATGATACAGAAATTTGCAGATGACATAAGAATTGAAGTGTAGTTGACAGTAAAGAGGATAGCTGTTGACTCCATAATGATATCAATGGTTTTGGTTGAGTGGACAGAGAAGTGGCAAATGGAATTCAGTTTGAAAAGCATGAGGTAATGCATTTGGGGCTCACCATGGAAACCTGATGAGGTGAATAGGACTTGGCCAGGATTGGCAGATGTGGGGTTCCTCACAATGTTGTTAATTCTGGGAATGTGGTTGTAAATAGAAAATCCACTATTATTGTTCTACTTAGCTGCCCTCAAGAAGGTGGCAGTGAACTGCCTTTTTGAACTGTTGCAATCCATGTAGTGAAAATCCTCTTGTGACACTGTTCGGGACAAAGTTCCAAGCTTTAATGCCGAATCCACTCACTATAGGGTAGTGTATATCTCCAAATTGGGATGATGTGTGACTTGAAGGTGATGGTGTTCCCACAGATCTGTTGCTCTTGCCTTTTTTAGGTGTTGAATATCATGCAATTTTGAGGTGCTCTAGGAACTGTACAGGTGCTGGGGAGAGTGGGCTGCAAACACTTGGGCAGTGCAGGGGGTGGTCACACCCCCTGGCCTCACAGTGACTGAAAAGCAGGGAGCAAAACTGCCAAGGACAATTGGGCAACAAGTAGATAAAAAGTTGGAATACCTAATTTAGACCATTCATGTCTAGACCAAAAAGTCATGCATCACTCTGCAAACAACAAGCAGTAAGCTGCAAGAGGGGCCCAGCACTAGCATTACTTAAGGGACCAGGCACCCTATTTTCAGGGAAAGTTACTTTTAATAGCTTCTGCTCTTATAAAGTGGCTGCAGGTGTCCTGGAATACTTTTGCAGGTGTTGTGGAGAGTTTCTGAATTTGCCAGAGTGTTGCAGAATCCTCACAGGAAGGGCAGAGGATTCAATAACATGTCCTAATGCTGCAACAGAGAGGGAAGTAGTGGCGGTGCTTCTGGATCTGCAGCATGACTGGGAGGTGAAGCAACAGCTGTGGAGAGTGCAAATGTACAATGCCCTTTACCAATTTAGAGCCAGAATCCTCTTTGCTCTTTGACAGTGACAGGATGGCATTCTCTCTGTCAAGCCAACCAATGCGTCCAGAATCTCAGTGTGCATTCCCATCAAGCTTTCGTGTATGCTGCCTCATACAATGCACTGCAGAAGAACTAATCTGCAACATCACCCTCTGGTGAGCTGAACCACTCTTTCTCCCTCTCTCCCGGCTGTAGCCTTCGCATTCCCAGTTAAGTCATCACACACTGCCTCCAAGGTATATGTGGTGCCAGTATCTGAGCTGGTAGTGGGCGTTTCAAATCAAGTGACAGGGCCTCATTAGTGCTTTGTTGTTGCTCACTCCCTTTCCCCTTGGTTCCCTTCAATTGGGGAGGTACCAGTTTGGGAGTGTCTGAATACAGGAAATCAGAAGGGCATGGTTTAAGGGAAGGGGGCTGGGGTGAAAGAAGTCCATGATCACATCACTAACAACTTGCTCAGAGCAAATGGCAGGAACATACTATCATCTGCAATGTTCTCACCAATGCTGGATGCTACAGACTCAGTTGCGGGCTTGCCAATGCACAAGCATTTTGGTTCATGTTCATCAGTGTTCTGCCTCAAGTTTGCCCTTATGTGAGTCTCCTGAAGCAGAACTGGTGCGTGCTCTCACTTTCTTAAGGTACACAAGCTGACCTACTTGCTTGTGATTCACCATATGCAGATACAGACTCTAAATTAACTGCTAACATTTGTACAGTGCCAGCATCCGAGCTGGTGGCTGCGAGTGTTAAATTAAGTGCCAGTGTTTCTTCTTCAGAACTCTCTTCCTCCTCTTTCCCTTCCAAGTGAGGCCACAGGGACTGAGCAACCTGCAGCTCTTGATGATCTGAAAGCATAAAAATGTAAATGGGGGGGAAGGGTGAGTGAAGGGAGGGGGGCATGAAGAGGAAACCAGTAGGCTCAGTGTTCATTTCATGGCACCCTTCAGGGTGAGGGAAGGGAGTGAGTGGAAAAGTTACATAAGGCAGCAATTTACCAACATCCAAGATAGTCTTGCCAGTGTTGGGTGCCACTGATTCTGTGGCAATAGTGTCCATGGTGTCCATGACCTTGTGGACCATCTGCTTCAGGGCATTGAAGGGATGGGTTTGTGGATTCACTTGCCTTCTATCTCTCCCTTTTGTTGTGGGTGATCTTCTCCACTAAAAGAGAGGACTGAATGTCAATGACTGTGCATCAGTGTGCTTGGTTGATGTGCCTGCCATAGGTGAATAGCTATAGGTTTGTAGAGGTATCTGATGTGCAGTTGGCATGATTGGAAAATGTATGTGAATAAGGAGTCCCATGAAAATGTTAGGGATGAATCCTGATTGTCAGGATGTGCTGCTGGGTGAGTGATCAGAGTGTGGTACTTTAAGCGGTGTGAGAGTTGGGTGGTATGGTGATTGCAAGATGTAATGTGCAGATGCAATCACTCACCTTGACCACAAAAGTGAAGCCATTAAACTTATTGTGACACTGCTGCCAGGTCTGTGGAAATTCACTTGTGTAATAACCACCCTCGTTTCCTACTCTCATTCCCTTCAGTCTCGAGGGCCTCTTGCAAGTCTGGGCAGAAACATGGCCTTCTGCCAGGAGTTGACCTTTCAACACAGTGAGTGCAAGGTGAGGTCATGAAATCAGGCAGCCTTTTCCTTCCCAGCCACTCAATGGCAAAAAAAATCCAACAGCTTTGCAGCAACTTCCTTATTATACAGCTTGTGCTTTTTTAAAAAAAGCCTGCCCGGAGTCTACACTACACAAAGTGTTTGAATGTGCAGAGGGCTCTTGCAGAGAGATGGAGTCTCGATCTGCATGAAAGTTGCTTGTGACATCATCACTATGAAAGAAATGAGGTGGGTAAATAGATTTTGTGTCTTCATTTCCAAAATATGGGGGCATGCTATGACTCTAAGGCCCTGTGCCCAATATCAGGGTGAATGAATTTCACATCCATGTCTATCATTTCTTTCCTATGATTGGTTTATTTCTTACTAGCACTATTTCACCAATAACTCCATGCATTAACTATTAAAAATGATTTATCAGCAATCTCTGTGGAATTATAGCACAACCGTAAAATTTGTCTTGAAAATAATTTTAAAACACTTTCAGTGACAAGGTGACAGAATGTACTTATGCTCAATGGATCATGGCATAGCACAGTCAATATGAGTTCAGGTCTAGCAATTCATCGCTTTGTGTTCCTAATTTGATCCCTGCAGTCAGCATGTTGCTAAAATTTTCCTCCACACACACAGGGTTGGATTTTAACGTGCACCGGGATCCCTTCCCCAGTGTAAATGTCAGTGTCAAGCCTGCCCCAGATCCGGCAGGTTTGCCTGTAGCTATTGAATACTCACTAGATTACTAATTTAGTAGAGGCAAGACTTCCACCGCAACTGGAGGAGGAGGAGCTCCTGCCTCCAACAGCTGCCAGCCAATCAAATTTACAGCAGCTCGCTGGTCTAAGGAACAACTACGAGGTGTAGTGATAAATGCTGGAGCGGCAGCCAGTCTCCAATGCAACAGCACCAGCTCAAGTAATGAAAGCTGCTGGGCTCTGCAGCTTCTGCCTGACACAGGAAACATTGCAGCCGGCATGGGAAGAGGCACCAAAATCCATTCATTGGCTACTTAAGGGCCTCAATTGGCCCATGGCTGGCAGGCAGGCTACCTGCCACTTCCCTCAATCGGAGTAAAATTGCAGATCTCTGGGTAGAAATCCCATGAGGCATTGGATGCTGGAGTGCAAGATTTGCTTCCTTTTCTTTCCTTCTCTGCTGTCCCTCTACCTCATCATTGAGATGTTTGAACTTAAAGTGTGATGCAACTTGATGGACAAGTTGCCAACGTTTGATCAATAGGCAGCAAGCTCCACCTAGTCACTAATCTCAATGTTGCTGAGCTTTGGTGTTTCTTTGAAGAGGACTTTCTTTGTCCTCCCCGACTAAACTGGCCATTTGAGTTGAGAAAACAGGACCAGCAGGGAAGATGCTTGTTGGCATTGAAATTGATTTTGCAGGAATTTTGCCTGAATGCTTGTGGAGCTGGCATCAACAACACCAGAATCTTTTCCATGGTACTCCCATTGAATCTGAAGGATGTGACAAAGGCATTGCTGATGGAATTTGTCTTGCACTCTTATTAGCTGCTGATACACAGTCCAGGTCTCTCTCAAGTTGTGGTGACAACAACTGCTCTGTACTTTAAGACTTTGACTGGTGAATGTCTTTGCATCTTAACTGCATCTCTTTGTTTCGCCAAGGAAACTCTGGCTTTGTTTGCTGCACCTTTCCCTTCTGTAAGAATATATCTTGAATCTACTTGAATTAGCTCTTCTTTGAAGCAGCCATGATTCAGTTACAAATTAGCCTGCTAATCTTTGATTCCAATTTATCTGGGTCATTCTTACCCCACTGAAGTTGGCTTTCCGCCAGTTAATTATTCTTACTCTAAATTGCTCCTTGTCCCTTTCCATAACCAATCTAAACCTTATGATATCAAGATCACTGCCCTTTGAATGTTAGCATATTAACACTTCATTCATTTGGCCCACCACAGTCCCAAGAACCAGGTCCAGTAATGCCTGCTTTCTTACTGGACTGAAAACATACAGCTGTAGAAATTCTCCTGAATGACTCTAGGAACTCTTGCCCTCCTCTATGCTTTGCGCAATTTCCATTCCAGTCTGTGTTTAGATAATGAAAGTCCCTCCATTACACACTTGTATAATTTCTCTGTAATTAATTTGCATATTTGATCCTCTACAATTTTCCCGCTGGTAAGTGGCCTATGGTCTACATCAAGCAATGTACACATTTTGTCCTTTAGCTCCAGCCAAATAGATTTTGTCCTTGATCCCTCTTGGATATCCTTTCTGTACCGCACTGCAATATTTTCCTTAATCAATACAACACCCCATTTTAATAATGAATTTCCATTCACATTTGTTTGACATGCAAATTTAACTGTTTGGAAAGCAGGTTTGGAACTACAATTCCATCACTTTGCTATGACTGCATACTATACTAGTGATAACACATCCTTCCTGAGTATTGACAATACATGTTGTTAAAGGCTGTGTCATTGGGACAAGGAAATTTATTATCTGTGAATTTTTATAAAGCACGCAAGAAATCATTGTGCTCATACTCACAAAGTGAAGACTTTGTTCCATTCAGGGTTGAGACACCTATGGACAGTATGTGTCTGCAGTCTGTCGTTGTTCAGTTCAATCACACAAAATGGGTCACTGCTCCCTAAAGAAAAGCCATTTTTAAATATAACGTTTTTCATAACTTGGGAATTACAAACTAAGAAGCAACAATTACTTGCACTGATAGGAATTCAAAAACTGGATCAGATTTATAGCTGTGCAGCTGAAACATCAAGTGACAGTTAATCTGGGTTACAGGTTCTTCCCTATTCCTGATCTCTTCTGTTACAGTCTGCTTTTACCATCACGTTGGGGTGGATCAAAAAAGAAACTATTTACTCTGATGGGGAAGACCAGAACAAGGAACTATAGCCTTAAAATTAGGGCTAGCCTGTTCAATGGGAAATCAAGAAGTACATCTCTAACACAGAGTTATGAAGATCTAGAATTCTTCATCTCAAAACACTGTTGAGGCTAGATCAATTAAAAAGTTCAAAACTGAGATTGATGGATTTTTGTTTAGAAAAGGTATTGAATGAAGGCAGGCAAATAGAATTCAGAAAAAAGACCAGCTATGATATAATTGGATGGCAGATCAGGCACGAGTGGCACCACAGAATGATCAACCTCTGTTTCTATTAGTCGATCAACAACCCTGTGATTCAACTTCATGAAAACTAATTTTGATGCACTGTGGTGTTAACACAAGCTAGAGAAAAGTTCCACAGCTGAGCTGGGATTTTCCTTCCATTATAAAAAGGTTTTAAGTGCCAGAATTTAACGTTGAGATGAAATGGGTAAACTTGATGTTAAATGTAGTTTGTGCCAAACTAGCTGAAACGAAGCATCCTCCATTGTTGATGTGCTCCTTTAATGAATTAACTGACACAAATTATAAGAGTTCAGTACAAGTGCGGTGGCTTGTATATCTGTTCTTAATGTAGTGTATTGCTGCTTTTTCGATTTACTTGACACAACTGTCCGTGCAACTTTCCTACAAGAAGAGTTGGGCTTCCTCATTGACACTGATATTTTAGTCTCCCTGAAGAAGATGAAATGACAACGACATTCACTGTTGACTAGGAATACTTCTGGATTTCTGTGGTAATTAACCTGACCGTGTAGCGATGGAAAACAAATTTAATAGATAGGGCCCAGTGACAAAAGCACACATCTCAATGGGGTCTGCAACATTACGAGGATCTCTGAGATAACTGCAACCCCTTTGATCATATAGATCAAAGAAGTCTTTCATATGCCTGTAGAATACTGCACAATTCAGGCCATTTAACTGACACCCGACAAAACATGTTAATTAAGTTAAAAAGATATAGAAACAAAGATGTACTTAAAACCAATTGTACAAAGTGCAATAAGCTTCTGAAAAACAGACACCAGCGTACTCATACAGGAACAGAAATGAGGGGCAATTATGCAGTTTTATGAGAAGTGAATGCATGGTACATGCACTGAAATATCAGTGGTGCTACATACTAGTTTAAAGCATTTACTTTTAGGCTGCTATTAAGCAGACAATTGTCTTTGAAATTAATTCCCAATATTTTCCTCGAGGACTTTCCTGACAAGTGAGTAATCTTATAAACACAAAAAGGGATTTCAGTTAAAGCCTATAAATGTGCAGAAAAATATCTGATTTATACTTGTGGCTTTCTCATGCAGTCTTTCCAAAGAAATTATGTCACGCATACAGTTTGTGAAGCTGTTTGTTTCTCAATCTTTAAGGTTACTTTTACGTTTAGATATAAAATTATCAAGTAAGTTCAAATGACTGCTATGGAATCATTGCAGTCTCTCCGAGAGTGAAGAGAGAGACTATAGACATAAATGTCTCCATCATTAGAAAGTATTTTAGGAAGATTTTTATTTCTAAAATATAAATTCCCTTTCAGTTTCAGACAAGTTTCTTTTCTGGCATCTTTAAAATGGCCAATCAGAGCGCATCCAAAACATCGGGTCTCTCTTCTGATATTCTCTGCATAATATTTTACACAGTAAGAAGTCTCACAACACCAGGTTAAATACCAGGTTAAATATTTTACATAGAGAGATCAGACCATTGCCTTCATTGGCTGATGTGACCAGCCTTTTTTCTCTTTCTGTCTCTGCCCAAAACCATGCTGCCCTCTTTAGGCCAGTATTTCACAGAAATATTCAAGATGCAACATCAGGTAAAGCAGTTCCAAAAATCTATTTGGAATAATGACAAAATAGAGTGAACATAGAACATAGAACATAGAACATTACAGCGCAGAACAGGCCCTTCGGCCCACGATGTTGCACCGACCAGTTAAAAAAAAACTGTGACCCTCCAACCTAAACCAATTTCTTTTCGTCCATGAACCTATCTACGGATCTCTTAAACGCCCCCAAACTAGGCGCATTTACTACTGATGCTGGCAGGGCATTCCAATCCCTCACCACCCTCTGGGTAAAGAACCTACCCCTGACATCGGTTCTATAACTACCCCCCCTCAATTTAAAGCCATGCCCCCTCGTGCTGGATTTCTCCATCAGAGGAAAAAGGCTATCACTATCCACCCTATCTAAACCTCTAATCATCTTATATGTTTCAATAAGATCCCCTCTTAGCCGCCGCCTTTCCAGCGAAAACAATCCCAAATCCCTCAGCCTCTCCTCATAGGATCTCCCCTCCATACCAGGCAACATCCTGGTAAACCTCCTCTGCACCCTCTCCAAAGCCTCCACATCCTTCCTGTAATGTGGGGACCAGAACTGCACACAGTACTCCAAGTGCGGCCGCACCAGAGTTGTGTACAGTTGCAACATAACGCTACGACTCTTAAATTCAATCCCCCTACCAATAAACGCCAAGACACCATATGCCTTCTTAACAACCTTATCTACTTGATTCCCAACTTTCAGGGATCTATGCACACATACACCTAGATCCCTCTGCTCCTCCACACTATTCAAAGTCCTCCCGTTAGCCCTATACTCAACACATCTGTTATTCCTACCAAAGTGAATTACCTCACACTTCTCCGCATTAAACTCCATCCGCCACCTCTCGGCCCAACTTTGCAACCTGTCTAAGTCTTCCTGCAAACTACGACACCCTTCCTCACTGTCTACCACACCACCGACTTTGGTGTCATCAGCAAATTTGCTAATCCACCCAATCCATAAATATTACAAACAGCAGTGGCCCCAAAACAGATCCCTGAGGTACACCACTTGTAACCGCACTCCATGATGAATATTTACTATCAACCACCACCCTCTGTTTCCTATCCGCTAGCCAATTCCTGATCCAATTTCCTAGATCACCCCCAATCCCATACATCTGCATTTTCTGCAGAAGCCTACCATGGTGAACCTAATCAAACGCCTTACTAAAATCCATATATACCACGTCCACTGCCTTGCCCCCATCCACCTCCTTGGTCACTTTCTCAAAAAACTCAATAAGGTTAGTAAGGCACGACCTACCTGCCACAAAACCATGCTGACTATCACCTATCAATTCATTACTCTCCAAATAACTATAAATCCTATCCCTTATAATTTTTTCCAACATCTTGCCGACAACAGAAGTGAGACTCACCGGTCTATAATTCCCGGGGAAGTCTCTGTTCCCCTTCTTAAACAATGGGACAACATTCGCTAACCTCCAATCTTCTGGTACTATACCAGAGGCCAACGACGACCTGAAGATCAGAGCCAGAGGCTCTGCAATCACTTCTCTTGCCTCCCAGAGAATCCTTGGATAAATCCCATCCGGACCAGGGGATTTATCTATTTTCAGACCCTCCAGAATATCCTGCACATCCTCCTTATCAACTGTAATACTGTCTATTCTACTCCCTTGCAACCCAGTGTCCTCCTCAGCTATATTCATGTCCCCTTGCGTGAACACCGAAGAGAAATATTGGTTCAATGCTTCACCAATCTCCTCCGGTTCCACACATAACTTCCCTCTGCCATCTATAACTGGCCCTAAACTTGCCCTAACCAACCTTCTGTTCTTGACATACCTATAGAACGCCTTAGGATTCTCTTTAACCCTATCCGCCAAAGTCTTCTCATGTCCCCTTTTAGCCCTTCTAAGCTCGCTCTTCAACTCCCTCTTAGCCAATCTAAAGCTTTCTAGTGCACTACCCGAGTGCTCACGTCTCATCCGAACATAAGCCTCCTTTTTCTTTTTAACCAACAAAGAAACTTTTTTGGTGCACCACGGTTCCCTAGCCCTACCAATTCCTCCTTGCCTGACAGGGACATACCTATCACAGACTCGCAGTAGCTGCTCCTTGAAAAAACTCCACATGTCGGACGTTCCCAGTCCCTGTAATCTCCTAGTCCAACCTATGTTTCCTAATTCTCTCCTAATAGCCTCATAATTACCCTTCCCCCAGCTAAAACCACTGGCCCGAGGTTCATGCCTATCCCTTTCCATCACTAAGGTGAACGTAACCGAATTGTGGTCACTATCACCAAAATGCACACCAACTTCCAAGTCTAGCACCTGGTCTGGCTCATTTCCCAGCACCAGATCCAATATAGCCTCACCTCTAGTTGGCCTGTCTACATACTGAGTCAAAAAACCTTCCTGCACGCTTTGAACAAAAACTGACCCCTCTAACGAGCTAGAGCTATAACAATTCCAGTCAATATTAGTCAAGTTAAAATCCCCCATAACAATTGCCCTATTACTTTCACTCCTAAGCAGGATTGACTCCGCAATCCTTTCCTCAACCTCTCTAGAACTTTTAGGAGGTCTATAAAAGACTCCCAACAGGGTGACCTCTCCTCTCCTATTTCTAATCTCCGCCCATACTACCTCAACAGATAAGTCCTCATCAAACCTCCTCTCTGACACTGTGATACAATCTCTGACCAATAATGCTACCCCTCCCCCTCTTCTACCTCCTTCCCTACTTCGACTAAAACATTTGAACCCCGGGACCTGCAGCATCCATTCCTGCCCCTGCTCTATCCATGTCTCTGAAATAGCCACAACATCGAAGTCCCAGGTACTGATCCACGCTGCAAGTTCACCCACTTTATTGCGAATACTCCTGGCATTGAAGTATACACATTTCAAACCCTGCTCCACCCCACCTCTGCAATGCCGTGCATTGCAGTCCCCATCCATGCATCCCTCACTTTCAGCCCCACTACTCAGGATCCCTCCCCCCCCCCGAATCAGTTTAAACCTCCTTGCATGGCCTTAGCAAATTTACCCCCCAGGATATTGGTCCCCTTCTGATTAAGGTGTAGACCATCCTTCTCATAGAGGTCACACCTTCCCCAGTACGAGCCCCAATTGCTTAAGTACCTGAACCCCTCCCTCCTGCACCATCCCCTCAGCCATGAATTCAAACCTTCCCTCTCCCTATTCCTCTCTAAACTATCCCGTGGTACAGGCAAGAGTCCAGAGATAACCACTCTGTCAGTCTTGGCCTTTAGTTTCCACCCCAACTCCATAAATCCCTGCCTAATATCCCCTTCCTCTATCCTCCCTATGTCGTGTGTCCCCACATGTACAATAACTTGTGGTTTATCTCCCTCCCCCCTAAGAATCCTGAATACCCTGTCAGACACATCCCGGACCCCAGCCCCTGGTAGGCAACACACCAACCCTGAGTCCCTACCTTTAGTTCCGACCCTCCTATCTGTCCCCTTAATTGTGGAGTCCCCAATCACAAGGCCCAGTCTTTTACAGCCCCTAACCACCTGAGCTTTCTCACTCGGCTCACCCCCAGAGATCTGCTCTCTATGCTCAGTTGATTCCTCCTCAACTGTAGCCTCCAGCACCGAAAACCTATTATGGAGGGGAACCGCCCCAGGGGATTGTCTTCCCGATTGCTTCTTACCCCTCCTCCTGGCATTGACCCAAGCCTCATTTCTAGGAGTTACTATTTCTCTATAACTCCTATCAACTTCCACCTCCGCCTCCCGAATTATGCGGAGTTCCTCTACCTCCCCCTCCAGCTCCTTTACACGCTCCTCCAGAAGCTGCAATCTAATGCACTTCTTACAACTAAAATCTCCTGAAACACTACTGGATTTCCTCACCACATACATCCCACAGGAGATGCAGCATACTGCCTGAACTGCCATCCCTGAAGCCATTACCAGCAAGAAAAAAAGAAAACAAAAAAAAAAAAACAACTTCCCCACACTTCCCCAACTGTCACTCTCCACTGCAGCCCGAGCAACACTCCCTCACTGAGACACCAACTGTCACTCTCCACTGAGTGAGCAAAACACAAATTCAAAAAGCCTGACATACTGCCCAATGAGCATTCCTACAAGACTTTTATCCAACACTAAGTCCCGTACAATGATCACATATTCCTGCCAGACCCACACAACAGTTACCTTTAAAGTTGGTCTACAGAACATTATTGAACGATGGAGTAGGCTCGAGGGGCCGTATAGTCTATGTTTTCTCCTATTTCTTATGTTCTGAACATGAATTTTAAGGTAGTGATTTATTACTTAAGGTGTATATTTCATATGTACACAAAGTTGAAATATATTGTTAACTTGTATATACCATAGTACCTGAAGCAAAAAATACTTAAAATTTAATGTTAATTATTAGGTTAGCTGAACATTATGGCATATTTAAATTACATTGAAATTGAAATACTAAGTAGAATCTCTTCATTCTACTTTGGAGTTATGAAATAGATAGTATTCTTAGTTTTGTTTTGAATGTTTTCCAAGTTTTGTCAAATACTTTTAAAATGATTTCTACGCCAACTAAATATAAATGTAGGTATATTTTTAAGAAGGAGAATCTTGTGTTAAATACAATTAAGCATAAGTTACATATGGTGGTGTTTTTGGCTCACTGGAGCCCAAGATCAGTATAATCGATTTGTAAACTTTAAATTAAACGCATAGGAAGATAATACTGAGCAGGGGCAAGGATGCAGTTTTCTAAAATGCTGACGACACCATGAGCACTGACGGTGATAAGCAAATGTTTTGTAAGTAGTAGCACGTTTCTAAGATTGAATTAAACATGGCACCAGAAAGATGAATATATGGTAAAGATTACGCATACAGGTACATAAATAAATGAAAATGTGTTTCCACTTCCTCACTGTACAGAAAATTGACTCATTGATTGGAAATTTTATAGAAATGCTAATTAAGAACAATTTCCTGAGATTGTTTTTTCAAACAGCCAGAAGTGACTGTTGCTAGTGTTAGCAGATGAAAATTTAACATGTGTATGACCTTCTTTTTGTCCACTGTTTCAAATAGCTGTTAATCCAATTATTTAAATGGGTGAATGCTTCCACTATTGTAGTGGGCAGATAAATACAGTCAATTAATACAATTCCTAGGCATATAAGAAAAATACATTTCTGAGGTAATATTAAACATATTCCTCATGGCTTATTTATGACAAAATTACAACCTTTTGATAATCTGCACGTATATTATTGGTTTGCATTTATAAATGCTGTCAAATTTCTGAAATGAAGGGGAAATTGGATGACAGAATACAGGTGTTTAGAAGTGAATGTCCAGAACATACACTAATGTCACAATTTCCTGTTAATCAACTACTACCTGCTTCTCTATTAATTTGTGAAATTATAAATTAAGAAAATAATGCAAGTGGGTGATCAACCCTGGTAGTTACTGTCGGTAAAAACTGAATATTATTGTTGTTTATTTGTCTTCGGATTGCACATGGGAATAGGGAAAGAAAGAATAACTAACTTTCGATGCTGTAGAAAAAAATTGGTTCTGTCTCTCTTGAATCGAAAGTGACCTCACATTGAACTCCAGCTGTAACAGTTTTGACCACTCACTAAATCAAGATAAACAGCCCTGCATTAAGGGGGAAGCAAATCTGGGCTTTCTGCTTGGTAGACAAAAATTCTACCACTGATCATGATTGTGACTTTTTGAACAACTGGAAAGGAAGAAGACTATGCATGCAGGGTTTCCTGAATATTGTGAAAATTGACTGAATATTGTGAAAACCACACACATCAAATGAGAGAGCTCCAAAATATGAGAAACCTTAATACCCTGCAGAAGTGCTCTATAAAGAAGACAACCCTCCCCTATTTCTAATCTACATGCTGCCCTTCAGCGATAAAGTCTGAAAACACATTGATTTCCAACATATACACTGACAAATCCCAGCTCTGCAGCACTGCCATCTTGCTTGATCTTTCGCTAACTCTAAATTGTCAAAATACTTGCCCGACTTCCAGTACTAGATGGGCAGCACGGTGGCACAGTGATTAGCACTGCTACCTCACAGTGCCAGGGACCCGGGTTCGATTCTCGGCTTGAGTCACTGTCTGTGTGGAATTTGCATGTTCTCCCCGTGTCTGCATGGGTTTCCTCCGGGTGCTCCGGTTTCCTCTCACAATCCGAAAGACGTGCTTGTTAGGTGCATTGGCCATGCTAAATTCTCCCTCGGTGTACCCGAACAGGCACCAGAGTGTGGCGACCAGGAGATTTTCACAGTAATTTCATTGCAGTGTTAATGTAAGCCTATTTGTGACACCAATAAATAAAAACTTTTTAAAAACTTAAAATAAATATTTCCTCCAGTTAAATATTGAGAAACCTAAAGATATTTGAAACCAGTCATACTATTTTCTCTAATTACTGAGTCCATCCCTCTCCCAGCAACTGAAGTTGAATTAGACTCCTCACAAACTTGATGTCACATTTGACCCCAAGATAAACTTCTGGAATATGACCAAGCCATCAATCAGTACAACTATTTTAACCTCTGTAATACCATCCAAATCAGCCCCTACCTCAGTTCACCCGCTGCCGAAACTCCTATCCATACTTTTGTTCCCTCTAGACTTGATTATTCTGATGGATTCCTGACAGCTGGCCAGGGTTGCCAACTCTTGGGAAACAAATTAAGGGACATCTTAACATCAGAGTGGTAGTGAGTTGGCAATGGGGGGAAGGGGGGGTAGGAATGTGTCCAGGTCTGCCAAAGCTATGATAATGGTATGCTGCTGGCAAGTGTGTGATAGTACTGGAGTGGGCCACACGGAGGAGAGTTCAGTGCAGATGTATAGGTGGGTAGAGTACATCTGCTCAAGAATTAGGGACAAAAGGCTGCCCAGATGCTCACAGCGCAGGTGCCTCAAATCTTGGAAATTTCCATGAGATCTGGGACCATAGGTTACTTTGCTCCTGGCCAGTCTCCAACTCCATCTTCCTTAAACTTGAGGCCATACAAAACTCTGCTAACAATATCTTAACTCACATCAAGATCCATTCACCCATATTCCCTGTATTTGCCGACCCATATCCACTCCCAGTTTATAATTCTTACCCTTGTTTTCAAATCCCTTCAAGGCCTGGCCCATCCCCAGTTGCTCAGATTTTATACAACTGAGGTTTTTTGCCAAACCACTTGTGAGGAGAGTTTAGAGACAACAGGCAAAAGACTCCAATTTTGAGACTAAGTGCTGTGGAAGGGACGAGAATGTGGAGTGTTCCTGGTGTCGGGGCTCGTGGAAAAACACGCCAGATCTTTCTGCCCTGACCTCATTATATATGCACCCAGGTGTTTCACGCCGTATTCAGTGGTGAGGCAAGTGTGGATGGCATATCGTCCACCATCGTATCCAGGTGCCATATTAAAAAGGCATCCCACATCACTGACCCACAATTTAAGAAAAAAAGTGGACCTCCTGTAAATTAAGATAGATCTCCAGGAGCAATCTGCAGCCAGAAGACAGAACTCCTGAAAATGAAGATGGTTCTCCAGGAATATTTTGAGGCTGGAAGATGGACCACTTTCTGGACACCTAATCTCAAAGGTCCATTTGGAGATGCTCCTCTGACCCACTGTTGTGGTGCTTCAGGGACCAATATTGCAGATGGCCTCCATCCTGAATTTTGGAGACATCTGAACAATGCCTGGGGCTGAGTCCTGACATCTGCATGCCACATTGTTCAAGTGTGTTTCATGTTGACATGTTTTCCCACCGGCATTGTAAAGAATCTGGTGTGGGATGTCAGACCTTCACCTACATCCCACTTTTATAAAATCTTTTACTCCATTCTTAAAGTAACAAAATCAATGCTCAGAATGGACTGGGCAGACCCAAGTCCATTCCTTGATTGCTCCAAAAACCAAATTCAAATTCCAATTGAATCCTATTCATGGTTCCCAAAAGATAGACAAACAAGATCGAAGCTGACAAGATAAGGCATTGATCCCCATCTTGGATTTGATCCAACACTTGACCTTAGCCAAAAGGCCGAGAAGCGATTAACGGGACACAAATGAGGTTCAGAGCAGCCTCTGGAGGGTTTTCTGACCTGCCATTCTGGGCACCAGCAGAAGATCCCACTGTAAATTCATGCTGACATGAAACTGATTTCTGGACATCCCACTGAATTCTCCCTCCATATCCGCCATCAACCCCACTGGCAGGGGCTTGGGAGAATTTCGCCCAACCTTCTTGTGTGACATTGGAATCACATATAGGCCAGGCCTGAGCAGGACCAGTTTTCTTCCCTGAAGCATATTAATGAAGCACTTTGGTTTCTACAACCATTTGCCATGGCCACTTGTCCCAATGCCAGTTTTTGTTTTAATCTCCTTTTTTTCCTTTTTGTACTGAATTTAAAATATCAAAACTGCTCTGATTTGAGCTCATTCTCTCCGGATTACTCAGACATGCATCTGGATTACTTGCCCAGAAACATAACCAATGTGCTCCCCACCCACTGTTATTATTCATCAATAGTTTAAAAACCTTGTAGTTTGAAAACATTTACCAACTTGCTTCTATCTATAGTTAATTATATTTTCTCTTTTTAAATAGACAGAAGTCTTATTCAGGAAATTTGACAATATAAAATGCTATGGGAATGTACAGGCTTAAGGAAGATAACACCCTTCTCTGTTAATTATATTGGTAAACCCAGCCTTTTAAGCTGACTCAAAGCTCTGAGCTCTTTATTAAAAAATGCTATTCTGTAGCCCATAACCCTGTTCCTTGACACCTCTCTAGTTTCCAATTTAAACAAGTCCCCGTGCGCCCTACTCTAAAGGGCTTTGTTTCCCTGTCATTGTGAAGAGAGGCAAAGCAGCCTAGAAGTGTGAAATCAGACCTCATGAGCTGAACGGTTCCCCAGGGAACTTTGGACTGCTCAGAAGGTCAAAGTCATGGGCTGGACCAGCTGAAAATGTCTGAGCACTGGTCTGTGACACAGCAGGGGAGTTAGAATTGAACACATCTTAATTAAGACCCACAGACAGTCAAGCAGGCTGCTTTCCAGACCAACTGCCAACCTTAAACCGGTCAAATTTAGCAGCACCGCTAATGGCTCTAATGGTAAGTTTTGCATCACTGTTCATCGCATTGCTGCTGGCACACATCTGAGTATCTGATTAATGGTGATAAGCCTTCTACATGCAGAGGCCCCTGCCTCAAAGCATGCCGGTCCAGCCAGAGTATGAAAAGCCCCTGACTAATTTAGATAAAATTTCAACCTACTCTTTGCCTTTTTGTTGAATGATGCTGTAGATATAGTTAATCAATATGTGGGAGTTGTTAAATGAGGTATTAACGACAACACTTAATCCCTTTTTCTCATTAATAACCTCCAGCAATTGAAATGCAATGCCCAACACTAAGCCATTCATAAAAGAAAAAAATATAGTCCCCACTCAACATTTTATGTGGAGCTTAATTGAGGTGAAACACTGTGGTGGTACTCAGCTGAACAAGGCAATGAGTCATTGTGCAAAAGAAAGGAATTCACAGTTTCGCCAAAAGTGATTTGTTCTCTTAACCCTCTCATTCAGAAAAGAACCTAAAGCATTCCTAATTACTTTTTAATTTGAAAGGGTTAATGTACAATTCAAATGTTTCCAAGTGACTCTTTACAGCTCCAGCAAACAGTCCTTGAATGGAGAGAAAGAAAAATCTTTTGTAATCCTTAAAAGGTTTATGGTATTGAAGCATACAGGCAATGTTCTCTGAGTTATGATAGGTTTATATCAATACACTCTAATACATTATAATGCCCATTTTATTGACATAGATTACCATTATGGTGACTAATTTTAAACTGCATAAATTTGTGCATAGTAGATAAAACTTGAAATTTCCAAAAGAAGATAGCATAAAAGTAGCCTCAAAAGCTATAAAAATCATGGGCTAGAAATTGGGTTAGCTTCCTTTCCATGCACGGGGTCATGATTTCTGGCTTGCCATGCTAATTCCAAAGGAATTGGAATTCAGAAAAAAACATTTTTACTCAGAGATTTATGAGAATGTGGCACTCTCCACCACAGGGAGTTGTTGAAATGCATAGTATAGGTGCATTTAAGGGGAAGCTGGATAAGCATGTGGAGGAGATAGGAACAGAGGGTAATGCTGATAAAGTTAGAAAAGAACAAAAGAATGACGAGCTTCTTTATAACATTTTTCCTGACCTGGGACATCCCCATTTTACAGCCCAGAGAAGTATAATTGCTAATGTAATGTTGGAAATGCAGCAATTGTGCACTTCAAGCTCCCACAAATAGCAACAGCCAATCATCTGTTTTTGTGAGTCAATTGAGGGATACCAGAAATAACTGCCCTGCCCTTTTTTTGAACGTTTGATTTGATTTATTATTGTCACATAGAGGATAATGCCTGGAGTGGGGAATTCAGCCCATCATGTATTGGTATTCAGTGAAAAGTACTGTTTCTTGCGCACTATGCAGACAAAGCATACCATACATCAAGAAGGAAAGGAGAGGATGCAGAATGTAATGTGACAGTCATAGCTGGGTGTAGAGGAAGATTGAAGGGAAACTCCAGCAAGTAATTTTCACAATGCTAGGGCATTGGGCCAGATGAGAGTGTGAAGGGCAAAGGCTCAGCATGCATGGAAGACTTCTTGCACATGACTCGCAAGGACCCTGACAAAGACCTTTGCCTTCCTGCACATGCATGTTTGCAAGAGACATGGGGTGTCCCTCAGAAGATGGTGGTGGGTGGAGAGGGTTGCGCACTTGGGGATTATCGCAAATAAACCACTTCAAAAGTGAATAAAGTGCAACTCAACTATCCTCTAGAGACTGAGGCATGGAGGGCCTTGGCTTAACTTGGCTGTTTTGTTGTGGGGCAACGTTTCCCGCTGTGGTCAAAGAGTACAAGGCTAAAGTGTTCACAGGCTAAGGAACTTTAGAAGAACCGGACATCCTTGGAGAATCCTGAGTGGAGGCCTCAGCTAGGGGTCTTGAACTGCTGCCTTTTGGTGCTCAAGGGTCTTTGCTTGATTCCTTGAGGGGAAGGGGCACCTTGACTTCCCTCCAGGTGCCCCATTCCCCCCTCATGTAGCTACTGCATAAGCTCACCCATGACTACAGCAGTGTATTGCCAAGTCTGTGCACATCTCAGGTAGAATCTGCTGGACCAGGTCCTTCATGGAATCCGCCACCCTCCCCATGGAAACCTCCATGGCTGCACAGGTCAGCATCACTTCATCAGCTAACAGGTTACTGGACTCCTCCACCTCACGCATGATCCTGGTGAGGACCTCTGACATCCCTGTCTGATGTTCCCTTTGCCTCTCGCTGCCTCTCTAGCATCCCTTGGAAGGCCAATTCCAGAGCGACATCATCAAATTCGAACCTCATAAATTCCTCTTCCCCAGCAGTCTTTCAAATGCCTTTGAACTTGGCCAGCCCCTCCCTTATTCTACTGCAAACATGTGTCCATGCAGCAACCAGCAGAATGTGATACCCTTCCTAGACCAGATTTAATACCCACTGGGGTGTGTGCATCTGTGCTGGTGGAGAGTGCAGGTAATTGCTGGGATGTCTCTACAGATGGACTTTCTTGCTCTGTGATGTCCTCAGTCCTCTCTTGGGCTTCGTCACTTTTGGGCCTTGCCCACTTCCTGTAAGTGTGAGTAACTGCATGAGCTGCCTCTAACATGCAGGAACACATGACCCTTAGATTTCTACGACACGCATGGATCCTTACTGGATGGTGCCACAAGCCCCTCTCTCCATCTCTACAGGACCTGCCCCTTTCACTTGCCAACAGGGCTGTCTGTTCTTTGAATTTGGTGGGATCTTTGAAAAGTTGAAAGCCCTCACCCATCTTGTCCCTCTCTTTTATGGCTTAACTTAACATGCACAAAGAGAGAAGAGGGGGTTGAGAGCAGGTTTTATTTATCTTCCTAATTTTTCCAGTTTTACAAATGATAATCCACTGGACTGGGTGTCATGTGATTGGTACGCTACAGGTTGTCCAGAAGGGTCTGGGGTAGCAACCTTCAGAGCCGTGAAAATGTGCTATAAAGATGAGGCTGACAGAGGCATATCATTAGTGGTGCTTGCTGGTGCCCTTAAAGCCTGTGCCCCTTCCCCCACCGTCACCGCAGACAGCATATCTGGAAGGGTCAGGGACCCACATTGGCCTCTCTGCCTGCAAAGTAGATGGACTCAGTAGGGCTATGAGCCATCGAATTGCCATTGAGGCTCATGCGCCTTTAGTGCACTTCTTGAAATATTCAGTGAGGCAAGTGTGAGCAATAAAGGGTTTGCTTACCCAACGGAGTGGATGAGGTCATTCCTCTGCTTCCTGCACTGCAGGGCAATCCTCTGTTGCACACCTTGGGCAGTGGCTGCCCTAAAGAACCCGTGCCGGGTTTATTTCCATGGTCAATTTCCTCCTCCCATCCTATGGCTACAGGACATCCTTCTTGGCCTTCACTTCACCGAGAAGGGCGCCCAGAAGGACATCATTGAATTTGGGTACCAGAACGCTATGTCCTCTTTGTGCCATGTCCTCCCTCAACATTGGGTAGGTTGCTGCCTGGACACCATTTAAAAATGATGCCTAATATTACGGTAGGGTAGCACCCTGCCAAGCGATACATCAGGAAACCCCCAAATCAATGATTAATCCAACCAGAGTTTCATGATACAGTGCAAGTTCCCAGCAGCCTCCACGGCAGCAAACAGTCTCTGTTTCTGCATCCACCTCAGTCCTAGAATAGAAAATTCCACCCATAATGGCCTGTAGGTTATCCCTATCAGTGTATTTTTGTTCTTTGTTGTTTCAGAATTCTGCAAAACTGATTCTACATCTTGGCTTTCTGAGTTAAATCCCTTCTCTTTTTAGTCTTTATCCCATTCCCTTTTTATGTATTCCACATCCCCCCCCCCCCCCCACCCCCACATTCTCCAACACCATCCTTTTCCATTTTCCAGCTGGTAACCCAATATCTGTGGAACTGTAACCATGCGAAGGATCAACTCCATAAGAAGAGGACAGAGGTCAGAAAGTTGTGAGCAGGAGGAAAGGGACGTCGGGCAAGATTATGTATATTTCTATAGGTAAAGATCATTCATTTTAATTTACAAGAAGCTGAAACAATCAGTGCCTTGGTGTCTCATTTGAAAAGTTTGGGAAATGGAATGTTAAAAGTTCTATTGAAAAAAACTCCTGAAGTTGCTTTCAAAATTTCAAATTATTTACTTTTCCTCACCAAGTCAGCGATGAACTTTACAAAACTCTCACAAGTAATGAAGGTCAGGTAGAGATTTTAAATGTTGAAAGCTTTCAGAATCCTGAAGAGACACAGCAATTTTATTGTCAATTTGATTTGGCCCAATGGATGGACTAGAATATGGTTTATGTCGCAAAATGAATCTTAGTCATTCTCCTCACAGTATCAGTTCAACCACAATATTACAGTGACTGGAATGTGTGCAAGGTTGGGAAATAAATACTCCAGGATACTCAACTTTCAAAAGAGATAGGCAAAATGGAAAAGAACAGTGCGGTGTTAGTCAGAGGTAGTGGGGTGTACATTAAATGAGCATGGAATAAGGACTACAGAATTGAGAAAGTACACAACTATAATTGGAGATTTAAACAAAATCTCCAATAAGGTACAGTCATCCCTAGTAGTACTAACTCTAATTGCAGTTTAAACTTAAAAGGGATAACATTATAGAGAAGTCTGAAGAAAAATGATCTATACACTATAAAACCTAGAAATTTTAGACATTAGCAGCTCAAACAGCATCTGAAAAGTTAATCGACATTTCGGATGCAAACTCTGGGCCTGATTTGACCACTTTCATTCTAAGTGCTGAATCTGGGTGCAATTCAGATCCGACTTGGAAATCTGCTTTCAGGCGCCCCCATACGCACTTAGCCTGAAAAAAAATTGCGGGTCTGAATCGCGCTGTGGGCGGGGCTTAGCATGCCTGAAACGATCGGAGCTCTGAACTGCACATGCGCAGTTAGAAAAAAAATTTGAAAATCGCGCCACTGTCACATCGCTCCCGGGCCACAAAAAGCAGATAAAGCGGCTCAGGAGCGATGGTCCCCACAGACATCACCCCATCCCCACAACATAACTGTCACCCTTATCCACCCGCCCCCTGCTATCACAACCCCCTGCCCCCTTTCCTCCCACTGATCATCTGCAGAGTGGCAGCGGACCCCCCCCTGTCCCTGCCCTCCCCCCAATCCATCTTGCCTCCCCCCTGCCCCCCCCCCACCCCCCCCCCCCCCCCCACCCCCCCACCCCCCGCCCGAGATCCATCTGGCCTCCCTCCTCCCCCCTCCCCCACACCAGAGATCCATCTGACCTGCCTCCCCCCTCCCCACCAGACAATGATCGGGCCTCCCTTCTCCCACCCCCCCCCCTCACCAAAGAATGATCTGACCCACTTCCCCACGCCCCCCCCCCCCCACCCGCCAGATAACGATCTGGCCTCCCCCCCCCCCCCCACCCAACCAGAGATAGATCTGACCTGCCTCCTCCTCTACCCTCCCTCACCAGAAAATGATCGGGTCTCCCTTCCCCCCCCCACTCCACCAGAGAATGACCAGCCTCCCTCTCCCCTCCACCACTGATCTGAGTCAGAGAGCCGTTGGAAGCGCTGAATTTACCTCTTCAGCAGCTGGAACGCCCGAAACAGACCTTTGCCAAGCATGTCTGTTTTGCGCTGAATCTGGACGCGCGAACGCAATGGTAAAGGGGGAAAATGATGATAAAGTTGGGCGGGCAGTTCATTAATTCAATTTAAATGCATGCAAATGGGCGCGAATCAGAGCGCAGCAATTCCCAGGCCTCGGTAAAGTGGGCATCTGCGCGGACATGGGCACAGATCGCGTTAGTGGCCTCACGCCCGACGATACCACTTTTCACGCCCAAAAACGGGCGCGACGCAATGGTAAGATCGGGCCCTCTGTCAGAACTCATGTCAGCAAAATGGCTGGAACAGATGATGGGATTCCCGTGAGAGATAAATCTGACCCAGGAAATAAGAGAGAAGGATGGCTGAACATATGAGAGAGCAGGCTCATAGGTCTCAGATGTTGCACTGGCAGTCTTTGTGGTGAAGATGCAAAGAAGGAGAGATGTGTCCAAAGGGGGCCAGCAGACCCTCCAAATGCATGATGAAAAGGAATTGGGAGAATAGCTGTTGAGGTCAATGACAAGAGTCTGGTCCTGAGCGTCTGAACGTGGTGCAGAAATAATTTTTATCGCCACACATAAGTAGTCAAGGTCATTGAATGCATCTTCCAATGCAGTAACCTACCAATGGCACCACCTGCCTCAGTCACTATTCAAATCACCACACCCCCATCACTCATCTAGAAAAAATCTTCATCAGTCAGAACTCATACTTAACAAGCATTTGCCTCACCTTATTGTGACTCAATTTGTAGCACTCTCACTTAGGAGTCAGAAGGTTATTGGTTCAAGTCTCATCCCTGAAACTTATGAATAAAAAATAGGCTCAGCTCACACACAATTTTGAGGGAGTGCTGCAATGTTGGACTGCCTTTCTGTCTGCTCGCTCAGCTGGGCAGATCTGATCGTACAATTTCAAGGATCCTGGCCAATATTTATCCCTCAATCAACAGGGCTCAAAAACAGATCGTCTAGTCATTCATTGTCATATTGCTGTTTGTGGGCCCTGGGTGTGTGAAAATTGGCTGTGGTGTTTCCTTCATTATAACCAGTACTTTAGCTTTGGGGTAGGTTTCGTATAAATGAAACTTCCTTTTTCAGCCTCACACACTTAGCACTGCTCCAAGTACCACACGCACACACACATCTCACAGTTTACACACACTGCCAGTGGGCAACAAGGAGCAGACACATCAGCAAATCAGACTGCATGACAAAATGACATACTTTCCTCTCTCTTGCAGGACAAAAGGGTACATAATCATAGGCAGCAGGAGCCTGCATATCCTGATCCCACCTCCACTTCAGGAAGCGTAATGGAGAACATGCCCCTGTCTACATCAATGGGGACGAAGTAGAAATGGTCGAAAGATTCAAGTTTTTAGGTGTCCAGATCACCAACAACCTGTTCTGGTCCTCCCATGCTGGCACTATAGTTAAGAAAGCCCACCAACGCCTCTACTTTCTCAGAAGACTAAGGAAATTGGCATGTCAGCTATGACTTTCACCAACTTTTACAGATGCACCATACAAAATACATTCTGGTTGAATCACGGCTTGGTATGGCTCCTGCTCTGCCCAAGACCACAAGAAACTACAAAAAGTTGTGAATGTAGCCCAATCCATCACGCAAACCAGCCTCCCATTCATTGACTCTGTCTACACTTCCCAGCTTAATTAAGGACCCCACACACCCTGGACGTACACTCTTCCACCTTCTTGTGTCAGGAAAAAAATACAAAAGTCTGAGGTCATGTACCAACCGACTCAAGAACAGCTGCTTCCCCGCTGCCATCAGACTTTTGAATGGACCTACCTCATATTAAGTTGATCTTTCTCTACACCCTAGCTATGACTGTAACAGTACATTCTGCACCCTCTCATTTCCTTCTCTATGAACGGTATGCCTTGTCTGTATAGCGCGCAAGAAACAATACTTTTTACTGTATACTAATACATGTGGCAATAATAAATCAAATCAAATCAAAATCGTCCCATGAAGGAGATTATGCCGTCATTATTGGGATGCCATTGTTGGGGTCTTGCCAAGCAGAGTTGAAACCATTGAAGATAACAATATCCTCAAACTAATTATGCACTGGAAATTCCAAGGATGAAAATTTAGCTTAATGGTTTCCAGCAAGAATCATAAAGGCAAAATCTGAGGGAAATTATGCAGTTCCCCACTTATTCCAAGATAATAAACAATCTAAAAAGTTTGTTGCCATGGAGAAATATGTAATGTATTTTATGAAAAAAAGGAAAGGCTTGCATTTATATAGCGTTTTGCATGACTACAGGATATCTCAAATGCTTTACAGCCATATTAAATACTTTGAAGTGCATTGTCAGCGTTGTAATGTAGGAAAAACAGCAGGCAATTTGCACACAGCTGGTTCCCACAAACAGCAATGTGATACTAACCAGCTTTTTTGTGGTGTCAGTTAAGAGATAAATATTGGCCAAGACATCGGGGATTACTCCGTTGCTCTCCTTTGAAACAGTGCCATGGGATCCTTTACATCCGCTTGAATAGGATGACTTGGTTTAACATCTGTTGTGAAAGATGGCATCTATGACAGTGCAGCACTCCCTCAGTACTGCATTGGAGCATCAGCCTTGGCTTGTGTGCTTGAGTCCAGGAGTTGGACTTGAACTTTGTGGCTCTGAAGTAAGGATGCTATCAACTCAGTCACAGCCAACACAGAAAAAACACACTTCATGACATCACGATTCTCTCATACACTTGGTGCATTCACTGACAAGTAAGCGCACCAGCAGCCAGAAGTTTGTTGCAGTCTTCAGATAATGCTTTCCATATTTGGACTTTTCTTATAGCATGCTTTGGAGAGAGTTAGCTGATGAAAGGGGTGTACTTTATATGTGATTCACAATGCAGTCATGAAAAAGGGCCATGTATATTTGTGAAAATTAAGCAGCAAGAAGGATATCACAAGAAAAGGAACAGGAGAAATAGAATGAAAGAGTAGGTAGAAGGTCAGCAGCCACTGCAGGAAGCATCATGCACGACTCAATTGTGATTTGGGAAATTCTGGCTTTAAATTATATTTTTAATAAACCACCATTCTTCAATATTGCTTTCCATCTAAAAATCAAAAGTAAACATGGAATGTAAAATTGGAGGTGTGATGCATTATATCTTTATTGAAAAATTAATAATGAAGGTGCTGCATGTATCACAATGTGCTGCTGTGCCTTAACCTTGTGATACGCATAATATTGAAATAAAAATGGTATGAAAACTTTCCAAGAGGTTTGCTGCAAGCGTGCTTGCGATTCAGTTGCCGGTTATGCTGACACACCAGGGCATATAAAGACAATCTTGCCTGCATGCCAGGAATAGCCTGTTCTGTTTCATCTGCAGAGATTAGTTTGCTTTTTGAGGTTCGTTTTGGCACTTGTTCAGAAACTGGGCAGGCAAAGGACTGCTGGTGGCTTGGAACCCACCTGCCTACTGCTGTGCTTCTGTGTCACTGCTGGCAACAGATTCCTTCTGTCAGACATAACATTGTCCGAACACAGAAGACAGTGCTAAGCACGTCAAGGGATATGTGGAGATAGCGGAGTATGGCGATAGAGGATCAGCCATGATCATTTTAGATGGTGGAGCATGTTCGAGGGGTCGAATGGTCTACTCCTGCTCTTATGGTCTATTCTTCTATGTTAGTCCGTGGCCCACCAAAAGCTCAATACAGCCATTCTGCAACAGTGTAGACCTTAGCTGAGCAGGGCTGGCCCAAAATCCTCTTTTTTTCTGAAGAGGCCTTTCATGGTAAAACCCCTTACAACATCTCCATTGGCCCGAGAGTACCTCAGTGAACTTGTAACGTGGATAAATCCATACGATGTTGCAAAGGATTGGAAAGACCCATTGGTGAATTGTGGCACATTGTCAGAGATAAAAATCCCTAAATGTCATGCATGGAAAATATTCTCTTCAGAGAGTTTAAAATGACTTCACAGGTGGACTCACAGCTTATTCACCTCAGTCCATTGGGAATAAAAATCCACAATGATGAGAAATACTTTTCCTTTGAATCCAAATAGGTTCATACCAAGGTGCTCCCTGACCAGGATGGTAAAAATGGTAGAAGTGGTTCTTTCTGCTCCTATCTGTGAATGACACATGTGCAGGTTGGAAAATGGAGCCAAAACCCAAATCAGGCATGATCATTTTGAATGGCGGAGTAGGTTCAACAGTCCTTATGGTCCACTCCTGCTCCTATTTCTTGTGATGCAGTCGAAGACCATGTATTCAATAGATCGTGAGCCCTAAAAAGAGGTCAATAGATCGTGAGATACATGACCACCATACAGTTTGTTATATCCCGGCCCAAAATTGGTAATACCAAGATGTCCCTGGTGAATTTTCTAGAGGATCTCCAACGGAAAGCTTGTGGGACCACCAACCACTTATTATAGATGAAGAGATTATCAATGATGTTGAAATGGTGACATTTTCCAAAGTACTGCCTCAGGACAGGGTTACTGGGAACATACTCTGGCCACCCTTCAAGACAGCATGTACGAATCTGAACACATTCCTCATCTTGATTTGAACCTCCTGAAAATCTTACAACGTCCACACTGTTGCTGGAAAATTTGAGTGGTCAAGGTAGTGAAGGCATCTGGTTCCTCAAAATTTTTATCTTCTTGTTCTGTATAGTTGATGGGTATTTGCAATAAAGTGACAGCTGTAGTTTTGTATTTTTCCTGCACAGCCTTTGTAATAGAAACTTTGTTACTATTGTTCTTGGTCGTTGACTTCTTCAACTTTAAGGATTAGGATCAGACCCTATACAGGCTTTCCTACTTATCAAAAAGCATTCCTGGTTCTGAATGACATATACTGTCACAGAAATCTTTCTACCTTTGTATCTTAATGCTGCATCCAGCTGACTTTTTGATTCCTCCTAGATCTTGATTTTTGATTGATGTGGCTTGCAGAGTAACATTTTGCAGCCACTTAACTCCATTAGACAGAACTGAGACTCAAGCTCCTGCACCCAATTTCAATTCTGTATGATGTCTGTGGTGAACCATAGTTGGTTACCACTAGGAGTGCTGAGCCATGGATGGTCAGCACTATGGGTGTTTGTAGATATGTTACTGTTGTCACTGTTGGGGTTAGGGTTGGGCTGTTCTACCTGTTGATATTGTTCTGTGGTACACTCCAGTTGGCTCCGCCTACCTGGGGAAGTATAAAGGTCACTGCACTGCCTGGTGACCCTTTAGTCTGGGATTGTATTGTATATAGCGTGCTCCATTCTTGTTAGTAATAAAAGCCTTTATTTCCCGGGTACAATCTAGCCTCCCAAGTGATTTAATCGCGCATCAATTTTATTACTAACAAAATTTTGAAAAAAAAAACCATGGAGCAAATGTTGAAACCCGAGCGGCTTACTTTAGATCCACGTGCAGCAGGAGCGTCAAACACTTTCAACCATTGGTTAAAGTGTTTTCAAGACTACATCGATGCCTCAACAGCCATTCAAAACGACGCCGATAGACTGCGGGTCCTCCACGCGAGGGTAAGCGACACCGTATTCTTATCAATCCACGATGCCCAAGACTACATAGGGGCCATCGAACTACTTAAGAAACGGTACAACAAACCGCCAAACGAGATCCATGCTCGACACCTTCTAGCCACTCGACGGCGGCAGCCCGGCGAAACGACAGAACAGTACCTGTGTGAACTTCAGCAGCTAGCCAGAGCCTGCAACTGCAAGCCAGTGTCGGCGGCCCAGTATACGAACGACTTGATCCGAGATGCGTTCGTGGCGGGAATCGGCTCATCGTATATTCGCCTTCGGCTGCTAGAGCAAGGTAATCTAGACCTCGCTAAGACAATAGAATTGGCTGACGCTATGGAAATGGCCTCCAGAAGTCCAGAAACGTACCCCACCGACCACGTGGGAACATCGTGGCAAGTACAGCCACCGACTCTACTTTATTCAGCGGCTCCGAAAAACTGCGCGATTGTGTTTCCAACCTCGGACCTGACGACGGCGGCAGCTCCAGGAAGCCCGTGGTGTTACTTCTGTGGATTGGCGAAACACCCTCGGCAGCGATGTCCAGCTAGAACGGTATTGTGCTCCGCGTGTGGAAAGAAAGGGCATTATGCCAAAGTCTGCAGGACGAAACCACTCTCCAAACATAGCAGCGCGGCGTGTGATTCTCCAGAGCCTGTCTCCTTGTCTCCAGCGTCTTCAAGGTCTTCCACCACGTGCGATTCCAGAGCGCCGCCATTCCTGACGACGGAGACGCAAGACACGTGCGACCTGCAGGGGCCGCCACTTTTAGTGCCACCGACCACGTGCGATCCATGGGCGCAGCCATTTTGGTCGGCACCGACCACAGACGACCAGCAGGGGTCATCATCATCAACCATCTCAGCTGCCTGCAGTTGCACCCAAGACCCAACGGTGGCGTCAATCATCCTGGACCAGGCCAAGCCTCACAGACTCGACAAGTCCATGATGGGCAGAGAGGTAAACGGACGCCAAATTCATTGTTTGTTTGACAGCGGGAGCACGGAGAGCTTCATTCACCCTGACACCGTGAAACGGTGCGGTCTCCGAGTACGGACTGTCAGACAGACAATTTCGATGGCGTCGAGGTCCCGGTCTGTTACTGTGCTAGGGAGCAGCGTGGTTAACCTAACGGTGCGGGGCACAGTTTACGAGAACTTCAGGCTCCTTGTGTTACCGCACCTTTGCGCTCCGATACTCCTGGGACTAGACTTTATGGTCCACCTGAGGAGTGTGACCCTGCAGTACGATGGGCCACTCCCTCCACTTTCAGTGGGAGCACAGCAGCCTCCAAATTGCCCAGCGCGCTCCACGTGTAGCCTCTCGACACTCAGAATCACCCCACCATCTTTATTCGAGAATCTCGTGCCAGGCTGCAAGCCCATCGCAACCAACAGCAGGCGTTACAGCGCTGAGGATCAGATCTTTATTCGATCTGAAGTTCAGCGGCTCCTCAGGGAAGGGATCATCCAACCTAGCTCTAGTCCATGGAGAGCGCAAGTAGTGGTGGTTAAAACTGGAAACAAACCCCGGATGGTCATAGACTATAGTCAGACCATTAATAGATATACGCAGCTGGATGCGTATCCTCTCCCGCGCATATCTGGCATGGTCAATCAGATTGCGCAGTACCGGGTGTTCTCCACCATTGACTTGAAGTCAGCTTACCACCAGCTCCCCATTCGCCCAGAGGACCGAAAATACACGGCCTTTGAGGCGGATGGTCGTCTTTATCACTTTTTAAGGGTTCCCTTTGGCGTCACGAATGGGGTCTCGGTCTTCCAGCGTGCAATGGACCGAATGGTGGACCAGAACGGGCTGCGGGCTACCTTCCCGTACCTGGATAACGTCACTATCTGCGGCCATGACCAGCAGGACCACGATGCCAACCTCTTTAGATTTTTACGCACTGCGTCTCGCCTGAATCTGACCTACAACAGGGAGAAGTGCGTATTTCGCAAGCGCCGCCTAGCAATTCTCAGATACGTGGTGGAAAACGGGGTCCTTGGCCCTGATCCAGACCGTATGCGTCCCCTCCTTGAACTTCCCCTGCCCACTAGCATCAAAGCACTGAGAAGATGCTTAGGCTTCTTTTCATACTATGCACAGTGGGTTCCCAATTATGCGGACAAAGCCCGTCCGCTCATCAAGTCTACCTCCTTTCCCCTAGCAACAGGGGCTCGCTTAGCCTTTGAAGGGATAAAAGCCGACATCGCGAAAGCCACGATGCACGCTGTTGATGAGTCCATCCCCTTTCAGGTGGAGAGTGATGCATCTGATTGCGCCCTGGCCGCCACACTTAACCAGGCGGGCAGGCCCGTCGCCTTTTTCTCTCGCACCCTCCAAGGCCCTGAAATTCGGCACTCTGCGGTGGAAAAAGAGGCCCAGGCCATTGTGGAGGCCGTTTGGTATTGGCGCCATTACTTGGCGGGAAAACGATTCACCCTGCTCACGGACCAGCGGTCCGTGGCGTTCATGTTCAACAACACGTTACGGGGTAAGATCAAAAATGATAAAATCTTGAGGTGGAGAATCGAACTCTTCACCTACAACTATGATATCATGTACCGTCCAGGGAAGCTCAATGAGCCCTCAAACGCCCTGTCGCGTGGAACATGTGCAAGTGTGCAGGAGAATCGATTATAGGCCCTCCACAATGATCTCTGCCATCCGGGGGTCACTCGGCTCTTCCATTTCGTAAAGGCCCGGAACCTACCCTACTCAGTGGAGGATGTCAGGTCCATAACCCGAAGCTGCCAGGTATGTGCTGAATGCAAACCGCACTTCTACCGACCTGACAGGGCACACCTCATTAAGGCCACTCGCCCTTTTGAAAGACTGAGTGTGGAATTCAAGGGCCCCCTTCCTTCGACAGATCGGAACGTGTACTTCCTCAATGTGATTGACGAGTACTCACGATTCCCTTTTGTCATTCCCTGTTCTGATACGACCGCTGCCACGGTTATCAAAGCATTACAGGATCTTTTCACCCTGTTCGGTTACCCCAGCTATATCCATAGTGATAGGGGCTCGTCATTCATGAGTGACGACTTGAGGCAATACCTGCTCTCAAAAGGGATTGCCTCAAGTAGAACTACGAGTTACAACCCCGGGGTAACGGACAGGTTGAACGAGAAATGCTACAGTCTGGAAGGCTGTCTTACTGGCGTTGAGGTCTAAAGGTCTTCCAGCCTCCCGTTGGCAAGAGGTACTCTCTGATGCGCTCCATTCCATCCACTCACTCCTGTGTACGGCAACCAACGCTACTCCACATGAGAGGATGTTTTCCTTCCCTAGGAAGTCTTCCTCTGGGACCTCATTACCGTCTTGGTTGATGTACTCAGGACCTGTCCTCCTGCGGCGACATGTTAGGACCCGCAAGTCCGACCCTTTGGTTGAACAGGTCCATCTCCTCCACGCCAACCCTCAATATGCCTATCTGGCATATCCTGACGGGCAAGAGGACACGGTCTCTATTAGAGATCTGGCACCTGCAGGGGACTTGGAAACCCCAGTCGCTCCCACACCCCTAGTTAGGGACCCCCCGACCCTTATCTCCCCTCCTGACACGGCGCGGGCAGTATCGGGACCACCACTTAATCCTCTTACTCCCGTGTACAGCTTGCCTGAGTCCAGGAGATTGTCGCCACCTCGAGGCATGCTCGAGTCCAGCAGATTGTCGCCACCTCGTGGTCCACCTGTCCGTGAGGAACTGGAGGAGTCACTGGACACCGCCTTGGAGAGAAGGTCACCACGGTTACCAGAACCGGCGTTACCGCCAGTGTTGAGGAGGTCGCAGAGACGGTGCGGTCCTCCAATACGACTGAACTTGTGAATATATGAACAGTTGTTCTTTTTTTTTTGCCCCGCCGGCCTTTGTTTTAAAGGAGGGGTGAATGTGGTGAACCATAGTTGGCTACCACTAGGAGTGCTGAGCCATGGATGGTCAGCACTATGGGTGTTTGTAGATATGTTACTGTTGTCACTGTTGGGGTTAGGGTTGGGCTGTTCTACCTGTTGATATTGTTCTGTGGTACACTCCAGTTGGCTCCGCCTACCTGGGGAAGTATAAAGGTCACTGCACTGCCTGGTGACCCTTTAGTCTGGGATTGTATTGTATATAGTGTGCTCCATTCTTGTTAGTAATAAAAGCCTTTATTTCCCGGGTACAATCTAGCCTCCCGAGTGATTTAATCGCGCATCAATGTCCATTGGCTTCAAAGTTAGTTCTCCACTAATGGCTTTTATTCTCTTTGATTTCACTGTGAAAAGTGATTTCCTGGCTGTTTGGTTCCTGTGCTTCTTGTATAGATAGAGCTTCCTTTAAAAGATTTTTCTATCTGCTTTGCAAACACAGGTTTTTTTTTTAAACAACATATTGGGTGGAATTCTCCCAAACTCCCGCTGGTGGGTTCAATGGGGTTGGTGGGGGAGAATTTGGTGTGAGGCAGTAAACTGGTGTGAATTTACAGTGGTATCTACTGCTGGTGCCCGCCACATTGGATCAGGAGACCTGCTAGAGACTGGCATGGAACTCATTTGCATTCCACTAATTCTCACCTGAACACTGCCCAGGCCTGTCTGTGGAGTTCGGGATGAAGGTTGATGGCAACAATGGACCACAGAGCACCAGAGCAGTAGATGGGGGGGATTATCTATAGGTTGACCTTCCAGAATTGCTGCCCTGGAGGGTATCAATCTTCCAACCTCAGAATTTTCCTGGAGATCCATCTCCTTTCTTGGAATGTTCTTCTTCCAGCCTCTGGGAATTCTGCAGTGAGAACCCAGAAGGGGCATGTGCTCCCAGAATTCCATCTTCATTTTCAGGGGTCCACTTTTTTTCTTCAACAGGGGCCAGAGATGTTGGGCATCTTTTCAATATGGTACCTAGATAGGACAGCAGACTATGCACCATCAAGCCTGCCTTGCTATGGAATACAGTGCATAACACCAGGTTGCATTATTAATGAGGTCAGGGGGCCGGCATATTTGCCGTCTTTTCCCACCAGCCCCCGCAGATGAGAGAATTCCACCTGTTGTTTTAAATGATCAATTTTGCCACATTCATGACATTCTGCTGTTTGGCAAGCATTTTCTTCACGTGTGGACTTTCTTCCTGTCACTGGAAAATAACAATTGATACTCTCCTTCAGCACACTTTGCTGGTTGCTACTGTGATGAACTTTCAGTTTTGCGCCAAATAAATGGAATATCTTCAAACAGCTTTTTTGATGGGATTTCTCACTCATCCCTCATCGCTCGAGTTTTGCTTTCATACTTTGGCCTGTCTAGCCAGTTGTACTGCTTTGCTCAACATCAAATCATCTCTAGATTGTAGAAAGTCTCACAGGGTTTCTTCCAAAACACCAACAACTATTCTGTCTCGAGCAAATCATCTTTTAACGTTCTGTACTCACGATGGCCGGTTGATCGATATAGATCATTTATAACTGAATTGGTCCCTTCACCTGGCCTTTGATTTCAATGGTTGAATTTTGGATGATGTTTCGACAAAGACTAAAATACGAGTCAAAGGCTCCAATGAAATCCTCATAGGTAGCTGTCTTCATGTTCATCCCCTGCCTGACCATCATGTCATCTGCAATGTTATCAGCTGTGTATAACAAGGTACTGACCTGGTCCTTAGCCTTATTTGCGAGACCTAATGTCGGTTCACAATGAGTGAAATGCTTTCTCCAGTTTTGCCATTTCATGGCCTGTCTGGGACTTGATATGTTCTGGAATGATTCTGGAATATGTACGGTAGAAGGCACCCTGGGTTGAGGTTCCCGCTTTGTGTGCTGTTTTCTGTGTTAGCCACAGGCTCTTGGTTTCCCTTTCTGGCCCCGAATGCCAGGTTGGCCTCAAAGTCCTTCACCCATTGCTCTCTGCTGCTACTGACTTTCTCTTTGGGCTTCTCCTTGTTGTTTTACACTGATTTTGTGTGGGTCTGGTCACTGCTCCTAACATCTGTTATTGTTAGGCCAGCTTCAAAGAGGTTGGGTGCCCTACTCTTAACTGGAGGCAAAAATGCTTTTTCAAAGTACCCTTTATCTACACACTCAACTATGTACAAAACTATAAAGTACTATGACAGAGCTACTTCTCAGAGTCTCCTCATTCCCTTCTGTGTAGCATCATTATTATATAGCTCTTTATGCACATGCTCAGTATCTATTGTTAATCATGTTAAAGTTAACCCTTTACTTTACAAGTAATGCAGAGAGTGCTTTAATAAAACTTAATGCAAAATAATGCTTGGTTTACTAGCTGACTGTGGTATGTCTGCAAAAAGAAGAAACAAGTATCTATTGAATCAGTGCAAAATGCTACACATCTGCTGAAACACACTTGTACAGAAATGGCATGCAATTACAAACAGTGAGGTCTGGACTGTCTTCCATTGGAGTCATCTTTCCACTCTGTTTCTCCTCGAGAATGTTGCTGCTCCTGGCTTCACAGACCTAGGTTGTGCTGGGTGCTTCACTCTCAGCTTCCTCGGGCTGGGGTGTGCTAGGTGCTTCACGCTCCTGGCTTCCTGGAGCTGGAGTGTGCTGGGCATTTTGGAAACGAAGCGTCAACCAGACTTGAAATGTTAGTTCTGTTCTCCCCCTACTGATGCTCTCCGACCTGCTGAGATTTCCAGCAATTTTTTACTTATGCTTTCACTTTGAGGTTTGGATGTGCTGATCTCTTCACTTTGAGGTTGGAGCATGCTGGCCTCCTCACTGTCTGCAGCTTGGATTCCTTCTCTACCAAATCTGCTTTTGCTGCTTCTACTGCAGGTGTTGTACTTGTCTCTCCTCTCTGAAGAACAGCAGCTGCTTATAGGCGTCACCTCTTGCCACTGGTTTGTGAAGTGGCTTGGTATCTTCCTGGTCCTTTTTTCTTCTGTTTCTTCTCAAACCAGCTGCCAGTGATCCAGTTGTCCCTCTGCTGGCTCCTTCTCAATTGATTAAGTCTGCTGAGGAGAGGGAGGGTCCAGTGCCTCACCCTCTTCCTTCTTGTTGTCTCTCCCTATCTCCTTCTTTGTCCTGTACTTATCTATGGTGAACTTGGTAGGTGGAGGGTTCAAGGTCCAGTTTGCAATAGCCATGCTTACTGTTCCTTGCACATGCCCCTTCTGGGTTCTCACTGCATAACTGATGCAGCGTTTTGGATAGGTCTCATAGAGGTGGTCTGCCCCAGCACTTATTGTCTGATGGCCTTTTTGCTCACAGTTCTTGCCAATGACTGTGTTGCAGTTGGCCACAACATGACCAGATTTTCCACAGATACGACAAACTCTGGCCTGTCCAGCATAGACAAGGTATCCCTGGATTCCCTCAATAGCAAAACTGAAGGGAGGGTGGAGGATTGCTTCCTAACGATCTATGTTAAAAATCATCCTGACCTTTTGACTGCTGGTCCAAATCACAAAGGAGACCTTGACCTCAGTGCCATTTCAGATCACCTTGACTTACCTGATAGGAGAAGTAAGCAGGAACATGGGGATTTCAATGATGGACAACATGGTTCTGTCGCAATGGCAGTGTAAACAGTAGCTTGGCTATGAGGATTGACAGTGTCACCAGGTTTAATCTCTCTTCAAACACCTTGAGGGATTTCACACATGCAGCAACTTTCTTGAAGGTCAGGTTGAAACAATCAGAGTTAGGGAAGTCCTGCAGGCAGTAGATGTCTGCAGCTTAGAACGTGCAGGATTCCCAAAAGGAGTCACTTAACAAAGTAGAAGAATGCCGTCGATGGGCAGCTCCTTTTCTATTTTTCATTGCCACCCTAATGGGTTTACACACCCCCTGGTTTGGGGCTGAATTCTGGGGCTCAGTTCTAGTTGCAGCCCTCACTTATTAAAACTTTCCCTGAATAGGCACTAAAGCCCCTACCAGAAAGAAAATAACAACCACGGTTGAGCTCCCAACATCGAAGGGTGAAAGTCTGAAATCTCTGCTGAAACCCTCCCCCAAAAATCAAACAAAAACCATAAAAACCAACAGTCTTACACTCATCCTGGGAAAATCACACCTTGATCATGGTCTCTTCACCTGACAGGTATATATGATATATATATATATATATATTATATATATGCATGTATTAGTTACCTCCTAAAAATGAAATTTATAATTTGGTGCCTGGACATTTTGAGTTTCCAGAACCATTCAACTAAAGTTATCAGTGTACAAGAGTGGTTTGATGTATTTTTTGAGGGAGAACCTTCTGGTTCGTTAATTCTAATAAAAAAAGCCAATTAAAATTAAGTCCAATCATCGTCCCCACATGAGGGACAAACAAGATCCAAGCTGCCAAGACAAGATATTGTATCCCATCTTAGGTTCGATCGAACAAGATCCAAGCTGACAGGATGAGGCATTGCACCCGTTCCAGAGCTTTAGAAGCTTGATCTAAAGCTTCACTTTAGCCAAAAGGCTGAGATGGCTTTGAAAAATTGCATCAGGTAAAGCTTCGGTTTAATCTCATTGGCTACCCTGATCCTTTACTCTACTGTAGCTTAGGCAAACCATGATTGCAAGCATCAGCACACCCCAAGTGCAATGGACTAGCCTCATCCCCTGCTTGATCATGGTTTCACTCCTGCCAGGTAAGTATTGAGGCGAATAATTTCAGATCAGTCAGGGAGGCAACCTGGAGCTTCCTCGACCTGGGAAACGTAGAACCAGTTTATTGTGTCATAATACCCATCAGTATCATGCTTTCCTTAGAATTAAGCAGGACCAGGTTAATACACAGCCCATCTGAATTGTTGGTTCCATTTAAATAAGTAGAGGAACTCAGAATCAGAAGTTACAGTCCTCCATGCAATGGCACCATTAGACATCTGGACGCATGAAGACCCAACACAGTATATGTTATTCAAAGGTTCAAAAATGCAGATGCACATGTGTGCATTTTACTTCCGAAAACAATGTGGAAGTATTTTGAACAGAAAAGAGTCTTGGATGTCCTTCCATTTTATACCCCATGTAGAAAGCACACCAGATCATTGAAATAAAACATCACATGGAATTGCAGTCACTTTTGAAGTTGCCATTGCATGAATTTTCCTCAAATTGATTTGCTTTGAAAATTTATGAAACTGTATTGATTTCACATCTTTGTGAAAAGAATAAAATCAGATATACTACAACTGAATTATCATCTAGGTGTACGATTATTTTAAGCAATCGACAGACATACATGGGTGTGAGCAGGAAACGGGAATGCTCAAGTGATGTTAAATTTCAGTGGCCCTCTCACACACAAAACAATTAAATGGCACCCACTTACCTGTGACATCGGCCACCATTAACCCTTCCGCCTTGATGATCTTTACCTGGATGAATCCTATGTCTCTCAGATTTTGTAAACTTTTTAACAACGACTGGAAAAATAACAGATATAGAATAATCAATATTTTGCCTCTAGATAGGATGGTTTCATTCTCCCGACACTTGGTGCTAATATTTTTTCTATGTCTTAATTTAACCAGCATTCTAAAGTCAATAGTTTTGCAGTGCATTCTTAATTATTTCAAATATTTACTCTGTTCCCTTACCAAAAAAAGTATAGGAATTTATCACCTAGTTATATCACATATCACAAGCTACACATAAAATGTTCTGATGAAGGGTTACCAACCTGAAATATTATCTGTTTCTCTCCCCACAGGTGCTGTCAGTTTTGTTGAGTGTTTCCAGCATGTATTTGTTTTTATTTAAGGTTTCCAGTCTTCACAGTGCTTTGTTTCTCATGCAAATAGTTTTATTCATGCACATCACTTATAGAATCTGTTTTTGGATTATCTTAGTTGGTTTTATACTGATGGTTTTTTAATTATTGTAAAAGCAAAGTACTGTGGACATTGGAAATCTGAACTATAAACAGAAAGTGCTGGAAAATCCTCAGCCAATCTGGCAGCATCTGGAGAGAGAGAAACAGAGTTAACATTTTAAGTTGAATATGACTTCTGAAGAAAAGTCACATTTGAGTTGAAACATTAACTCAGTTTCTCTCTCCACAAATGCTCCTGGTCCATATTGTTTGTTGTGGTGGTTGATAGAGCATTTATTCTCACAATGATTTTTCATACATATAAATAGTAGACCTATTACAGTGTTGACAGCTGCATTCTTTATAACTAGATTTCTGTGCCATTTACCAATATAAAAATCCTGGTGGAATACAAAGGTACAATGACTATGATTTTTTGCAATTTGTGCCAGATGAAGCAGTACTTGCACTATGTATCCCTTTTACAACCACACCTAACCCATGGTGGAATGGTTTTCTCCTTTCCCTCCAAGTATGACAGATTTTAAAAAAACTATCACCAGAATTTGGCTTAGGGGATAGTTCTGTATGTTGTATGATAGGTTAATAGTTGCACTGAGTAGTTTTCCTACTTTTATAGCATTGATGATAAAGATAAACCAAAGCTTACTGCTTGTGTGACTCATTTATCAAATCCCCAATCCGGAAAGTCAGAGTTCTATAAAATGGTCTTGAATTGCAAATGACAGAAGAGCTCTTTGAGTGCACTATACTTCTGAATGAAATATGCCAAAACATGGGTACAAAGGTGGTTAAATCCAGAAAATAAATTTAAGTAATTCATATCTGGCAATGTATATGGCACTTTAGTGTTTTTGGTGAAGCTAATCATATTGGCATGACCTAGGACAGCACAGGGTAGTGGTGGGAAACGTCACTGATCATTATTTCTGTTTCAGCTTACAATGCTGTCTCCACTTATACATTACTTTATTCATTTAGTGCAGGAATTCCCATTTACATTCTTCTGGGGTCCATTAAGGCAAGCGAGCCAGACTGAGGCCCACAGCCATTCCCCATTATATTGTCATGGTGCCATTATAAATGAGGTCATTAAACACAATTCAGTACAGAGTGCAACAATTGAAACAGAATTTAAAAAACTATTGGTGTTGACCCCAACTGTGTAAATTGTGCATACAAATACAAATAAACAGAAAATGTGATGTTAATTTTACCAAAGGCCCCATTGAACATTTTGGAGGTCCATAAAAAGATTCAGAATATGATCCAGGTTGCTTTTTAAGTGGAATATCTATCCACGCAGACAGAAAAAACCAAGGCCCCAAATTAATTCCATAAACAGCATTTTGTTTTAAGGAGGAAGAACTTCATTAGTCTCTCCTCCATTGAGCATAACTTGTAGAGCAAAAGTAAAGTGAAAAATTATGTCTAATCAACAACCTGATCATTATCATCACTGTGAAGATTTCAGTTTTAAACCCTTTCTGCAAGTTTACTTGATCTAACCAATTTAACAATAGCCAGTGCACTTTATCATATGAAAATAATTATGTTTGGTATAACTGGAAACCATATGAATTTAACTTTAGCTCATTTATTTCCTCACAAAGCATAATTCAAACCTCAGAGTTCATCCAGTCAGCAGCTGGACCACACAGATCACGAAGATCCCAAGTTCAACTTGGTCTCTGCAGTGGTAAGGGCGCCACAATAGGTTTCATTTTATTGAAGCAGGAGTGAAGTGGGGGAGTGAAGTAAAAGATTTCCATTTCTGGTTGTTATTCAGCAACCTCTATTGGAAGAGTTGATGAATGGACATCAGCTGAGGACAGCATAATTACTATTGTTTCTAATAGACTTGTCTCACTGGGGACGTTGCTAGCCCATTATATACAAATCAGTACATCACACATCTCCTCCTCAGCTGAGCACATTAATCTGCCAATTGTTTAATAAATAAGCTAGTATAACCTTTCTTGGCAGTGTGAAAATTATACCTACTTTCTGCAAGTATACTAAATAGATTAATATTATAAACATAAAGCAATACTACAAGATAGAAATCCCACAAACCAATTCAGGGTGGTGAACTATGTGGAAACAGATGTCTACCTGCTGCTTTGACAAGTCATGACCCCCATAATCCATCTGAAGGCTCATTATAATATTTAAGATTACTGCTTGGAGTGCAGTTGAGAGATCCTGTGCATGCTTAGCCCTGTTTGCTTCAGTCCATGCAAAGACTTCATTTTAAGATATTTCTGCCAATGCAACTAACTCTGCTAAGCTTAACAATTGATTACTAACTTGACTACATGTAGAATCAGAAGACTAAAGGTTAGCTAAAAATTGACTGCATTCCTTGAGGGTGCACAATGCAGGCAAATAACAGCATAACAGCAGCTGCAAGAATTGTTTTTCTAAGGTGGAGACAGCCTGCGGAAAATACTTCCAATAACGAAATAAGGGTTGAAATATGTTTTGGTTTCAAAGTGCGTGTGTTCAGTTGTTTTAAGATCCAGTTCAGTTCAGTGTGTTCAATTTCAGTACAGAGCCTAGCTGAGAAGCCAGTCTCCAATTTTGCTTTTTCTTCCGTCATGTTAATCTTTTAGAATTCTGTTCAATAAAAGAAAACCATTTTAAAACTTGTACCAAGTGCTCTGTCCCCTCATCTGTTCAAATGGATGAATGGACCCAAAGGCGGCAATAAAAGGTATCAGCACCACCAAAGAACTGGAGCTCAGGAGTGACATCTTGCCACTCCAAGCTCCACCAGGAGAAAGAAAATTGGTACTTGATTATTAAAATTTCCTTAAGGAATGAACAGCAACTCTTTTTAAGCTAACTTATCCCCCTAAGTTTGATTACAGTTGTATTTTTTAATCTTCTTTACAATATTGTTACAGTGAAAACTCTGCCTGCTTTCAGGAAATATAGGTCAGGTTGGGCTTTTCAAGACAAGCGGAGTGGAGTTCCCCAGCTATCCGCAGTGTGCCCAACACAGTCCAAAGTTGCAAGCTTTAATCTTTTCTTAAATGGGGCAGAAACCCCACTGAACTGGGTTCCATCCCAAGTTGCAGTTTACTGTCAGAATTGAGGTCCAGTTCCACCCAATAGCAGAATTCTTACTGTATCCTCTTTAATGGATTTGATTGTTACTGACTGTAGATAACTCTATAGTAGTTTCAGTCATAACTCAGCTGGTTTCTGCCTCTGACTGAGAAGGTTGTACTGTAGGTTTAAGAACCATTCTATAGCCTTGAGCACAAATATCAGCTGACACTCCAGTACTGCACTGAGTGCTGCCCTGTTCGAGATACTCTTTTCCATATGAGATGTTCAACTATGGTCGTATATGTTCTCTCAGTTGTATGTAAAAGATCCATTGCTACTATTCCAAAGATGAGCATGAGTGCTGTTCCTAGTGTCTTGGTCAATAATTATCCCTCATATTATCAATATCATGAAAACAGATTATCTGAAGCAGAATTTTCACACTCACCCGCCCTTCGTCCCATATGCGTCTGGGTATGGAACCTGATGGGACCAAAAATTCACTCCGATGGCCAGAATGCTGATTCACTGGCCCCATACTGCCCTCAGGCCATTTTTCTGGAGGCAGGATCGGTGGTGGAAGAGCTAGTAGCCCGCAAATGACAGGTAGCCAATTCAGATAACCTAATGGCCAATTAAAGCCATTTAACAGTTGCTGACTACAATTTTCCAGTTGGTCTGTGGGCTCCTGCAGCATCTAGAAGAGACCAACTTCTTGGAGGTTGGCCTGCAGATAGGCTCTGAAGCCCAGCTGCCTACCTACCACAGCTCCAACCACAAGACCACCCCTCCATAATGGTGACCCAGTAGCTATAGCCATTTTTTAATTTAAAAGTTTTAAAGTTTGCTGAGAGCGCATCTTAGGATGGAAGATGCTTGCTTGCTCACTCTCACCTCAAATGGCGGCGGATCTCCTGTTGGCCACTAATTAGATAATTTGGGGAAAATCACTTCTTACATGTTTATAGCAGAGATTGACAGATTTCTAAATGCCATAGCGTAAGGGGATAGTGTGTGAAAAAGACCCGAAAGTGGATGATCAGCCATAATTGTATTGAATGGCGGAGCAGGCTTGATAGGTTGAATGGCCTCCTCCTATGCTCTGTTGTTCTTTCCTTACTATGTAACAGTTCCCCACACAGTGCAGGTTTGGGTCCCCCATTTGACACCAGTGTGGGGGTGCCAACCCAAAACTCTTCACGATTGGATGAAAGAAAAGGGAATGAACAGATATGGGAACTGGAGGGGTAAATGTGATTGAAACTTTTTTCTTGCTGACATGAACTGGTTGGGCTGATTGGCCAATTTCCATGTTGTCACTTTTATATATGATTATCTTATATATCTTCACAGCCTCTGAGTTAAGAGTGATGTAAAACAAAATTTAAGTACACAGACTGCACAAAAGATCCAGCACATGATCTTTTATTCCACTGGCATCAAACTTATTAATAAATTCGTTAAAAAACTCATCTTAAAGAAACAAGCTCTTGATACTGGACAACTGTAGTCCGACACTGCTGATGTACAAGAAAATCTTTGATACCTCAACTCCTGGTCGTGAATCAACCATATTGCAGGTTGGTTAATACAGTTAGGGCGGCACGGTAGCACAGTGGTTAGCACTGCTGCTTCACAGCTCCAGGGTCCCGGGTTCGATTCCTGGCTCGGGTCACTGTCTGTGTGGAGTTTGCACATTCTCCTCGTGTCTGCGTGGGTTTCCTCCGGGTGCTCCGGTTTCCTCCCACAGTCCAAAGATGTGCGGGTTAGGTTGATTGGCCAGGTTTTAAAAAATTGCCCCTTAGAGTCCTGGGATGCGTAGGTTAGAGGGATTAGCGGGTAAAATATGTGGGGGTAGGGCCTGGGTGGGATTGTGGTCGGTGCAGACTCGATGGGCCGAATGGCCTCCTTCTGCACTGTAGGGTTTCTATGATTCCTATGATTTCTAGTTGTCAGAACAGGATAACCTGGTCGAGTAGAAGTGATGGTTAGTGATTGCAGCAAAGAAACACGGTTGGGAGCTGGCGTAATTGTGGCACTCCTTTAACTAACTTCCAACAACCTCATGAGCCAGGCTATCTTGCCCTATCTTGCCCTTCAGACCATGATAGGTATCTTCCTCATCTTGCAGCTGCTCATGTGGAAGTTAGATTACAACAATTGTGAAAATTAAAGTTCCATAATTGTCAAAAAAACCTGTTAAGAAATGGAAAATGCTTATCAGCATACGAGGCCTTAAGTGAAGCCAATCCTTGCATCTTCAGGATAAGCGACTAATTTAATAGTCACCTTTACCTTTTCTTCCATGGGGCATAATCCTTGTGCATCTACATGGTGCCTCTGTTAGATCCCTTCGGGTGCATTTCTCTTTCTTGAGGTGGACTCCAGCTTTCTAAAATCTATTTAACACCTTCCCTAAGTTTTCTACATACTCGGCTTCTGTCAATCCAGTTATAAGGACATCATCAATGTATACCACAAGTCATAGTATCTTGTGTAACAGACTCTCTAACATCCTTTGAAATATTGCACATGCCAACCTAGAAGGAAAAAAACAGTAAAATGGAGGAAAACGAATTCTGATCTGAATTGGTCTTGTATCCTTTAAAATGGAACACCAGCAAAATGGGGAAATAAGAATACTGGTCTGAATTGTTTCTTTGCTTCTGGGGAAGATACACCAAAAGGCGGGCACATGCACTAGAGTAAACCTTTGTGTGTGTTTATCATGACATAACCTCCAGAAGAATTGTCTAATTCAAGTTGCTGGTACATGCGACTCATATCCAACTTTGTGTAAGATTGACCTCTTGCCAGCTTTGCACAAAGGTCTTCAATTCTCGGGCAATTTATCCAGCTTGGAAGCCTGGTTAACTGTTATCTTATAATCGCTGCAAATGCGGATGGTCTGATCTGGGTGTTGCCCATCCTGGAAACTGAACTGGGTAGATGATGCCTGGTTCTTCCAACCTCTTTAACTCCGCATTTACTTTTTATCATCAGGTCTCTCCCTAAAGGATTGTGGAATTGCCTCTGGATCAATGTGAATCTTAGCGTCCAAGCATTTAATTTTGCTTAATTCGTCACGGAACATGTTGTTGTATTTTCTTAGCAATTCTGGGAGTTACTCTGCCCAAAATGGAAACATCCTGGACCAATTCAACTTGATTTCTTTCAGCCAACCATGGCCCAAAAGGCTTGGTCTTTCACTGTCACTATTATTAACAGGAGCTGGGCAGACAGCTGCCCATAGCCCACAGGTACTATTTTGTGATGCTTTTATTCTTATTGCTTCTCCCCTGTATATCTTCAATTTGGAAGAAGTGCTCTCCAAGTTCATCCTCTCTCAGCTACTGAAATGTGTGCTCACCCATCACTGTATCCACCTCCATACTTAGAGGCTTCCCATTTGCACAGAGCTTAACAGTAATATAGTTTAGGTTAAAGAGAGAGTGAATATCAGAATCAATGATGTCAGGCTTTTACACATTGTGTACTTGTAGCATCTTGGCTGATTGGTTCCTTGGCAGTCTTGACTTAGCTCTGCACTGCTTATAAAATGCCCTCTTTTAGAACCATAGAACCATAGAAAATTACAGCTCAGAAACAGGCCTTTTGGCCCTTCTTGTCTGTGCCGAACCATTTTATGCCTAGTCCCACTGACCTGCACTTGGACCATATCCCTCCACACCCCTCTCATCCATGAACCCGTCCAAGTTTTTCTTAAATGTTAAAAGTGACCCCGCATTTACCACTTTATCCGGCAGCTCATTCCACACTCCCACCACTCTCTGCGTGAAGAAGCCCCCCCTAATATTCCCTTTAAACTTTTCTCCTTTCACCCTTAACCCATGCCCTCTGGTTTTTTTCTCCCCTAGCCTCAGCGGAAAAAGCCTGCTTGCATCCACTCTATCTATACCCATCAAAATCTTATACACCTCTATCAAATCTCCCCTCAATCTTCTACGCTCCAGGGAATAAAGTCCCAACCTATTCAATCTCTCTCTGTAACTCAGCTTCTCAAGTCCCGGCAAAATCCTTGTGAACCTTCTCTGCACTCTTTCAATCTTATTTACATCCTTCCTGTAACTAGGTGACCAAAACTGTACACAATACTCCAAATTCGGCCTCACCAATGCCTTATATAACCTTACCATAACACTCCAACTTTTATACTCGATACTCCGATTTATAAAGGCCAATGTACCAAAGGCACTCTTTACGACCCTATCCACCTGTGATGTCACTTTTAGGGAATTCTGTACCTGTATTCCCAGATCCCTCTGTTCAACTGCATTCTTCAGAGTCCTACCATTTACCCTGTACGTTCTTCTTTGGTTTGTCCTTCCAAAGTGCAATATCTCACACTTGTCTGCGTTAAATTCCATTTGCCATTTTTCAGCCCATTTTTCTAGTTGGTCCAAATCCCTCTGCAAGCTTTGAAAACCTTCCTCACTGTCCACTACACCTCCAATCTTTGTATCATCAGCAAACTTGCTGATCCAATTGACCACATTATCATCCAGATCATTGATATAGATGACAAACAACAATGGACCCAACACCGATCCCTGCGGCACACCACTAGTCACAGGCCTCCACTCAGAGAAGCAATCCTCCACAACCACTCTCTGGCTTCTTCCATTGAGCCAGTGTCTTATCCAATTTACTACCTCCCCATGTATACCTAGCGACTGAACCTTCCTAACTAACCTCCCATGAGGGACCTTGTCAAAGGCCTTGCTGAAATCCAGGTAGACAACATCCACCGCCTTCCCTTCATCCACTTGTGGCAATAATGACCATCTCCTGAAACCTACATGATTCCAGGAACATGGGTACCTTCACATTTCACCTTAAGAACCATTGTCAGATCACTTCTGCTATATCTTTTTGTTCAGAGAGTGACTGGAAATGTTTCCTGCTTTGCAGCTGCTTCAGAGTTTTGGTGCCACAGCTGGCTGCAGTTCCTGTTCTAATTGGTACATAGCATCATTTTCAGCGCTCTGCAACACTTTTTCAGTGCTTTCCACATCCAGCACTATCTCCCTTGCTCATCTGAAGTTTATGTCGGTTTAGGTTACAAATGGCGCTGTATGGCTTTGTTGCTCATGGCACAAATTAACCAGTCCTGTAACCTGTCGTTTAGGATCACTCCAAAATCACAATGCTCTGATAACTGCTTTAGTTTAGTTGTGTAAGTCACGATCGATTCTCCTCGGGCTCTAGCTTGAAAATTAAACTTGAATCTCTGGAGTATGATTGATGGTTGGAATTGAAAATGACCCTTCACTAAATCCATGAGCTCACTGAATGATTTGGAGTTGGCGTGCTTGGGGCTGTGAGACTGCAAATAAGATTGTAGGCCTGACTTCCACAGACACTCAGGAGAATTGATTTGTGTTTTGCCTCCTCCCCTATTTTGTTAGCTTAGAAATAAATCCCAAGGTGCTCGATGTATTGTGTCCAGTCCTCCGTGGAAGAGTCAAATTGGTCTATTCGCCTCAACACAGGCATTCTGGTGAGTATATTTTTATTTCCTTCAGACTTTGTTTAAAATGCGATGTAGGGCTAGAAGCAGCACCGGGATTGTTTATCCTCATTGCCAGATGCAAAGATGTACTCCAGAGGTTTCTTAAGTTAAACAAACAATTTTATTTTCAAGGTTTCTTTATTAGCTGTATTTGCATGCCAGTCCATTGTACACACTTCCTAACTCGGAAAACTGCTCCCTCAGAGAGATTCCTCACATTAGGTGTTGATTAGTTGTTCAAACCATGTGACCTTTATTCAGTAAGGTGGTCTTAAACTGACAATCACCAAACTCTGGTTCTGGCTTCAGCCCATGCTCTGGGCTCCTGGTTTCGCCCATCCTACTGGAGCCTGGGCTCAGGTCTTCAGTCTAGGTCTTCAGTTTCTGTCAACCTCCTCAGCCCACACTCAAGGATTTTGGTTCCACTCCCACTCCAGCTCACACTCAAGGATCCTGGCTCCACTCCCATCCCAACCCACACTCAGGACATCTGGCTCAACCCTACGAGGATGCCCTTCTCCCCCATTGCCACCTGCCAGAGGAGGTCCAGCTGAGAGAACTCCTCCATAGCTGTGGGGCGGCATCCAGCGCGATGCCAAAGCCAGAATTTGGAACTTGGTGCTCAGTGTGACTCACCCACTACGGTGAGTATTCATAAAGTTTTTACCTGTTATGTATTTCATTCAAAGCTATGTTTAATGCCATCTTGTTTACTTTAAAATTACTCAACAATAAGGCATGGCTAATTTATTTGCATCAACCGAGGGATGCCCCAGGATCTTCTCATCTCTCACACTGTTCTTTTCCACATCAGTGACCTAATGCACTCATTGTCCAACCCTTTCTTGGTGTTGAGTCCACTGTATGGGTGGAATTTTCCAATATTTCTTCAAAGTGCCAGGCTTTGACTGAAAACTGGCATGTAGCTCAGTTTTCACTTCAGATCTTGAGGCTCCCTGAGTTAAAAAAAAAAGAGTGGGTGGGGTTTGCACTGTCACCCTGGCAGGATAGGGCGTCATAGAATCCTACAGTGCAGAAGGAGGCCATTCAGCCCATCGAGTCTGCACCAATCACAATCCCACCCGAGCCCTATCCCCAGAACCCCATGCATTTACCCTAGCTAGTCCCCCTAACACTAAGAGGCAATTTAGCATGGGCAATCCACCTAACCCACACATCTTTGGAGTGTGGGAGGAAACCGGAGCACCCAGAGGAAACCCATGCAGACACGGGGAGAATGTGCAAACTGCACACAGACAGTGACCTGAGCCAGGAATAGAACTTTGGTCCCTGGCGCTGTGAGGCAGCGGTGCTAACCACTGTGCCACCGTGCCGTCCATTGGCTTGATAGTACCAATAAAGAAGGCTCCACCGAGATCAGGCACCATCTTTAATGTGCATCCTGATCAGCACACAAACTGAACGGCTCCCAGCACCCCCACGTAAATGTTAGGACCCCCCCCTCACAAGCAAGGGGGGTGGCAACCCTCCCTCCCCACCACAGCAGAAATGACAGTGCACTCCCCCCACTCTCTTCTCCCCCATCCCACCCCCAGCATGAACTTCAGACCACCACCTCTGCTCCTTCACAGGCATCAGGCAAGCCCCTCTCCCCCCCCCCCCCCCCCCAACCCCCCCCCCCCCCCCCCAATCCTCCCCCCCCCCAGGCATTAGCCCTTCCCAACACTCATAAGGGGAACCACTCCCATGGGGCTGCTCAGGGGGCCTGCCTGGTACTGTCTGGGCATGCCCCTCTACCCCCAGGAGCTATATTTACATTTGTGCCCCCCCCCCCGCCCCCCCCCCCGCCCCCCCCAGGAGGGGATCCCCTTGAATGAATTTCATAAACTTTTGAATAAGTTGAATATTCAGTGAGAGAGAGAGATCATGTGGCAGGGGCTGGCTAATTACAGTAAATGTATGCAAAACCATAAGGCCGTGAACCTCATGATGTCACCGGTGGGAGGCAATTCCCGATTCTCTCCACGTTTTCTGTCATGTTAGCGATCCCGTGGACCACTAATGCAGGCTCAAAATTGCCCTCATCATTGCTCTGTCTGTCATGCCCAAAAGTCTATCTACCATGAGCACAATCACTCTGGCCATTATTTACAGGTGTGAATATTTTTCACATTTTTCCCAGTAAAATAATCTGGAACCCCCTACCCTCCCTCCCCGCTTTAACCTTTGATAACCAAGTCAACTTGACTTGAATTCAGAACAGGTCACATGCCCCCTTCTAAACTCATATTTGTAACACCTTGTGACTGAACTAAAGGAGCCAATACCAGTTAAGGTCAAACACAAATATTTCACTTTTGTAATAACTGCCTATGATCTTAAATGGTTTTGTAATTAGATATTCTTCAAATATTATTGTTGGCATCAATGTCTCTATTGACTTGAAGTGCAACTATTATAGAGTCACAGAGGTTTACAGCATGGAAACATGCTCTTTAGTTGAACTTGTCCATGCCGCCCTTTTTTTTAAACGACTAAGCTAGTCCCAATTGCCCGCATTTGGTCCATATCCCTCTATACCCATCTTACCCATATAACTGTCTAAATGCTTTTTAAAAGACAAAATTGTACCCGCCTCTACTACTACCTCTGGCAGCTTGTTTCAGACAATCACCACCCTCTGTGTAAAGAAAATTGCCCCTCGGTCCCTTTTGTATCTCTTCTCTCTCACCTTAAACCTATGCCTTCTAGTTTTAGACTCCCATACCTTTGGGAAAAAATATTGACTACCGGTCAGTGGGACTAGGCATAAAATGGTTCGGCACAGACAAGAAGGGCCAAAAGGCCTGTTTCTGAGCTGTAATTTTCTATGGTTCTATGGTTCTAGTTGACCTGTGCCCCTCATTATTTTATAGAGCTCGATAAGATCACCCCTAAGCCTCCTATGCTCCAGGGGAAAAAAGTCCCAGTCTATCCAGCCTCTCCTTATAACTCAAACCATTAAGTCCTGGTAGCATCCTAGTAAATCTTTTCTGCACCATTTCTAGTTTAATAATATCCTTTCTATAAAATATAATAGTATAATATAAATTCCTACATCTACTCTACTGCTAAAACTGCCTCCATGATAAACAATTTCCCTTTTGCATAAAACAATTATTTTCCCTTCAACAAACCCTTGATTCTCTATATAAGGCTTGAATAATGCTCCCAAATTTGGAGAGGTTCTTCCATCATCTATCTCATTCTCTGATCTGAATACAAGAAAAGGCTGGCCTGAAAGGTGATCTCTCTTTCATGTCTGGCCTTCAGCCTTGCGCACCATTACAACCTTTCTTGCATTTCTCGACATTATCAGGGTCAATGCTCTTCTGAACTATGCTCTATTTTCCTTCTAGCTCCACATGGACCATCCTGTTCTTTCCCTTCCCAACGTCACTGCCATAGTAAAATAAACAAAATGCTGCGAACGCCCACCACTATAGAGTTGTCAAGACTCAATGCAGAATTTCTAACTCTCTTTTCTATGACACCCAGCCTGTGGGACTCCTTATAACGACCCTCAGTTTTTTATTCCTCTTACAATCTTCAGGTTTTCTTTTTAAACCCGAACTTGACATTGATAAGACATCAATGCCTGTTCCCCTATTCTTTTGGTATTTAATCATTCAGCCTCGTTGTTCAATTTTTTAACTGCTGCATTCTAAATTAATAATTACCTTGGTGCGTTGATGTATTCGATTTTGATATACTTGTAAAATGTGGTGCACAATTCAAGAAAAAATTGTATTTTGTAAAAAGGAACAGCTTTCTTACATTGTTAGCCCTATGTCAGGTGGGGAATTATGAATTTATCAGGGGCTCCAACACCCTGCAATTTACTTTTGAGCTTAACTTCACATAGTGATTCATAAACACAGCAAACAATACATGTTCTCATTTGCTCTGTCACACGCCACTGGTGAGCACTACAATGGCACTGAGCGTGTTAAAACCTAGATAAAAATGTGAGTTGTCAGATTAATTATTCCCTTCAGGTTAGGGTATGGAGATTTTCATTTCATAAATTAGTTAATTTAATTTTCTATTTCTTGGATCCTCACAGCTTCACAGCTCTGATGTGAGCAATAATCTGAATGTGAGTGAAACATAATAGGCGTCAGGTTTTACCATGGTTCTTAGCCAATTGAAATTGTTTTCTATCATTGTTCTGGATAGCAATACTTCAACTGGATATCAGAATCCTGTAGGAAACTTTGGTTCTCAGAATGCTATTTTTGGATAACTATAACTTGAGGTATCTGTGCAACTTTGCAGAAAATTTGCAGTCATTGTTGATGTAACTAAGTGAAAGGTCCAATCGAAAACCAACTGTGGGGAAGCTCAAGTTCTCCTTAGGACAGAGAAGATTAAGAGGAGACATGTTCAGAATCATGAACAATATTGATAGGTTAAATAGAGAGAAACTGTTTCCAGTCAATAACCAGGGCACAACAATTTAAAGTGATAGGAAAGGTATCAAAGGTATTGAAGATTTTCCTTTGTAAAGTTATTATCTGGAGTGCATTGCCTTAAAGGGTGATGGAAGCAAATTTTAAAATAACTTTAAAAAGAGAGTTGGATAAATACTTGAAGGAAAATAAGTACAGGGCTATGAGAGTGGGAGTAATTGGACAGGTCTACAAAAGAGTGGCACAGATGTGATTAATCAAACGGCCATCGTCTGTGTTATTTCATTCTTGTTTTTGCAGCATGTGCAGTAATCCCAGGCCAGGCAATAGCCTCCGCTAAATGGAGTTATTTAAGCTGTCTGCCGAATTTTGTCCCGGGCAGTCTTAAATGATGTGAGTCATTGATTGGGGTGCAACACAGCAGTGTTTTTTCTTGAATTGTGCACCACATTTTACAAGTATATCAAAATCGAATACATCAACCCACCAAGATAATTCTTAACTTAGAATGCAGCAGTTAAAAAATTGAACAACGAGGCTGAATGATTAAACACCAAAAAAATAGGGGAAAAGGCACTGATGTCTTATCAATGTCAAGTTTGGGTTTAAAAAGAAAACCTGAAGTTTGTAAGAGGAATGAAAAACTGAGGGTCATTAAAAGGAGTTCCACTGGCTAGGTGTCATAGGAAAGCGAGTTCCAGCAGTCTGGGTTCCCAGCAAAGTCGCACTTGTACCGATTTGCTGTACAAAGACCTTGGATAGTACAGAAAGGGTTGACGTGTTCCCAATGTTGGCAGGGCAGGTTGAAGGCAGGTTGATTCACTCTGGAATCTGTGATGAGGAAGTGGATTTTAATGGTGGCGTGTTGGTTCCATCTATGGCAGCAGACCACGGTAACACAGGTCTAGAGGTTGTCTAAGGGTTGGTACAGGTTCCAAGCAGGTCATTAAAAAAATCTGGACTGTTTATTGCAGGGTAAATACAAGAGATATATTTTTAAAATGTAAATGTTGACAGTTTTTTAAAAAACTGAAACAGTATATTGATTTTTTACTAGCAATCACATCACTTTTTTTCCTCAAAACTCAATGCTCGACAACACAAATATCTTCTTCTAATGAAATTTTAGATAATTTAAATCGTTAGCTTGTTTTAACAACCACAGAATTTTTAGTTGTCAATTCTTTGATATTAAGTCAGTGGCTAACTCCAAGCACTGCAGAGGTGAAACTGGTGTTTGCTAAAAGTGCAAAATAGTAATAGCAAATTGGCACCATTCATGCATTTTTAATGCTTTGACAAATGTGTTGTGTAATGTGTCTTTGTTAGGGACTTGTCATGGTGAGCAGTAGAAGTGAAGAATCATATACTGCTTTGTCATTGTATTGAGAACTGAGTTTGAAAGTGTCCAGTATGTGTAACAATTTGGTTTGATTAAAAAGCTCGGTGAACCATAATTGGCAGGACTCACTTTCTTTGGTGCAAAGTAATGTTTTATTGCTGTCATAACACAACAGCTTCCCTACTGACTCCACACGTGTTGCCCAATATGTATATTATCTTTTTAACTTTCTTTGTATTCATGATCACCAGCACAGTTAAAAATCTACATTTGTTATTTTTCTGGTCGGCAAAAACAAAATGTGGCAGGTTTGTAAATTCTTTTGTCATGGATCTACAGTTATTAAAGAAACACTGACAGATGAGGCCAGGATTACTAAAATATGGTTTTTAAATTTTTTTTTACCTTGCCTCAACATATTAACACATGAGGGGTTCAATGAATAACCACAGAACTCACTTATTACTAGACCCAATTTGTCAACCAAATATAGGACATTAAATAGCCAAAGGATTAAACTGGGAGAATAAAGACTAAAAATGAAATGAAGCAATCAAAGAAAATTAAAAAGTGCCAGATATACTCCAGTCTATTCTACTTAATAGGGGTATACTCTTGTGAATAGTTCTTTTCAAAGACAAAATGTCCCCCATTCATTTCTATGGAAGCTTGATTCGTTAAGTGTATAATAATATGAGTAATTGTCTTTGAGTGTATGATTTTATAGCCCAACTCTCCATTCTCATCAGTGCTAATGGAATTCTGTTAATTGTTCATTGATTTATTAGTCCATCCACTGTAAATATCACAGTCAGTGCTCTTTATGCAGCCCTAAAAATTGTCCTGTGACTAAATATACATAAGCATTTTTGTAAATAAGTGTTAATACAGCAGTACACATTAAATGCAAGTACTCCTGTTGAGTGTAAACCCCTGATAAATACGCATACATAAAACTAGGAACACAGTTCTGCACTGACATGTGTACTGCATAATGAGATAAACTAAAGAAGTGAGGGTTGTCTAAATGTTGCAAAATGGGTGGGAAGGGATTAAAGGATTAACTCAAAGGTCAAGACTATTCACATGCTAAAATATTTATGGAACTAATCAAAGATTTAGGTGTATGTCTTCATATGTAATTTAGTTTAGATTGAAAGCATATGAGGGATTAAATGAACTTCAATAATAAAGTGGGAAGCCTGTATCAATATTTATATGAATTGTGATTTGCTTTAAAGCTTACAAATCAGTCTACTATATTTATTAAATTGTGTAGTTCTCAGTATATGTTTCAAAGTGGAAGACTGAAGTTTTCAATTATGCAGAATTCAAAGATTGAATCTGAGCAACTTTGCATTTTAGACATTTTCAAACTCACTTCTCAGTACTATGACAAAGCAGTACATGATTCCCTACTTCTACTTCTCATGACAAGTCTCTAACAAAGGCACATTACACAACACGTTTGTCAAAGCATTAAAAATGCATGAAAGGTTTCTGATATTTTCAATGCACCGCATCAGGACCATAATAATCAGACTCAAATGTGCCCGGTTAAACACTTTGCACTTTGGAAAATTGACATGGGGTATTATTTCCCCAGCCAGGTACAGCAAGAAGACTAACTTTAGAAGAAAAATGTTACAAAAATAAGTAATGGGGCCCTATTAAAAGTGTACTACATCTTTCAAATTACTGCAGATGTGTATCTTACTGATACGTTACGCAACATTTAGTGACATGACTGAAGCAAGTGAAGATTATTTACGTCATTGTAGCTACTGGCTTGGACTTCCTTTTCAAATACAATTCAAGCCTTTGCAGTTATGGAAATGCCAGAAATGATATGAATTTGAACTCCAACAATCTTGTATTAATTTAAGATATCTGTTAAAAAAAACTCATTTTCTTTCTCACCTTCCTATTTTCAAAACAGTTAAATGGTGTAAAAATGAATAATCCGCACATACACCAATCAGGCGTTGGGTTGGCGGGATGGGGGGAGGGGGAGTGTTGGTATTTGAATAGGCCAATTTCTGGATCTAAAACAACTGAAATGCTGCAAGCTTGGTCAGAAGATAGGAGGCTCACACAGAGTTGGGCACTGGATTTCATTTTATCCATGCTTCAGACATGCTTCCCAGAAGAGGCCCGATGTTGGGAATTGAAATTCTGGTTTTCTCCACGTTGGGGAGGCCAAACACACACTGGGTGAGCACTTTGCAATTCATCTCCAGTCTGTCTGCTACCGTGACCCTGAGCTTCTGGTTGCCTGTCAATTTAACTCTCCACCCGACTCCCATTCTGTCTTCTCTGCCTTTCGCTTCCTACACTGTTCCAATGAAGCTCAATGGACACTTGAAGAACAGCAAATCATCTTTCAATTAGGCCTTTCAGACTCAACGTCTTGTTTGACAGTTGTAGATTCTAACTTTTATCCCTAGTTTTCAAGTGGTAGCTGTTGATGCTGATTCTGCTATTTTCATTTATTTGTCCTCGAGACCCATGGGGGTGGATGATCTTACCAAAAAAATTCTAAATGGCAAATGAGCGTGAAAACGAGAGCGAATTGTGCCAATTTTTTGGGCGAGTTACCAGCAAGCGTACAGCATTTAAATAAAGAGCTCAAGTGTGATTCTCGGCAGCAGAGGAAGCGGGTAGAGCCTATTTACACTGGGAAGATGGCTGCTGAGCACTACTGGCGCCAGTGCACAGGTGCCCCAATCGCAACCCCCCCCCCCCCCACATGAACATCTCCCCCAATCGCCCACCCGGCCAATCCCAATCCCTACCCCCTCCCCCCCCCCCCCCCCCCCCCCACCGCACCCCCGATCACCGCACATCACCATTCTTCCCCACGCCCCGATTGCTGGCCCAGTCAATGCCAATTCCCCCACCCCAATTGCTAATCCAGCCAATCCCAATTCCCACCCCCTGATGCAAAGTACCCCCTTCTCTCCCCGCACAATGCAGAGATTCCCCTGTCCCAACCCCTCCTACAGAGCTCCCCCCTGCCTTCCCCATCATGATCCAGACCCTCGGGCCCCAGTCATTCAGGCCCCACATTCTTCAGCCCTTTCAAGTCCCACCCCTTTGACACTACCTGGTTCCCAGTGGGCACTGCCAGGCTGGCAGTGCTAAGTTGTCAGTGCCAGGGTGCCAGGGTGGCAGGCTGGCATTGTCCAAGGGGCACTGCCCTGCCCCCAACCACCTGGGGGGCTTCAATGGCCTCTGATCCCCTCCAGCAAGGCCATCATATCTGGCCCCTGTTGATGGGGGCCATACGTGATCCTCGCCGGTTAGGACCTCGACCGGTGAGGGGATAAGTACAAGTGAGCCCAGACAATAGTGTCTGGGATGCAGTAATTATATTTAAATGTTTTGCATATTGAAATTGAGTTCATGCCCTTTCCGGGTGTGAAGCTAATTTCACCAGCAGAGCGGGGCTGGTAACATCTAGAGAGGCAAAAAACAAGGTGCGCATCTGATTTTTTGCCTTTTGCCCAATCTTACAAGCTCACCATGCCAATCGGCCAGCATGACGAGCTGGTAAGGTTGCCCCATATTTGTTCCTTTATTGGTGCCATCGCCATCTCCTTTTGCACTCACTCCTTTTGTCATTTAATCTTTTATCCTCTCATAGATGTATTCTTCTGTTCTTCTTCCAACTTGTGCCTTTCCTTGCCTTTGTCCTTGCATAAAACCAGTTATATCTCCAACTCTTTTCATTTTTGATAAAACGTCATGGGCGGGATTTTATGGCGTTGCTCGGGCGAGACCAGACATTCCCACCCAAGGTCAATGGAGATTTCTGTTGTCGGACCCTCATCCGAGCCAATTCTGTGGCGGGTGAAGTGGTAGAGTTCTGGCCCATGGATGTTAAATATTGGCCGGAATTCTGTGGCCCTGTCGCAGCGGGGGCAGGGCTGTATACCATGGCAAGCTATTGAAAATTCAATTGACTTTGTTGGGACAGAAAGGTCCCGCCAGTAGCTTGGGCTGTAAAATGCTGCCCATTAACCCTGGGCTGAATTTTCCTGAGGAGACTGAAGTCCTACTGCTTGGATCAAAGATGGGAGCTAACTCCTCTCTGGTGGGCACAAGACCCTTAACAGTCTACTGCCAGGGCAGTCGTCCAAATGAAGACTGTGGCCCATTCACCAGAGCTTATGGCACAACCTGCCTTGGCAACACCACTACTGGCAATGGCTATTGCTGAGGCTGCAGCATGAGGGAGAGGACGTCCCAATGCCTAGGCACCCTTGAAGACAGGTAACTTGCCCAGTGGAAATCAGGGCCTGGCAGATCAGTTGTGGGGAGATGGTATTGTGGTAGTGGTGCGTTAGGATTGGGGGCAGCTTTTGCCATCAGACAGTCCCTCTATGAGCTATGACGAACCCATAAAGGAGGGCAACAGCCCACATTCGGACCTCCCACATGGAGGCGGGCTCTCCCAACAAAATGCCCGTCGCACTAGAAAGTGACCCTTAATTGTGCCCTTAAGTGTCTCAATTAGCTACAAAGGTTCCTGTTAGTGGCAATATGCCATGGCAGAGGAAAGATGTCAGCCTTCCCCACTATATTGCCAGCCTGCCCACCTCCCTGCCTGAGTAAATATAGACTTCTTTCTCTTTCCACAGGTGCTGCCTGATTTGAGTGTTTCCAGCATTTTCTGTTTTTTTAATCGAATGTGGGCCTGCCACCTTACAGGTAACAACCCTCAGTTACGTCATGGAGGTGGAGTAGAACACAGGTAAAACATGAGGTTCTGAGTGCTGGCTAGCAGCAATCTACATCAATATTGTGGAGGCAGAAAGAGTTGATGGTTCTCCCAGCTCCAGAATTGGACAAGTAACTAAAAGCTTTCTTTTCATTTCTTTGGTCACCTCCAAATTTCTTTTTAAGGACTGTTAGACTGCTGCAGAACTGGAAATCTAGTCAGCATGCACAGCATGTGTTACACCTAGTTTTCCACATCCTGAAGCAGGCATAAGATCCTTCTTTGCTAATTTCAATTAATATATGTTTTCTTAGCTTAAAACGTTACTGCAGAAATTGTAGAATTAAAAATTATTGTATGAGTTGCCAGTCGTTCCAGAATATAAACTCTTTCATATGATTAATTTGCTAAATTGCTGCACATTCAGTTGATGGTTTCTAATTCAGGTGATCACCCTTTTTCTTTTAAGACGCTGAAATACTGCAGAAACCATTTGCCCTGAGATAGTTCATCTTCACATATATACAAATGTTTGCAAGTTTGTGCAATTCACAGAATTGAAAACAACACATTAACTATTATTGATTTATTGAATTTTAAACTTAGGGACAAGCAATGTGTCCACGCTTAAGAAAAAAGTCAGTTGTGCTTAATATAAAGAGGGCAGAGTGGTGCTAATGCGTATAAAGAACTGGACAACAGGGTATATCATTACTATTTTTAAAAGAATTCAAAGTACTTTTTGCTAAAAGACTGAAAAAGGTCACATTACAAGAAATGTAAAGTTTGCAGGAGTGCAAGCTTGCCTCAGTTTCCAAAGTAACACAGGTTGACACTTTTGAGTCGGCTATTCCCAGCAAATCCAGGAACTAAATATGAAACTAACTGGCTGAAAATTCCCCTTAGACTGTAAATAGCCAATAAGTGACTACTGCAATTAAATGCAAAATAAATGTCAGATCAGTTATATACTTCTAATACAAATACGTCTGTTAACTGAATGATCATAGCCGTAAATTCAAGTCCCAACAATTCTTCTTTGGCAAAATTAAATATTGTACTAAATTCATAACCCAGCTTATAGTGTCATCTATTGCATGGTATGACTTTTGAACAAATGGCATGTTAAAATATTTCATATAAATTTATTTACTTTTGGCAATCTTTTTAAAACAGAATGCAATAGAAGGTTGGCAATAATATCTCAACAATTCTAACAAACAAAATGTTATTGATTTGTGAATATAATTTGAGAAAAAATGAGCTATTAACTTGGACAGAACTATCGCAATCACTAAACAATTAGAAATTATACCAGAAGACTTTTTATAACAAGTAACATAAATTTTAAAAAATCCCTACATAGTTTATATATGCAGATGCATTTCAAAAGAATATTTAAGAGACTTTCCCACACATTTGGAGAATAGCTATGCATTCAACACGTGTAGACTGTGACCTACAACCTAGCACCACTCATTTGGCCTCACAATGTGAATGAAACAGCACTGTGTAAATTATCATCATGAACAAGGTTGAAAGAAAAGGGAATAAGAAACTCTGCTCCCTGACAATGAAATAAAATTTGCAAGCCTTGTCACATTTAATGGTTTTCTGCAGAAATGCTCTCAGTACCCTGAGGGTTAATTACCATTTGGATTTTCAGTTTATGTTTGACTGGTGACTTAATTCATTACAAACTGTGACAGTCTTGGTTTTCTCCATGCTGTACCAGTGCTAGAATACAACAAATCTTTTTAATGTGTGAAATAACTACAGCCAAGGCTGCTCTCCATATTTCTATAGATTGATTATTTACCATGCGCTACCCCTGTAATTCTGTTTAATAATGGAATTTCTATAGTAGATTATTTTTTCACTCCCATGATTCCTTTCAAATCTCAATAGACAGAAAAGATTGAAATGCTCAGGAGATGATTCCTCTTTATTTTTTTAATGAAAGGCTGTATAATAAATTTTCTGTATGGCAGCAGCTGTCAGCAAGAGCTTTCCAGTTCAGGTCTATTATGGGAGAAGCAATACCCTATCCTATGGCACTGAGATACACACAGGGGCCAGCACTGATTGACAGCTTGTCATCATGACGTCTTATTCCATCTCTGTTATGGAGAAAATTAATGTCACACCACCAGGCTTATGACTTGCTGTCATCTTATAACCGCTCACCTTTTATCAATGCTCCAAATAACATTTCAAGCCCATCGTCTCACGATGGACAATTCGGTCAAGGGACATTAAATCGGACGACTGTGAAATGTCATAATAAAAATGGAATGCTAACAACTTCTTTCCAAACTAGCTCTACTGAATTTCAGCAGTGACAAAGGAGAAAACAGTGGCTTCATGCGTCCATTCCAAGAAGGTCACCAAATCACCTTCTGGATGCCATCCACTAATGTCCATTAAAACAAATCAAGGTTTATTGTGAGAGGTTTCTTTCACTTTAATGACGAGAATTGAAAAGTCTATTTAATTTGACGCATTTTCACATTTGGTTACAAATGGTTAAATTACTGTAAACGCTCATTTTCTAGGCTAACTCAATCTGATGGTAGGGTCATGACTGCAAATAGCTCTCAGTTTTGCAAAATGATTTAAGTCATCTAACGAAAAGAATCACAGACACTCCCATGTGTATTGTTTTGCTTATTTTAAAATTTCAAAAGCATTCGCTCAGAGGAAAAAGCCAATTTCTATTATTTATAACCCACCTTGAGGTAAATATTGAAGCCTTATTATAAGTATAAATGCATAACAAGAGTCAGATTTCTCTCATCAATTAATATATTGAATGGTCAATGTGAGAACAAAATGATATTTCTTCTTTTTTGTTCCTGGTGCCATTTTCAGTAAAATTACTGACAGATGGTATTTCCTCACTACCCCTCCACGCCACAAGAAAAGTAACAACATTTTTAAATGATACCTGTCATTATTTTTCTGATAGTGTCATACATTTATGATTCATACAAGCCTTGGCAAACAGCTGATTCAGAGCCGACAGCAGGAAAAAAATCCACCACTGAGCTACAGCAAAGTGCCCTGTTAATCTGTTTGAAAAGCATTGTAAAGCATTTGTACAACTGCTTCATGTTATCTGCTCGCTGCATAGGCTGATAAGATATCTTTATTAAATTCAGTTATCCAGTGCACGTCAGTCAGGTGATGGACGTATTTTAACATAAAATTTCACATTTTTAAAGCTCTATTGAATTGTTCCCACTACCATCTTTGATAGTGTCTGATGTAGATGTATTAAAATGATAGTCTGCACGTCAAGTGAGAGGATTTTTAATTGTACTACGTTATCACTTTTTTATTATGAAGAGACTGGAATACATTGTTTTAAACTAAACCCAGTGTAATAGCTCCTCTCTCTGCTTGTTTTGTAAAACTGCAGTGAGTGAGCTGCATTTCAGGATCATCGAGTACATTTTCAGAATTATATGCAAAGTTTCATGTGGCAGCACAATGGTGGAGCATACTTAAACCCAAACACATATCATTATTCGGATACAGGATTCATAGTGAGCCCCTACACACCAGATTCCGGACATTGGCCATGCTAACACCAGAAATATTCCAAAAAGGAAGAGGTGTAAAATTTGAGCACTCTGAGCAATTCCTCAAGGCCTGTTTCAGTAGAAACTGGAGGGCACATCACCCACCTGTCCATTTGGCCTCTGATATTGTATCATGTATGAATAAAGAGTAAGTGGAGAAAATATGCAAATAAGTTTTATCCTGAATAAAACAAAATATGTTGGTTTTCTTTCTGAATTTTTTTATTTTGTATTCTTTTTCCAATTAATTGTCCTTTCCTCTTTGAGGCTTACTTGGCCACACACCATTCACTGGCCAGGCGGTGTGGCAGCAGGCTTAAGTTTAAAGTTTATTTATTATTGTCACAAGTAGGCTTACATTAACACTGCAATGCAGTTACTGTGAAAATCCCCTAGTCACCACACTCTGGTGCCTGTTCGGGTACATTGAGGGGGAATTTTAGCATGGCCAATGCACCTAACCAGCACGTCTTTTGGACTGTGGGAGGAAAGCGGAGGAAACCCACGCAGAAAGGGGAGAACATGCAGACTCCACAAAGACAGTGACCCAAGCGGGAATCGAACCTGCATCCCTGGCACTATGGGGCAACAGAGCTAACCATTGTTCCAACCTCTTGCCAATCATCGTTTTGAATTCGGATGCCATGAAATACCCAAGGGTAGCTTGGGGTGACTGTCTTGGATTTAATCTCCCTTTTTGCTTAGTACCTGCCCAATAATGGAGCTGTGATCAGCAATGTGCCATACAGAGATTTATTGCACAAATTCATCTCTTGTTATTCAATGACACAGCATCTCGTAGATCTAATGCATATACTGTCACATTGTTTAACTTTCCTTCCTCCCAAATAACTTGGCTTGAACTTTCTGGCACAACGTGCATCCTGTCATCAGTACCAAATGCAGGCACCAAGGCTGTGCGGACAAATGGCAGGATTGCAGAGGGGATTTTACTGGTGGAGGCCAATTAAGATGCTCCAATTAGGAAGGTTAATCCTCATCTCTGAGCTGCCAGCCAATCAGAGGGCTGACAGTTTGGCAGCTAGGGCAGCGCCACTGAGACGTGTCTGCTGCTTAGGCTGTGGGGAGGAGAAGAAGGTGACTCAATATTAAGGTGTCCTCGAATGGCTGGTATGAAATTTCTGAGCATGATGCGGCCCAGCAGGCAGGCCCTGGTAATTGGAGAGTCAGCCTTCCCGTGTTGGGTGTCGTAGCTATGGGTTTGGCTACTGTTTCCCAGGAGGCCCGCAGGGACATGACCTTTAGGAAAAAAGCCCCTCCAGAAAGCCACTGGTAGATTGGCTCAATGTATCTGGCGGTACATTGTGGGAGGACGGGGCGGGGACGGGGGGGGGGGGGGGGGGAGGTTTGTCCATTGTCTCCCCAGAAATGAGGTCCTTAAGTAGCCCATTAAGGGCCAAATAAAAGCCTCTTATTATTACCCTGATATTTTACCAGCAGCAGGAGGGCACTTTGCCAAGTGAAACAACTACCATATATACCGGCTCAAAAGGGGGGCCATTCCTGATCTGTCCCATGGAGGGCTTAACAAAGATAGCGAGGTCCTCTTGACTGAAAGACCCATCCCTACCCTCATATCTAACACACCAACCCCCAACGGGGCCTGCCTGTCTGGTCTGGCAAGCTCCACAAATGTACCTGCACTCCAACGCCTCCTCCATGTTGGCTAGTCCAGACTTGCTGCAATCCCAGCAGTGGCCACTGATCCTGATAGCACTGTTGGGACTGAACAGTTGCCAGTGCACCAATTGGATGACAGCTTTTGGGAAAGGGACATCACCCCACAAAGGGATGGAAGTCCCAACTGCAGACAATCAATTGCCTAAGGATAGTGAAATCCAGTGAGGTCTCCCATGACTGGCTGAGACAGGATTGCTTGCAACGTTCTGGCCAGTGGATAGAATTCCTGCCACCTGTTAAATACTGCCCCATGACTTTAAATACAGAAGGTCTTGGGTGTGGGTAATTGTTCCAAAGTCACACTCTTAAATTCCATTGTGGATTTTTCCCTTTCCTGAGGTTAAATAAACTATAGATTCATTCAATTAGATAGATTTCCCGTTCTGATCTTGTACAGATGAACTCTCCTCCTGTTGTGACGCTGTTCAGATGAACTGTCCTTCTTGTACCACATGGGCTCCGGCAGTTCAAGAGGCAGCTTACAATCACTTTCTCAAAGTCTATTACGGATGGGTAATAAATACTGGCTTACCCAGCAATGCCCACATCCCATGAGCGAATAAAAAAAATTCTGAGTGCCTGAAGCGAACTGTTGTTTCTGGCAGATGTGAAAGAAATGCCAGCCTCTCAGACCAAGCAGATGGCCGAGGATGTAAACAGGATTGTGTTCCCTCAAATCTGGAAGGAGTCCCCAAAAAGGCTCTAATATCTCAGGAGGCCAGGAAAGGTGAGTGGAAAAACACTTTTGGGTTCTAACCTCCACGTTCTTGCCTTTCCCAACATCGTTCCATGCAACACTCCTGACAATAACACTCGTCATACTTGAAACATTCCTTTTTCTTCAGGTACTAACTCACATCTTCATCTGAGAAGCCAAAATCTATACTCGCTCTCATCTTATTTACATCTCATATCCATCCTTCACAGTTATCTTACAATTACTCTCGAAAAAATCCACTTCTAACACTCATAACTCTGATTTCTTTCCGTGCAGGAGGAAAGTGTACAAATCCAGGGAAAGCCAAAGAACCAGGGGTGGCCCTCCAATGGTAGCCACCTTGATGGTCAATGGCAATATGTACCCACTAGATCTACTGGTAAGGAAGTCTTGTTGCAGGAGGCTGCAAATGCTACGGTGGTCTTCAGTGAAACCTTGAGCCTCCTGAGATACTGGTGCTCAGATATGAAGAGAGAGTTGACTCTCTCCCTAGTGTTGAGGTCTTGCCTCCTTGGAGCTGGATGTCAATGCCCATCCCCTTTGCCCTGTGGATCAGAATGTGCAGGAAAAGGCAGCCAATACTGTTGGTGCTGCTTCTGTTATTCATGATCAGAAATCATAGACAGAATTGCACAGGCTGTTCCCATACTGCAATGAAGGCTCATAGTAGGGAACTGCAGATTAAGCTGACTAAAGACCAAGTGGGTGAAACAATTCTTTTAAAAGTTGGTAATTAACTGTTAAGCTGTGAAATCTGTCTCACTGAATAAATGATGTGAGGAGAAGCCTTTTATATTGGCAGCCCAGTAGCCATCCGGCTTGAAGTGTGTCAGTTTTATTTGTCCATGATTTCCCAGTGCATTCTCTCTGTGTTAAACCTGATGAGTTCCAGACAGCTTGGGAAACCTTTGCTCTGGCTGTTCAAGCTGAACCTGGAGAAAAATCTACAATCAATTGAACATTTGAATACTTGATCCATGAGGGATTCCATTTGCCTCCAAATGTGCCCCAGCTAAACTTGTCCCTGATCCACTGGCATATTTTGGAGCTTTAATCTCTGCCAACACTTGAAACTGTCCCATTACCACCACCCTGCTCCCCCCGCAAATCCACATCAGAATTAAATACTGTCCAATGAATCTGCAGAGAGATATTTATAAAGTTTATTTATTCATTAGTCACAAGTGGACTTACATTAACACTGCAATGAAGTAACTGAAAATCGCCACAGTCCGGCGCCTGTTCTGGTACACTGAATGAGAATTTAGCATGGCCAAAGCACCTAACCAACATGTATTTCGGACTGTGGGAGGGAGCCGGAGCACCTGGAGGAAAGCCGCGCAGTCACAGGGAGAACGTGCAAACTCCACACTGACAGTGACCCAAGCCAGGAATCAAACCCGGGCCCTGGTAGTGTGAGGCAGCAGTGTTACCCACTGTGCCACCTGTATATAGTTTGGTTAAATGAATGGACAAGAGGGTGGCAAATGAAGTATAATATGAAGAAATATGAAATTATTTACTTCGATCGGATAAATACTGAAATATTTTTTAAAAGGTGAATAACTGCTAATTGTTGGTGTTCAGAGAGATCTGGGCATTTTGTACAAGAAATACAAGTTAAAGCAAATGGTTTTAATTGCAAGAGTAAGGAAGTATTGCTCCAATTGTACAGGGCATAGTTAGACCATGGGGGGAATTCTCCCATCCCGTCCGCCACGGGAATCGTAGAGGGCAGGGGACAGACCGTGCAAAGGTCCATTAGCCTTGGGCGGGGTTCTCTGGTTTTGGGGCGAGTGCGGCCGGAGAATCCCACCCCACATCTGGAGTACTGTGTACAGTTCCGGTCTCCATACCTCAGGAAGTATGTACTTGTCTTAGAAGGGTTGTAATGATTCACTTTCACACATTTCATTAACGAATATTTTGGGCCAGATTTTACAGCCTCGCTGATCCCGAAACCGTAAAATCCTTCCTGAGTTGAACGGACCTCTCCATGTTCCACCTGTTGCCCGCTCCGATTCCTGTGGCGGATGGGGTGGTATAATTCCGGCCAAAATGTATTTATTAATAGGAATTGTACAGCAGGCTTATGGCTGCAGCTAGCTCCCAAAAAATGTCTCTTGCTTAAGAGGACTCCAGCCCCTGGGGTGTTTCTCCACTCTAAGTCCCAATTGGTCCCCCAGGCCAGGTGACCCTTAATCTGCTGTATTGCCCTTAAAGGGACAATCACTACAAGGGTGGCAACGTAAATTGGCCAGGTTGATTCCTATGAA